>NW_027361672.1:36868750-37552500 GCF_039654945.1 Dendrobates tinctorius | reverse complement strand
AGATCCTGTCCTCCTTCGCTCAAGTCTCGTATTACAAGCTTAATATTACCAAGTCCTTAATTTTTCTGCTCTTCTTGCCAGCCTCTACCAGAGCCACTCTTTCTCATCTTTACCCTTTCAAATGGGAAGACGAGGGAATCCCCTACCTGGGTATTATACTGGCCCCGCTACACTCCGTGATCCGGAAAAATCTGCTGACCCTGCACACCTCATTGGATAAAGAACTTACTCGCCTTTCTCTTCTCCCGCTCTCTTGGGTGGCGAGAATGCAGACTTTTAAAATGATCTGTCTCCCAAAAATTATCTACTTACTTCGGTGCCTGCCCCTAACAATTCCGCAACGGTATCTCACCAAAATTCATTCGCTAATGAGTAAATTTATATGGGCTGGGAAAAAACCTAGAATAGCCCTGAGATGTATGCATGCCCCGTTCAGTGGTGGAGGAATGGGTATTCCTAATATTCTAACATATCACAGAGCTGCTATCCTGGAACCGGCTCGAGATTGGTGGAAGAATGATTCAGACTTGAGATGGTTACAGATTGAGTACACCTGGGCACAGGCCCACTCCCCTAAACAATTCATAGACTCCCTGCTCCTAACCCCTTCGCCCCCCGGCGATCTTGTACCCACCACAGCAGCTCTAAAGAAAGCTTGGTCCTTATGGAGCAAGCCAGTGTCACAGGCTCTAGGTCCCAGCCTTCCCCTTAGATCGCTGGAAGCCTTCATTCCGAATTTGAATCTTGCCGCCTGGACACGTGGAGGTCCAATTACCCTAGCAGATCTCTATAGAGAAGGCGTCCTACTCCCGTACTCAGAAATGTGTGTTAAATTTAACCTCCCCCGACACAGTTTATTCCAGTTTTTTCAAATACGTCACTTCCTTCAGTCCGCTCCTCACCTACCGGTTCCCACAACAGCCGACCACGCTGCAATTAAAAAATTCTTTCAAAATAGCAAAATCAAAGGCCTTTCATACATCCATAACCTGCTAAACTCCCCGGAACCGGACAAACAATTGCCGTATATGCTCAAATGGGAAAAAGATCTAGCCTCTCAGCTTCCGTCGCAAGAATGGTTCGCGGCCTCAAAATGGATCCACAAATTCTCTTCATGTCTCAATTACATAGAGCAATTAAAAAAGGTTCATCTGCGGTGGTACAACTCCCCTACTAAACTGGCTTCTTTTTCCCCACATATGTCACCTTTGTGCTGGAGGGGATGCAACCACAGGGGCACCTTGTGTCATATGTGGTGGTTTTGCCCTAAGTTATCTAACTTCTGGCAGGAGGTGTTCAATCTAATCCATGAGGTTACTAGTCTCCGTCTTTCCCCAAACCCAACCTTAGCGGTGCTACACATTGGCCTAGATGGGATCCCGGATCTTTTAAAAAATATCATTTCTCACATTCTCATAGCCGGCAGGTACTGTGTGGCATACAAGTGGAGGTCGGTGAGCCCCCCTACAAAAACAGAACTAATTGAGAGGACCAACCTACACTGGCTATACGAAACCAACTTGACCCCCAATCTAGAGAAGAGAACGGTGAGACTTAAACAATGGCATCCGTGAGCCACTTCCCTTTATGCAACGGCCCTCCCCCAGATACAGACACCTACACCATAAATAAATTGATTGTGCCTAAGAATGCCATGCATGTAGAGCTGCTTCCCCTTCCCCCCCCCCTCTCCCCGCTTCTATGTTCAAGTTGTTGTTGGAAGGGGTATTTAATGTCCCAGATTGATATTCTAATAATGGCTCGAGGTTATTCCACCTCTTGCTACTCATTGCTCCTGTTCTTGATGTTTTTGTATGAGAAGTTTGTATTTTTTCTGAAAACTCAATAAAAACCTTATGATAAAAAAAAAAAAAAGTTGATTTTGAGAAAACCACTTTAACTACTTCAGTAAAGGAAACTGTATCTATCTTACCGCTGCACTAACAATGGTAGATTGACCGCAGGTGCATAGAAAATAAAAGCAGTGTTCCAAAGTTAATGGCAAGGACCGAGCTTTCTATTACTGTTTTACAAGTTCTGTCAAAATCCTATTGCCAAGTAATTAAGTTTATTATCCATAGACCACAAACATTGCTTAGCAGCCTATTTTAATAAGTCAGAAAGAATTCTGTTATTCAAAGAGGATATCCAGGAAATTGTGAAAAATTAAAAATGTGCCTAAGGCTAGTTTCACACTTGCGTATGGAGGAGCTGTGGAGGGATGCGGACTTCCTCTGTGAAGCCCCGCCCACTGCCCCGCACCTCCTCTGGTCAGCTCCGCCTCCATCGGAATGCAGCCTGTGTACCCTATCTTTAGCATTGGGTACGCAGGCCGTGCCGATTTATGCGGATGCCTCCGCATGCATCTTTTTTGAGGTGCGGTGACCTGCGCCGAACGCAACATGTTGCATTTTGTTGCAGTCGCCGCACCGTCAAAAAGACGCATGAGGAAGCATCGGTATACATCGGCATGGCCTGCATACCCAATGCTAAAGATAGGGTACGCCGGCTGCATGCCAACAGAGCTGAACGGAGGAGGTGCGGCAGTGGGCAGGGCTTCATGGAGAAAGTCGGCATCTCTCCGCAGCTCCTCCATACGCTAGTGTGAAGCTAGCCTAAGCACTAACAAGCAGGTATTTGCTATCTACCTGCCTGTTCACAGTGCCATTCATTGCTGGTACAGAGTGGTCACAGAAGCTCCTGCCGAGAATTCAAAAGCCTCTGCTGACGTCACCTCGACAGAGCGGTTACTTCTTTGTCCTGCTCTGTTGATGGGGCGTTGTTTCAATGTCATTCTGATAGACTGTCAGCTCCCCCAGTTAGGCAGTGAAAATCCAGCTGTAAATCAGAATGATGTAGAAGTTCCGCAACTACCTGCCTGCTTGTGAAAAACCAAAAATTGTGACTAAGCACAAAGTCCCAGATTCACCCTTTAGGTGTAGGTCATCATTGCACTGTAACAATATCGCGATTCATGCTTAACCCCTTTATGTGATGCTTGTAATGCACCCATGTGGTATTTTTTGTTAGCTAAGAAGCATCTGCCCCACTATATATACAGTGCATATGTATATGATCTCTTTATGTTTTGGATGTTTCTAAATTAGGCTATGGGGTGGAGGGTAATCGTGGTAAAAAAGACCAAGTTATTCAAAGTACAGTAAATGTTAGGTTGCATAATCGGCCATTTAGTTGTCAAAGAAAACCACTATAAACTATTATCAATAGAGATAGGCAAATTTATTCGCTTGGAACTGATTTATATTTGTATTTTACAAAAATCTGTATTCTCAAGAATACAATTTTTTTGTAATTTGCTTCACGTGAATTTAGAAAGATGGCGACCAATGGAGGGACAGAAAAAGGTTAAAAAAAAACTAATGCCTCAACACTCACCTTCCAGTCACCCCTGCTGCATGATTCCTTTATGTAGTCCTTGTGGAGACAAGAGGGTCAGTGGGTGCTCTCGTCTGCTGGCCAGGTTGCCTTTAGAAAGATCACATGTAACAAGGCTCATTCAACTGAATGGCTGTAATCCTTCCACGTGGGCAGACTACTGCTCAAAGAACACAGGATGGGGGTAAAACAGTTTGGCAATACTTTATTGAACTACCAAAAGACAATAACAAATAAAACTGTCCCAGCAAATACACAAGATGGTGCAAATTACAGAGGCTCACCCTTCTGCTGACTCATCGGGATTAGAGCAGCTGTGACTTTGTGGCTTCCAAGGCAGACCAGCCCCAGCAATGGCACCCCGCTTTTGGTGGGCACCCACAGAGAGGAGGTAATGACAAGCTTAGGAAGTTGACAGTTCATTAAGGTACAGTGGGGAAAAAAAGTCTTTAGTCAGCCACCAATTGTGCAAGTTCTCCCACTTAAAAAGATGAGACCTGTAATTGACATCATAGGTAGACCACAACTATGAAAGTCAAAATGAGAAAACAAATCCAGAAAATCACCTTGTCTGATTTGGCAAGATTTATTTTGCAAACTATGGGGGAAAATAAGTATTTGGTCACCTAAAAACATGAAAGATTTCTGGCTCTCAAAGACATGTAACTTCTTCTTTAAGAGGTTTTTCTGTCTTCCACTCATTACCTGTAGTAATGGCACTTGTTTGAACTTGTTATCAATATAAAAGACACCTGTCCACAACCTCAAACAGTCGCACTCCAATCTCCATTATGGTGAAGACCAAAGAGCTTTCGAAGGACACCAGAAACAAAATTGGAGCTCTGCACCAGGCTGGGAAGACTGAATCTGCAATAGGCAAGCAGTTTGGTGTGATTAAATCAACTGTGGGAACAATAATAAGAAAATAAGACATACAAGACCACTGATAATCTCTCGATCTGGGGCTTCACGCAAGATCTCACCCCATGGGGTCAAAATGATCACAAGAATGGTGAGCAAAAAATCCCAGAACCACACGGGGGGACCTAGTGAATGATCTGCATAGAGCTGGGACCACTGTAACAAAGGCTACCATCAGTAACACACTACGCTGCCAGGGACTCAGATACTGCAGTTCAAGATGTGTCCCCCTGCTTAAGCCAAAACATGTCCGGGCATGTCTGAAGTTTGCTAGAGAACATTTGGATTATCCAGAAGAGTATTGAGACAATGTCATATGGTCTGATGTAGAACTGTTTGGTAGAAACAAAACTCATTTTGTTTGGAGGAGACATATTGCTGAGTTACATCCAAAGAACACCATACCTACTGTGAAGCATGGGGGGTGGCTACTTCATGCTTTAGGGCTCTTTCTCTACAAAGGGACCAGGATGACTGATGAAAGAATGAATGGGGCCATGTATCGTAAGATTTTGAGTGCAAACTACCTTCCATCAGCAAGGGCATTGAAGATGAAACGTGGATGGGTCTTTCAGCATGATAATAATCACAAGCACACCACCAGAGCAACGAATGAATGACTTCATAAGAAGCATATGAAGGTCCTGAAGTGGCCTAGCCTGTCTCCAGATCTCAACCTCATAGAAAACCTTTGGAAGTATTTGAAAGTCCATGTTGCCCAGCGACGGACCCAAAACCTCACTGTTCTAGAGGAGATGTGCATGGAGGAATGGGCCAACATACCACCAACAGTGTGTGCCAACCTTGTGAAGACTTACAGAAATTGTTTGATCTCTGTCATTGCCAACAAAGGATATATAACAAAATATTGAGATGAACTTTTGTTAATGACCAAATAGTTATTTTCCACCATAGTTTGCAAAATAAATCTTGCCAAATCAGACAAGGTGGATTTGTTCTTCTCATTTTGACTCTCATAGTTGAAGTTGTAGTCTGCCTATGATGTCAATTACAGGCCTCTTTCATCTTTTTAAGTTGGATAACTTGCACAATTGGTGGCTGACTAAATACTTTTTTCCCCACTGTACATGGCCAGGTGACCTGATTGTCCAAACCTGGCTTCTCCGAATGTCTCCATGGAGCCAGGTAACATAGTAATTATGGTTGAAGGGAGACTTTAAGTCCATCTAGTTCAACCCATATCCTATCCTAACTTGCCCTAAAATGTTGATCCAGAGGAAGGCAAAAAAAAACCCATGTGGCAAACAGTAAGCTTCACATTGGGGAAAAAAAATTCCTTCCCGACTCCACATACGGCAATCAGACTAGCTCCCTGGACCAATTGTCCCAACCTAGCTTCTTGAAATGTCTCCATTGGGCCAAGTGACCTCATTGTCCCAACTTGGCTTCTCCAATTGTCTCCATGGGTTAAGTGATGGTCAATGGATCAGTGCTGTATTCCTCCAGCTAAATCTGTGGTCCCTTAATCTGGCATCCTCTGGAAACAGAAGCAGAACCTTCCTTTTATAGTTGATAGCTTTCCTTTAGGCCATCATCCATAGATCAATTGGAAGGTGGAAAGAGGTCATCTCTCCTTGTTCGAGTATTCAATTTGTAGCTTATCCTTCAATGTTTGCAGGTCAACAAACTGCATGGCCTGGTACAATGGGTAATAAACAAATTAGCAAACATCAATTATCAATTACCCAGTGTCCTTGTTCTCCAAGGATAGCAACACATTAATAAATTCAAGAGTCAATGCTAAGGCTCATATAAACAATGGCCTATGTCTCTTGCCCAACTTAAAAAATGTGTGGCCTAATTAAAAATAAGTGCTGTGTATTAACAGTTCTGGCCGACTCTACTTACCACCATGAGATGCTGAAACATATGGCTTCTTCATGCTAAGCCGGGACCTTACATCATGCAGTGTAGTCTTGGACTCTCTCAGCACATGTGCAGGGTGATTCAAGACCTAGTCGCAGCTGGATGACCTGTCCTAGTGTGAAGCTGCCAAGATTTTCAGAGCATAGCGCAGTAAAAAGGGACACCATTGAACAAACGGGGAACATTGGAGGTAAGCAGTGAGGTGAGTATTGTTTATTTTATTCTTTCCTACATATTACAAATATTTCATATCAAATTTCCTGGTAAAATACATCGGATTCGACTAAATCAAACCTCATCAGATATGTCATAGTAATACATTTTCAAGAGTATTCAAAAAATACGGGAGAACCTCACTCAGACAATAAACCAGAAAATAGGAGAAAGTAACTAGGATGCAGAACTCAATACTTTTGTCTTGCAGAAAAATTGGGTTAGAAACAGAAAAATCGTTTTGTTGACAAATCCTCTTTATGCAGATACAATAGGGACACGTTGATGTTTCTCACTAGATATAGCTTCAAAAACGTAGATACCTGAGCATTAGAACTTGAATGGTAGATCAAACTTACAGGTATTTCAGTGTTTAGCAATCTATGTGCTTTATAGTCACCATAAACTTTTGATGTCCTTCCTTAACGGCATGTCTAATACACATCTCAGCTCAGTTCATACTGCTACTATCATGGCCAGTGTCCAGTAGGAATTTCTTACTGGATATGTGTGCAATTACTTCTATCATAAAGAGGGCACAGTGAACTTTAATGGAAGACAATAGTGAGGAAATAAATCCCTGAATTTTATGCTGAACAAAGTTGATTGCTAACACTGCTCTTGAGAGGTTATGATTTTAGAAAAAAAGTTGTATTCTACCTATATGGCCACCAATTGCATGTAAACCCTGTGCACCTGGACTGCCTACTCTTGAATGGTGTGATTTTATACGTGGAGTAGATGTGTATAGGGCAAATATAACACTATAATATAACATCCATGCAAAGAGAAGAGGTCGCACTCATCGAGATGGAAGTTTCACTGATTTATTGACATATCATGAACATGTCAAGTCAAGGGAGTGACATAAGGAGTGCAAGAAAGGCTGACAACGGCCGTTTCGCGCTGCTCGAGCGCTTCAACGGGTCAAACAGTGGGGGGAAGTGCCGGGTTCATATGGAAAACACATCACTCTGTACCTCCTCCCTCCACAACTGCTGTCTAAGTGACATTAGTGAATTAAAAACATGCTGAGATGCATTACAATATACAAAAGCATAAATACAACTTACTGCACAAGCAGAAAAATGGTTACATTGAGAGATAAATTACAATGCATATTCATATATCGAAGACTACTGTTATTTTCATATATCGAAAACTACTATTTTTTTCATTTTCTTATGGAAAACATCTACAATCATATGTATCCAGAGACCAAACAGTCTCACTATTATTGTATTGAACCATTAATATACTCACAAGAAAAGAAAAAAAAAATTTTTTTTTCAAAAAAATTCTCTCTAAAAAAAACTTTTTTCAAAAAAATTTTTTCTTTATCCTAAAATGAAAAAATGTGAATTGTGTGCAACTTAATATCTGTTTTTTTAGGATTCTCATAAACTACTATGTACCTGCATAGATGTATCTTATTATGGATAAACACAATAATGGACTATCAATGACAAAACTCAATAATAGTGGACAAAAACCGCTGCACCAAAAACGCACAATGTATATGTGCACGTATACTATGCAAACAAAAAACAAGTCACTAAATGATTCAAATGCTACAGGAAAGAAAACCCACCAAATTCAAAAAGATGTCTTTGTCTCAAATATGTGGAAGTTCATCAAAGCTACAATAAGAGACTCCAGAAAAAAGGTACCAACCAGAAAAGCCACATGTATACATATGTGACCTAGTTCTCCTATCAACTTCAAGGGAAATGAGGGAAAATATGAACTCCTTCATAAAAAAACAGCCATGTCTATTCTATCATTAAAACCCAGCGGACCTGTCGCCTGTGTATTCATAATCCACCTGGATTCTCGTTTTAATAAGATTTTATTTAAATGCCCTCCCTGCGGCGGTAAAACCACCTTCTCGATTCCTGCAAAGGAGAGAACATTAGGGTCATTTCCATGTGCATCTCTTACATGGTTAATTGAACGTGGGACTCCTTTTCCCGTTCTAATGGACTTAAAATGCTCACGAAAACGAATGTATAGCGGACGTATGGTTTTGCCTATGTAGAAAAACCGACATGTGCAAAAGATCACATAGACTACATGATCTGTCTTGCATGTGAGGCACAACTCCTCTAACTTTGTTACTGTACTGAGATTTTACTTTTTCAAGTGTCAGTCACCTAAATGAGGTGAACCAGATGAACATGCTGTTTACACACAATTTTGGAGGGACACGGCTGGAATTTCTTGATGTCTTGTTGGAAGTTAAGGATAATGAAATCTGTACATCAGTTTACAGGAAACCCTTGGCTACCAATTCCATACTGCGTTATGATAGTTTCCATCCATCACATACCATCAATTCATTGCCATATGGTCAATTTTTGAGAGTCCACCGTCTAAATAATACCTTGGAGGGCTTTGAAACACAATCTAGAGAGTTATATAATAGGTTCAGACAACGGGGATATCCTAAGGCTCTATTAGATACCACACTTGAAAAAGTAAAATCTCAGTACAGTAACAAAGTTAGAGGAGTTGTGCCTCTAAAAAATAAAAGAGTCGAAAATGAAAAGAGATTTACCTTCTGTTTTCGATATAGTCCCATGGATCGTCAGATACGAGCAGCAATTAGAAAAAATTGGCATATTTTGGAACAAGATAGGGATTTAAGCGACATAGTATCTAGAGGGCCCCTTATCTCATGTAAGCGGAGTACAAGAATTAGAGATATTCTGGTTAAGAATCGGATCGTCACTAAGCGTGACACTTGGCTGAGTAAAGGAACACCACAAGGGAATTATAGGTGTGGCCATTGTCCTTATTGTAAATTTCATCGTACTGATCGTACACTACACATGGGCGCGGTCACGCATACAGTAACAGATTTGATCACATGCAAGACAGATCATGTAGTCTATGTGATCTTTTGCACATGTCGGTTTTTCTACATAGGCAAAACCATACGTCCGCTATACATTCGTTTTCGTGAGCATTTTAAGTCCATTAGAACGGGAAAAGGAGTCCCACGTTCAATTAACCATGTAAGAGATGCACATGGAAATGACCCTAATGTTCTCTCCTTTGCAGGAATCGAGAAGGTGGTTTTACCGCCGCAGGGAGGGCATTTAAATAAAATCTTATTAAAACGAGAATCCAGGTGGATTATGAATACACAGGCGACAGGTCCGCTGGGTTTTAATGATAGAATAGACATGGCTGTTTTTTTATGAAGGAGTTCATATTTTCCCTCATTTCCCTTGAAGTTGATAGGAGAACTAGGTCACATATGTATACATGTGGCTTTTCTGGTTGGTACCTTTTTTCTGGAGTCTCTTATTGCAGTTTGATGAACTTCCACATATTTGAGGCAAAGACATCTTTTTGAATTTGGTGGGTTTTCTTTCCTGTAGCATTTGAATCGTTTAGTGACTTGTTTTTTGTTTGTATAGTATATGTGCACATATACATTGTGCGTTTTTGGTGCAGCGGTTTTTGTCCACTATAATTGAGTTTTGTCATTGATAGTCCATTATTGTGTTTATCCATAATAAGATACAGCTATGCAGGTACATAGTAGTTTATGAGAATCCTAAAAAAAACAGATATTAAGTTGCACACAATTCACATTTTTTCATTTTAGGATAAAGAAAAAATTTTTTTGAAAAAAGTTTTTTTTTTTTTTGAGAGAATTTTTTTGAAAAAAAATTTTTTTTTTCTTTTCTTGTGAGTATATTAATGGTTCAATACAATAATAGTGAGACCGTTTGGTCTCTGGATACACATGATTGTAGATGTTTTCCATAAGAAAAAGAAAAAAATAGTAGTTTTCGATATATGAAAATAACAGTAGTCTTCGATATATGAATATGCATTGTAATTTATCTCTCGATGTAACCATTTTTCTGCTTGTGCAGTAAGTTGTATTTATGCTTTTGTATATTGTAATGCATCTCAGCATGTTTTTAATTCACTAATGTCACTTAGACAGCAGCTGTGGAGGGAGGAGGTACGGAGTGATGTGTTTTCCATATGAACCCGGCACTTCCCCCCACTGTTTGACCCGTTGAAGCGCTCGAGCAGCGCGAAACGGCCGTTGTCAGCCTTTCTTGCACTCCTTATGTCACTCCCCCGACTTGACATGTTCATGATATGTCAATAAATCAGTGAAACTTCCATCTCGATGAGTGCGACCTCTTCTCTTTGCATGGATTCCTAGGATTGACTGTTTCCAGGTCTGGCACCCGAGATTCCCAGCTGCTGGACTTCTGTATGCCGCACATCATTTGAAGTCACACGGTAACAGCGGTGCCGTCCGCTTTTGTGACTATAATATAACAATTTATGAGTTGGACATAACCATACAATGCAAGTATTTAGCATTATACATATATTGCTTACCCATCAACTTGCATTGGCTAGCAGCTTTGTAAGTGGGGATGGCATATTCGTTCTCAGCACTTTATAAAAAAAGAAATACATACAATCATGGTCAAACGTGTTGGGATCCTTGAAATTGTTCCAGAAAATGAAGTACCATATTTCTCCATTTCTGGGTGCTTCTTGAAGTATGTTTGGGGTCATTGTGCTGCTGGAAGATCCATGACCTAGGATGCAAACCCTGCTTTCTGACACTGGGCACTACAATGCAACCCAAAATCCTTTGATAAACTCTAGATTTCATGATTCCTTGTACACAGTCAAAGCACCCAGTGCCAGAGGCAGCAAAACAAGCCCAAAACAACTTTGAACCTCCACCATATTTTACTATAGCTACTGTATTCTTTTCATTGTAGACCTCATTCCATTTTCAATATGCAGTATTTTATTTACCAAAAAGCTCTAGGTTGGTCTCATCTGTTTGCTAGACGCTTTCTCGGAAGGATTTTGGCTTACTCATATACATTTTGGCAAGCTGCAGTCTAGCTTTTTTATGTTTCTGCCTTAGCAGTGGGGTCCTGCTGGGTCTCCTGCCATAGCGTTTCATTTAATTCAAATGTCAAGGATAGCGCTGACATTGAAGCACCCTGATTCTGCAGGACAGCTTGAATTTCTTTGCAACTTGATTGGGACTGCTTATCCACCATTTGAACTATCCTGTGTTGCAACCTTTCATCAATTTTTTATGCTGTCCACATCCAGATAGATCAACTAACTACAGTTCCATGGGTTGTAAACTTCTTGATTGTGTTGTGCACCATAGACAAAGAACCATCAAGGAGATAGATTTTTAACTTTGAGATTGTCGATATTGTTCTACAATTTTGTTTCTCAAGTCCTCAGACAGTTCTTGTCTCCTCTTTCTTTTTTCCATGCCTCGTGTGTCTGGTTTCAGATGTGATTTTCATAATTGCCCACAACTGTTATTAGACACAGGTGAGATTAATGAGCATCACATGCTTGAAACAAAGTTTTTTCCTCTATTTTTGTGTGTTGTTCCATTACACACATAGGAAAAAACATGTGTATAACAAAACATGAGCAATTGCAATAATTTTCTTAGAGAAATACTTCATTTTCTGGAACAATTTCAAGGGTGCCAACACTTTTGAGCATCACTGTACTATATACAGTATATATTGAGGATAATTCATTTGATTGTGAAAATATTCAAAATGGACATTTTGCTGAATATATACTGTATATAAGAATCACAAATACTGAATAATGATGGAATGGCCTCTAGCATAATTGTACCAGTCACCACTCACCTCAAGTGATCATGACTAGGTAACTAGTAGTGTTGAGCATTCCGATACCGCAAGTATCGGGTATCGGCCGATACTTGCTGTATCGGAATTCCGATACCGACTTCCGATATTTTTTCAATATCGGAATTCGGCATCGGAATCGGAAGTTCAGTTGATTGACAGCCTGACGTCATCATGATGCGCGGTGTGTGCGCATCATGATGCGCCGTCATTTCGGGCCTTCCGGGGGTCTCTGCCGGCCTGCCGGGGGGCTGTGCCGGCCTGCCGGGGGGCTGTGTGGACTGCCCGGGGTCTGTACCGGCCTGCCGGGGGGCTGTGCCGGCCTGCCGGTGGTCTGTGCACCCTGTGGGGGTCTGTGCCGGCCTGCCGGGGGGCTGTGCCGGCCTGCCGGTGGTCTGTGCACCCTGTGGGGGTCTGTACCGGCCTGCCGGGGGGCTGTGCCGGCCTGCCGGGGGGCTGTGCTGATGTCCGGGGGTCTGTGCAAGCATCGTCCGATGGGACTACAAGTCCCATCTGGCGATGCCTGCTACCATGACAGTGATTGACACATTAGCCAATGATGGGACAGTAGTAGTCCCATCATCCGGCTAATGTGTTAAATGTTAAAAAAAAAAAAAAAAAAAAAAAAAAAAATACTACATGCATGCTACATACATACTACATGCTACATACATACTACATATATACTACATACATACTACATACATGCTACATACATGCTGCATGCTACATGCATGCTACATGCATGCTACATGCATGCTACATACATACTACATGCATGCTACATACATACTACATGCTACATACATACCACATACATACTACATACATACTACATACTACATATATACTACATGCATGCTACATACATACTACATGCTACATACATACCACATACATACATGCTACATGCTACATACATACTACATATATACTACATACATACTACATACATACTACATGCATGCTACATACATACTACATACATACTACATGCATGCTACATACATACTACATGCATGCTACATACATACTACATGCTACATACATACCACATACATACTACATACATACTACATGCTACATACATACTACATATATACTACATGTATGCTACATACATACTACATGCTACATACATACCACATACATACCACATACATGCTACATACATACTACATATATACTACATGCATGCTACATACATACTACATATATACTACATGCATGCTACATACATACTGCATGCTACATGCATGCTACATACATACTACATACATACTACATACATACCACATATATACTACATACATACAATACATTCATACAATACATACATAGACATACAGTACATATAACATAGAGTAACATACTTACCAATACTTGTCACATTGTTCCCCGAAGCCATTGTCTTTTCCGGAATAAATATTAACATAACAAACCACAAAAATACTCACCCACGATCCGAAGCAGTCCACGAGTGTGTCCCACGACGATCTTGGGTAGAGAACTGCAGCATCAGATGATGCTGCCGTTCTCTACGGGCTGCAGGAATCCAATGACGGAAGGTAGGTATCCTTCCGCACTGTATTCCTCCGCCACTTAAAAAAAAAAAAAGTCCCTAGTCTCACTTTATGCCATTGCTGTGTGGGAATTTCCCACACAGCAATGGCATAAAGTGAGACTAGGGACTTTTTTTTTTTTAAGTGGCGGAGGAATACAGTGCGGAAGGATACCTACCTTCCGTCATTGGATTCCTGCAGCCCGTAGAGAACGGCAGCATCAGCTGATGCTGCAGTTCTCTACCCAAGATCGTCGTGGGACACACTCGTGGACTGCTTCGGATCGTGGGTGAGTATTTTTGTGGTTTGTTATGTTAATATTTATTCCGGAAAAGACAATGGCTTCGGGGAACAATGTGACAAGTATTGGTAAGTATGTTACTCTATGTTATATGTACTGTATGTCTATGTATGTATTGTATGAATGTATTGTATGTATGTAGTATATATGTGGTATGTATGTAGCATGTAGTATGTATGTAGTATGTATGTAGCATGCATGTAGCATGCAGTATGTATGTAGCATGCATGTAGTATATATGTAGTATGTATGTAGCATGCATGTAGTATATATGTATGAATGTATGTAGCATGTAGTATGTATGTAGTATGTATGTGGTATGTATGTAGTATGTATGTAGTATATATGTAGTATGTATGTAGCATGTAGTATGTATGTAGCATGCATGTAGTATATATGTAGTATATATGTAGCATGTAGCATGTATGTAGTATGTATGTGGTATGTATGTAGCATGTAGTATGTATGTAGCATGCATGTAGTATATATGTAGTATGTATGTAGTATGTATGTAGCATGCATGTAGTATATATGTAGTATGTATGTAGCATGTAGTATGTATGTAGCATGCATGTAGTATATATGTAGTATGTATGTAGCATGTAGTATGTATGTAGCATGCATGTAGTATATATGTAGTATGTAGCATGTAGTATGTATGTAGTATGTAGCATGTAGTATGTATGTAGCATGCATGTAGTATGTATGTGGTATGTATGTAGCATGTACTATGTATGTAGCATGCATGTAGTATGTATGTGGTATGTATGTAGCATGTACTATGTATGTAGCATGCATGTAGTATATATGTGTTATGTATGTAGCATGTAGCATGCATGTAGTATGTATGTAGTATGTATGTAGTATATATGTGGTATGTATGTAGCATGTAGTATGTATGTAGCATGCAGTATGTATGTAGCATGCATGTAGTATATATGTAGTATGTATGTAGCATGCATGTAGTATATATGTAGTATGTATGTAGTATATATGTAGTATGTATGTTGCATGTAGTATTTATGTAGTATGAATGTAGCATGTATGTAGTATGTAGTATGAATGTAGCATGTATGTAGTATGTAGTATGAATGTAGCATGTATGTAGTATGCATGTTGTATGTATGTAGCATGTAATTTTTTTTTTTTTTTTTTTTTTTTTACATTCAACACATTAGCCGGATGATGGGACTACTACTGTCCCATCATTGGCTAATGTGTCAATCACTGTCATGGTAGCAGGCATCGCCCGATGGGACTTGTAGTCCCATCGGACGATGCCTGCACAGACCCCCGAAGCCTGCACAGCCCCCCGGCAGGCCGGCACAGCCCCCCGGAGCCTGCACAGCCCCCCGGCAGGCCGGCACAGCCCCCCGGCAGGCCGGCACAGCCCCCCGGAGCCTGCACAGCCCCCCGGCAGGCCGGCACAGCCCCCCGGCAGGCCGGCACAGACCACCGGAGCCTGCACAGACCCCCTGGCAGGCCGGCACAGCCCCCCGAAAGGCCCGTACAGACCCCAGAGAGGCTGTACAAGGGCAGGAAAGGGTTTTTCTTATTCCGATACCGGAAGTCCCATAGACTTGAATGGGACTTCCGGTATCGGAATCGGCGATACCGATACTTTTTTTAAAGATCGGCCGATACCATCCGATACGATACTTTGAAGTATCGGACGGTATCGCTCAACTCTAGTAACTAGGTAAGAAAATTATTTATCTTATCTATAACCTTCCAGTGTCTACATGCTAAGATAAAGGTCAGTCGGATGTCAGACTCGGACATAGTGACCGATTGCTGATAAGTTGTAGCACCAAAAAACCCACCCTGGTCACGATTTCATTAATTGTCTGCCTTATCTGCTTTGCCTTTCTGCTTTTCTGTTTTGGTTGCATACGTGATTGTTACCTCAGCCAGCCTGAAAAAGATAGTGAGACGTACTAGGCAAATTCACTGTCACTCTGGTTCCGGTCCTGCTCTTGGCTTGGCCAATGGTTCGCAGAAGTCTTATGGTTTTCTGACCTCTATGTCTCTCCCAGTGAGCAAGTGGGAGTAAGGGCTTAATTATTCGAGTAATTTTTCAATCTCTAAGTGGTTGGCGACTTCTTACGGGTCCCCACCAGAAATCACCTAACTAAGGTGATGGTGTAGCTGCAGCATAAGTTCTATTCTATACGGGTGGAAGGGTAATTGGAAATATCATCTTGATGTGACTGAGTGATTGCGGTCTCCCTGTCTACTTAAAGCGTGTCTGTGTTTTTTCCCGGCGTTGACTTTTCATCTCTACAAATCAGGCTGGTATATCGATTGTGAAGGTGTTTTAGAGTCAAACATTCACAACTGAATAGTATTGCAAAGTCTGTCAGTAGCATCATCATAAGTAGGGATGAGCGAGCAGTGAAATACTCGGACTCGCTGTACTCGTTACGAGTAGCGCCTAATACTCGGGTACTCGTAACGAGTAGCGAGTCCAATGTATGTCTATGGGAAATACGAGTAATGTGCAGAGACTATGTGTGCAGGCGGAGAATGTTTGCGTGGATCTGTGGGGCTGTGTGTACGGGCTATGCCGGGCTGATAGGGGGTCTGTGCGGCACAGACCCCCAATCAGCCCAGCAGAGCCCGCACAGACCCCCAATCAGCCCGGCAGAGCCCGCACCCACATATGAGGCTGCGTGGCCAGCCAATCACAGTAATGCCATAACAAAGAAGGCCGTGGTTTTACTGTGATTGGCTGACACATGCCGGGCGGGAGATCTGAATATTGCGAGGCGAGTAGTGAAATTTACTCGCTAGGATTCGAGTACCGCATTACTCGCCGAGTATCGAATCCTAACGAGTATACTCGCTCATCCCTAATCATAAGCTGTTTTCTATCTGTATCTGTTTGTATTGTTTGCATGATTTGTCAACAGGAGGCAAATTAGCATATAGTTAACGCTTTTGAATTCATCCTGCATATATTCATTATGAGATTGCGAGATTAGAGAATTAGTTATAAACTGGTTTTGATTTTGGGTACTTCAGAACTGTAAATTTGAGTGTTAAAATATTAATGTAAAAAGAGAATTTCTTAAATTGTAGTTGTCTTTACTAGTACAATTATTATTACATTATTATTATTTATTTATTTATTGTCATGGCCCCCGTCACCATGCCTCCCGTTGCGCACCTTGCCGGGCCCCCCGCCATGCGCTCTCATGCTTACCCAGCGCCGCAGCCTCACTCCCCCTTGCTTCGGCGGCGGCATCCTCCTCTGACTGGCCCGCGGCCTGTGACATCATTACGAGCCCTGCGCATGCGCCATAGGCCGCGGCCGGCTCACCCTCTCTGACCTTATCCTACGGCAGTGCCCTGACCTGGTAGCACCGCTGGACCAATGGGGGCACAGCTGCGAGTATATCAGGCCGCCCTCTCTTAATAGAGGTGCCTGATCGTTGTTGTTACAGCAGCATTCTAGGTCCTGAGGTTCTTGCCTTGCATTCAGTGTCCACCCTCTCATTCCCTTGTTTCTTTCCAGTCCTACTCCAGTCCTGCCTACCCGTCTCCGTACCTGCAGTACGTCTCCAGTCCCGTCTACCCGTGTTGGTACCTGCTGTCCTACTCCAGTCCAGCTTAATCGTGTTGGCACCTTCTGTCTGATTCCAGTCCTGCCTACCCGTGTCCGTACCTGCAGTCCGACTCCAGTCTTGTCTACCCGTGTTGGTGTCTGCTGTCCTACTCCAGTCCTGCTTATCCGTGTCCGTACCTGCTGTCCCGCTCCGGTCCTGCCTATCCATGTCTGTACCTGCAGTCCCGCTCCGGTCCTGCCTATCCGTGTCCGTACCTGCAGTCCTACCTCAGTCCTGTTTTCTAGCGTTAGTCTCTGTACTCCATTCCAAGCCACCCCTCTTGGTTCCGGCTGCCGTGGCATTCGAACCCATGGACCTGCTCCTAACGGTCCCTGTATAGGGGTCGGGTCCACCTGGTTGCTCGTCCGGGGCCCCTCGGTGCCACGGTCCAGAGGGTCCACTCTGCGAATCCCGCGTAGTCTAGCGCAGAGCTAACAGTACGATCAGGCCATGGATCCCGCCGGTATTTCAGCTCCAGGTCAAAAGGAGTTGCTCTTTTTACGGGAGAACCAGGGGCGCATCATGTCAGTAATGAAGTCCATGGAGTTGCGTCTGTCAGCTCTTCAGGCTGCCGATCCGGGGAATGCTGCCCAACTGGCCAGCCTCCAGCAGGAACTGGGCCAGCAGCGTTATGCCCAGTCCCATATTCTGTCTTATATGGCCTCAGTAGACAACCGTTTTGGGGACCTCCAGTCCGCCGCTGCAGCCTCGGCCGCTATCCCCGGTCCCGCTTCGTTTCCCTCTCCTCGCCTTGCCAAACCACCCCGGTACAGTGGTGACCCCAAACAGTGTAGAGGGTTCTTAAACCAATGTAGCCTGCACTTCGAGCTTCAGCCTCACTAGTATCCCTCCGATAGGGCCAAGGTGGCCTTTATCATGTCCCATCTGGAGGGGGAGGCCTTATCCTGGCTAAATCCTCTCTGGGAGAGGGATGACCCCATGATCTCAAACATTCTGGCCTTCTTGGACACCTTTCGTAAGGTGTTTGAGGAGCCTGGACGGGTAGCCTCTCTTACTGAGTCGCTTTTCAACCTTCACCAGGGCACCCTGACAGTTGGTCAGTATGCCATCCAGTTCCGCACCTTGTCTTCCGAATTGGGTTGGAATAACGCGGCATTGGTTGGAGCCTTTTGGCGTAGGTTGTCGGGCAGGATAAAGGATGAACTGGCGGGCCGGGATACTCCCACCACTCTCAAGGACCTCATTTCTCTGGCTACTCGAATAGACCTCCAGTTCCAGGAGCGCGCCGGGAGTCAGCTAGGGACAGGAGACCCACCAGGCCAATCCCAACCACTAATCGGTCCTTTAGTCCACGGCCAGCTGGGTCTGTTCACACTTCACCTCCCGAGCCCATGCAAGTAGACCGGGTCCGGATGGCTGAGAGACGTAAGAGAGAGAGACGGGAGCAGGGTCTCTGTCTTTATTGTGGAGGAGCATCCCACTTCATCCGCTCTTGTCCTGAGAGACCGGGAAACTCTTCCACCTAGGCCTAGGTAAGAGAGGCCTCCCTAGGTGACAATGATTCCTCTCAATCTCTAACGTTATCTGTTCTTTTACTTTCAGGGGAGAGGCGTGGATCCGAGGTGGCCTACGTGGATTCGGGCTCAGCAGGTAACTTCATTCGGCGTGAAGTGGTGGACAAGTATTGGATTCCCGTGGTTACTCTGAAGAATCCTCGTGTGATTGCTTCCGTTGACGGCAGACCGCTACAGGAACCCATCACCGTGGTCACGGAGGAGGTTGTTTTGCAAGTCGGCGCCCTCCACCGGGAGAGAGTGGCCTTCTACGTGTTGCCCGATCTGTCTCAAGCCATTTTACTTGGTCTTCCGTGGCTACGGACTCATCAGCCAGTACTCAACTGGTCATCCGGGGAGGTTTTGCGCTGGGGAGATCCGTGTCAAGGTCGGTGTCTGAACCCTATCCGTCCTGCTGTCGCCGCACGCCCACCTCGGGAGCTCTCGGGGCTTCCTTCAGACTATTGGTCCTATGCAGACGTCTTTGACAAGAAGGAGGCGGAGGTCCTGCCACCACACCAGTCCTTCGACTGTCCAATCGAGTTAATCCCTGGTTCCACTCCTCCTAGGGGTAGGATTTACCCACTGTCTCCCGCAGAAACCGCAGCCATGTCTGAATACGTCAAAGAAAACCTCACCAAGGGATTTATTTGGAAGTCTTCCTCCCTCGCAGGAGCCGGTTTCTTCTTCGTTAAAAAGGACGGTTCGTTGCGCCCATGCATCGACTATAGGGGTTTAAACAACATCACTGTCAAGAACCGGTACCCACTCCCACTCATTCCGGAGTTGTTTGATCGCCTCAGAGGAGCACGGATCTTCTCCAAACTGGACCTCAGAGGAGCATACAATCTTATCCGCATCCGTGCCGGCGATGAATGGAGGACCGCTTTTAACACCCGTGACGGTCACTATGAGTACCTGGTGATGCCATTCGGCCTGTGCAACGCTCCGGCTGTGTTCCAGGAGTTCGTCAATGAGATCTTTCGGGATCTTCTGTACTCCTGTGTGGTAGTGTATTTGGATGACATCCTTGTCTTCTCCTCAGATCTTCCATCCCATAGGAGAACTGTCCGCCTGGTTCTTCAGCGTCTCCGGCAGAATCGTTTGTATACCAAGATGGAGAAATGCTTGTTCGAGCAAACCTCACTACCATTTCTGGGCTACATCGTCTCCGACGCCGGGCTGCAGATGGATCCCGAGAAACTGTCCGCCATTCTCAAATGGCCCCGCCCCGTCGGCCTAAGAGCCATCCAACGTTTCCTCGGATTCGCCAAGTACTACAGGCAGTTTATTCTGCACTTTTCCTCACTCTCCAAGCCAATCTCCGCCCTTACCTGTAAGGGGATCTCTTCTAACTCCTGGACGCCAGAGGCCGAGGAGGCCTTCCAGTCGCTAAAACTGGCTTTTTCCACGGCTCCTGTGTTATCTCGTCCTGAGAGCAGCAAAATTTTCATGCTGGAGGTGGACGCGTCCTCGACAGGTGCCGGGGCTGTCTTATCCCAGAAGACCTCTTCGGGTCGTCTACGCCCCTGTGGATTGTTCTCCAAAGCCTTCTCCTCATCCGAGTGCAATTACTCGATTGGCGACCGCGAGCTTTTGGCCATCAAATTGGCATTGGAGGAGTGGCGTCATCTTCTGGAGGGAGCTGTCCATCCGTTTGTTATTTACTCGGACCACAAGAATATGGCCTACCTCCAGTCTGCCCAGAGACTTAATCCTCGACAGGCCAGATGGTCCTTGTTTTTCGCTCGCTTTGATTTTGAGCTTAATTTTTGCTCTGGGGACAGAAATACCAAGGCCGATGCCCTATCCAGAGTCTTTCAACCGACTGAGGTTGGGGAAGAGCCGCCCCACATCATCGAGCCCACGAAGATTATCACTGTGGCACCGTTGAGCCTACTTTCTCCACCTCCAGGCAAGACGCTCGTGCCAGAGAATGCCAAAAGGAAAGTTCTGCTATGGGGGCATTCCTCCAGATTGGCTGGTCATGCTGGAATTGAGGAAACCCTTGCTCTCATATCTAGGTATTATTGGTGGCCAACTCTCCGCCAGGATGTATCAGACATCATTGCCTCCTGTTCCTCTTGTGCTAGGAATAAAACACGTCGGCCTCCGTTTGGTCTGCTGATTCCTTTGCCGGTGCCTACGTCACCTTGGGAGAATATTGCCATGGACTTTATCACTGATTTGCACCGCTCTTCCAGCTGTACGGTGATTCTAGTGGTTGTAGACCGCTTTTCCAAAATGGCACATTTCATTCCTTTGAGCGGTCTTCCTTCTGCACCCGGATTAGCCAAGATTTTCGTCCATCAGATTTTCAAGCTTCACAGCCTACCTCGACGGATTGTGCCTGATCGTGGAGTCCAGTTTACTTCTAAGTTTTGGAGAGAGCTTTGCAAACTTCTGGATTTTTCATCTGCCTATCATCCACAGACCAATGGGCAAGTAGAGCGAACTAACCAGACGTTGACTGCATACCTTCGTCATTTCTCCAACGCCCACCAGAATGACTGGGTTGACCTGCTTCCATGGGTAGAGTTCGCCTACAACAATCATGCCGGCGAGTCTTCAAGCAAGTCGCCCTTTTTCGTGGTGTTTGGCAAACATCCCAGTGTGCCTCTTCTTGTCGCCCCGACCTCCGAGGTGCCGGCAGCCAACTCCTTGTCCCAAGAATTTTCTGAAATCTGGTCCGACACCAACACGGCCCTCAAAAGGGCCAGTGAGCGGATGAAGAAGCACGCAGACAAGAGGAGGTTAGATCCTCCACCGTTTCACGTTGGGGATAAGGTCTAGCTCTCATCCAAGTATATCTGGTTGAAATTACCCTCTTACAAGCTGTGCCCCCAGCACATTGGCCCTTTTGAGATCCTGAGAGGTGTCAATGAAGTCGCCTACAAGTTGAGGTTGCCTGCTTCGCTCCGTATCCCGAACACCTTCCACGTCTCTCTCCAGAAACCTGTGGTACTAAATCAGTTCCATCCCTCTCCATGTCCTGCTCCTCGGCCGGTGGGCGCTGACAACACCTTCGAGGTAAGAGATATTCTCGCCATGAGGAAAGTTAGAGGGAAGACCTTTTTCCTTATTGACTGGAGGGGTTTCGGTCCTGAGGAGAGATCCTGGGAGCCCCGGGAGAACATCAACGCTCCCCGCATTCTCATGAGATTTTTTTGCCAATCGCAGCAGGGGGCGGCTTAAGGGGGAGGGTACTGTCACGGCCCCCGTCGCCAAGCCTCCCGTCGTGCACCTTGCCGGGCCCCCCGCCATGCGCTCTCATGCTTACCAAGCGTCGCAGCATCGCTCCCCCTTGCTTCGGCGGCATCCTCCTCTGACCAGCCCGCGGCCTGTGACATCTTTGCGAGCCCTGCACCATAGGCCGCAGCCCACTCACCCTCTCTGACCTTATCCTCCGGCGGTGCCCTGACCCGGTATCACTGCCGGACCAATGGGGGAACAGCTGCAAGCATATCAGGCCGCCCTCTCTTAATAGAGGCGCCTGATCGCTGTTGTTACAGCAGCATTCTAGGTCCTGTGGTTCTTGTCTTGCATTCAGTGTCCACCCTCTCATTCCCTTGTGTTTCTTTGCAGTCCTACTCCAGTCCTGCTACCCATCTCCATACCTGCAGTCCGACTCCAGTCCCGTCTACCCGTGTTGGTACCTGCTGTCTTACTGCAGTCCAGCTTAACCGTGTTGGCACCTTCTGTCTGACTCCAGTCCTGCCTACCCGTGTCCGTACTTGCAGTCCGACTCCAGTCTTGTCTACCCATGTTGGTGTCTGCTGTCCTACTCCAGTCCTGCTTACCCGTGTCCGTACCTGCTGTCCGACTCCAGTCCTGCCTACCCGTGTCTGTACCTGCAGTCCCGCTCCGGTCCTGCCTATCCGTGTCTGTACCTGCAGTCCCACTCGGGTCCTGCCTATCCGTGTCCGTACCTGCAGTCCTACCTCAGTCCTGTTTTCTAGCATTAGTCTCTGTACTCCATTCCGAGCCGCCCCTCTTGGTTCCGGCTGCCATGGCATTCGAACCCCTGGACCTTCTCCTAATGGTCCCTGTATAGGGGTCGGGTCCACCTGGTTGCTCGTCCGGGGCCGCTCGGTGCCACGGTCCAGAGGGTCCACTCCGGGAATCCCACCTAGTCTAGCGCAGAGCTAACATTTATTTATATAGCACCATTGATTCCATGGTGCTGTACATAAGGGGCTACATAAAGTATAAATTCATATATGATAATGCCCAGTATCAGAGAACGAGACAAGGCGGTGACCATGGTCCAAAAACGCCTTGTGCATGGATTACCACTCCATATGCTAATCTTAAAAAGGAGAAAACGGAGTAACGGATACAAAATATATGCAAAAGTATAAATTTTATTAGTACTCACATCAAGTGCTGACAAGTATACAAGTTGACTAAAATAGGGGGGATAAGCCCCAATGATACAACAATCAGGACAGACAAGGACAGGGTAAATAAAATGATACCAGTGCTCGAAATCTACATGGCACAACGTTCAGTCAGCCCATGGGCATTGCACATAACAGACATGTGTCTAATGGTAAAAGATAGTCAAATATGGCATTCTCAATTAAATGTGTATTGTACATAGTTGTACATGTCTAGAGCGCCAAAAAAAAAAAAAAAAAAAACATCCAGAGGGGTCAATGTGCAAGTCCAATGGACACTGAACATAAATGAATCAATGACATGTGGAAGGATTCTTACATAGTAAATAACATATGTATCAGCATATCAAAACTGCGCAATTGTGCCAGAGAGAACCCGGGAGACAACCCGCCCAGCGGTCCAAATGACCGAAGTGTGGAAACAAGTAAAGGCAGGCTGCTTACCGGGGAGCAGAGGAGGTGAAGGCCCATGCAACGACACCCGACGTACGTTTCGCGCCCGCCACAGGCGCTTTATCAAGGGAGTGTTGACTGAGGTGAACCACCATGTTTTTATGCAGAAAGACCTCCCACTTGAAAGCGGTCACATTGGGCAGGTCTACCAACCAAAGGCAGCGGACAGAGCATGCGCAGTGCAGCTCACTCAAACCAGGAAGTGATCAATAGTATGGTCACAAAAAAAAAAAAAAAAAAATGGCGGGACAAAACCGAACTCATATAAAAACTAGATAGCATCGTTCCCCTGGACGCCTGCGCAGTGTATTGCGTTGACAAAAAGTGTCAGAGCTCAATGAATGATAAAGATGTAATCAGACCATAATAGCGGCGCATACTCAGTGCAACACCTCAGTCCTCCAGGAGATGGGGCAGGCGTCACGCGTCAGGGAAAACAGAGGAAATTTAACCCCGTGTATAACCTGAGGCGGGCAGACGCCCAAACCCATATCGGAGCAACGGGTGAGCGCAGGTATGCGCACTAAGGTCACAGCATAAAGAATCAGGAGAAGAAAATTAAAAATTAAAAAAAAAAAAAAAACACAAGTAAAAAATAAAAAATAAATAATAAACCAAGACAGACCATGGAGGAAATACAGTAAAGATAGTGACATCAATCATAATTGGGGCAAACAATATAAACACATTATATGATAGTGTATGCTACCAAAAATCCAGAGCACCAGTAGGGATTGTAAAGGCACACAATAAGATTGATGCAACAGTCCAGAGAAACTTTTTTTTTTTTTTTTTTTTTTTTTTCCTTTTCTTCTTCTTCCTTCTTTCTCCTCTTCTTATATAGTAATAGACGAGTGACCCGAACACGATGGAGTGTCCGCATTCTCCATAATATCAATATGCCGTGAAACGATGATGAAGGTAGATATTCTTTCCAGATCCAACAGATAATAAACGCAGGCGTGGGTACGGACATCCAGAATAGAGGGGTCCACACCACACAATGGTACCAGTGAGTCCACATGTAGCCAACACAGAAAACACAGGGAAACTAAAAAAATATATAAAAAGACAAAAAGTTAAAATCATACAAACCGAACGTTGATAGGGCCTAAAAAAATAAAACAATGGTGAGTGCAGCGGAGACAGCAGAAGCTATAAAAATGAGGAGAAACTCAGAGATTCGTTAAGTCCTTTGGGGGTCATAGTATCCAGGGCGACGATCCACTTAGCCTCTCTCTGGGCCAACGCCTTTTTGTAATTTCCAGCTCGGATTCCCAAGTGTACACATTCAATACCTCTTACCATGAAGGACCCCGGGTCACAATCATGGGAGGATCTGAAGTGACGTGGGATGGTCTTAAGGGTAGTAGGATCGACCACTGTCTTGGCCGCCCGAATGTCCCTAACATGCTCACGAACTCTCACACGTAATTCTCTTGATGTGAGGCCCACATATATCAGTGGGCACCCACATGTCGCGTAGTATATGACATTAGTACTACTGCAGGAAATGTGTTGTTTGATGTGAAAATCTTTTTCACCATCGGAGGACTGAAAGGAGGAGCAGCGAAGGACATTCGGGCAGGCAACACAGTGGCCGCAAGGAAAACACCCCCGAGTTGGACCAGTAGATCCAAAGGGGTTCGTTGTCGTCGCGATGTAATGGCTCTTGACCAAAAAATCCCTCAAGTTTCTACATCTTCTTGAAGTCATCAGAGGACGATCACCGATAACCTGGCCCAGAGATGGCTCCGAGCCAAGAATTGCCCAGTGTTTGGCCAAAATGCTCCTCATGTGTTCCCATTCATGATTGAAGGTAGAGATGAAACGTATTGGGGCAGATCCACCTGACTTAGCAGATCTCCCAGTATTATCACGCCTCGGATAAAGCAAGTCCCTACGGGCAGTAGCCCTGGCTCTACTGTAACCCTTTCGTATGCTCCTGTTACTATATCCCCGGTTGCGAAAACGAGTCTGTAGGTCCCTAGCTTGCCTTTCAAAACCATCCTCGGTGGAGCAGATCCGCCTCATCCTGAGGAACTGACCGACAGGAACGGCCCTGATGGTAGAAGTGTTATGTGCGGACTCGGCATGGAGTAAAGAGTTGACAGAAGTGGGCTTCCTGTACACGTCAGTCTGGATCCGGCGTGTATCGTCGATCTCCAGTGTGACGTCCAGGAAGTCAATAGTTTTAAGATCATATTTAAATGTCAATCTAATGTTAAAAGTATTAGCATTGAGCCATGCCATGAAGTCCCCGAGCTGCTGCAGTGTCCCGTCCCAAAAAAATAAAACATCATCGATATAGCGGTGCCAGCACAGCACATGGGAAGCGGCCGGTGTGCCCTCGTCGCCAAAGATGGATCTCTCCCAGGCACCCAAGAAGAGATTAGCGTATGAGGGCGCACAGGCCGCGCCCATCGCCGTGCCGCACCGCTGACGATAGAATTGATCTTTGAATACAAAAAAATTGTGGGTAAGGACAAACTGCAGCAGCTCAAGGAGTAGTCCACACATCGGGCCGTCCAGGTCGGACATCCCCAGGAAGAGGCGGACCGCATCCAAACCGAGGGTATGGTCAATACATGTATAAAGGGACTCTACGTCCGCGGTCACCAGAAAGGTATGACCGTCCACAAGGACGCCGTCAACCCGCGTGAGGACGTCCGTTGTGTCTTTGATGTAAGATGGTAATAATTCAACCAGTGGTTTGAGGTAGAAGTCAAGAAATTTACATACTGGGTCACAGAGCCCTTCAATACCAGACACAATTGGACGGCCAGGCGGCTCGACGGCGTCCTTGTGGATCTTAGGCAAGAGATAGAAGGTGGGTGTCTTTGGGGTTCGGACCATCAGCCCCTCAAAGACCGTTTTGGTTATAATACCCCCCTCCAAAGCTCGAACAAGAATACGCTGAAGGGAGAGCGAGAAGGAGGCAGTCGGGTTATAGGATAACCTTTCGTAAGCATTACGGTTTCTCAATTGCCTATGTGCCTCACGTTCATACATATGTGTAGGCCATACCACGACATTCCCCCCCTTGTCAGCAGGTTTGAAAACCACCCCCGAAAGTGATTGTAATTCGGAGATAGCCTTCCGCTGTCTCCATGTGAGGTTGTCAAATTTACGTCTAGATGGTAATTTTCTGAAATCCTCTGCGACTAGTTTTGTAAAAATGTCGATGGCGGGACTGAGAGACAGGGGGGGGAATCTCGTGGATTTCGGCAAAACGTGTGGAGGAAACTTACTCCTACTTGGTGGTGTCTGCTCATCGAGAAGATCCTCCAAAACTCGAAGTGCCTCCATCTCACTCTCTGTCAACGACTCCTGAGAGATATTCTTATGGTGTAGCTTGCGTAATAGTAGCTTTCTGGAGAACAGGTGAAGATCCTTCAGTGCTACAAAAAAGTTAAAAGGATTAGTGGGGGAGAAAGTCAGTCCACGACTCAAAACCTCCAACTGGGGTTGTGTAAGAGCATGTGTTGAGAGGTTAACTACCTGAAGGCCACCAGCTGAGCAATCAGTAAAATTGCGTCCGGTGTATGTCTTCTTTCTGGCAGATTGCCGTGTAACCACACGTTTAGTTACGGGGTCAGAGCTGGAGCTGAGGGTACCACCTGGATGAGACAGCTGCACCGATGCCTCGTCGTCAACAGAAACAGTGGATTTAATAGATGTAGATCTAGATCGAGAACGTGACATACTCCTATATAACTGTCTGGATCTATCAGGAGGATGGCGCCATCTGTACACATGGGCCGTTAATTTATCCTGTATATCTCGTTTGAGTTTCTTCGTCTTGGTTGCTTGTGTTTCTTGGGCCCATTTTTGGAGGTCAACATCAAGTTCATCGTTAAACTTTTTGAGTGATTCCCCAGTTAAGCCTTTTTGTAAATCCAATTGAATAATTTCGATCTCACTCTCAAGAAGAGTAAGCGTTTTTTTATTTTGTGTTTTCAATAGGTCCAAAAAACCCATAGAACATACATTGGCCAACTCCTCCCACTTGGCTTTGAAATCATCATCCTGAATGGGGAAAGAGGGGAAGACCTGGATACGCAGACCCCTAGGGATAAGATTATTCTGAATATATTTGTCAAGAAATTCATGGTTCCACCATATGCGTGTGCGTTTACTGAGCAGATCTCTGAATTTCAACATAGCTGCTTGCATATCACCGCTGCAACCACCAGTGTCCCCGCCACTACTGTCCTGGAGAGCATCATTAAGCTGCGCACGCCACGTCGTGTCGCGTGCACGAAAATCCATATTCGGGCAGGAAAATTCTGTGAAAAACACAGATACAATCAATACATATATGATAATGCCCAGTATCAGAGAACGAGACAAGGCGGTGACCATGGTCCAAAAACGCCTTGTGCATGGATTACCACTCCATATGCTAATCTTAAAAAGGAGAAAACGGAGTAACGGATACAAAATATATGCAAAAGTATAAATTTTATTAGTACTCACATCAAGTGCTGACAAGTATACAAGTTGACTAAAATAGGGGGGATAAGCCCCAATGATACAACAATCAGGACAGACAAGGACAGGGTAAATAAAATGATACCAGTGCTCGAAATCTACATGGCACAACGTTCAGTCAGCCCATGGGCATTGCACATAACAGACATGTGTCTAATGGTAAAAGATAGTCAAATATGGCATACTCAATTAAATGTGTATTGTACATAGTTGTACATGTCTAGAGCGCCAAAAAAAAAAAAAAAAAAAAAACCATCCAGAGGGGTCAATGTGCAAGTCCAATGGACACTGAACATAAATGAATCAATGACATGTGGAAGGATTCTTACATAGTAAATAACATATGTATCAGCATATCAAAACTGCGCAATTGTGCCAGAGAGAACCCGGGAGACAACCCGCCCAGCGGTCCAAATGACCGAAGTGTGGAAACAAGTAAAGGCAGGCTGCTTACCGGGGAGCAGAGGAGGTGAAGGCCCATGCAACGACACCCGACGTACGTTTCGCGCCCGCCACAGGCGCTTTATCAAGGGAGTGTTGACTGAGGTGAACCACCATGTTTTTATGCAGAAAGACCTCCCACTTGAAAGCGGTCACATTGGGCAGGTCTACCAACCAAAGGCAGCGGACAGAGCATGCGCAGTGCAGCTCACTCAAACCAGGAAGTGATCAATAGTATGGTCACAAAAAAAAAAAAAAAAAAAAAAAATGGCGGGACAAAACCGCACTCATATAAAAACTAGATAGCATCGTTACCCTAGACGCCTGCGCAGTGTATTGCGTTGACAAAAAGTGTCAGAGCTCAATGAATGATAAAGATGTAATCAGACCATAATAGCGGCGCATACTCAGTGCAACACCTCAGTCCTCCAACAACACATTTCCTGCAGTAGTACTAATGTCATATACTACGCGACATGTGGGTGCCCACTGATATATGTGGGCCTCACATCAAGAGAATTACGTGTGAGAGTTCGTGAGCATGTTAGGGACATTCGGGCGGCCAAGACAGTGGTCGATCCTACTACCCTTAAGACCATCCCACGTCACTTCAGATCCTCCCATGATTGTGACCCGGGGTCCTTCATGGTAAGAGGTATTGAATGTGTACACTTGGGAATCCGAGCTGGAAATTACAAAAAGGCGTTGGCCCAGAGAGAGGCTAAGTGGATCGTCGCCCTGGATACTATGACCCCCAAAGGACTTAACGAATCTCTGAGTTTCTCCTCATTTTTATAGCTTCTGCTGTCTCCGCTGCACTCACCATTGTTTTATTTTTTTAGGCCCTATCAACGTTTGGTTTGTATGATTTTAACTTTTTGTCTTTTTATATATTTTTTTAGTTTCCCTGTGTTTTCTGTGTTGGCTACATGTGGACTCACTGGTACCATTGTGTGGTGTGGACCCCTCTATTCTGGATGTCCGTACCCACGCCTGCGTTTATTATCTGTTGGATCTGGAAAGAATATCTACCTTCATCATCGTTTCACGGCATATTGATATTATGGAGAATGCGGACACTCCATCGTGTTCGGGTCACTCGTCTATTACTATATAAGAAGAGGAGAAAGAAGGAAGAAGAAGAAAAGGAAAAAAAAAAAAAAAAAAGTTTCTCTGGACTGTTGCATCAATCTTATTGTGTGCCTTTACAATCCCTACTGGTGCTCTGGATTTTTGGTAGCATACACTATCATATAATGTGTTTATATTGTTTGCCCCAATTATGATTGATGTCACTATCTTTACTGTATTTCCTCCATGGTCTGTCTTGGTTTATTATTTATTTTTTATTTTTTACTTGTGTTTTTTTTTTTTTTTTTTTTTTTTTTTTTTAATTTTTAATTTTCTTCTCCTGATTCTTTATGCTGTGACCTTAGTGCGCATACCTGCGCTCACCCGTTGCTCCGATATGGGTTTGGGCGTCTGCCCGCCTCAGGTTATACACGGGGTTAAATTTCCTCTGTTTTCCCTGACGCGTGACGCCTGCCCCATCTCCTGGAGGACTGAGGTGTTGCACTGAGTATGCGCCGCTATTATGGTCTGATTACATCTTTATCATTCATTGAGCTCTGACACTTTTTGTCAACGCAATACACTGCGCAGGCGTCTAGGGTAACGATGCTATCTAGTTTTTATATGAGTGCGGTTTTGTCCCGCCATTTTTTTTTTTTTTTTTTTTTTTTTGTGACCATACTATTGATCACTTCCTGGTTTGAGTGAGCTGCACTGCGCATGCTCTGTCCGCTGCCTTTGGTTGGTAGACCTGCCCAATGTGACCGCTTTCAAGTGGGAGGTCTTTCTGCATAAAAACATGGTGGTTCACCTCAGTCAACACTCCCTTGATAAAGCGCCTGTGGCGGGCGCGAAACGTACGTCGGGTGTCGTTGCATGGGCCTTCACCTCCTCTGCTCCCCGGTAAGCAGCCTGCCTTTACTTGTTTCCACACTTCGGTCATTTGGACCGCTGGGCGGGTTGTCTCCCGGGTTCTCTCTGGCACAATTGCGCAGTTTTGATATGCTGATACATATGTTATTTACTATGTAAGAATCCTTCCACATGTCATTGATTCATTTATGTTCAGTGTCCATTGGACTTGCACATTGACCCCTCTGGATGGTTTTTTTTTTTTTTTTTTTTTTTTTGGCGCTCTAGACATGTACAACTATGTACAATACACATTTAATTGAGTATGCCATATTTGACTATCTTTTACCATTAGACACATGTCTGTTATGTGCAATGCCCATGGGCTGACTGAACGTTGTGCCATGTAGATTTCGAGCACTGGTATCATTTTATTTACCCTGTCCTTGTCTGTCCTGATTGTTGTATCATTGGGGCTTATCCCCCCTATTTTAGTCAACTTGTATACTTGTCAGCACTTGATGTGAGTACTAATAAAATTTATACTTTTGCATATATTTTGTATCCGTTACTCCGTTTTCTCCTTTTTAAGATAAAGTATAAATTACAGATATCACTTACAGTAAACAATTCAGACATCATTTGAGAGCTTGAGATCAAAGCTAGTGTGGTTAATCATTCATTAGCATAGCTGCATTTTCTGTGTGACACTTGTGGGCTGATTTTTTGTTAAAGTGAAAATGTGAAAACAAAAACAGATATTCTAGCAATTGATCTAGTGTTTTTAGATAATGTAATCTCTGGGTACCCAGGATTTTTTTTTAATGCCCTGATGATGGAACAGACTAATTTTCAGTTAACCTCCTATATCATTGTGTTCAAGGTACTAGATGTCACAAAAGTCACTGAGACCCCTTTCCCTGGACATAAGAAGAGTACATATAGACTTCCCAGTCACATGCCCAGAATTTAAGAGTACTTAGATTAAATATACCTACCAGGTTAACTATTCAAAACCCAGTGGGAACTTTGTCTCAAGAAATAGATGCACAGATGCCTTCAGGAGTTAAATTGTAGAATGAGTGGGAGTAATCTGTCAGCACCCACATAGGACAGACTCGACCCATAAAGCAGATAGTGGAGTGAGTAAGGAAAAAGCATGAGTAAATGAGTAAAGAGCAGCATCCCAGCCTCAGGTATTTTGAGGTTTTACAGGAAGCTGAAGTATTGTATAAAATTGCAAAGAAAGTGAGAAGACAGACGTGACGAGAATATGACAATGTTACTGAATGTTATGCCAATCAGTCACCGTCTAAGGAAAGTGTGTCAGTTGCAGCAGATGTACTAGACATTGATACCTCCTATATATATTCCCGATGACTGGACACATGCCAACTGTAAAACGCAGAATTCAGAATATTGTGAGACTTGTTCTGACTGTCAGGTGACCAAACAAAATAGTCCTGCCCTATTCCCGGTTCTTTATGTAGATGTCATTCCCTATGCCACCTCCTGTCCAGTGTCCATTGTAGCTCCACTAATTAATGCAGTCTATAAAAATAATGAAGAAAAAGATGAAGATGACATGGCAGTACATGAGCAAGAAAAACAGGGAAGACAGGAATCAGCATTTCAGACTGATAATCCACAGCATCCCATGAACAAGATCCAGCATCTACCACTATATGGTGGAGGGACATCATCTTTACCCTGCCCATGTAAAACCCAAAGCTTACACCCTGACACTCAACCTGTTCCCCACAAGGACTCCTGGAAATACCAGGAGAAAGATACCCTGGTGAACATTACATGCCATTTTACAAAAAGATGCATCAAATACAGAAGGCACATTCAGCTTCATGGACAAATTTAGAGGGGCTCACTCAAATTAAAGCAGGAGATTCCTTTTGGCTGAGGAATCACATGTATCCAGAGAAGATTTCCTTCATAAGCTTTATGTCTGGGCTAAGAATCACCTACCAGAAAAGGCCAACACTATTCAGGATGTCATGCAGGAAAAAAGAGAAGCTGTGGGGAGTTTCTTCCACTGATTAAGTCAAATGTTTCAGGACCTTGAATTTGAAATACAAGTTAACCCCCGAAAGGAAGAAGCCTTGACACCGGCATCAGCCACTCATAGGACCACCACCACAGGGCTCCAGACCATAAAAGGATATTGGCATACTGAATCCTCAAACCCCAGAAGCACGTATACTCTTACACTCCACAAAACAGCTGAGTGAACCAACACCTCCCATCCAGATAGATGTTGAGGGTAAAACCCTTAATTTCCTGGTTGATAGCAGTGCAGCCATTAGTGTAATCAGGAACATTGATTTACCAGACCCGGATTGTCTCATGGATGAAGCGGTGCCTTGTGTAGAGTGGATGGGAACACACGGTACACCTCAATGAGTATGCTATCTCAACTAGTAGTCTCATCCCCCTGCCCCGTCAATCTTCTGGGATCATACCTACTGTCAAAACTCCAAGCCAACACAGCTCGAGTCCTTTCTTGGACTTTATCCTACTGCCGTCCCTGGATCCTTGATGCCTCTCTACACATGCAAACCCTGTATAAATGCCTCAAGGACAATCCCTTCAGTCTAACCAAAGAAGCCATTGATGGATTCTAAATACTAAAGGTTGCAATCACATCCTCTCCTGCTCTAGGACTACCCAACTACAACAAACTGTTCTGCCTTTTTGTCATGGAGAAGCAAGGCCATTTAACTGGAGTCCTGACAACTTCAAGGAGAGTGGTGATTCTTGAAGCAATGACTCCAGCAGCAGTGCACTCCTTGTGAATCTCCCCCAAATTTTTGAATGGCCTTTTCTTAACAATCCTTTCAAGACTGCGATTGTCCCGATTGCTTGTGAACCTTTTTCTACCACACTTTTTCCTTCCACTTAACTTTCCATTAATGTGCTTGGATACAGCACTCTGTGAACAGCCAGCTTCTTTAGCAATGACCTTTTGTAGCTTACGCTCCTTGTAAAGTGTGTCAATGACTGCACTCTGGACATCTGTTAAGTCAGCAGTCTTCCCCATGATTGTGGAGCCTACTGAAACAGACTAAGGGACCTTTTTAAACACTTAGGAAGCCTTTGCAGGTGTTTTTTGTTAATGACTCTAATTTACTGAGATAATGACTTTTGGGGTTTCATTGGCTGTAAGCCATAATCATCAACAAACAGAAATAAACACTTGAAATAGAACATTCTATTTGTAATGACTATATAATATATGAGTTTCACTTTTTGTATAGAAGATCTGAATAAATTAACTTTCTGATGATATTCTAATTTTAGATAGGAAGGGAGCACTCATTGCTTCTATATATATTGGACTTTAGAGTTATGTGCAATAAAATTGACACATAGGGTTTTGGTGCAATTAACATTGTTCCATTGTGAACTATTCATATTGAATTGGTACCCATTTATTATGCATCATAAGAACTTTTAATTAATTAATGTTCGAGCACTTTAGCACCATGTTGTGGTTTTTAACCCCTTAATGACAGCCAATACATCTTTTAACTGACCTGAGATAAAAGAGAATATCATCCCCATACAGGTGACAATCCAGCAGCTGTCAGCTGTACACTATAGTGGACAACTTGCTGTATCACAAACGATCAGTGTTGACACCGTCCATATCTGTTTAACCCCTTAGTTGCTGCTGTCAAAAGTGACTACATCAAATAAATGGTTAATAGATTGTGCGGGCTTCCGCTTTAATCTAATTGACACACAGAGATCATGATTGTGTGGTCCTGATGTTTGCCATAGCACTTCATGGCCAAATAGCGGCCTTAGAGTTTCCCGGCTATAGCGGTCAGATCAGAAGTTAGCGACATTTAGGTGGTAAACAAACACTTTTTCATCCCTGCTATACCACTTTGCATTAATTCCTGAAAATCACCTTAAGGGTTAATAAACTACCTGACAGCAGTTTTCAATGTGTCAGGGGGTGCTGTTTTTAAAATGGTATCATGTTTGGGGTTTCCCAATATATAGGACCCCCAAAGTCACTTCAAACATTGATAGGTCCCTCAAAACAATACATTTTGTAACTTTCCTTGAAAAAATGAAAAATTATTGCTACATTTTTAAACCTCCTAAAAGGCTAACAAAGTAAATTAGCGTTTTAAAAATGGTGATGATGTAAAGCAGACATGTGGGAAATGTTATTTACTAATGTTTTTCTGTGGTATGACTATCTGGATTAAAGGGATAATCATTCAAAGTTTGAAAATTGAAATTTTTTTACGTTTGTCAAATTTCTGATATTTTTTTATAAATAAACACAAAACATATCAACCTAAATTTACTATCATAAATTATAATGTGCCACGAAAAAACAATCTCAAAAATCGATGGGATTTGTTGAAGCGTTCCAGAGTTATCACCATATAAACTGACAATGGTAAGAATTTAAAAAAAATGGCCCCGTCACTAAGGGGTTGAAGTTATTCTTTAAGCACCCTAACAGCACTTTATTTTTGGAAGGCATGACACTAAGAGATAGGACTTAATTAACATTTGAATAAATATTCTTAAAGGTCCTGTGCAATAGGAATTATTAATTACAAACAACCAGCATATTGTATTTACCTTCAAATTCTTAAGCACTTTGAACCTGGAATTACACTGATGTAATTATGTCTATTTGATGCAATTTGAGAGCTTGTAATACTTACCTGCTGCAAAAGAAAATTATTTGCACATTCTGGTTCCTTCATCTTCATCCTTTTTCTGCACCTTTCCTTTGCTTTTAAAAGAGTGTTAATTAATAAAAAAAATTTTTTAATTTATATAGTCTTCTTGAATCACTTCTTTACCAAAGGTTCACATTAACCCAAGGTAATTTGGCATAATACATGTAAATAAATCATGATGGGTCATTGGGGAGAGGAATGCAGAAAAGTAAATCACATTAACGCCCCTAGGTTATAAAAATAGTTAACCAATTTCATATGTGACAAGTCACTTCATATTATCAAAGGGGAAAGGTTGGGGTACGGGAAGTAAGGAGAGGAACCTACTTGACTGCTTTAAGTCGTGTTAGAAAAGTTTAGGTAATGTAAGGACAGAGTGTCATTTTCAGTGGAATCTGTGGGGCAAAACGGAGATTAGACCTACCGGTAATGTTATTTCCAGGAGTCCATCCTGACAGCACCATGGGGTCGTCCCCTCATCCTTCCAGGGACAGGAAATGCACGAGAGGCCAAAAGGTCCCCTCCCACACCACACTCCAGTGATTTTCCCAAGTACCACACCAGTATGATGCAATTAAATTTTATTTAAATTTAGTACAAGCATAATGATACCAATACAAATCATAGGGAGGGAACTACCAGTGCTGTCAGGATGGACTCCTGGAAATAACATTACCGGTAGGTCTAATCTCCGTTTTCCCGGATGTCCTATCCTGACAGCACCATGGGGAATACCAAAGTAGGAATTCGCTTAGGGTGGGACTACTGCTTGTAGCACTCTGCGACCGAAGGTCGCCTGGCTAGCTGATAGAGTGTCCAACTTATAGTGTCTACAGAAAGTATTTGGTGTAGACCAGGTGGCGGCCCTGCATATCTGTTCTACTGAGGCACCCGCCCTCTCAGCCTATGAAGTCGCTATCGCCCTGGTGGAATGAGCCCGAAGCCCTTCAGGTACCGGCAAGCCCTCGGCCTCGTACGCCGAGGAGATTATTGGTGTTATCCACCTCGCTAGAGTCTGTGTAGCCGCACTTCTACCTTTGTTTTTTCCGCCGTAATGGACAAATAGTTTTGTGTCCTGTCGCCTGTCCCGGGTGACTTCCAGGTAACGGGCGACCGTGCGTCTAACATCCAAAGAATGAAACAATCTTTCTTTATCATTCTTTGGGGCTGGACAAAACGAGGGCAGGTTTATTTCTTGGTTTAGATTCTGCGGCGATACTACCTTAGGGAGAAACTTTGGATCTAGTTTGAGCGTTATGTGGTCCTCGAAGATCTGAATGTAGGGATTTTGGATTGAGAGGGCCTGGATCTCACCTAAACGTTTAGCTGAGGTGATAGCTACCAAAAAAGCAGTTTTTTGTGTGAGCTTTGAAATGTCTATCTCTGAAATTGGCTCATAAGGGGGCCTACACAGTGCGTTGAGTACCAGATTTAGGTCCCATGGGGGGACAGTTTTCCTCAATGTGGGTCTTAGCCTCTGGGTGGCTTTAGTAAATCGTGCTATCCATGGATGGGAGGATAGGGAGAAATTAAAGAAGGTACTTAAGGCCGCTATCTGGACTTTGAGTGTGCTCGGGGTCAGGCCCCTATCGAATCCGGCCTGTAGGAAGTCCAGGATCCGAGGGATATCAGGCCGAGATAGGTCTAGAGGGGCACTACCACAGAATCTCTTCCAGATTTTACAATATATCGCTCTTGTCACCGGTTTTCGGCTGGCCTGCAATGTGGAGATCACCTGGTCCGAGAGGCCATTGGACTTTAGGATGTCCCTCTCAGGATCCATGCTGCCAGTTGCAGGCTTCCAGGGTCTGGGTGTAACACTGGACCCTGGGAGAGCAAGTCTGGTATTGTTGGTAGGCGGAGTGGCCCCCTCTGAGCCATCTTTCTGAGGAGGGGAAACCAACTCCGCCTGGGCCAAAAAGGTATGACCAGCATCACCCGGGCTCCTTCCTCCTGGATCTTCCTGAGGACCCTCGGTATTATGGCAATCGGTGGAAACCCGTATAGGAGTCCCCTTCCCCAATTCTGGTCCAGGGCGTCGATTTCTTCCGGATGGTCCGCCGGGTTGAGGGAGTAGAACCTCTTCAGCTTGGCGTTTTTTCTTGTCGCGAAGCAGTCCAGCTGGGTTGTCCCCCAGCGATGGCTAAGATCCTTGAAGATCTCTTTTAGCTCCCATTCGGTGGTTCGGACTTCTTGTCTGCTTAGATAGTCGGTTATCCTGTTTTGGGAGCCTTCCAGGTGCACTGCTGATAGGGAGTGAGAATTGTTTTCTGCCCAGGTGAGGATGCGAGCTGCTAGCTTCTGAAGTTTCCCGTGCCTTGGGCCCCCCTGGTGGCGTAGGAAGGCTACTGTGGTCACGTTGTCCGACATGATCTTTATATGTTGGTTCTGTAGTCTTGAACCGCTTCTCTTCAGAGTCTCCCAGACTGCTCGCAGCTCTCGGTAGTTTGAGGACTGTAAGCTGATACTCTTGGGCCACGTTCCTTGTAAGAATCTTCCTTCTAGGTGGGCTCCCCATCCTTCCCTGCTGGCATCTGTAGTGATGGTCACACCATGGAGACAGGATCCAAGGAACCCCCCGGCTGATGTTTCTGTTGCTGATCCACCTTTTCAGAGATGATCTCAGCGCCGGAGACGGTCGGAACTTCTTGTCCAGCGAGGACTGCCGTCTGTCCCATTTCGTAAGGATCTCCTTTTGTAGGATTCTTGTGTGAGCCTGGCTCCACATGACACAGGGTATGCATGCGGTTAGGGTGCCCAGGACTTCCATCGCGGTCGTTATCGAAACCTGATGTTGGCCGAACTGCCGCACCTTGTCCATGATGGGCTTCTTCTTCACCTCCGGCAAGAACGAGACCCTTCTTCTGGAGTCTAGCATTACCCCTAGGAATTTTTTCTGGGTGCTGGGCCGCAGATCTGATTTTTCTCTGTTTAGGATCCAACCTAGGCTCTCGAGGCTGAAAATTATTGAGCTGAGTTGTTCTTTTAATTCGGACGCTGACCGGGATATTACCAAGAAGTCGTCTAAATAAGGCACAATGATTATGTCTCTTTGTCTTAAGTCTGCCACGACTTCGGCCACCAGTTTTGTGAAAACACGAGGTGCTGATGCCAGGCCGAACGGAAGAGCCTGAAACTGGAAGTGGTGTTTGCCTCTTTTCTCTAGGGCGAAACGCAGGAACCTCTGAGATTGAGGATGGATGGGAACGTGATAATATGCGTTCTTTAAATCTATAGTGCACATGGACGCGTTCTGGTCTATTAGCGGGATGGCGGTTTTCAGGGACTCCATTCGGAACCTTTTGTAACGAACCCATTGATTCAATGGCTTTAAATTTATGATAGTTCGGCTTTCCCCGATGGTTTTTTTATTGTGAAGAGTGTAGAATAGTGGCCCTGACCTCTCTCTACCTCTGGGACAGGAATTACTACTTCCGATTTTAACAGGTCTCTTATGTCTGCCCATATAGGGTCTATCATGGCTTCGGAACGGGGTTTTGTAACCACAAATCGTGCTGGAGGGGATCTTGTGAACTCGAGGGTATAGCCCTGGGCAATTGTATTGAGGACCCATGGGTTCTGGGAGATGCGCTGCCATGCCCCTGCAAAGTGTTTTAGGCGCCCCCTACCGGCATGGCGTCATTGCCTTCTGCTCCTGGAACTTTGTCCGGAGCGAGACGGGGAAGCTCTACTTCTTCCCCCCCTCGAGTACTCCCAGCGAGAAGATTTCCCTTTCCCTCTATATTCCTGCTTCTGGTATGGGCGGGATCTCTGAAAGGGAAATTGCCTTTTTGGTTTTTCCTCTGGAAAACCTTTTGTCGTCAGAGGCACTCTCTAGAATTTTATCCAAAGCTGGCCCAAATACCTTCCCGCCCGAGAAGGGTATGAAACATAACTTATTTTTTGATTGGTAGTCCCCCGACCAGGTTTTCATCCATATGGCTCGGCGGGCCGCGTTGGATAGGGAATTATTTCTGACCGCAAACCGCAGAACTGGAAGCATCTGCCAGAAACCCGGTCGCGATTTTCAACAGGGGAATACTCTCAAGGATATCACCCCTAGGGGTTTTATCCTTTAACTGTTGTTCCAAGTGGTCGATCCATAGGTGCATGGATCTAGCGACCGATGTAGCGGCTATATTTGCTTTTATCACTGCCGCTGAGGCCTCCCAAGCTCTTTTTAAGAGCACGTCGGCTTTTTTGTCCATGGGCTCCTTGAGACTGGAAGAATCTTCAAAAGGAATCGAAGTCTTTCTCGACACCTTGGCCACCGGTGAATCGATCTTAGGCACCTCGTCCCAAGTGCTGATGTCCTCCTGGTTAAATGGAAGTCGCAGCTTAAAGTCTCGCGGCACGATCAGTCTTTTCTCCGCATCTTCCCATTCTTCCAGGATCATTGCCCGGATATGGTCATTAACTGGGAAGACCTGACGAATCCTGGCTCTAAGTCCCCCGAACATTGTGTCCTGGATGGATTGTTCTTTCAGGGTTTCCTCGATCTGCATTGTAGTTCTTACTGCCCTGGGCAGCTCTTCCGTGTTCTCTGATGTGAAGAGGTACCTTTTACCTGTTTCTAGGGGTTCCGAGGTAATCTCGCCCTCTTCCTCCGAGTCCGTGCCCCGTATCTCTTCTTCCGATGATAGATCGGACTCCCATCTAGGTCTTTTGGACTGGGACCGGCCGGAAGACTGAGTAGGTAGTATTCCAGAGACCGAGGCTTGAACTTCATCTCTGACTACTGCGCGCATCTCCGTGAGAAAGGCTACCTGCTCGCCTCTGACGATTCGGAGTGTGCAATCCTCGCATAGGGGCTTCTTCCATGCGCTCGGCAGTTTACTGGCACAGATGGGGCATTTAGGTTTGCCTGATGTCCTGGCTGTTGCTGGCGCTGGTGTCGCCTTATCCTAAAAAGTCAGGAGTCCTCCCTTTAAAAAAAGCTCCTGTCTCCGGCCATCCTGCCCCTGTGCCCTTTACTCACGGACGCTGGTTCTGGCTGGTCACTGGTCCTAGCGTCCATACTGGCGGCGTTTGACAGAAACTTAGGCGTCTGTCACCTCTCAATCTGCCTGGAGCCGGTGCGCTGGTCTCCCGCTTCCCCCCGCTCTTATCCTACCTTGTCTTGCGCAGGAACGCTGCTTCTGCCGCCCTCTGACACGTCCTCTGTGCCCCGACCGGAAGTGGTCATCCCTGGGCGCCCGGAAGTGACGCGCTGCCGCTCTGCATTCTGGGCCTCGCGGGAGCCGCGCTGTGGGAAGCGGGGATGAGTCCCGGAGCGACGCTCCACGGGACACCCGGTGGAGAACCCCCCTTAGGGGGGTGCCGCTTACATCGTCCGACCCGGAGGAGTTGGCGGTTAGGACCCCGCACCTCCTGGCCCCGGTAAGATCCTTTAGGCCTGTATGCCGCGGCTGCGGCGCTCCCGTGCCTGTCCTTACAGGGACAGGAAAAACACTGGAGTGTGGTGTGGGAGGGGACCTTTTGGCCTCTCGTGCATTTCCTGTCCCTGGAAGGATGAGGGGACGACCCCATGGTGCTGTCAGGATAGGACGTCCTGGAAAGCTGTATTAGCATACAATCAGTATTGTTGTGGGTACTGGTATAGATTAGAAACAGAAAGGGCTAAATGCCTACCCAAGCTAGTGAAAAAGACTGGAGCTTCAGTGGCTACGCGGCATCCACCGCCAGGTAAAGGCAGAGCAGTTTGTCTAATATCTGGTACAAACAGGGACACATATGTAATTTTTAATTTTTTCAATCCACTTTGCCTTATTTTCTGTGTAGCACTTGAAGCGTTAACAAATGTCATAACAGCATTTTAGAATAGTTTAATGGGTGCAGTTTTTAAAATGTTATCACATCTGGGGGTTTTCTGCTATATAGGCTTCGCTGGCTATTAATTAAAGGGGGGACCCCACATCATTTTTTTGGGGTCTCCCATTTTAATAACCAGAAAAGGCTACGTATACAGATGTGAGTGGATATTAAAGGGAACCTGTCAGTAGAATTGTGCACAGTAAACTACAGACAGTGTCAGGTTGGTGCCTTTATCCTGATTAAAATGATACCTTGGTTGATGAAATCCGTCTTGTGGTTGCTGTTTAATCTTTATTTTCGATTTTTGGTTAATGATATGCTTGTGCTCCGGGGCGGCCTGTGGGGGCCTCTTCTGCAGGCAGGCGCCGGCATCTCAACTGCAGCCTGATCGCATGTGTAGTGAATTATATACACATTTGTTTGATGTAATCTTGAAGTTCCTGAAAAAAAAAAAAAATATGTTTGAAAATGGCGCCATCCATGCCTGTGCAATAGTGGCTATTGGTGATCCAATAGCTGCTACCGCTCAGGCGCTGGTGGCGCCATCTTGGAGGAGGAAAATTTTTTTTTTCCAGGAAGAGAGGGATCTGTGACCTGTCAAAAGCCATACACATGAATACCTAATCAGAGCACCACATGAAGATCCCCCCACAGGCCGCCCAGAAGCACAAGCATATCATTAACTGAAAACTGAAAATAAAGATTACGCAACAGCCACAAGATGGATTTCATCAACCAAGTTATCATTTTAATCAGTATAACAGCGCCGACCTGACAGTGTCTTGCAGGTTACTATGTACAATCCTGCTGACATGTTCCCTTTAATAGACTGGGATGCTCCTTGTTTATTACCTCCTTCCCAGGCTATAAGAATCTGCACCCAGCTATTCGCTTTCCCTCGGCTGGCTATTAAAATTTCTGGGGACCCCATTCCATTTTTATTTATTTATTTATCAGCTAAATACATGAACATTAAACTACACACACACTGCACTAATTATATGTCACTGACATCTATTCTATTCCGATGGGTCACACAGAAAATATACTGTACTTGGCTGATGAAATGTTAGGTTTTCTAGGAGATGGGTACATAAAAATCGGACAGCACTCGTATAGTCTGTGTGCCTTGTGATTTTTCTTGCACCCATTGACTTGCATTGGCGAATCTCATCCTATATATTGCTCTAGTTCAATACCCTATGACATAAAAAGCCATCCACAACCTGTCTCCTACATACATCTGTGATATGGTCTCCCGGTATTTACCTACACACAACCTTTGATCTTTTCAAGATCTCCTTCTGTACTCTCCTCTTATCTCTTCTTCCTACAACTGAATACAAGACTTCTCCCGTGCTTTCCCCATACTCTGGAACACTCTACCCCAACACATCAGAATTTCGCCTCTCACAGAAACCTTCAAAAGGAATCTAAAGACCCACCTCTTCCAGAGAGCCTACAACCTGCAGTGATCCTCAGTCTACTGAACTGCCGCACGACCAGCTCTACCCTCTCCTAGTGTATCCTCACCCATCCCCTGTAGACTGTGGGCCTTGGCGGGCAGAGTCCTTGCTCCTTTTATACTGGATGTGTGTGCCTTGTATTGCTCATGTTTATTGTACTTGTCTTTGTATGCCCCTTTTTGACATGTAATGCGCCATGGAATAAATGGTGATATAAAAATGAATAATAATAATATATTCAACCAATCGCAGCATGCTGCAATTTTTTTCTCAGTCCGATCTGAAAAAACAAAATTGCAGATGAGCAGGGAATCATAGAACAACATGTGTCACAGTGCAATCTGGTTTTTAATTGGATTGCACTAGTCAGTTTTTAATGCAGGTATGAGCCCTTAACGATGCTGTGTGCACATACCAGAAAGGTGTGTTCACACTGACATATTCAGGAGTTTTTCAAGTAGGAACTCCAAAATTCACAAGTTCTAAAACTCACGAGTTGTGATTGAAGAGTTTCTGCTCCAAGAACTTATGAAAAAGCTCAATATGAGCATACCCTTAAGGCTATATACACAGAGTAATTTCATGTTTTTTTTTAGCTTATCTTCTCCAAAATCATCCTTAGGCCGGGGTCACACTTGCAATGAATACGGACGAGTGCTATGAGATAAAATATCGCATAGCACTCGGACCAGTATTCATCTATGGGGCAGCTCCCATAAACGTTATTTTTTTCGGCTGTTTTCAGCGTCTGAGTAAAATCGCAGCATGCTATGATTTGCAGCGACGCTCGGCCGAGTCTTGGTGCACTCGCACCCATATAAGCATATGGGTGCGAGAAACACAGCGCACATCACTCGGATATCATCCAAGTGCTGTGCGATACACGCTGACCCTGGCAATGGAGGAGATAGAGAAATTAGTTCTCTGCCTCCTCCGCAGCTGTGCGAGAGGCTTGGAGCACCAACCATGACACTCGGCTCCTGCTCGCAGCAGAGCGGGAGCCGAGGGTCATTAGCATATCGCATCCGATGCCATATGCAAGTGTGACCCCGGTGCTAAAAAAAAGCCTCTGAAGATCTTTATTTTTACGGACAATTCTCGTTGCTGTTCTTATGAGTTGTTTTTCTTTTCCCAGGAAAGGTTTTGAAAAATGATAAGTGGTAGAAAGATAAGCAACTCCTAATGAAATCTGCTCTAAAATAGGCACTGCCCAATAAAAAAAAAAACAGTTCAGAGTAAAAAACTTTTTCAAAACTTTTCAAAATCTCAGGAAATGCTTCAACAAAAGAATACCTTCACCAAAAACTCACCCCAAAAATGAGTGTTTTGTGAAATAGTTTCTGAATAGTTTTCAGAATACTTCCAAAAACATCATCTGTACATAACCTTATACATTTTGGGTGGCTATTTGTGTAGCATCTAAAATGCTATGTGAGGTGTATGTCAGGTGATTGTTAATGTTTTAATTTTATCAAAAAATTGACTTTAAGTGGATTTTATTAAATGTTTTAAATAATGCATTGTACACCCTTATTATCAATAAAAAAAACCTTAATCTGACCTAAGAAAGAATTAAAATGCAATGATAGCATAATTATAAGAAGACTGGATACGGACGGGGCTTTCAGTGTTATGAAATGAATAGATTATATCCAGGAGGCATAGAGCAGGTGAGGAATTCATCTCCAGTTAAAGTCTAAAATATTGAAATAATTCCATGAGGAATGGAAATTAATTTTAGGTGAAGAAATAAAATAATTTCAGGCCTCAAAGTCTGTTTCATTTTTTATCTAGCAACATTTTAAAAAAGGTGAATAGTTCAGACACTTTCTTTGTTTTCCTCATCTCCGTACTTTATGTATTATTATCGATGGGTCATAAAGAAATGATTAACAAGTATCCAACCACGGAAACCTCCACCGATCATGAGAAGAACAGTCTTGTTTTAGTCCCATTTGGTGGGGGAGCAGGGTGGCAATAAAATAAATGAGTAGCCTCTATAGTTTCCATAACTTACATTTATTTCTTTGCAGAGAGACCATGCCTTTTTTCCCCTTTACCCCAAGGGTGGTTTAGATGTTAATGACCGGTCCAATTTTTACAATTCTGACCACTGTCCCTTTATGAGGTAATAACTCTGGAACGCTTCCATGGATCCCTTTAATTCTGACATTGTTTTCTCGTGACATATTGTACTTCATGATAGTGGTAACATTTACATGCCCTTAAGTTACAAAGATATTTTTACGCAAAATACTTAATAATTAACATTTCCCGCATGTCTACTTTACATGAGCACAATTTTGGAACCCAAATTTTTTTTCGTTAGGAAGTTATAAGGGTTAAAAGTTAAATAGCGATTTCTCCTTTTTACAGCACCATTTTTTTTTTAAGGGCCACATCACATTTGAAGTCACTTTGAGGGGTCTATATGATACAAAATACCCAAAAGTGACACCATTCTAAAAACTGCACCCCTCAAGGTGCTCAAAACCACACTCAATAAGTTTATTAACCCTTCTGATGCTTCACAGGAATTTTTGGAATGTTTGAAAAAAAAAGATGAACATTTCACAAAAAATTTACTTCAGATCCAATTTTTTTTTTATTTTCCAAGGGTAACAGAAGAAATTGGGCTGCAAAAGTTATTGTGCAATTTGTCCTGAGTATGCTGATACCCCATATGTGGGGTAGAACCACTGTTTGGGCGCATGGCACAGATCGGTAGGGAAGGAGCGCCGTTTGACTTTTTCAGCGCAAAATTGGCTAGAATTGAGATCGGATGCCATGTCGCATTTGGAGAGCCCCTGATGTGCCTAAACAGTAGAAACCCCACTCAAGTGACCCCATTTTGTAAACTAGACCCCCAAGGAACTAATCTAGATGTGCATTAACAGTGGCAATGCCAAACAAGTGCCCCCTTTTAGGAAATAATCCACTGTTTCCTAGTATGTGAATTTTATAAGTGACCCCGGATCTCACCGCAGCTCAGCCCAGTAACTGGATGCAACAGCGGTGACTTCAGTAAGATCCCCGCTAGCACCATGAGCGCTCACGGTGCTAGAGGGGATCTCACCGCAGCTCAGTCCGACCGGGAATGGAGCCCAGTGACCAGAGGTAAGCTCTATGACGTCACCCCCGGTTACTGTCGCTGCATTCTCAGCAGCTCATTCACTATTGGTTCTCAGTGGCTTGGCTGCTTTTTCCGCTGATGGAGCTATATGGTGGTTTGTTTTTTGCAGGACAAGATGACATTTTCAATGGTACCATGTTCAGTTACATCAGTCTTTTTGATCGCGTGTTATTCCACTTTTTGTCCGACTGTATGATGATAAAGCATTAGAATCATAGAATGGCAGAGTTGGAAGGGACCTCCTGGGTCATCTGGTCCAGCTCCCTGCTCAAAGAAGGATTCACTAAATCATCTCAGACAGATGTCTGTCCAGCCTCTGTTTGAAGAATTACATTGAAGGAGAACTCACCACTTCTCGTGGCAGCCTGTTCCACTCATTGATCACCCTGTCAAAGTTTTTTTCTAATATCTAATCTTTGTCTCCTCCCATTCAGTTTCATCCCATTGCTTCTAGTCTTTCCTTGTGCAAATGCGAATAAAGATGATCCTTCTACAATATGACAGCCCTTGAGATATTTGTAGACTGCTATTAAATCTCTGTCTTTTTTGCAAGCTAAACATTCCCAAATCCTGTAATTGTTTCTTATAGGACATGGTTTGCAGACCTTTCACCATTCTGGTCGCTCTTCTCTGAACTTGCTCCAGTTTGTTGATGTGTTTTTTTAAAATGTGGTGCCCAAAACTGGACACAGTATTCAAGCTGAGGTTTGACCAAAATGGAGTAGAGGGCAATAATGACTTAAAGTGATTTAGACTGTATGCTTCTGTTAATACATCCTAGAATTGCATTTGCCTTTTTTGCTGCTGCATCACACTGTTGACTCATGTTCAGTTTATGATCTATTAGTATACCCAAGTCTTTTTCACATGTGCTGTTGCTTAGCCCTATTAAATCCATTCTGTATATGCTTTTTTCATTTTTATTGCCCAGATGTAGTACTTTGCATTTTACCCTGTTAAAAACCATTCTGTTAGTTGATGCCCACTGTTGCGGTTTATTTATATCTTTTTGAATTCTCTCACTTCTTTAGTATTAGCTATCCCTCCTAGCTTTGTGTCATCAGCACATTTAATCAGTGTACCCTCAATTCTTTCACCTAAATCATTGAGAAAGGCTCAGTATGAGCTGAAACCTCGCCATGCTATGTGGGTCTGATTAAAGTCCATCTTTTTCACTTTTGAAATTTTGGAGTACTGCCTCTTTTTTTTGTCTGGATTGCGCAAGTATTGGATTTATTGCTGAGGCCTGGGCACCCACCATATGGTACTGTGCTGTTCCATTTTCTAATATATATACATATATACAGTATATATATATATATTTATTATAAATATTACTGTTTTACTAGGTCACGTCAAATAATTGCACGAATTGTTACAGATTTCTAACCAGCTCTTTTTTAATCCACAAAGTAAATCCAGAAATAAGTATTTTAGTGTGACTGGATTTTTAATCTTGTATCACATCCCCCACTTATGAACTTTGAGCTATCTAATTTCAAATTGACTTATTTCGGTAACAGGGGAATAGCCATATAAATAATGAGACTCAGAAATCACACTGAGGAAAGGATATATGCTAATAACAAAATTGGTCCTTAATGATCTCAATGTCCAAATCTCCCTTATGTATTCTTGCCTGGTTAAACAACTGCAATTGGTAAAATAGCAAGTTAATGGGCTGAAGGACCGCGCTTAGAGAAAGTGGTTAGAAGACAGGAGTGAGAAGGGCAAACATTTAACACATTCATTTTTTCCTCTCCTAGTCACCATTTATCATGTTAATTTATTCACAGGAAACATTTGCTAATAGCTAATTAACAGATATGACTTTTTTAATCCCATCAGCACAGAGGCAGGGTGAAATACATTATTTGATCCTGACAGAATCGTTTGGTTTATAAAGTGGATAGCCAGTCCGGAAACAGGGACAGGAAATAATATTCATTTATACCGCATGTTATTGCAAGTAATACAAAATACTGTTGCAAAATATACTGGTTGGAGGATAAAGTGTATCTTTATTGTTTTAACATTTTAATTATACAATAGATAATAATGTTCTATATATATATATATATATATATATATATATAACATTAATTTATTTGCTGCAAATATATATGCTGTACAGAGCAGAGGTATAGAGCCAGATTAATCAAGACCGGCTTTGTTCATGCCGGTTTTGATGAGGAGGCATTCTGGAGTCAGACGCTCCTGATTAATGAAGAGGAGCATGCTTCTTCATGAATCAGGACCATGTGATGGATGGCATGTGCTTTCATGCGTCACGCCAAAAATCTTACTCTAGTTTGGTAAGGGAGGGAGATTTCAGGAGTAGCAAACGCCACAGTTCGTCATGAATTGAACAAACTGTGACGTTCCACCACCACCGCAACCAACCTCTGCCTTCTGAATGACCCGTGATCTGACACCTTATGTCAATTATTTACATTCTATAAGAATGGAAGCGATCTGCAGGACCTCGGAGCAGCTAATAAAGTGTGATGGAGCGGTGGTGTTCCACTCATTAGACCTTTTACATACGACCACTGCTGGACCTAGTAGTAACTGAACTATAGAGGGGTTGGGGCCAGATCATTCTGATGACTTATTGAAAGGGTAGCTCATCAGTATCCTAGTAGTGGAGCACCCCTTAAACTTCTAGTCAGACTTTAGTTAGACTCAACCTACTATTTGTCTGCTCCCATCCAATCTGCTTGTCTATTTTCATAATTACATTGCCCTGTGTTAGAATTTAAAGGAAAAAATATATTCAATACTAATTTTACTAATTGACTGTGCCATGTTTAGAGTGAATTTACTAGAGTCATGTTCCACAATCAAAGTAAACTCCAAAAACGATGAGGAAAAATCATTTATGATACATACACACATATACACTCACTGGCCACTTTATTAGGTACACCATGCTAGTAACGGGTTGGACCCCCTTTTGCCTTCAGAACTGCCTCAATTCTTCGTGGCAGAGATTCAACAAGGTGCTGGAAGCATTCCTCAGAGATTTTGGACCATATTGACATGATGGCATCACACAGTTGGCGCAGATTTGTCGGCTGCACATCCCTGATGCGAATCTCCCGTTCCACCACATCCCAAAGATGCTCTATTGGATTGAGATCTGGTGACTGAGGAGGCCATTTGAGTACAGTGAACTCATTGTCATGTTCAAGAAACCAATCTGAGATGATTCGAGCTTTATGACATGGCGCATTATCCTGCTGAAAGTAGCCATCAGATGTTGGGTACATTGTGGTCATAAAGGGATGGACATGGTCAGCAACAATACTCAGGTAGGCTGTGGCGTTGCAACGATGCTCAATTGGTACCAAGGGGCCCAAAGAGTGCCAAGAAAAAATTCCCCACACCATGACACCACCACCACCAGCCTGAACCGTTGATACAAGGCAGGATGGATCCATGCTTTCATGTTGTTTACGCCAAATTCTGACCCTACCATCCGAATGTCGCAGCAGAAATCGAGACTCATCAGACCAGGCAACGTTTTTCCAATCTTCTACTGTCCAATTTCGATGAGCTTGTGCAAATTGTAGCCTCAGTTTCCTGTTCTTAGCTGAGAGGAGTGGTACCCAGTGTGGTCTTCTGCTGCTGTAGCCCATCTGCCTCAAAGTTCGACGCACTGTGCGTTCAGAGATGCTCTTCTGCCTACCTTGGTTGTAACGGGTGGCAATTTGAGTCACTGTTGCCTTTCTATCAGCTCGAACCAGTCTGCCCATTCTCCTCTGACCTCTGGCATCAACAAGGCATTTCCGGCCACAGAACTGCCGCTCACTGGATTTTTTTTCTTTTTCGGACCATTCTCTGTAAACCCTAGAGATGGTTGTGCGTGAAAATCCCAGTAGATCAGCAGTTTCTGAAATACTCAGACCAGCCCTTCTGGCACCAACAATCATGCCACGTTCAAAGGCACTCAAATCACCTTTCTTCCCCATACTGATGCTCGGTTTGAACTGCAGGAGATTGTCTTGACCATGTCTACATGCCTAAATGCACTGAGTTGCCGCCATGTGATTGGCTGATTAGAAATTAAGTCTTAACACACAGTTGGACAGGTGTACCTAATAAAGTGGCCAGTGAGTGTATATTACATATAATCAGTTTAGAAAAAAGTCTGCAAAGAAGGATCAATGAGAAGATTTTGCAGCTTACATGAATTGCCAAGTCCTGTTTTGCATCAACATTTTTGTAAACACACAAAATTCTGACCCAAAAGTTGACCTGTAATGGAGTTGTATGGAAAAGTCTGATAATATGTGTCCACAAATTACTGCACAATACATGTGAAAGTTTCTACAACTGAAAATCAGTTCCATTTATCTGAATTGGATTGTTTTGGCAGCTAGTGTGTAGATTTATGCAAACCTAATTTTTAAAATTTATGGTGAGAAGTTTGCTATGTGTTGATTTACACTCTAAGGCTGCGTGCACACGCTGCGGATTTTTCCATGCGAATCCGCAGGTAAAACCGCAGGTAAAGTGACCTGCGGATTTGCCTGCGGTTTGACACCTGTACAATGGAACAGGTGTCAAACCGCAGCAGAATCCGCAGGAATTGACATGCTGCGGATTTAAAACCGCAGCAAAACCGCACGGAAAAATCCGCAGTATGTGCACTGCGGATTTGAAATCCCATTGGCTAACATGGTACTGTACACCAGGGTTCCCCAACTCCAGTCCTCAAGGCCCACCAAAAGATCATGTTTTCAGGATTTCCTAAGTATTGCTCAGGTGATAATTGCATCACCTGGGCAATACAAAGGAAATCCTGAAAACATGATCTGTTGGTGGGCCGAGGACTGGAGTTGGGGAACCCTGCTGTACACTGCGGAACTGCTGCGCATCCGCAGGGCCAAAACCGCTGCGGATCCGCGGCAGAATCCGCAGCATGTGCATATGCCCTAAGGCTATGTGCACACGTCCGGAATTCCCGTGGATTTTATGCATTTTTGCCGTGTTTTTTTCTCCGCAAAAACACATAAAATAAGCAGCCCATTGTATTCAATAGTTTTCTGCACATGCTGTGCTAATGCTGCGTATTTTTCCACATCAAAATCGCATCGCGGAAAAATACGCAGCAGGCTCATTCATTGTGCGGAATCGCAGGAATTCTGTACACATAGGAATCCATTGTTTCGCTTACTTTCCGCATGTGGCTATGGGCACCATGCACAAAGTAAGCGGAAAATGTGCTGCTGATGGTACCCACAGTCTGGAGGAGAGGAGATTCTCCTCCAGGCCCTGGGTACCATAGCTCTGTAGAAAAAGTATTAGAATAAAGAATGATGATATTCTCTCCTTCCGACGTCCCCCGCAGCGTCCCCAGGCCTCAGTGATGCTCCCGCCAACTCCTGTTCCCAGTGATGCCTTGTGACAATGACCTTTGATGAAGTCGCGGTCTCACGAGACCGCTTTGTCATCAAAGGTCATTGTCGCAAGGCATCGCTGGGAACGGGACTTGCCAGGAGCATTGCGCGGATCGGGAACGCTGCGTGGGACGTGGGGTGAGAAAAACACCATTTATTATTTTTTTTTAAATTATTTTTAACTTTATATCTTTTTACTACTGATGCTGCATAGGCAGCGTCTATAGTAAAACATTGATCACACTTGTCAAACACTATGTTTGACGAGTGTGACCAACCTGTCAGTTTTCCAAGCGATGCTACAGATCGCTTGGAAAATGCTAGCATTCTGCAAGCTAATTACGCTTGCAAAACGCTAGTTTATCGCAGGAATTTTGCATGCGGAATTCTAGCAGGGAGTTGCAGAATTCCCGCGGAAATTTCCGCTGCAATTACCGCAAAGTGTGCACATAGCCAAAATGTTTTTTAGGCACAGTAGTGCATCCATATTTGCAGGTGTCCTTGTGCTGCCTCATTCTTTTGGTCACTAGAGGCCAGAGCCTCAAACCCTTTCCAACTCCTAAAGGTAGGCTCATTAATGTGATGAAAGTTCCCTGACCCTAGTAGTATACTTACCAGCTGCCATCTTCAGCTGTTCGCCACACCGCTCTGGACAAGCTCCACAACCTTGCATCTTCTGAATAATAGATAGTCAAAGATAACGTTCACAAGCTTAGTGCAAGTCAATGAGGGCCTTGTTCTGGTTCTCATAGACTTACATTGAGTTGTGCCCTCCCGCTCACTTAGAAAATATTGGAGCGATCTAGCAGGTCACAACCTGCAGGAGACAAACATAGCGGTATCGATAAACAATGAAGATGGTGACTGATAAGTATGATATTGGTGCACGTAACCTAGACTAGTGACATCACTCCAGGGTAAAATAAGAAAGAAAAAACACTGGAGTGGTGCTTTTACAATTGATGATTGCATAGTGTAAGGTTTTCAATCTTATAATTTAACAAGGCCCAATAATGGTATTTTTTTTTCCACTGGCATGAACATACATATACATGAATATACATATATTGTTTTCTAAAACCATCGCAAACTTATATATTGAAGCTGTCTTCAGACTTTTTTTTTTTTTTAATTAAACGTACGTCCCGTTTCATGTTGTGAAAATTGTGAAAATTTCTACGTTATGTAAATAGGAAAACAAATATTTTCCTTATTATAGTCGGACAGGATTTTTTTTTTTCAAACGAAAACAAATAGAGGCTAATGCTATTTGCTATACCAATTTTATTAGTACAAGATCTGCAACTGATTGCTTGGAAATCCTAAAACGTACCCAAGAGCTGCTGTGGATATGGAACCCTCAGGACATGAACATTTGGGTTTAAGTGTCTAAAGCGTTTTATTAATTAAATTGCTGTGATTTAATTCTCCCATGTTAGCATTTACAGTTTATGAAACAGCCTTGTAATTAGAAAATGACTACATTGATGTTGTGTGTTTTCCTTGCTAGTCATACATTACTGCACTACTTTCCCCTTCTTTGCACACAGTCTCCCAGGCTACCTTATTCTGGGTGCGATTAATAGGCAACTGCTACTGGTGCGTTAAATTGCTTTCTGCTTTATTTTTTGATGCCAGTATATGATAACTGGTCGTTTTAAGATTCATGTTTGACGAGCTGTAAAGGAATGATGCTTATTTTTTCTGCATGCTAAGAAACTAGCGTCGTGTCTATAAATTCTACCCAGTGTGCTCGGATATAGAAAATCTGATAAGAAAAAGACACTAGCCATTTATTTCAGTCATGTGCCATTTGTGACTTTCATACGTTCAGTAGGAAATAAGGATTATCCCCGCGCTGCTGCAATAGATAAATTCCAGGAGTAGTTAAGGGATTCAACATGGTTTATTCAACGCGTTTCGGGGTTCAAGTGATCCCTTCGTCAGGACATACCACATACAATGTCGATTCCATTGTGACTAACACATGTAAGAAAAAAAAAAATTAACAGTACAAATGTTTTCTATTTATTAAAAGGGAATAATCTTCTATCCTGTGATGCTGAGTGAGGCTTAGCCAAAGGCCCTCAATAACAAGCCTTAAAGTGATTGTCACATCATAGACAAACCCTTTTAACACAAGACACTTGCTAAACAGCTGCGGCTAATGGCTGCTCATTTCTCGCTGCAGCAGGATATTCATATGTATGGGCATTTTATGTCAACCATCAGGGAACTAGATCACCAGAGTAGTAGCCACCGTTTGCTAGAAATCCACTGCTGTGGCTTATAAAAAGAGGACAGTCTCAAGAAGGAGACTCTCCTCTATAAAGTCAATGAGCAAACAGGGCAAATGGGAAGGGACTGTCAAAATGAGATCACTTTAAGTAATGTTAAAACGGTCCAGCCATTATACCACTTTTATATGTAACATGTACCAAAATAATAGCCATTAAAAACAAAAAGACCTTCTGCAGAAACCGTACATGACACAGAATAACTTGTAGGAATCTTGATTGAATGCATGATCCCAATACAATATTTTACATCTTAAAGGTGATAGTCGGGAATTTATGGAAAAACAAAAATGTGCCTAAGCACCAACATGCAGGTACTTACAGCTTACCTGCTGTTGTGCACGGTGCTGTTTTACCCGGCACAGAGCTTACCGGGGATTCATCTGCATCTGCTGACATGATGGGGAGTGACTTCAGACATCATTCTGATTGACAGCCGGCTTCCCCAATTAGGGGAACCAGCTGTTAATGAGAATGATGTAGAAAGTCACACCCCATTGACAGAGCAGAGCGGAAAAGAATCCTCTGCTCTATAGACATGACGTCAGCAGAAGCTTGTAAATCCCTTTCAGGAGTGGTCGGTGACCTCTGTGTACCAGTGAAGAACAATGCCACGCACAACAAGCAGGTAAGCTACAATTACCTGCCCGTTAGTGCTTAGGTACTTTTTTTTTTAATAAAGTTCCAGATATACCCTTGAAGATAAAGGACAATATAGGAGTTAAGCGTATTTGTTGCAGTCTCTGTTATAGACTGTGAGACAAAAAAATTGTGGTTTATAGGATAGATGGAAAATTCTGATGGAAAATTCTGTAACATTAACAGTATGACTTGATCGAATGGATACCATTTTGACCTATCTTACAAGGAAACCTGTCAGCGGATTAATGCGGCCCAAACCACAGGGAGCTGCAATGACAGTTTGGCTGCATGCATGAAGCCAGGTATAGTTTTCTCTGAAATTGTCTGATGTTTCAGAGACATTATAGTAGGAAGATCTCAGCAGTGACGGTAGCCAGAGATTAGAATCATAGAATCGTAGAGTTGGAAGGGACCTCCTGGGCCATCTGGTCCAACCCCCTGCTCAAAGCAGGATTCGCTAAATCATCCCAGACAGATGTCTGTCCACCCTCTGAAGACTTCTATTGAAGGAGAACTCACCACCTCTTGTGGCAGCCTGTTCCACTCATTGATCACTCTGTCAAAAAGTTTTTTCTAATATCTAATCTGTGTCTCCTCCCATTCAGTTTCATCCCATTGCTTCTAGTCTTTCCTTGTGCAAATGAGAATAAAGATGATCCTTCTACAATGTGACAGCCCTTGAGATATTTGTAGACAGCTATTAAGTCTCCTCTCAGTCTTCTCTTTTGCAAACTAAACATTCCCAAATCCTGCAACCTTTCCTCATAAGACAGGGTTTGCAGACCGGTCACCATTCTGGTCGCTCTTTTCTGAACTTGCTCCAGTTTGTTGATGTCTTTTTTAAAATGTGGTGCCCAAAACAGGACACAGTATTCCAGATGAGGTCTGACCAAAGAGGAGTAGAGGGCAATAATGACTTCACGTGATCTAGACTGTATGCTTCTGTTAATACATCCTAGAATTGCATTTGCCTTTTTTGCTGCTGCATCACACTGTTGACTCATATTCAGTCTGTGATCTATTAGTATACCCAAGTCTTTTTCACATGTGCTGTTGCTTAGCCCTATTCCTCCCATTCTGCATGTTTTTTCATTTTTATTGCCCAGATGTAGTATTTTGCATTTTTCCATTAAAAACCATTCTCCATTCTGTTAGTTGTTGCTCACTGCTCCAGTTTATTTATATTTTTTGAATTATCTCTTTCTCTAGTATTAGCTATCCCTCCTAGCTTTGTGTCATCAGCAAATTTAATCAGTTTACCCTCAATTCCTTCATCTAAATCGTTGATAAAGATGTTGAACAATACAGGGCCCAGGACAGAGCCCTGTGGTACCCCACTTGAGACATTCTTCCAACTGGATGTGCAGTCATTTACGACCACTCTTTAGGTCCGATCACTAAGCCAGTTAGGTGGATTCATAACAGTTGCCTTGTCCATTCCATACTTAGTCATTTTTTCAATAAGGATTGTATGAGATACTTTGCCAAATGCTTTGCTGAAGTCAAGATATACTATATCTACAGCATTTCCTTGATCCACCCAATCAGTGATTCCGTCATAGAAGGAAATTAAGTTAGTCTGACATGACTTATTAGTTACAAACCCATGCTGACTCTGTTTAATCACTTCATTCTTATCTAGGTACTTACATACATGTTGTTTAATAATTTGTTCAAAGATCTCTCCTGGTATAGAAGTCAGACTCACCGGCCTATAGTTGCCTGGGTCCACCTTCTTCCCCTTTTTGAAGATAGGAACAACATTTGCTCTTCTCCTGTCTTCTGGGACTTCTCCTGTTCTCCAAGAATTTTCAAAGATTATGGATTAGAGTAGTCCATGGCCATATTCGGGTGGCTTCTACCCAACAATGTACCATGTGATTGGCAAGTCTCATCCTTAGTGATGATGTCGTTGAAGAGAAAACTGTATCTGCCTGCAATCGTGCAGCCAGTCGGTGATTCATGCTGCTCGTGGTTTAGCTAGCATGAATTATGTGACAATTTTTTTTTCAATATTCCCCTTCTGAAAGTCATAACTTTTCATGTGTCATCTCAGCATTGTAGAAAATTAGAAGATGCAATGTGACCCTGCAATTTCAGTGTCATGTCACGCTGTCATTTCCTAGGCTAGAGCTACATATCTATTTTGTATGAAACACATTGGGTGTATTGTGGTTTTATGGAAGCAGTGCCTGCTTTATCCTGGGTGAAATCCATCTGAGAACTGTTTTCAGAGTTGCACATGTCCATATTGTTACACATGTGTATTTGATTGGCACCACTGTACTGTACATCTAATATATTGAACATTTTATTTTTTGGGGGAATTGAGCAACAATAAAACAACACAATTAAAGAGGACCCATCATTTAGTCTGCCATTTTTTTAAAATAATACATTTAGAGAACCTGTCACAAGGAATACCAATTCCAATCTGAAGGCAGCATGCTATATAGAGCAGGGGAACTGAGTAGATTGATATATAGTTTTGTAAGAAAAGAATCCAAACCTTTGTTCGTTATGAGATTTTCAGTCCAGTGGGAGGCCCTGTAAGGTGTTATCAGAGCATGTTCGACTCCCGGCGCCTGTATGTCTCATGGCTGTTAGGCAATCCCTGCATGTATTGCGGCTGTTGAACAGCCACGAGCCATGCAGCCTCGGGGACTTGAACATATTTTTCGAGCATGCCGAAGACACTCGGATAGCACAAGAGCATGGCGGATAGCACCCCAAGCAGTTTGCTCATCACTACTCACTTGTCATCCACATGCAGTCAATATACAATGTTTTTTTTACAACAGCAGTTATTAATGATTTAGTTTCCTATATTACAGAATTTCAGAGCATCCATAACAATCGGATGCTATTCTGTGTCTCCGTGTGGCATCCAATTTTTAATGTACTCATGGACTTGAACGGGTGAGTCTAATCCGATATATGGAAGAAACTTGTGCATGCTGCATTTTTGTTCACACACACAGATTTCATCAGTGATAAAAATCGCTCATCTGCAATGCCCCATTGAATAACATTATTCCGACTGTGGTTCGTTTTTTTCACGGATAGCACTTGGACCAAAACTACGTTTGTGTGAACAAGCCATTAATGAAATTCCACACTGTGCGGAGCTGTTTCTCTGCTTTGTTTCCATGTTAGGTAATGTACACATAATGTCTTTGTCAGGTGGATTCAGTCCTGAAAAAACACACCAAAACTCCTGTTTAAAACGATCAAAATACACAGCAATGTAAAATCGACATTGCTGTGCACACGTTCAGGCTTTTGTTACCTCTTTTAACCACTTCAGGCCGCTAGAGAAGCCTGTTCAGGAAAAGACAACATATGTATAATGATTTTCTGGATTTTATATTTGAAATTGTCTCTTAATGTTAAAATTAACCTACTCTTAAAATTATAGGCTGTTCATCTCTTAAGGGCCTGTCACACTAAGCGATATCGCTAGCAATATCGCTATAACGTCACTGGTTTTGTGACGTTATAGCGATATTACTAGCGATATCGCTATGTCTGATACCTCCGACCAGCTCCTCCGCTGGTTATCGCTGATCGCGCGAGAACGGCCTGGGCCGTTTCTCGGCGTCATCTTCCTGCTGGGCTTTCTGTGGTGCCGACGAGCAACGCGTGCGGGAGGATGTCAGGATCACCGCGTCTGACAGGTAAGTAACGACCGCTGCTATGTTGCTGGTGAGATCTGCCTGTTTGGCAGCTCACTAGCGACCACTTAGCGATGCACCAGCGATCCATATCGTTGTTGGGATCGCTGGTGCATCGCTTAGTGTGACAGTACCCTTAGTCAGTGGGCAAACTTACAAAATCAGCAAGGGATCAAATACTTATTTCCTTCACTGTACATACCCTTGTGTAGTAACTTGACACCTACAAACTCTGACCAACTAACAGTACTAGCAGTATCTACATATTAGGATTTTACAAATAAATCCCACTGAAAATGTAGTCCTGTGTGATCTAGCAGAAATAAAAAAATAATTGACTGTGGAACGACCACTTTATATAAACTGTACATACTAATGCTCAAAGCAATTGGCCTGTTGAGTGAATATGTATTGTCTGTCTCTTGCGTGGATGTTCCATGGAGAAATAAATACACTGTTGATGATCCATTGGACAATAATGACCAGGAGCATGAAGAATGGATGGAGTAAGTGCTGATATGGTAATATGGCCCATTAGTCAACTTGACAACACAGACTCACAGCATAAGCAGCATATAATGGAGGCAGCCAAGCTTCACACTTAGCTGTACATGTCCCTTTTTGAATTACAAGTACGAGATTATCACTCATTTTCTATAAGCAGCTGGATTTTCATACTAAAGTGCTGTGACGTTCATATTGCATAAGGACCCTTTATGGAACAGTCTACAATTAAAAAACAAGAATTGCCCCGGGTCTCCTTGGGCTATGATATTTTTCATATTTATGAGTGCAAAGAAATGGGGGGGGGGGGTTCATTCAGGTTTTTTCCAGAGATAAAGGCGTAAATGATAAATCGCTGCATAAGGAGACAAGTATGGCAAGCAGAGGTCCAGATAACTAGTCTTGTACCAGTCTTCTCCCTGCTTTACCGAGAACAAATATAGTTAGGAAGCAGCTAAACAATGCTTTCACCAACTTTACGAGAGCCAACAGCAACAAGGCTCTTTTCACACTGGAACCCGGACGTTCCATTTTTACCGGATCCAAGTAAGATATTACAGATCCAACACAATGGCTAACATTTAATCAGTGGGGGCATTAATTTTCTCAAATCAGAATGAAAACGATTGGCTCTGCACCGCGGAAGTAGGGTGTACAGACGAATGCTCCTGAATAAATAATGATCCCCAATATCAGACATCCAAGGCTCATCTTATATTATTCTTTATTTTACCCTTGGAAAACCAATATTGAAGTCTTGAACAAATACAAAATAATGTTAACATAAGTGTACATTTTACAGTTCTTTTCACAGAATAGTATACATTAGCTATATGAATTCCAGAAATTGTACATCAAGAATGTTCTGGATATTAACGCACCTGCGACACAGTGTCGTCAAATCATATCAGAGTTGTCACCGGTGACCAGAGGCGTATACGGAACAAAAGTACAAATGTTTAACATTCAGGATATGCTCACAGACAATAATTTATTGGAGCTCATCTGTAACAAGGCCTGGCACTGATTTATAAGTTGATTTGAAAAATAAATAAAAGTGATCGGAACCTACATTTGGTTTTAATGACAGACTGTTACAGCGTGAGAAGTAAGGAGAGGAAACATTGTTGGGAAATTAGATATTATGCCTTGAGGAAAACTACAGCTACCAGCCCATTAATTATTAGATCTTTATTATTAAAAATGTCTTTTCATGAGCAACTGTGGAACATTTGTGCTGTTCAAGCTGCTGGGTGCCGGCATCACTGAACTGTAAAAAGCGTGTTCGTTGGTGACCCGGATGCTTCCATATCTGCCCTGTTCGTGTTTATATTGAGTCGGTCTACACAATTCAAAGACAAACCTGCATATATTGGTCAATACTCTATCTGGAGTACAGACCTCTGGACTACGAGTCCTGGGGAGCAGTCGCTTTGTATACAGCAGTCACAGTTAAAGGAGTGCAGGTGCTGGATCTGCACAGTGCATGCGCACTGTGACTGCAGAGTGTTCTTCACCTACACCCTTGTAGATGCACTTCGGTCACAGATGGCCTGCACAGCACTCTCATTGCGACGGTGAAACAGGCATAGTGAGCGCTATGTAGGAGTGAGAATTCCAAACAGTAGTCTTTGATCCTGGAGACAAGTGTGACTGTAGCGTGTTCTACCTTCATCAAGGGTGTGTATAGAACAAACTGCGGTCACAATAATACAACAGTGAAGATCAAACTCCTCGTACGCCTCTCACTGTGACTGCTATAGAGGGCCAGGACAAGAGGTAGGCACCTACCTAGGATGCTACCTCTTACCTCTGTGAGGGGGCACAGTTTAAAAAAAAAAACTGATAGGGAAGCATCTGCAGCCGCCCAGCACCATCCTCCAGCTGCAGGTATTCAACACACTGACAACCAGGGAGCAGGCGCATAGGTGAGTAGCGTCAGTTACGAACACAGCTCATTGCCTGCGCCCCGACCGTCATTCCCTCCCTGCACTCAATTGTATTTGCATCTTTAAAATGCAAATACAATTGATGTCTGTGCCAGGACAGGAGAAGAGGAGCTATAATCAGATCTCTGTTCCATCGGTAACTCCAGCATGATGCAGGCTACTTCCGACATGTAGGAGGGCAGCACAATGACATCACTCCATCACGCCCAGACGGTGGCTGCTGTAGACAAGGAGCATGGATTATGTGATAAGCTTTTTTTATTTTTCTTATATTAGTTGATCACTGAAAGCTAGGTGTACATCAGAGGTCTCAAATTGCATTCCTCAAGGGCCACAAATAGGTCATGTTTTCAGGATTTCCTTGTATTGCACAGGTGATAATTTAATCACCTGCACAGATAATGATTCCAGCACCTTGTACAATACAAGGAAATCCTGAAAATATGACCCGTTTGCGGACCTTGAGGAATGTAGTTTGAGACCTCTGATCTACACCTAGCTTTAGGGTCTAGGCGTGTCTTAAGAGTCTTAGGCGTGGCTCTTTCTTTCTTTCATTTTCCTATGTTATCTCTAAGTCTGTTAGACAAAGAAATTCCTTCGACTACTTATCTCAGAACATACACAGACTCCATTTTGGAAAGCAAGAAGGTACATGTAGAATAACCAAAGTGGAGGCAAGATAGATAAATAACTCCTGCTCTCAAAGGGCTATATAGAGGCCATCATTGTGTCATGATGTGCTGCAGAAGACCAGAGAAGAGGTAAGTATGCAGAGATGAATTGTGGATGTGAAAAGTCATCATGGCATCTGGACAAGATGGAGATGAAAAGAAAGAGAACTACTCAGAGATGTCACCAAATGACGTATCTGGATGTAAATGTTTGTGATCCTGCCTACGTGTCATCACTGCGGTTTCCTGTATAGTCTGATGGCTGTTAACAACGCCCAGCCTCTCCCATTTTAATGACATACTGAGAGTTGTAGGTTCATGCAATACAAATGTATATGGTGCTAACTTGACATTACAATTGGATGCTGTACTAAGCTTGCTTCTTATAATCAAACACTGACAGTGGTTCTGGTCACGTATTCATGTTTTGATAGTGCTTCTGGTAATGCACTCATGGTGGTTCTGGTGCCATATTCATGTACAGATGGTGGTTCTAGTGACTTATTTACTGATGATGTCTCTAGTGTAGCATTCATGTACTGGTGAGGGTTCTGGTGTTCTATTTATGTACTGATGAAAGCAGTACATGAATTCATAATCACGAGAACCATCACTACATGAATATATCACCATAGCCATCAGTAGTACATGAATACAGTATCAGAAACACTATCAGTTTTGTAGCAATCTGTGGCGCATGATGGATAAAAAAAAAACCCCCATCAGATCTGTCCATTTATCTATAATGGAGTTGTTTACTTTCCATTACGGAATCCGTCAACTACTGGTCACCTTAATTGGAAAAAAAAAAAAAAAAAAAAAAAAAATCGACCCCCCCCCCATTATAGTTAAGCTTCATTAATTTCCACAATTATACTAGGGTCTGACATTTAAAATATAGGATTTCAGTGATGAATATCGCTATTTGTCCCTTGCATGGTGTAAATAATTTGCAATGAATGATTCTGTATCAAATTAGAAATTGCACTTGCTGTTAAGTTTCACTCCTAAAAGTATAACTTTTTTCCCACTTTTGATGGAATTTTTGGACGAAAAAGCAAAATTTTAGTGCAGATGTTGTCAGAACTTGTTGCCTGACCAATGAGAGGGAGAGGGCTGCTTTAGCGGTCCTGTTATTAGTCTCTGACGCATTCCTTTGCTTTTGGGAGTAGTTGGCTTCATCTGCCTAGGGCACCAAAATACATTGTTCTGGCCCTGGTGCTATACATTGGCATGCAAAAAACTGGGCACCCTGGTCAAAATGAATTATGAACAGTTAAGCAAGTTGAAGATGAAATGATCTCTAAAAGGTCTAAGGTTAAAGATGACACATTTACTTTGTACTGTAGGAAACAAATGTATTTTTATCTTTTATTTTAAAAATTACAAATAGTAATATGGGCCATTGTAAAAGTTTGCGCACCCTGCATGGTTAATACCTAGTAGAAAACCCATTTTGAAAGTATCACAGCTTGTAAATGCTTTTTGTAGCCAGCCAAGAGCCTTTCAATTTTTGTTTTAGGGATTTTCATCCATTCTTCAATGAAAAATTCTTCCAGTTTTGTGAGATTCCTAGGTATTTCCACATGCACTGCTATTTTGAGGTCTATCCACAGATTTTCAATGATGTTCAGATCAGGGGAAATGTGAGGGCCATTGTAAGACCTCAAGCTTGCGCGCTTTGAGGTTGTCTATTGTGGATTTTGATGTATATTTAGGATCATTATCCATTTGTAGAAGTCATACTCTTTTCAACTTCAGCTTTTTTTTTTTTTTTTTTTACATATGGTGCTGCTTGCATAAAGAATTTGTTTAAATTTAATTTGATCTATTCTTCCCTCTACCCGAAAAATAGTTGGATGCAGCACAACCCTAAAACATGATTGATCTACCCCCATGCTTAATGGTTGGCAAGATGCTCTTTTCCTGAAATTCAGTGCCCTTTTTTCTCCACACATACCTTTAATCATTGTGGCCAACAAGTTCTATTTTAACCAAATCGGTCCATAGGACTTGTTTCCAAAATGCATCAGACTCGTTTAGATGTTCTTTTCCATACTTCCAATGCTAAATATTATGCTGAGGACGCAGGATAGGCTTTCTTTTGATGCACGTCCATGAATGTCATATTTGCGCAGGTGTCTCTTACCAGAAGAAAAATGTACCACAACTCCAGAGCCTGTTAAATCTTTCTGAAGGTCTTTTGCAGTCAATCGGGGGTTCTGATTTGCCTCTCTAGCAATCCTAAGAGCAACTATCACTGAAATTTTGCTTGGTCTTTCAGACCTTAGCTTGACCTCCACTGCTCCTGTTAACCCCTTCACTACCAAGGGTGGTTTGCACGTTAACTACCGGGCCAATTTTTACAATTCTGACCACTGTACCTTTATGAGGTCATAACTCTGGAACGCTTCTATGGATCCCGGTGATTCTGACATTGTTTTCTCGTGACATATTGTACTTCATGTTAGTGGTAAAATTGCATTCAAATAACTTGCGTTTATTTGTGAAAAAAACGGAAATTTGGCGAAAATTTTGAAAATTTCGCAATTTTCCAACTTTGAATTTTTATGCCCTTAAATCACAGCGTTACGGCACACAAAAAACTTAATACATAACATTTCCCACATGTTTACTTTACATCAGCACAGTTTTGGAACCAAAATTTTTTTTTGTTAGGAAGTTATAAGGGTTAAAAATTGACCAGCGATTTCTCATTTTTGCAACACCATTTTATTTTTAGGGACCACTTCACATTTGAAGCCACTTTGAGGGGTCTATATGATAGAAAATACCCAAAAGTGACACCATTCTAAAAACTGCACCCCTTAAGGTGCTTAAAACCACATTCAAGAAGTTTATTAACCCTTTAGGTGCGTCACAGGAATTTTTTGAATATTAAAAAAAAAATGAACATTTAACTTTTTTTCACAAAAAAAATACTTCAGGTTCAATTTTCTTTATTTTACCAAGGGTAACAGGAGAAATTGGACTGCAAGACTTATTGTGCAATTTGTCCTGAGTACGCTGATACCTGATATGTGGGGGGGAACCACTGTTTCGGCGCATGGCAGAGCTCAGAAAGGAAGGAGCGCCGTTTGACTTTTTCAATGCAAAATTGGCTGGAATTCAGATCGGACGCCATGTCACGTTTGGCGAGCCCCTGATGTACCTAAACAGTGGAAACCCCCCCAAGTGACCCCATTTTGGAAACTAGACCCCCCAAGGAACTTATCTAGATATGTGGTGAGAACTTTGAACCCACAAGGGCTTCACAGAAGTTTATAACGTACAGCGGTACAATTAAAAAATCATATTTTTTCCACAAAAATGATCTTTTCACCCCCAATTTTTATTTTTCCAAGGGTAACAGGACCCTAAAAGTTATTGTGCAATTTGTCCTGAGTACGCTGATACCCCATATGTGGGTGTAAATGACTATTTGGGCGCATAGCAGAGCTCGGAAGGGAAGCTGCGCCATTTGACGTTTTTGGCTAGAATTGAGATCGGACACCATGTCGCGATTGGAAAACCCCTGATGTACCAAAACAGTGGAAACCCCCCACAAATGACACCATTTTGGAATCTAGACCCCCCAAGGAACTTATCTAGATGTGTGGTGAGAACTTTGAACCCCCAAGGGCTTCACAGAAGTTTATAACGTACAGCAGTACAATTAAAAAATCATATTTTTTCCACAAAAATGATCTTTTCACCCTCAATTCTTATTTTTCCAAAAGTAACAGGACCCTAAAAGATATTGTGCAATTTATCCTGAGTACGCTGATACCCCACATGTGGGGGTAAACCACTATTTGGGCGTATGGCAGAGCTCGGAAGGGAAGCAGCGCCATTTGACGTTTTTGGCTGGAATTGAGATCGGACACCATGTCGCGTTAGGAAAGACCCTGATGTACCAAAACAGTAGAAACCCCCCACAAATGACACCATTTTGGAAACTAGACCCCCCAAGGAACTTATCTAGATGTGTGGTGAGCACTTTGAACCCCCCAGTGCTTCACTGAAGTTTATAACGTCCGGGCGTGAAAATAAAAAAATCGTATTTTTTCCACAAACATGATCTTTTAGTCCCCATTTTTTTATTTTCCCAAGGGTAACAGGAGAAATTGGACCCCAAAAGTTGTTGTCCAATTTGTCCTGAGTACGCTGATACCTCATATGTGGGAGAAAACTACTGTATGGGCACACGTCGGGGCTCGGAAGGGAAGTAGTGACGTTTTGGAATGCAGACTTTGATGGAATGGTCTGCGGGTGTCATGTTGCGTTTGGAGAGCCCCTGATGTACCTAAATAGTGGAAACCCCCCACAAGTGACCCCATTTTGGAAACTAGATCCCCTAATGAACTTATCTAGATGTGTGGTGAGCACTTTGAACCCCCCAGTGCTTCACAGAAGTTTATAACGACCGTGCGTGAAAATAAAAATATCGTATTTTTTCAACAATCATCATCTTTTAGTCCCCATTTTTTTTATTTTCCCAAGGGTAACAGGAGAAATTGGACCCCAAAAGTTGTTGTCCAATTTGTCCTGAGTACGCTCATACCTCATATGTGGGAGAAAACTACTGTATGGGCACACATCGGGGCTCGGAAGGGAAGTAGTGACGTTTTGGAATGCACACTTTGATGGATTGGTATGCGGGTGTCATATGCGTTTGGAGAGCCCCTAATGTACCTAAACTATTGAAACTCCCCACAAGTGACCCCATTTTGGAAACTAGACCCCCCACCGAGCTTATCTAGATGTGTGGAGAGCACTTTGAACCCCCAAGTGCTTCACAGAAGTTTATAACGCCTGGGCGTGAAAATAAAAAAAACTTTTTTCCGCAAAATTATATTTTTGCCCCCAATTTTTTATTTTCCTAAGGGTAACAGGAGAAATTGGACCCCAAAAGTTGTTTTGTAATTTGTCCTGAGTAGGCTGATACCCTACATGTGGGGGTAAAACACTGTTTGGGCACATGGCAGAGCTTGGAAGGGAAGGAGCACCATTTGACTTTTTCAACGCAGAATTGGCTGGAATTGAGATCAGACGCCATGTTGCCTTTGGAGAGCACCTGATGTGCCCAAACAGTGGAAACCCCCAATTATAACTCCAACCCGAACCTCAACACACCCCTAACCCTAATCTGAGCCCTAGCCCTAACCCTAGCCCTAACCCTAGCCCTAACCTAACCCTAACCCTAGCGGGAAAATGGAAATAAATACATTTTCTTTTAGTTTTATTATTTTTCCCTAACTAAGGGGGTGATAACGGGGGGTTTGATTTACGATTTATGGCGGTTTTTATGTTTGGCGGCTGTCGCACGCTAAAAGACGCTTTTTATTGTAAAAATAGTTTTTGCATCACCACATATTGTGAGCTATAATTTTTCCGTATTTTGACCCACCGAGTCATGTGAGGTCTTATTTTTTGCGGGACGAGTTGACGTTTTTATTGGTACCATTTTCGGGCACGTGACATTTTTTGATCGCTTTTTATTCCGATTTTTGGGACGCAGAATGAACAAAAACCAGCGTTTCATGAATTTCTTTTGGGGGGGTGCGTTTACACCGTTCCGCGTGCGGTAAAATTGATAAAGCGGTTTTATTCTTCGGGTCAGTACGGTTACAGCGATACCTCATTTAGGTCGTTTTTTTATGTTTTGTCGGTTTTTTGCAATGAAAACTATTTTATATAAAAAATAATTATTTTTGTATCGCTTTATTTTGCGAGCTATAACTTTTTTATTTTTTTGCGGATGATGCTGTATGGTGGATCGTTTTTTGCGGGACAAGATGACGTTTTCAGCGGTACCATGCATATTTATATGCGTCTTTTTGATCGCGCGTTATTGCACTTTTTGTTCGGTGGTATGATAATAAATCATTATTTTTTGCTTCGTTTTTTATTTTTATTTTTTAAGGGGTTCGCTAAAGGGGTTAACTAATGGGACAGTTTTATAGGGCAGGTCATTACGGACGCGGCGATACCAAATATGTGTACTTTTATTGTTTTTGTTTTTTTTATTTTGAAAAAATGGATTTATTGGGGAATATTTTTTTTTTTTTTACTGATTTATTTAGCGATTTTTTTTTTAATTATTTTTAACACTTTTTTTTTTACTTTATTACCTTGTCCCAGGTGGGACATCACTGTCCTGTGACAGATCGCTGATCTGTCACATCACAGATCACTGTGACAGATCAGCGATCTGTCACAGGCACTGCTGCAGACTTCCTCATGCCTGCGCTTTGCAGGCAGTGAGGAAGTCAGCTCCCTGCAGGCCCCCGTCGCCATCTTGGATCCGGGGGCCTGTAGGGAAAGAGCCCCCCGCAGCAGCGCTGCACATTGCGCTGCCGTGGGGGGCTCAGGGAAGCACGGAGGGAGCCCCCTCCCTGCCGATGCTTCCCTTTAACCCCCGGTACACCGCGATCGCGTTTGATCGCGGTGTGCAAGGGGTTAACGTGTCGGGGGCGGTCCGTGACCGCCCCTGACACATTGTGCCGGGTGTCAGCTATGATAATTAGCTGACACTCGGCCGCGATCAGCGGCGCTCACCACGTGGGCGCCGCTGATCGCGATGACGTAATATTCCGTCCATGGTAATTAGGTCCATGGTCACATGGATGGAATATTACGTCAATTGTAGGTAAGGGGTTAACTGCCATTTCTTAACTACATTTCAAACTGAGGAAAGGGCAACTTGAAATCGCTTTGCCATCTTCTTATAGTCTTCTCATGCTTCATGGGCCCCCACCATTTTCAGAGTGCTAGGGAGCTGCTTAGAAGAGCTCGTGGTTGCTGTTTTTTGGCACAAACTTAGAGGCTGGGTTTTTATAAAGATGGGAAATTTGCATAATCTGGTCTTTCCTAATGATGATAGCAAACAAGCCATAACTCTAACAGGCTAATTAAGGTCTGAAATCTTTGTCAAAGTTACCTGAGCAAACAAATCTCAAGGGTGCCCAAACTTTTGCATCAGCCCATATTCCTTTTTGTAATTTTTAAAATGTAAAAGAATATAATTTTTTTTTGCCTAAAACACAAAGGAAATATGTCATCTAACTTTAGGCCTTCTAGAGATTATTTAATCTTCAACTTGCTTAACTGTTCACAATAACAATAATATTGACCGTTGTTGCCCAAACTCTTACACGGTATATAAAGACCCATTTACTCGTTAAAAAAAAATCCTTTATTCAATCTTGTCCAAAGACATTGCGGAGATAAAATTCAGACACAGGTAACAGCAGTTTTGTGATTTATCGAGTCCCTATTCGTCCTGCCCAAACATAAAATTTATAATCCTCATTAATGAAAAAAGGAAAAAAAGTCCCTGGGCTAGTGGATATGATTCAGTGAAAAGGTGATACTTTTTTTTTTTTTTAACAAAAGTTAAATAGAGATGATTTACTATAGCTATTAAGACTGTGCAAACGTACAATATATCAAAGTAACTCATATTTGAAAAATCTTACAGCATCTTTAGTATGTGTACTGTTTACACAATATATTGGTTAGCCTACTAAGTTGGGCCAAATTGTTGTGCAATTTTAGTGATCAGGATTGCGGTTTAGATCTCTGTAGTAAGGATGGCCAATGTGTTTACATTTTCCTTTGACCAAGTGACTTTTTACATTCTTTGCTTCTGGTTATCAGCATTCTGTCAGGTTGCCTGCATGTCCCCAACTGCCACTATATACCTATAAAAGGTACACATGGATTTCTTTAATCTGATAAAGTGCTTAATATTGCTGCAACATTTGAAGAATTAACTTTTTTTTGCATCAATGTACACGTGCTTCTCACAAAATTAGAATATCAAAAAGTTATTTTATTTCAGTTCTTCAAAATTAAAAGTAAAACTCAGAGTCATTACAAGCAGAATGATGTATTTCAAGTGTTTATTTCTGTTAATGTTGATGATTATGGCTTACAGTCAATGAAAACCCAAGTCATTATCTCAGTAAAGTAGAATACTTTATAACACCAGCTTGAAAAATGATTTTAAAATCCAAAATGTTGGCCTACTGAAACACCAAGGTTACTTACCGGTAGCCGTTTTTTCCGGAGCCCATGATGGCACACATGAGGGGATCCGTCCAGTCAGGACAGGAACCCTACTGAAGATAAAAGGGCGGTACCTCTCCCTCGCTTCAGCTGGTTTACAGAGCATGAGAGGCCCCCCGGGTTAGTACACATGGTAAAACTATCACATTATATTTAACTAAAAAAAAAAAAGCACCCAAACTACAGTGCACACCAAAGGAGTGATAAGGGGGGGGGGGATATACAGGTGCCGTCATGGGCTCCGGAAAAACCGGCTACCGGTAAGTAACCTTGGTGTTTTCCCGTCTCCCTTGATGGCACACAAGACTTTTGTAGAATAATACACCTTAGGGAGGGACCACCACTTGTAGCACACTTCTACCAAAGGTTAGGGAAGTAGAGGAAGATAGATCAAGTCGGTGGTGCTTAAAAAAGGTTGAAGGTGAGGACCAAGTAGTGGCTTTACAAATCTGCTCAATCGATACCTCAGCCTTCTGTGCCCAGGAGGTAGCCACGGGTCTGGAGGAGTGAGCCTTGATGCCTTCTGGAACTGGAGCGCCGCTTGCAGAGTAGGATAACATAATGACCTCCCTGATCCATCTGGCAATGGTACATTTAGCTACCCTGTACCCTTTTCTACTACCCTGAAAGGCTACAAACCGGGACTGATCTTTCCTCCACTGACTAGTCATTGACATATATTGTAATATGGCCCTCCTTACATCCAATGTAAGGAACTTTTGCTCCCCAGCATTTCTAGGATTATTACAGAATGATGGCAAGGAGATCTCCTGAGTCCTATGAAACTTGAGGACCACCTTGGGGAGGTAGGCCGGGTTCTGGTCTTAGAACCACTCCGTCATCCAAAATCTGCGTATATGGAAGGCATATAGACATAGCTTGTAGGTCGCTCACTCTACGGGCCGATGCTAAGGCTACCAGTAATACAGTTTTAAGTGTGAGTAGTTTTGGTGACAGCTCTTGTAATGGTTCAAAGGGATCTTCGGTTAAAGCCTCTAAGATTAGATTCAGATCCCAGGGTGGTACCTTTTGGGATAATGATAGGCCTCGACCTACTACAGGACTTTATGAACCGGGACACCCACCTATTGGATGCTAGGTTGCAGTTATATAGGGCCCCCAGAGCTGAGACTTGGACTTTGAGGGTGTTAGTGGCTAACCCAAGTTGCAGCCCCTACTGTAGGAATTCTAGGATAGGTACCACTGGAGCTACATCCCCTAAAGGTTCCCCCAGGAAGTCTAGGAACTTTTTCCACGTTCTACCATTGATTTTGGATGTTATAGGTTTCCTACTCTTCAACAGGGTGGAGACTAACCCTGGTGAGAATCCCTGGCGACTCAGTAGCACCTTCTCAAATTCCAGGCTGGCAGATGGAAGCCCTTCACCTGAGAGTGGACCACTGGTCCCTGGGAAAGCAGGTCTGGAACCTCCGGTAAGATCCACGGATCTGTCACTGACATGAGTCTCAGAAGGGAAAACCAAGGCCTCCTCGGCCAAAATGGAGCTATAAGAATTACTCTCGCTTGATCCTCCCTGATTTTCTGGACTGCTATTGGGATCATTGTTATCGAGGGGAACGCGTAGGCCAGGGAGAACTTCCAGGGTATTTGTAGGGCATCTACTGCAAAGGGGTATTCTTTTGGATTTAGTGAGCAGAACTTCCTAACCCTCCTGTTGCGTGAGGTGGCGAACAGGTCTATTTCCGGTTTGCCCCAAGCTTGAACTATTTGTTGGAAAACTTGGGGGTTTAGTGACCATTTCCCCTGTCTTAGGTATCTGCGACTCAGGAAGTCTGCTTGTGTATTTTCGACACCCCTTATATGCAGTGCCGTGATGGATAACAGATGTTGTTCTGCTAACTAGAAAAGTAGATTTGATATTTTCATGAGGCCCTGAGATCTCGTTCCCCCCTGGAGGTTGATGTAAGCTACCACTGCACGATTGTCCATCATGACTCGAGTTTGGCGGCCCTGAAGCAAGGGGAGAAAATGTTTCACGGCTTTCTCTACTACCCATAGTCCTTTTACATTTGAATCGTGATCCTTTTCTAGCGAGGACCAGGTTCCCTGTATTGAGTGGGATCTCCGGTGTGCTCCCCCACCCTATAGCACTCGCGTCGGTTGTAATGATGTCCTCGACAGGTTTCTACCATGGGACACAAGCTGTTAGATGCTCTTCTACAGTCCACCAGAGTAGGGAATCTCTTACAGCCATGGAGAGACATAGTTCGCCCTCTAAACGTCCTTTCAATTGTTTCTGTGCTGACAGAATTTCCCACTGCAGTTGTCTAAAGTGGTACTGTGCCCACGCTACGGTGTCAATGAGCCTAAAAGGGACATTGCGTTCCTCAGCATCATAGCCGGTCTTTGCATTGCTGTGCGAGCTAGGCCCCTTATCTTGGTCACTTTGTTCTCTGGTAGGAGGCAGCGCTGTCGCTCGGAGTCCAGTATTAACCCTAGGAAGGATTTCACTTTTACTGGTGTTAATCTTGACTTGGGGATGTTTACTATCCATCCTAACCCTATTAAAGTTGATATCACTTCCTTCACTTGGTGTGTGCAATGGGTCTCCGATCTCCCTACCACAGGGAAGTCGTCCAGGTAAGGGACGATCACTATCTCCCTTGGAACAAAGAAACGACATTACTTCGGCCATCACTTTGGTGAAAACTCTGTGGGCTGTAGACAGGCTGAATGGAAGGGCTGCGTATTGGTAGTGTTTGAACTGACCTTGGACATAGAGCGCTACTTTCAAGTACTTATGATACTCCCGATGGATTGGGATATGATAGTAGGCATCTTTTAAGTCTATCACTGCCATGAGGCAGTGCTGGAACAGGATTTTTGTGGCCGTATTGATTGACTCAATTTTGAAGGAGCAATTGTCTAACCACTGACTGAGTCTCCTCAGATTGACTATGGTCCTCCAAGAGCCATGTGGCTTTGGTATTAAAAAGAGGGGGGGGGGGGGGGGGAGTAAAACCCCCTTCCTTCTTCTTGAACTGGGACTTCCTGTAGGACTTGTTTTTGCACTAGTCCAAGACTTCTGTCTCCAGGGCCAGTTGTTGCTCTTGGGCTTTCCTTCAGGGTGTCATTATAAAAGTTTGCCTGGGCGGACGGGTGAATTATATTTTTAAACCATCCTTGATTATGCTTAGGACCCATGTACTGGGGGAGATATTTGCCCAGGCGGAAAGGAAGAGAGAAAGCCTTATCCCTACCTCCAACCTGATGTCATTGTGGAGATTTTTTGGAGGAAGTAGAGGGCCCTTTAAACATATAGCCCGATCTTCTCTTTTCTTTAAAGTCCCAATTTTTCCTATCTTCCGGGGGAAGACCCCTGTTAAATCTTCTCCTCCGAAAGGGCTGCTTTTTGGGTTATCCCGGAAATCGGGGAAAGCTTTTCTTCATATCCCCCGCATGCTCTAAAATTTCCTCTAGTTTTTTCCCCGAAGAGGAATTGGCCGTCACATGGAATGGAACAGTATGTTTCGATGGCAAATACCCCAGACACCCTTTAAGCCACAGGGCTCGTCTTGCCGCGTTTGACAAGCTCGCCGCTGTTAATCTCGCGGAATCTGCCAAGGCATCCGCTAGGAACGCCGCTGCTCCAGGTAGTGTCAGATTAGACAGTATTTTGTCTCTAGAAGCTTTATCCCTGATCTGGTCCTCTATTTGTTGTAGCCAGACCATGAGGGCACGGGCGGTACAAGTACCAGCTATTGCCGGTGTTAATCCACCTGCTGATGCTTCCCAGATGTTTCAGGAAACTATCTGCTTTTTTGTCAAGCAGGTCTTTCAGCACGCCAGATTCCTCTAATGGTAGGGATACCTTTTTTTGAGGATTTAGCTACGGCACCATCAATTTTTGATTTTTTTCCCCAGGTTTCTGAGTCTTTTTGTTTGAATGGGTACCTCCTTTTCGATGTAGAAGGTAAGGCACCCGACCTCTCCGTTTTTTTTACATTCCCTGTCAATTAAGGCCCTTATCTTATTTACAGGGAAGGTGCATTTTTTCTTTTCCTCCAGCCCTCCAAACATAACATCCTCCAATGACTTAGGCGTCTTTTCCTCCTTAAGGCCCATTGTAGACCTGACAGCTTTGACCAGCTTTTCCACATCCTCTGTTGGGAAACATGGACGGCCCCCGATATCGCTGTTCGAGGATTCTGAGGACTGAGTAGAGGAAGAGGAGGCGGACAGGGATTTTTCCCCGACCTTCCTGCACTAGCGAGGCCTCTGAATCAGAATCCCTTTTGCGGCTTCTTCTATCTGTCTTTTTGAGGGCTGCCTATAGGGAGCCTTTCACTTCCTCTTGTATTATAGCCCTAAGGCTAGTCACAAAATCAGGGGTCTCATCCCGTATGGTTTGGTTTATACAGTCAGCGCAGAGATCTTTCTGCCACTGAACTGCCAGCGGGTTTCTGCATAGGGCACATTCTCTATTCTTTGTTTTGCCGCTAGAATTCCTCGACCCCTAGAGATCAAACAGAAAAATGGAACCCCGTTACCATAAGAATGACATTCACGTAGATCACTCACCACCGCTGTCAATCAAGGGTACCAATCGCGGAGGCTCATCAGATGCACTTGACATTCTTTCTGGACGTCGCAGTCATGTCGGTCATTTTTACGACTGCCGCTCCCACCACTTGAGTGCCTACTCCTGGCGGTTTGACAAGGCATCTGGCGAGAGCTCCTGCTGATGCCGCCACTGCTCTTCTTGCCTCACTTCCATTGTGAAGTTTTAGGCATGAGTCTTCCCTTTTTAAGAGGGATCCACTGCACTCTACGCCTTCTCCGGTGCCCATTGACAGAGTCTCCCCCCCCCCCCCCCGCCACGCCGCCGGGATGATTATTTGCCGGTCGTTTTTTTTTCTTCTACATGGGCGCCACCATCTTGGATCCGGCGCCGCCCCCGACGTCCGCAGAGGGGGGGAGAGTGGCGCGGCAGCTACGGCAGAGCCTCTGGACCCAGGGCCGTGCTGCACATACGCCCGCTCGGACACTGAGCCCCTGGGGAACCCACGGATGGCGCTTCCCCCTCCACAGCGCACAGGGTCCGCCTGATCTTCCACGCCAGCACAGGAGGGGCAGGTATGTGTGACCGCTGTCTTCAGCACACGAGTCCCTATCAGGACAGGAAACCCAAATGAAGCGAGTGAGAGGTACCGCCCTTTTATCTTCAGTGGGGTTCCTGTACTGACTGGGCGGATCCCCTCTCTCGTGTCGTCATGGGAGATGGGAAAATGTATGTTCAGTAAACACACTCATTACTTGGTCGGGGCTCCTTTTGTATCAATTACTGCATAAATGCGGCATGGTGGCGATGAGCTTGTGGCACTGCTGAAGTGTTAAGGAAGCCCAGGTTAATTTATTAACAGCCGTCAGCTCGTCTGCATTGTTGGATCTGGTGTCTCATCTTCCTCTTGACAATACTCCATAGATTCTCTATGGGGATAAGGTCAGGCAAATTTGCTGGCCAATCATGAAAAGTGATACTGTTGTTTTTAAACCAGGTATTGGTACTTTGGCAGTGTGGAGAGAAGCAAAGTCCTGTCGGACAATTAAATTTCCATCTCCAAAACGCTTGTCAGCAGAGGGAAGCCTGAAGTCCTCTAAAATGTCCTGGTAGATGTTTGTGCTGACTTTGATCTTGATAAAACACAGAGGACAAACACAAATGAAATGCAAAATTTACTTTCATCTGAAAGCAAAGCTTTGGACCACCGAGCAACAGTCCAGTTCTTTTTCTCCATGGCCCAGGTAAGACGCTTCTGGCGTTGTCTATTGATCATGAGTGGCTTGACACAAGGAATGCGACACTTGTAGCCCATGTCCTTGGTACGTCTGTGTGTGGTGCCTCTTTAAGCACTGACTCCAGCAGTATTGTATGCCTTGTGAATCTCCCCCCAAATTTTTGAATGGCCTTTTCTTAATAATCCTTCCAAGGCTGCGGTTATCCCGGTTGCTTGTGCACCTTTTTCTACCACACGTTTTCCTTCCACTCAACTTTGCATTAATATGCTTAGATACAGACCTCTGTGAACAGCCAGCTTCTTTAGCAATGACCTTTTGTGGCTTATCCTCCTTCTAGAGTATGTCAATGACTGCCTTCTGGACATGTCAAGTCAGCAGTCTTCCCCATAATTGTGGAGCCTACTGAAATAGACTAAGGGACCTTTTTAAACACTCAAGAAGCCTTTGCAGGTGTTTTTGTTAATTATTCTAATTTACTGAGATAATGAGTTTTGGGCTTTCATTGGCTGTAAACCTCCCTCCGGAAAACCAAAAAAAATTCTGTAGCGTAAGCCAGGTCATATCTCACTTTTATAAATAGAGCAAACATGTACTGTGGCCCATACACTGAATGCCACTTAGCATTCTCACACACGATACTCCTTTTATGGCTATTTTCAAGTATGATGCTTCCAAAAATGCCCCCACCCAGAGTATATTTCACCACATTGAACTCCCTTCTCCATGTGCAATATGACTCCATAGTGCCTCCAACAAGGCATAACACCCCCAAAACGAACCCGACACATTGATACCCCTAAAGTGCCCCCTCTCACAATGTCCCAAAAGGTTCCCCTAACAGTGATGTCCTGTAAGTATGACTGACGTTTCCACAGCCCACCCACCACAAGTACTAATATTTAAATATATATATATATATATATACACACACACACACACTTCTTACCTACCTTTGTTTCACTAGCATTCTGCTATGGCCTGTGAGGAGTGAGGCTCCAGACGGCAGGTGCGAAGTAGTGACATCATTGTGCCTGCAGTGTGCCAACTGTCAGACACTCAGGCTGAATGCTCCCTGATCCATAATGCTATTCAACCGTATCCACATCCTAAGGATACCGCTGAAATTGTGATGCGGTGTCTGTCCTCCCTGACTCGCAAGCCCCATTGCCACTGCGCGGTATGCCGCTTGGGATCATATGCAGCTACTAATGAGGCACGACTAACCCCGTATTGACCAGGACAAGTCCTATATCGGATCTTCCTATCACACCTCCTTGGGCATGATTGTTAACCTTCATTATCGTAGGACCATTATCATGTACCGTTTAGCAGGTCCAAGGCAGGACTAGTCAAAGTAAAGAAGTACCTTGCCAGATTAGTCCAGCTTCATGTGCAGCATTGCAGGAAAAAAAAAGTTAGTTCTTTAAATATTACAGCATTGGCAAGCACATAAACTCTTTAATCTGATCAGATGTTTTAACACACAAACATTTGCGTATGGTAAAACACATTCAGCTCATTTTTAGTTTCATACTTAAATAACCATTATTGTTTCAACCTCACATATAAAAAAAAAAAAAATATATATAAAATGTAAGAAATTGTCAAATTTTTTGAGTGAAAGCTACTTCCTTCTTCATGTCAGCCACTTCTGTTACTCCTGAACTCAGTCACTTGCAGAAACTGCTCAAAGCTATTTTTGCTAAAACGAGACTGCCAGCTCATTGAGATGTCAGATTACAGCTGCCTGTTGAGGTCTATGAAGTTTAGGGGGAATACAGGATATGAAATACATGCTACAGCTTTCATGCAAGCATTTTACCGCATCTCAGAGCTGGATTCACAGCTTCAGAACTCAGTATTGTGGTCTAAAAGGTTTCCATGTTGCTTCTGACTCTGAATCATAAATATGAAAGTAGAATTCCCTGTGGTTTTACAGTGCACAGGAGACATCTTAGCACCAAGTCTAGGGCTACTAGCTCAGAGAAAGTTTAAAATTAGAACTACAGTGCCTACAAGTAGTATTCAACCCCCTGCAGATTTAGCAGGTTTGATAAGATGCAAATAAGTTAGAGCCTTCAAACTTCACACAAGAGCAGGATTTATTAACAGATGCATAAATCTTACAAACCAAAAAGTTATGTTGCTCAGTTAAATTTTAAGAAATTTTAAACATACAAGTGTGGGTCAATTATTATTCAACCCCTAGGTTAAATATTTTGTGGAATAACCCTTGTTTGCAATTACAGCTAATAATCGTCTTTTATAAGACCTGATCAGGCCGGCACAGGTCTCTAGAGTTATCTTGGCCCACTCCTCCATGCAGATCTTCTCCAAGTTATCTAGGTTCTTTGGGTGTCTCATGTGGACTTTAATCTTGAGCTCCTTCCACAAGTTTTCAATTGGGTTAAGGTCAGGAGACTGACTAGGCCACTCCAACACCTTGATTTTTTGCCTCTTGAACCAGGCCTTGGTTTTCTTGGCTGTGTGCTTTGGGTCATTGTCTTGTTGGAAGATGAAATGACGACCCATCTTAAGATCCTTGATGGAGGAGCAGAGGTTCTTGGCCAAAATCTCCAGGTAGGCCGTGCTATCCATCTTCCCATGGATGCGGACCAGATGGCCAGGCCCCTTGGCTGAGAAACAGCCCCACAGCATGATGCTGCCACCACCATGCTTGACTGTAGGGATGGTTTTCTTGGGGTCGTATGCAGTGCCATTCAGTCTCCAAACGTCACGTGTGTGGTTGGCACCAAAGATCTCGATCTTGGTCTCATCAGACCAGAGAACCTTGAACCAGTCTGTCTCAAAGTCCTCCAAGTGATCATGAGCAAACTGTAGTCGAGCCTTGACATGACGCTTTGAAAGTAAAGGTACCTTACGGGCTCGTCTGGAACGGAGACCATTGCGGTGGAGTACGTTACTTATAGTATTGACTGAAACCAATGTCCCCACTGCCATGAGATCTTCCCGGAGCTCCTTCCTTGTTGTCCTTGGGTTAGCCTTGACTCTTCGGACAAGCCTGGCCTCGGCACGGGAGGAAACTTTCAAAGGCTGTCCAGGCTGTGGAAGGCTAACAGTAGTTCCATAAGCCTTCCACTTCCGGATGATGCTCCCAACAGTGGAGACAGGTAGGCCCAACTCCTTGGAAAGGGTTTTGTACCCCTTGCCAGCCTTGTGACCCTCCACGATCTTGTCTCTGATGGCCTTGGAATGCTCCTTTGTCTTTCCCATGTTGACCATGTATGAGTGCTGTTCACAAGTTTGGGGGGGGTCTTAAATAGTCAGAAAAGGCTGGAAAAAGAGATAATTAATCCAAACATGTGAAGCTTATAGTTCTTTGTGCCTGAAATACTTCTTAATACTTTAGGGGAACCAAACAGAATTCTGGTGGTTTGAGGGGTTGAATAATAAATGACCCTCTGAATAAACTTTTCACAATTTAAAAAAAAATTAAACAAAGAAATAACATTCTTTTTTGCTGCAGTGCATTTCACACTTCCAGGCTGATCTACAGTCCAAATGTCACAATGCCAAGTTAATTCCGAAAGTGTAAACCTGCTAAATCTGCAGGGGGTTGAATACTACTTGTAGGCACTGTATATAGCATGCAGAGGAAAAAAAAATGACAAAAGCAGTATAAAAGTCATATAATGGCCTCAAATAGTGTTCTTCATTATGTACACTTACCACAGCAAAAAAAAAAAAAAGTCATGTGAAGTGACTGGTATACTTTACAGGAGTTCTCTTCATCCTGTGGCCTTCATACACTATAGCAGCAGGCATAATAGATTTCAGATCACAGCCTAACAAGGGTATATAACATTTTTTCTACTTTAATTGCTCAAATACATCTAATAAAATGAAGAATCTTTCCACATATACTTAATATAGAATACATTCTATTGTTTTTGGAACTCCTGTTCATGGTTACTGACTAAGGTTATCCACCAAATACAGTCAGATGTACTGATTCACGAATTCCCATAAGTGGTAATTTGATGAACCTCCTTCTTTCATCATGTAAGGGAATGAAAAACTAGTAAACTGAATGTACAATAGTCTTCTATAACTTATAGGTGGAATTTTGATTACTACATATACATTCAGACAGATTTAGGCAAAGTGTAAGTGCCATGAGAAAGAAGTGGGGAAAAATTCAGCAACTGTAAAAAAAAAAAAAAGTGATAAAAAAAAAAATTTGGTTCATAAAAAAGCAAGCAATTTGAAGAAAAAAAAAAAAAACATTAAAAAAGACACCCTGGGTCAACATATTTCAAGCTGCTAGCTCAGTCATATTCCTGGTGTGAAGGGGTAAAAAAAAGTCAAGAATGACAAAAGGAGGAGAGCAATGCAGGAAACCAAAGAAGACAGGGATTGGTAAGAGTATTACTACATTTATTACTCTACATAGGTAAAAACTTGTGGGAGTGTTAATTGAAATAGATCTTACTTTAATGTTATCTCTAATGTATTACGGTACTTTTCCACCATAACAATAGGATATGCCATCACTGTATCATCGGCAGGGGTCTGACCCTTTGGACCATCACTTAATAATGATGGGACACAAAATGTAGAGCACTGCAACCTCTTCTAAAATTTTCTTACACAGGAGAAAAAAAAACAGTCAAGGGGACATAGGGCTGCTAAAAGATTGACATCTCTTGGTAATATTTCATCACTATATGAAAATCCCTCTTAGCGTGTGTGTTTCTAAAGATCTAGCACGTATGTATGTATGACTTACAAAGCACAAGAAAATGAAGTATTCTCTAAAATATCAAATTTGAAATAAACTTCTTGCCTAGTTGTAATCTGAATTTACAAGTAACAAGCAAGACCATGAACATATAGCCAATATAAAAAGACTGCTGGAAACAGAGGGGAGAGAGGACAAAGGTAATGGATGTGCTGCCACTACTTCCCTGCTGTAGCAATTCTAAGAGGTTGATTCTTGCCATACAATTCTATTTGCAGTCGAGATGAGCTTTAGACAGTCGCCATTATTTATTGCACAAGTTACAGGATGTAACACAGAGGTCACAGCAGCTCCAGTAAATTAGATTATTCTGATGTAACAGGGAAGCTAAATAGGTAATAAACATTTCATTTTGTTCTCCGTTCTGCTATTTTATTAATGTATGTATTCCTATCACATTAGTAAAGTCTCACAAGTGAAAAAAAGGCCATGTGTGCAGTCTCCTGCTCAACGGTTCTTTTCTAGAGGCAGATTCTCGGGGAGATCTGTTGTGTATGGCCCAGAGATCTTAACACCTTATTTACATATGAAGAAAACACAAATTTCTTTGGAATTAGACATTGGATCACATATCAAGGTTTCATTTTATGCAACTTTCTATGTGACTTGCAAGCCCATGTAGAAGGCTTATGAGGGTTAAACCTTTAACAGATTCCCATTAATTGATTTTACAGTTTAACTTAAGTATAGAAAAGCCAGGTTATTAGCACAGTTTGATATGAAGAATGGTATTAAATTACAAAAATGCCAATACCAAACCAAGCCCCATCAGTGGCAAGGGTTACATTGTATGACATCTGCACAACTAACAATACTGCTGATGCCTACCAAATTTATATATCTTTCCAACATAGCTGCTTTCCTGAGGACAGAAATGACAGTCTGGAAGGACTGAAGCATTTTTTTAATCCATGCTTTACTAATAGAGTTGGTGTAAATCAATTCACAAGATCAGATCTAGTGGCCATGTCAGTAACCTGTGGTTGGTTGCTGGGCAGGAGCTATGTGAAACGTCTCTTACATAATGACATCCACGACTCTTCTGATTAACCAGAGATAGCTCAAATGTCCCAAGTGACATCCCGCAACGTTGACACTGCACCAGTCCAGCTAAAAAAAACACAAAAAAAAAAGAAGAGCAGCGGATGACGGTAGGAGAGGATTCTCAGTGCTTTCGTCCAGTGGCTACAGATTATTGATGTGGCCGACAGACCAAGTTTAATTTACACCAACTCTGTTTACTACCATATTTGTGTGAAGATCCTTTAAAGGGATCTCCAGTACTTTATACTGATGGCCTGTCCTTGGCATATGTCATCACTATAGATGGTTGGGGTGTGTGACATATCTGCCTCTATTCAAAATGAATAGGGGTAGAGCTGAATATTCCAGCCGCAGCCTCTATAGTTGATAAATATAAGTAGCTAAGCTACACAGCGCTTTAATCAACTATTTTTACTATATTTATTCAGTTTTCAGGACATTTTACAGCAGGTTTGTCTTTACATTTTCTGTCTCAATTTTTTTTACTCATTAGAAATGTCAAATTACTGGTATTATCTATATGCTGTCAACAGTTACTGTCAAACAGTCGATATCAATCCTGCAAGTTGTAGAACTTTAATTAGCTTAAACTGAATGATGTTGGGGAAAAGAAGGAATATGTTTTAGCTCCCAATATAAGATAATCCTTTAGATAATCCTTTAATCGTCACACCATGGGGAAATTCAGAATTAGTAATCATAAGAAAGTAGCCAACAGAAGTGTATGGGCGAGTTAGGGGAGATAACTGTCGCATGAATGAGCGTTTGGTCGCTAGTTATCTCATCTTTAGAAGTGTAAAATTTACTTGCATTTGATCTTTGGGAGATAGCGAAAGATCATCTACACCCAATTTTATCATGCTGTAGTAGTAATGGGATTAAAAAAAATATACATTTCTCCTTCGTCTCATTGGGGGACACAGAGACTGTGGGTGTGTGCTTCTGCCGTCTGGTGGCTGACACTAAGTATACAAAAAAAGAGTTAGCTCCTCCTCCGCCGCATACACCCTCGCCCCCAGACCGGGCGTAACTCAGTTTTTTGCTTAGTGTCTGATGGAGGCACACGCAGTCTGGAGCTCCAGACTAGATTTTTTTTTTTTTTTGTTTCTTTTTTTCTATGAAGATAAGACAGGGGCGACGGATCCTATAGAGAGGGTCCGATCTCCCCAAATCATCAACGGGTGACCACGTGTGAGTAACCCTCCACGTGTTTCTCTCCCGCACCGAGGGACACATCTGGGACTTTTCCCCAGACAACCATTTTTCTTTTTTATTTTGTAAAGAGGCGGCAACGCATCCTGATAAGAGGATTGCGGTTTCCCCATCGTCCCCAACAGGCGAGCACGTGTGAGTGATCCTCCACGTTGTTCTCTCCTGCAACGTGGAAATGCCCCTACCACCCCTAGGTAGTGAGTCCAGGGGTGGAGTTGGAGGCGCAGGTAAGCAAGGGATTGAAGCGGAGAGCGGAGAGCGGTACAGTAGCCTCCCCCTCCCTGCCCAGGGATGGGGTTGAGAAGCACCTCAAGAGAGCCCCCTCGGCGGCCCGGCTCACCTTTTGTTAATAGGCCGGGACCAGGTAGTCCGCCTCTCACCCGGCGCTGCCCCCGGCGGGTAACGCCACACGCGGAGTGCGGCCGGAGCCCCGCGGGCGGCCGCGGCCCCCGCTGTATGGGGAGATCCGTGAGCGCGCGCCCGCCCGCCGACTTCCGGGGGTAGCCGGAAGCCCCGCCCACTAACTTCCGGGGGCGGAGAGTGGCGGGCGCGCACAGTGACCGGGGAGCTCCCGCCCCCCTCCCTCGAACGCCGCACGTGGAGTGCGGCCAGAGCCCCGCGGGCGGCCACGGTCCCCGCTGTATGGGGAGGTCCGGAGTTCCGCGCGCCCGCCGACTTCCGGGGGTAGCGGAAGCCCCGCCCACTAACTTCCGGGGGCGGAGAGCGGCGGGCGCGCACAGTTACCGGGGACCTCCCGCCCCCCTCCTTGCATTTCCTCGCCGGTGGGGCCGGAAGCCGCCCCCTATCTCCCGGAGTGCGAGTGCCCCGGCGAGTAACGCCGCACGCCCCGTGGAAGAGACGCAAGGTGGGACATTACCAGTGGGTAAGTGCAACCCCGTTGCGAGTGCCGCACTAGTAGTCAAGGAAGGGGTTATCCTCCTCCTCCTACCCTACCTTGCAATATGTCTGGCAAAGGGAAAGCTCACTCTTTCCTATACGCTGTTTGCGTTTCCTGTGGGGTCAGGCTGCCTAAAGCGCAGCCGGGTAAATTTTGTGAAGCCTGCGAGTCGGAGCGAGCCCAGGAGCCCCCCATTGTTGCAGAGCCCAGAGGTCAGGACCCTCCAGAATGGGCGGTGTCTTTATCACACTCTATGATGTCCCTTACAAGGGCAATTGAGTCTCTCCAAGGCCCAGGCAGGGACAAGGATGGAGGTCTGCCAGCGGAAGACAGCTCGTCCACGTCTCAGGACCCTCCGACCGTTAGAGGCCGCTCCAGCACCAGACAAGCTCATAGCAAGAGAGCTCGTTCCCCGTCGGCCGGACCCTCTGGGGCTTCGGCGGCAGGTATTAGGGTATCTCGTTCCCCGTCGCCGAGCTCAGGAAGCGAGCAGGATGAGGGCGAGGAGGAGGAGGAGGCCTGGAATCCAGAAAGCCTGGGATACCAAGACTCGGTGGACAGCCTCATTGAGGCAGTCAACCAGACATTAGAGATCGAGGACGATGTGTCCACGGCCTCAGGTCACAAGGTCTCCTTCAAAAAGACCAGGCGACCGCATAGAAGGTTTGCCACGCATCCGGAGTTCGAGGAGCTAGTTCAGAAACATAGGGAACACCCGGATAAGCGTTTTGCAATGCAAAAAGCGCTGCAAGCTAAGTATCCGTTTCCTCCTGAACTCCATAAGGGATGGGTGGAGTCGCCAGTAGTGGACCCACCGGTATCACGTTTAGCGTCCAGATCGCTATTGTCGATACCCAGCGGTTCTTCTATCAAGGACCCAACTGATCGCCTTATAGAGGGGCTTGCCCGCTCGGTGTATGAGGCAGCGGGGTCGGCCCTAGCCCCCTCCTTTGCGGCTACTTGGGTGGCTAAGGCCATGGTTTCATGGGCGGACGCTCTGCAGAATGCCCTCCAAAACAGAGATCTGCCTGCGGAGGTCTTGGAGGTGACAAATCAGATCTTAGGGGCAAGTGATTTTCTCGTCAGCGCCTCTCTGGACGCGGCCGAGTGTTCTGCGGTGGCAGCAGCAAATGCGATCGCCGTTAGGCGAGCATTATGGCTGAGATTGTGGAAAGCGGATTCTATCTCCAAAAAGTCCTTGACCTCATTGCCTTTTCAGGGCAATCGGTTGTTCGGTGAGAAGCTTGATAAGCTTATCTCAGAAGCCACAGGGGGGAGGAGTAGTTTCCTCCCGCAGCAGAGGACTTGGCCAGCATTCAGGCAGACACAGAGGCGTTTTCGGCCCTTTCGTAACCCCTGGAGGGGGACTTCGGCCAGAGCATCCACCTCCGCAAATGATGGTCAGATTAGGGAAAGGCAAACCTCTTACAGAGCCAATCCGCTGGGTAGAGGCCGAGGCCGTTTGCCCAGAACAAGGGGGGCCAGATCCCAAAAGCCTCCAGCAAAATGACTCGAGGCGCTTCGTACCTACGGACGACAGAGTGGGCGGACGCCTACTAAGGTTCAGCCACGTTTGGGTCGCAGTGGCACGCGACGCTTGGGTGGCAGAATTGATATCGTCCGGGTACAAGATAGAGTTTCTCGCACTCCCGCCACGGCGATTCTTCCGTTCCCGGCTTTCCGGAACAGAATCGCAGGCGGAGGGTTTGTTACAGGCCATAATGACGCTACAGCGCAACGGGGTCATTGTCCCAGTGCCGAAAAGCGAAGAGACACAAGGTTTTTACTCCAACCTGTTTTCGGTCCCCAAAAAGGACGGGACAGTAAGGCCAGTATTAGATCTAAAAATCCTGAACAAATTCATCAGAGTCAGGCGGTTCCGGATGGAATCCCTCCGTTCGGTCATTGCAGCCATGGATCCAGGGGAGTTCCTGGCCTCGATCGACGTGCAGGATGCATATCTGCACATTCCGATTTTTCCTCCACACCAGAGGTTCCTGCGTTTTGCGATCGGAGGGCGACATTTTCAATTTGTTGCTCTGCCCTTCGGTCTGGCCACTGCTCCCAGAGTCTTTACGAAGATAATGGCGGTGGTTATGGCCATCCTGCATGCTCGGGGCATAACGGTACTACCTTACCTGGACGACCTTTTGGTAAAGGGGCCGTCGTTTCAGGCGTGCCAGGAGAATGTCAGTATCACGCTGGATACCCTGGCGCGTCTAGGCTGGTTGATCAATCGGAACAAGTCGTCTTTGGTTCCAGCCCAGAGAATCGTATTCCTAGGCATGGTTTTCAACACCTCCCGGGGGCTGGTGATCCTCCCTCAGGACAAGGCGCGAAAGATCAAACAGGGGGTACGGAACCTTCTACAGCCAGGCTCCAGATCCATCCGGTACGGCATGAGTGTGTTGGGCAGAATGGTGGCGGCGATGGAGGCAATCCCGTTTGCCCAGTTCCATCTCCGTCCGCTTCAGCATGCGCTCTTGTCAGCATGGGACAGAAGGCTGCTATCCCTCAGTTATCGGTGCAATTTGTCTCCGCTGGTCCGACGATCACTCCGATGGTGGACTCGCGACTCGTCTCTGGTCCAGGGGAAACCCTTTCCCCCGGAACAGTGGTTGGTGGTGACGACCGATGCAAGCCTGCAAGGTTGGGGAGCAGTTTTCCAGAGTCACACAGCCCAGAGGCGGTGGTCCATTCAGGAGATAATTCTCCCGATCAACATTCTGGAGATACGGGCAATACGATTGGCCCTGCGACATTTTCAGTGTTTCCTGAGACACCGGCCGGTGCGCATTCAGTCGGACAATGCTACAGCAGTAGCATATGTCAACCATCAGGGGGGCACGCGCAGCCAAGCAGCCATGCGCGAGGTTGGGCTGGTACTGCGTTGGGCCGAAAAGAACCACGTGGTAATTTCAGCGGTGCACATTCCGGGAGTCGAAAACTGGGCGGCAGATTTTCTCAGCCGACAGGGGGTCGCGGCAGGGGAATGGTCCCTGCACCCCGAGGTTTTTCAACAGATCTGCCAACGGTGGGGGACACCAGACGTGGACCTTATGGCATCCAGAGAGAACGCCAAAGTACAAAGGTTCGTCGCTCGATCCCTCGACCCGCAGGCGATCGCAGCAGACGCTCTGGTGCTTCCATGGAGCCAGTTTCGTCTCCCGTACTTGTTCCCCCCGCTACCTCTGCTACCAAGGGTCATCAGAAAGTTAAGGAGAGAGAAGGTTCCAGCAATTCTGCTAGCTCCAGACTGGCCTCGGAGGGCCTGGTATGCAGATCTGGTTCAGCTAGTGGTGGACGTACCCTGGCGTCTACCAGATCGGCCGGACTTGCTGTCCCAGGGGCCGATCTACCATCCGAACTTAGGGGCCCTGTGTTTGACGGCGTGGCCATTGAATCTTGGCTGTTAACACAGGCAGGATTCAGGCGCGATGTGGTGGCCACGATGGTGAGTGCCCGAAAGCCTTCCTCGGCGAAGGTATATCATCGGACTTGGGAAGTTTTTTTCCGTTGGTGTAGGGATCGCGGAGTGGCTCCTCTGGTTTTTTCAATCCCCAACGTACTGGCTTTTTTGCAGGCAGGGCTGGACGCAGGATTGGCTCCGAGTTCGCTCAGGACGCAAATCTCGGCCCTGTCGGTCCTTTTTCAACGAAAGGTCGCTTCGGTCTGGCAGGTTAAGACGTCTATGCAGGGGGTCGCACGTTTAGTACCCCCCTATAAGGCGCCGACGGAATCATGGGACCTGAACTTGGTGCTCAGGGCCCTTCAGGAGCCCCCCTTCGAACCCTTACAAGAAGTCTCCTTACCTTACCTGTCCAGGAAGGTCGTTTTTCTGGTAGCTATTACGTCTATTAGGCGGGTTTCGGAATTGGCGGCTTTATCTTGTAAACCGCCGTTCTTGACTTTTTATAAGGATAAGGTAGTTTTAAGGCCAGCTCCTCCCTTCTTGCCGAAGGTTGTCTCTGCATTCCATATCAACGAAGACATTGTCTTACCCTCGTTTTGCCCGGCACCGGTGCACAGGGTAGAAAAGGCTTTGCACACACTGGATCTGGTAAGAGCTCTTAGGAGGTATGTGACAAGGACAGCATCTTTCCGCCGGACAGACTCTCTATTCGTGATCCCAGAAGGGCGGCGGAAGGGGCTTGCTGCGTTCAAAGCGACTTTGGCCAGATGGGTTCGCCTGATGATTCAAGAATCTTATGAAATCAGTGGCACGCCGGTTCCGGCAGGGATCAAGGCACACTCGGCTCGAGCAGTGGGTGCCTCATGGGCACTGCGACACCAAGCTTCAGCGGAACAGGTGTGCAAAGCAGCTACCTGGTCCAGTTTGCATACGTTTGTCAAACATTATAACGTACATACCCAGGCATCCTCGGATGCAAGCCTGGGAAGAAAGATTCTCCAGGCAGCAGTTGCGCACCTCTAATCAGGGGCGCAAAATAGCATGGATTGGGTGAGCTAAGATCCCGCCCAGGGACTGCTTTAGAACGTCCCACAGTCTCTGTGTCCCCCAATGAGACGAAGGAGAAACATGGATTTTTGTGAGTACTCACCGTAAAATCCTTTTCTCCGAGACGCTCATTGGGGGACACAGCACCCACCCTACTAGCCAGTTGGCTTTTGCTTATTTTAAGTTATAAAAATCCTTATGTAAGGATCAGGGTGGTCCCTTTTCCAGACGTATAATTTCTTGCCTGAGTTTAAGGCGCGTTCTCCTACTGCTTATGCACTAAACTGAGTTACGCCCGGTCTGGGGGCGAGGGTGTATGCGGCGGAGGAGGAGCTAACTTTTTTTGTATACTTAGTGTCAGCCTCCAGACGGCAGAAGCACACACCCACAGTCTCTGTGTCCCCCAATGAGCGTCTCGGAGAAAAGGATTTGACGGTGCGCCGACGCAACCAAAATGCAGCAGGTTGCGTTTGGCACAGGTCGGCACACCGTCAAAAGGACGCATGCGCCGCCAAACGCATACTGCGCACGGCCTGCGCCCCCTGTGAGAAAGATAGGGGACGCATGGCGCATGCAGCGTCATGCGCCGGTGGGCGGAGCTACCGGCGGGGAGCGGCAGGGGCTTAGCGGCGGCCGTGCGCAGGCCGTCGCTGCGCTCCAAAACGCTAGTGTGAAACTAGCCTAAATTAATATTTTCTGTAGTGTCCTTAAGTTATTTTTCCCTAAAATTTCAGAAAATGTTTGCATTACAGTCCATTTCGAGTCACACATTGGGAAATTAACTATAACACAAAAAAAACCAACTGGAAAGAAAATGGATCAAGAGAAGTAAAAAATGTGCAGCTCACCGAACCACAAAAAAAAAAAAAAAAAAAGAAGGTAGCTGTTACATTCTGATGTCAAAAAGGCATGGTCCATATACATTTGCATGTCGCTGAACAATATGATTTAAATGCAATGTTTGCAAGTCAAAGTTACAAAACCTGTAATTCATCATTAGGATCTAAAGATGAAAACATTTATTAGAAGAGAGTCTCCATGTGCTAGACAAATATGATCCATACCTACCATGATACAGGGCAACAATATGATATATGCACTTTATACATACATATAAATTGATGTTTGAAGACTGACAGCTCTCTATTGAAACACTGACTTAAGAACAGTGAAAATAAAAATGCCATAAAAAAGTCATGGTCCACTAGTGTGTATGCCTCCAGTAGAGAGGTAATAGGTCCCAGAGTACCATACATCATATGAAGACACCACAAAGTGTCATGTCCAGTAAAATGCTCATTAGAGAGCGGAGTGAAGAAATCACCTTCTTGGCTTACACTTCAGCAGCAACAAAGCAGACAATATGCCTTCACCTTCTCATTAGTGTAGCAGATTCCCTTTGGAAAAATATAATCATTTAATGATTAAGATTACAAAAAAAAAACAAAAACATATCTTATACAGTCTGTGAGAACGTCCTTGATTTCACTTCTGTGCCCCTTCTCCTCAGAATATTATATAGATGAGTCAATTTCAATTTGTCCATGTTTTTACTGTATACATTTAAGAATATTCCAAGTACAACCAATAATCCAGACCAAATATATCTGCAAAGGCAAGAAAAGAAATGAAGGCTCAATGTATATAATCCAGAGTAAGCAATGAACAGTTCAAATCAGTAATGTTAGGAAACTAGATTAAAAACAGTGTCCCATCTGTCCCAAGTTCAGCGTTTTGTATAGAAATCAATGTACAGAAATCATGTACATAAATTTATGAGAAAGTTTGTTAGAACCCCTAAACCCATTAAAACCAAAATCTGAAAAAATGTACACTATTCAAAAAAATAAAGGGAACACAAATACCACATCCTAGATATCACTGAATTAAATATTCCAGTTGCAAATCCTTATTCACTACATAGTGGAATGTTTTTAGAACAATAAGGCTGGGTTCACACGTAACGGAACTCTCATGGAAATTACCGCGAGAATTCCGGAATTCCATTCCGCGGGAAAATCGCATTTTAAATTCCCACGATTTTCCAGCGGAAAAACTAGCATTTTGCAAGCGTAATTAGCTTGCAGAATTGCTAGTGTTTTCCAAGAGATCTGGAGCATCGCTTGGAGAACTGATTGACAGGTTGGTCACACTAGTCAAACATAGTGTTTGACGAGTGTGACCAACTTTTTACTATTGAGGCTGCCTATGCGGCATCAATAGTAAATGATAGAATGTAAAAAATAATTTAAAAAAATATTGTTATTCTCACCTTCCGACGTCCTGCGCAGCGCCTTCCCGCCTCTCTCCACGCTCCCAGTAATCCTTTGCGAGAATTACCGCGATGACATCCGTTCTCGCGGGATCGCGACGTCTTGCGTCATTCGCGAAGACGTCGCGCGAATGACCGCAAGACTTCGCGATCCCGCGAGAACGGACGTTATCGCTCGCAAAGGCTTACTGGGCCCGGGAGCGTGGAGAGAGGCGGGAAGGCTGCGCGGGACGTCGGAAGGTGAGAACAATATTTTTTATTTTAAATTCTATTTTTTACAGGGATATGGTACCCAAAGCCCGGAGGACAGTCTCCTCTCCTCCGGACCGTGGGTACCATCCGCAAATGTTCTGCTTACTTTTCGCATGGTGTGCACAGCCACATGCGGAAAGTAAGCAGAACAATGCATTCCTATGGGTGCGGGATCGCTGCGATTCCGCGTAATTAATGAGCATGCTGCGTTTTTTTAAAAACCGCAGCATTAGCACAGAATTGCGGAATCCCATAGGATTGCATGGGATGCTTATTTTTCATGTTTTCAAAATCCGCAGCGGAAACGCGAAAAAAACGCCACGTGTGAACTCAGCCTAAAGCATAAAAATGTTCAATGTAAATCAAAATGAATATCCCATGGAGGAATCATACTCAAAATCAAAGTAAAAAAATCAAATTACAGGCTGATCCAACTTCAGTGGAAATGCCTCAAGACAAGGAAATGATGCTCAGTAGTGTGTGTGGCCTCCACGAGCCTGGATAACCTCCCTACGTCAGGGCATGCACCTGTTAAGGTGGCGGATGATCTCCTGATGGATCTTCTCCCAGACCTGGATTAAAGCATCAATCAACTCCTGGACAGTCTGTGGTGCATCCGATTCATAGCAACAATGCCTTCATCATGCAAGAACTGCTGACACACATCAGTCACATGAGGCCTAGCATTGTCATGCATCAGAAGGAACCCAGAGCCCATTGCACCTGCATATGGTCTCACAATGGGTCTGGAGATCTCATCCCAGTACCCAATGGTAGTCAGAGTACTTCTGGCTAGCACATGGAGAGCTGAGCGGCCCTCCAAAGAAATGCCTCCCCACACCACTAATGACCCACTGCCAAACCGGTCATGCGGGAGGATGTTGCAGGCAGCATAACATTCTCCACGGCTTCTCTAGACACTGTCACATCTGTCACTAGTGCTCAGTATGAACCTGCTGTCATCTGTGAAGAGCACAGGGCGCCAATGTCAAATTTGCCAATCTTGGTGTTCTCTGGCAAATGCCAACCACCCTGCACGGTGTTGGGCTATAAGCACAACAGCCACTTGTGGACAGTATGAGCAGACACATGAACATTATTGGCCTGTTGCTGGGTTGTTGCCCTCCTACGGCCACCTACACGTCTCCTGGTATATAGTTCATGGTCTGCACACTGTGCTGGCAGAAACAGTTACCCTTCTTTCCCCAGCTCACACTGATGTGCTATCCTGGATGAGCTACACTACCTGAGCTACTTCTGTGGGTTATAGATACTGCCTCATACTATAGTACAGTACTTATAGGGATGAGAGCTATGGCAAAATGCAAAAGTAACAACAGGCAAAAAGGATGAGAACAGAGAAATGGTCTGTGGTCACCAACTGCAGGACTACTCCTTTATATGGGTTGTCTTGCTAATTGCTTATCATTTCTATCTGTTTGTTCCATTTGCACAACAGCAGGATAAATTGATTAACAATCAGTGTTGCTTTATAACTGTACAGGCTGATTTCACAGAAGTGTGATTGACTTGGGAGCCTACATTATGTTTAAGTGTTCCCTTTATGTTTTTGAGCAGTGTGTATACATATATATACATAATTAAAATCCCAGGGGTGGGGAAGCATACAGCCTTCTACTGTAGCATAATCTTAAGTCATCTAGGCTATATGAAATATTTGAGGCTCATAAATTTAGGGTTTCTTCGGGATAATTTCAAAGGTTACTACTTATTTATCGGCTCTGGTAGGTTAGAGAACTGCAGGGTCTACAAGGAGTCACTCAGTTTACCTCACTTTGGGAAACCCCTTGGCTTTCTAATCTTAGTCAGTAGGATTTAGGAATTGATTAAGGAATTTTCTCAACTATAAACTGAGTTTTGGACACCTACTCTCAAATGTTATAAAAACCTTCAGTTGAGACATGCATGTCAGGCACAAGGCACATACCCAATAGATTCCAACAGGAGAAAGGTTGTGTAGCCCACAATAACTTTAAAGCTTTGGCAAATCAGCTGCTGCTGAACCACAGGTCGCAAGATCTAAAGAGGAAAATTAAAATGTTTTTTGTGCGCTGCTGGTGGCATCCCACCAGAAAACACAAGGGTTGAAGCAAAGTGATTTTAATATCGATGCATTTCGAAGTTATCAAATTTCCTCCTCAGGATATAACATGAAGAAAGTTTTGTTTGTATCCTGAGGAAGAAGTTTGATAACTTTGAAACACATCAATATAAAAACCGAATTGCGTCAACCTTTGTGTTTCCTGGATCCTTCCTTTGGGACTCCAAATGCAGCGCAGAAAAAAAACATTTACATTTTCCTCGTTAGTACATACCAAAGAATATGATGGTACATAGAATTGCTACTTCACATAACCCTAGTGGTCGGATCTCCATATTATACAGTGCCTTATTAGTTCGGGTTTTGGCAAAGTACCCATCACATTCTAAAATAAAGTGGGAAAGTGTAATAGGCCCTATAAAACATGGTCAATGGCAAAAAATTTTGAAGAGGGTCCCGCAACGGTCTCTGAGTGAGTCTCATAGATTATCCCAGCTATATGAATTACATCAAGTATAAAGAATAGCAATTCTTATTCGACATAGGATTCCGGCCAAATCGTATTTGAACTAAATGTAAAATAAACTTTACAAACACATTACACATGATGTGATCCTGTCCTAATCTGGAACCTTTCTGGAAAGGGGTGCTGGAAATTATAGATAAGGATTATGCAATTCACTTACCGTATGTTTCGGACTATAAGAAGCACTTTTTCCCCAAAACATTTTTGGGGAAAATGGGGGTTTGTCTTATAGTCGGAATATACTTACAAATACTGTGGCGGCAACAGGAGTCGGGCAATTCTGTGGCGGTCCAGGTCTGACGCTGCCAAGTGATGATCACACTCCCTTCCCAGGCTGGTGCGGCTGGTGCAGCAGTGGTGCTCTGTGGTTTGGGGGGCTTCGCCGGCATTTTGTGAAAGCCCGAAGGCCCTGTACATCCATTGCTGCAATGCGGTGGCCTCTGGGAAAATGGCCGCCGGGGACGGAGCATGCTCAGATTGAGATATTGGCAACGAGATCTCGGGATGAGATCTCGATCTGAGTACGTGCAGCCCCGGTGGCCACTTTTCCGCATTGCAGCAATGAATATATGGAGCCTCCGGGCTTTCACAAGATGCCGGCGGAGCCCCCTGCACCACAGAGCACCAGCGCCGAACCTTCCGCAGCAGGCTGAGATGGGATTTCCCGGAGGCAATCACACCTGCCGCACTAGCCCGGGAGTCATATTACCGGACCACCGAACATCTCCTGTGACCCCGCTTTACCAGCACTACTGATCCCCCACGGGTAAGCTGAATTCGGTAAGACACACCCATTTGACACATTAATTTTTTTTCCCTATTTTCCTTCTGAAAATTTGGGGTGCGTCTTATGGTCCAAAAAAAAATACGGTAATTGCTATTCCTTTTGTGTGTATACTGGGGTATTTTGAGGATTTGACTACTGATGAATAAGGTAAGATGGCTGCGACTCGTATATTGTTCATGGCCAGGAAATTAAAAGCTCAATATTGGACAACGGATCAGGTCCCTACAATTCCGGAGTTTGTAAATAAAATCAATTGGTTACAGATTTTGGCAAGGGGCATTTATGTAACAAAGGTATATTACTAAAAAATTTTTAACGGTTTGGGCCCCACAGATGAATGAGTGGGGTTGGCATCAAGACACTTCGAGATACTGTCTGGGTCTCTTCTGAATACTAGGTCTATGTAGTACATCAATTCCAGATGCATTATATTTCGTAAAGACACCTTTTCCAAAATACCCGTATTCATCTGTAGTTAATCTCCAGTTAACTGTAATGAACCTAGTATGATATTTTCTCCTTTATCGAACTGTTCATCTTTTGCAATTCTTCAATATGACAGGTTATCCTGATTTGGGGGGGGGGGGGGGGGGTAGGGCTTTTTTTTTTTTTGTTTGCAATGATCCTTAAAATTTTAAAATCTTCCATAAAAAAAAAAAAAATGATAAGTGTTGTATGCATTTTTTTTTTTTACAACAGACTACTAAATATATATAGTTCAGTAGGATTATAGTTGGTACTTTATAGACCTGCATATCTTTTCAGACCTATTAAAAGGGGTTGCTGCACCATTTTAAATAAATAAATCAAGATCATAAGTAAAAACAAGCACCTTTGTTATAAAAAATCCTTTCCATTCACGAGAACAGTACTTGCAAGCTCTTTCCAACAGAGCTTAAAAGGGCTGTTCCAAAGTCGGCCAGATTGCTGGTTCCAGACAGTTTCAGTGCCACTGCACTCCTCCTATGCTGCAGAGGAAAAGCTGCCCCTGTCTGCAGCATCTGAGAGTGCACAGTTCGTGTCAGTGGGGTGACCATGCCGCTGGTAAGAACAGTCAATATGCTTCTGCTCTATCGCCCCCCAGAAAGCCAGGATAGCGGTGCGCTCCTGTTCAGCATTAGAAGAACACTTTAACTATGTAGTCTTATAAATAGTTTACATTGAAACAAGATTTAAAAATACTTACTGAATGGTGAAAGGTTTAGAAAAAAACAAGAAGGATAGTACAATGGTCATTGCCTTTCTTCCAGTTGTAACTGCAAAAATAACAAAAAATAAAAATAAATGGTTTTCTCCAATACAACCATAGTATGCACATAAAATCTGAGGCTTTAATTTGAAAATATGTTATTGAAGAGTCTACTGACATGGCTCATAAAGCTGGGTTTACATGAGCTAATTACTGATCAATAGAATGGATGTCAAGATAATAAATGATCATTGCATTCTAGTTTTCTTTACAATTTACACAGCCTTCCAACTTTTCTGAAATTAAGGTTATATTTCCAGGTGATATTCTTTGTAAAATAGCTTCAAAGAAGGAACATGCTTAAATGGGATGTCTAGGCTTAGGATTCAAGTCTGCAGCCACCAAGTTACTACAGATTTGGGAATCCTCATATTGCGCACTGTCAGGTTGCTCCAGTGCACGGAGCAGTTGGGCACAGGGCTACAAGCATGCAACTTGCATACATGTGGTCAAGTGTTGACTAGACCTGTCCGGCCTCACTTGATACACTTGTACTGAGTGAGCCTGCGCATGAGTCAGCACGTGGCTGCATGTTGTGAACCCACGGCTGCCCGCTCCAGGCAGGCAGGAGCCAGGAGAATCCCAACAGCTCACAATGTGAGGATTCGCAAATCTGCAGTCACATACAAAGACGGCAGCCTTTATAACCATCTTGGACAATTCCTTGTATATCGTATTTCTAGAAAAACAAAATCTTTATATAGTGGATAACCATTGCGTGTGGTCCACTAAGCATATTACATTATATGAAAATAAAAAAAAACAAAACTACCACCACCTTTTTTTCAGGACATGTTCAGATCTCTTTGTATTATAAATAGGAATTAGCAAATAGCTTTGGCTCCCTCCTTATCCGAATAGCTATAGCACTTACCAAATAGCTGCATCGGGAACCCGGATACCTGGAGCGCTCCCGATGATCAGCTGTTAGGCGCCGCAGCTGCATATGTCGCGGCTGTGTGACCGTCACAACAAACAGGCTCTCCATACATGTGTAGTGACTGTCACAGAGCCGCGACACATGCAGTTGCGGTGCCAAACAGCTGATCATTCTAGCGCTCCAGGTATCCGGGTTCCCAATGCAGCGATTCGATGATCGCTATAGCTGTTCGGATAAGGAGGGAGCCGAAAATATTCGCTTGTCCCTAATTATAAACTATACATCTAGTATAGTGTGTGTGTGTATGTGTGTGTATGTATGTATGTATGTATGTATGTATGTATGTGTGTGTGTATGTATGTATGGGATTGGCATCCGCACCGTCGCAGCTACAACCAAAAAATTTAGCACAGTCACACGTCTGGACCCCGAGAGCGTCATAAGCTATGTTATGAGGCAAAATTTTAACCCCGCGTGTTCCGATTCACCAAAAAATTTTGCCCCTATCTACATAATGGGGAAAAAGTGTACGTATGGGCATCTGCACCGTCGTAGTTACAGCCACAAAATTTTGCACAGTCACACGTCTGGACCCCGAGAGTGTAGTGTCCTAGGCTATGTAGTGAGGCGAAATTTTAACCCCACACGTTCCAATTCACAAAACAATTTTGCCACTATCTACATAATGGGGAAAAAGTGAAAGGAAAAGTGTTGGAGGCAAATTGACAGCTGCCAGATGTGAACAAGGGGGACTTAAAGAATGAGAGCGATGGCGCCAAAGAGTATATACCGTACAGTTGCTAACGTGGGGCCCTGACATGGGATACTCACCACACACGGGGATATGAACACACACAAAATGCGCCACACACTACCACGTGCTTCAACACATATATCACCCTCAGCACACATTTCACCACACATACACCAAACTCGCCACATAAAAGTCGAAACACAAAAGTCACCACTCAAAACTCGCCACGCTGTCCCAGAGCTGTTTAAAAGATGAAAAATGAGCTGTGATTGGTTGCCATCAGCAACAGTTTTCTTTGTAGACAGTTGTGGTATCTAAGGCCTATTATTCTTATCATTTCTATAGTGTTGTCGGCCTTCTGTAAAGGATTTATTACAATTTATTACCGTGGCAACACAGACCACCCTCTGACACAGACTGCAGGGGGAGCCCAGTATCACACAGGATAGGATTAGATACACGGCTCAGCAGTCAGTATCACACGATAGGATTAGATACACAGCTCAGCAGAAAGTATCACACAGGAGAGGATACTTGGGTAATTGTTTAATTAATTTGTGTTGCAAATCTGTAGTGTTGAATATATGATGTGAAATGTTTTTATGTGCAATATAATCATTATAATTTGTTATAACTAACCACAGTTGGTTACTATGCCCAGGCAACGCCGGGCTCTTCAGCTAGCATTTCTATAAATCTGCTATTCATCTTTCCCTGTCCGATTTTTTGATCGCCACTTATCAAGAGTCATGTTCATGTGTTTGTCAGCAACACACACTTATACGGGGACAGTTTATGAAGAAAATTACCTGTCACAGCAGCAAGAGCTCCAAAAATTTTAATCAATGCAAGAACGAACGAAATCCCAAAATAGCCAGTGAGGGAGAAAAAGAATGCATAACCGTATGTCTGAAATGGAAACTAAAGAGAGGGAAAAAAGTCAGAAAAGTTATAATAAACAACACCAATGAGGAATAGTTGCAGAACTATGGAAATCACACAGGTTATGCTCTTGGTGGGATCTGAACACCCCCCATAGCCCAGAGCTGAAAGGCTACAGTGCTAACCGCTGTGCGAATGGAGAGAAAAAAAAAAAAAAAAGAACCACCAAAATTTTCTAAATATCTCGATTCATTCAGTAATAGCACTACGTGACCTGAAGTAACATGTATTTACACACCTGGGCTGCCATGTATAAGCTTATTAACAGACTAGATGGAGGCCCGATGCTATCGCATCGGGAGGGCGGTAATGTCATGATGGGGGCAGGCTTTGCAGCGTTGAGAATCTCTCCCCCATGTGCTCACCCACCTATCCAGGCTCTCTTTCCCCATGAGCTGCCTTCTCCCATCTGTGCGCTCTTCTTTGACCTGTCTACCCCCATGTGCCATCCCCTTGTCTGCTGTCTCTCTCTCCTTCCTGTGCTGTGTTCTCCCCTCATGTGCCGTCCCGTTTGAGCGGTCTCCCCTGTGCTCTGTCTCTCTCACCCGTGTCTGACTGTGTACAGATCATACCACAGCAACTGGGCAGGGGAGGAAGCAAAAGACAATACTGACATTACAGCAGGAGATCACAGAGGATACATTTTGTGAGGTAAAATATTGTTTAAAAATAGTCAGTGAAATATTTTACCTCACAAAACGAATCCTCTGTGATCCCCTGCTGTAATGTCAGTATTGTCTTTTGCTTCCTCCCCTGCCCAGGAGATGTGGTATGCTCTGTACACGGTCAGACACAGACAATTTTTAAAATGAGCTTTCGTTCGTGGGAAAACCCCCTTAATGTGACCACTTCCTCTGCCTGTAGACACATCACAAATTTGCCGCCGGGATCAGCCGAATGATTCACTGCGCCGGTGTTCCGCTGGTGGTACTGTGCAAGAGGCTGCATGAGTGTGTGAGGTGCATACGGCGTATAGAATGCGTGTGTGTGGTGCGACAGTGTTCCGCTGGTGGTACCACACAATAGGTTGGTATCAGCAACAGTTTCCATATTGAGACACCCATCACTTGGGTGTCCCAATATGGCGGTGGGTGAAATTCCTCTGCTTGGAATTCTGGGATACAGTGACATCTGGACAGAACAGGAAATGAAAACTTTACAAGGCAATTATAATGGATGTCTTTGGAATGTTCTGCCATGACAAATGTCAGCACTCAAATAATCAAGATCCACTGGTGGCAGTTCTCTTTACAATTGAAGGTCTTGTTACCATACATTATGCCCCCTCACACCACAATCCCAGGAGTAGAGCAGATGTGATGTTCTCCCATTGCATTGCTCACATGAGTCTGGCTGATTCAATGAGTCACTTGTAGTGATCCATTTTGTATTTCAAGTGTAAATAAATGCTATATACCAAGCTTATGTAGTCAAACAGGGTATAAACAACCCATCAGAAGGCATTTGAGCTTGACATGATGGCAATGTAGGCTAGAGTGGAAGTCTATACCCTTCAGCGATGAGTCTCACTTATCTTTGACACCCTGAAAGCTGGAGATTGGTCTTGAGGCAATGTGAGCAACACCATTGAGCACATCTTGGACGTCACTGGTCAGCAATTGCAAAGGGAGATGTCAGCAGCGGATATAGAGGATTTGCGCACCGAAGTGCATTCAAGGCGGCAGAACATTCCTCAGACAACCATTATTAACCCCTTCATGACCTTGGGGTTTTCAGTTTTGGCATTTACGTTTTTGCTCTACATCTTCCCAGAGCCGTGACTTTTTAATTTTCCAGTCAATATGGCCATGTGAGGGCTTGTTTTTTGTGGGACGAATTACACTTTTGAATGAAATAATTGGTTTTACCATATTATGTACTGGAAAACATGAAAAAAAAATTCAAAAGGCAGTGAAATTCCAAAAAAAAAAAAAAAAGAAAAAAAAAGAAAAATTCAACATTTTATTTTTTTACCATAATTGCCAAATTCTAAAACTGACCTCCCATTATGATTCTCCAGGTCATTATGAGCTCACACATGACAAACATGTATAATTTATTTTTTATTCAAATGGTGAAAAAAAAAAAATTAGTAGTTCGCAAAAAAGAAAAAGGCACTAAGCTGATGTTTTCATTGATACTATTTTGGGTTAGATGTTTTCATTGCCTGTTATTGCATTTTATTGCAATGTTGCGGTGACAAAAAAAAAAACCATGCAATTTTGGCATTTTGATTTTTCTTCTCGTTACGATGGTTCCGATTGGATTATTTTATATTTTGATAGATTGGGCGTTTCTGAATGGAATGTAGGGACACAACCATTGTGTGTGTGTATGTATGTGTATATATATATATATATATATATATATATATATATATATATATATATATAAATAATCTGTGAAGCGGTTAACATGCAAAGTAATGCAAGTTTTTCAGTGCGTAGCAATCATACTTGATATCCATACTTGATTCTTAATCCTTTCCTAAAAGATGGTGTTTACTCCTGTGGTGCGCACTTGACTCAATTTTGGTACGCTGATTGGTTGTCATCACAGCTGGGGACCCATGCTCGTTATGGCAGCACTCCTGTGAATGCCAATGGCTGGCGTTCATAGGACAAAGATTTGTGCTATGTGCAGCAATACTGTAGATAGCACAAGTGATTACATGATCGCAACTCCTTTAACAAATACAATAAGTAATACAAGTAAAAAAATAAATAAATCACCCCCTTTTTTTTCCTTGAAAATTTAATTAAAAAAAAACCAAAAGAAACTTATAAGTGGTATCTAAATGTTGGTAAAAGTTTGATCTATCAAAGTGTTAAACCTGATCGGTAAATGGTGCAATGAGAAAAACTCCCCAAAACTAGAAGACGTCAGAATTAGGGTGTTTATTGGACACTGCAACATGAAAAAATGCAAGTAGAGGCGATCAAAAAATTGTATCCAATTCACAATGAACACTCTAAAGAAAAATTACAGAATTATGCTTTTTTTTAGCCCCTTAGTGATCAGGCCAATTTTGACGTTAATAACCACGCCAAATTTTCCAATTCTGATCAGTGGTACACCCCTCTATACTGAAATTACATATCTACACACATTTTCCAATGTCTTTTTGCAGTTAATCTCTTCATGTGATGTCTATATTGCCTTTAAAAGTACATTCATCTTACAGCCCCCGATAATCTACACAAGGGCAAAATACTTGAATGGATATAGGGTCTGATGCACTCTGGTCTAGGTCTAAAATGAGAAAAGGTGACATTATAAAATGAATGCACCCGGTATATATACAACCCGACTGGTGTATTAATTCTGAATAAATAAAACATGCCATTACAGTGTTTTTTTTTTATGGAAGGAAAAAAATTATTTGTGAAGCGAATATACGGCTTGAAGGTAGTGCCTATTTTGCAGCCTCTGCATAACATGACAAGTATATTTTATGCTGTCATGCACTATTGCTTTGCATTAATACAGTTCTCAGTCGTATACCAGCCATTCCTTTTCTTTTTTTTAATCAAGCAGCTCTATTTCCGCACTCACCTTGGAACAGAATGATACAGCGGGAGTCAATCCACTGGTAACGGCCAAGCCTAGTAAAATGTAAACAAATCCTATGGAATATGAATACAGAACCTGAAAATAATAATAGAAGACAGATTTTCATTGTTATATTGTATCATTATATAGTCATACAAAAAAATACAATGAGGTTGTCACTGGCTTCCAATTCCATTTTTCTCCATTCAAACAAATTAATACAACCCTCTCCCCTCAATAACACTCCAGAGAAATCTGTACTCATACTATTTTTTTTTAAATGATTTATATACATTAGAATATCTGCCATTCAGTTATAATAATTAGTTTGCACATGTAATGACCATAGCTATATAATTTAACCTGGAATGATCATATCACAAGTGTTCATGAAACCAGAAACTGCCATATGTTATCTCTCAGGAGTACTCCATATGGTAGGCCTGGAACATTCAACCAGGGTCCCCAGATGTTGTCACTAGAGTTGAGCGACTTTGGTTGGATTGGGTTTCATGAAACAAAATTTGAGTCGGATGAAATTGGTCCGACTAGGGCAATAAAAAAAAAAAAAAAAAGGAGTTTCTTCCGAAACCCGACCCCAATGCAAGTCAATGGGGAATAAAAGTCGGCATTGAGTGGATGAATGTCATCCGCTCAATGCCGACTTTTATTTCCCATTGACTTGCATTGGGGTCGGGTTTCGGACTAAACTCCTATTTTTTTTTGCCCTAGTTGGACCAGTTTCATCCGACTCAAATTTTGTTTCATGAAACCCGATCCGACCAAAGTCGCTCAACTCTAGTTGTCACATTTCTTGAATGCTTTTCTCTTTCTATATACCCCTTTTTACAACCAAATAATATTGTTTAGCTTATTTAGTAACTCATTAACCGTCAGTGGTTGTTGAGCCAATGTTGTACAATAAGTTTGTAGAGTCTGGGATTGATTAGTAGGATTCTGACTGAGAATTCTCAGTAATCTCGAGTAGAAACCCATTGTTACCAGTGTGCATTGGACTGGTAACCACATATGTACGGTCATCTACAGTGGCATATAAAAGTTTGGACACTCCTGGTAAAAGCTACTGTTATTGTGAACAGTTAAGCAAGCTGAAGATGAAATCATCTCTAAAAGTTAAAGGTGACACATTTCCTATGTGATTATATATCTAATATATAAAGCTCAAGTGTGTGTGTGTATGTATGTATGTATGTATGTATGTATGTATGTATGTATGTATGTATGTATGTATGTATGTATGTATGTCCGGGATTGGCATCCGCACGTCGCAGCTACAGCCACAAAATTTGGCACAGTCACACGTCTGGACCCTGAGAGTGTCTTAGGCTATGTTGTGAGGCAAAATTTTAACCTCGCGCGTTCCAATTCACCAAACAATTTTGCCACTATCTACATAATGGGGAAAAAGTGAAAGGAAAAGTGTTGGAGGCAAATTGACAGCTGCCAGATGTGAACAAGGGGGACTTAAAGAATGAGAGCGATGGCGCCAAACAGTACGTACCGTACAGTTGCTAAGGTGGGGCCCTGACATGGGATACTCACCACACACGGGGATATGAACACACACACAAAATGCGCCACACACTACCACGTGTTCAACACATATACCACCCTCAGCACACATTTCACCACACATACACCAACCTCGCCACATAAAAGTGTGTGTGTAAAAAGCCCCGCCCCTCATTATGATGTCATAATGGTTGCCATGGCGACACTGATGTCATCCTAGGTTGAAAGCCCTGCCGCTCATTATGATGTCATAATGGTTGACTATGGGAAGGAGGATGTGTGATGGGTATATGGGCACTGGACTATGGGATGGAGGATATGTATGACGGGTATATGGGCATGGGACTATGAGATGAAGGATGTGTGATGGGTATATGGGCACAGGACTATGGGATGGAGGATGTGTGATGGGTATATGGGCACTGGACTATGGGATGGAGGATGTGTATGACGGGTATATGGGCACTGGACTATGGGATGGAGGATATGTATGATGGGTATATGGGCACGGGACTATGGGATGGAGGATATGTATGATGGGTATATGGGCACTCGACTATGGGATGGAGGATATGTATGATGGGTATATGGGCATGGGACGGAGGATGTGCGATGGGTATATGGGCATGGGACTATGGGATGGAGGATGTGTGATGGGTATATGGGCACTCAACTATAGGATGGAGGATATGTATGATGGGTATATGGGCACCGGCCTATGGGATCGTGGATATGTATGATAGTTATATGGGCACAGGACTATGGGATGGAGGAGAATTATAATTTGCTATAACTAACCACAGTTAGTTACTATGCCCGGGCAGCGCCGGGCTCTTCAGCTAGTATATATATAGTCCCATGCCCATATACCCATCACACATCCTCCATCCCATAGTCCCATGCCCATATACCCATCATACATATTCGCCATCCTATAGTCGAGTGCCCATAAACCCATCACACATCCTTCATCTCATAGTCCCATGCCCATATACCCATCATACATATCCACGATCCCATAGGCCCGTGCACATATACCCATCATACATGTCCTCCATCCCATAGTCGAGTGCCCATATACCCATCACACATCCTCCATCCCATAGTCCCATGCCCATATACCCATCACACATCCCATAGTCCCATGCCCATATACCCATCACACATCCTCCATCCCATAGTCCCATGCCCATATACTCATAATACATATTCGCCATCCCATAGTCGAGTGCCCATATACCCATCACACATCCATCATCTCATAGTCCCATGCCCATATACCCATCATACATATCCGCCATCCCATAGTCCCGTGCCCATATACCCGTCATATATATCCTCCATCCCATAGTCCAGTGCCCATATACCCATCCCACATCCTCCATCCCATAGTCAACCATTATGACATCATAATGAGCGGCGGGGCTTGCAACCTATGATGACACCGCATCGCCATGGCAACCATTATGATATCATAATGAGGGGCGGGGCTTGATACACACACTTTTTCCCCATTATGTAGATAGGGGCAAAATTGTTTGGTGAATTGGAACGCGCGGGGTTAAAATTTCACCTCACAACATAGCCTAGGACACTCTCGGGGTCCAGACGTGTGACTGTGCCAAATTTTGTGGCTGTAACTGCGACGGTGCGGATGCCAATCCCGGACATATACATATGCACAATTGAGCTTTATATATTAGATAAAAAAAAAATAAATAAATAATAATTATATTATCGCATCGCGGAAAAAATCGCAGCATGCTCATTCTTTTGTGCGGAATCGCAAAGAATTGCCGCGATTCCGCACCCATAGGAATGCATGAGAATCGCTTACTTCCCGCATGTGGCTATGCCCACCATGTGCGAAGTAAGCGTCTCATGTGCGGTTGGTACCCACGGTGTGGAGGAGAGGAGACTGTCCTCCAGGCCCTGGGTACCATACCCCTGTAAAAAAAGAATAAAAAATAAAAAATCGGGGTATATTTACCTTCCGATGTCCCGCGCTGCATTCCCGGCCTAGCGTTCCCAGTAATGCCTTGCGGCAAGGCCCTGTAATGACGTGGTCTCGCGAGATCGCTATAGCAACGCGAGACTACGTCATCACAGGTCTCGCTAGGCATTACTGGGAACGCTGAGGCCCGGGAATGCAGCGCGGGACGCCGGAAGGTAAATATACCCCGATTTTTTTATTTTTTTTTAGCATTTTAACATCCTATCTTTTACTATTGAGGCCGCATAGGCGGCCTCAATAGTAAAAACCTGGTCACACTTGTCAAACACTATGTTTGACGAGTGTGACCAACCTGTCAATCACTTTCCAAGCGATGCTTCAAATCGCATGGAAAGTGCTTGAATATCGCACACGAAAATCACGGCAAAATCGCGATCATAATCGCGGTGAAATCGCGCGGAAAAAAACGCGCGATTTCTGGGAAGGAGTCCGGTTTTTAGTCAGCGTTTTAAAACGCTACGTGTGCCCACAGCCTTACATGCCGCTGTATCTGTCCCAAAAGGATAATGCTGGAGATGTCCCTAGTCTGTTTGGCCCGCTTAATATCATTTATAGTGGTTCCCTCTGAGGTAGGAGATACCAAGAAGAAAACATTAAACGAAAAAAATAAATAAATAATAAGGACTATAATATTCAAGGCAATTCTTTTTCCTAGATTCAAGTAATGTGCATTTTTTTTATTAACGAAATGTACCCCTTACCATTTCGGAGTTAGATCCATTGTGTAATTTCATAGCTTTTTCTTGTACATTTCCTATTACAGCATCAGCACAAAGGGCAAGAGAAATGAGCAGCACACCTTGAAACATGAAAGAACAAAATCAATCCAGCTTTACCTGCTATTACACTTAAAGCATACAAAACAGGAGTACATACTCCATACACTGTTACCTCTAAAACTGCAGCTACTTATAGGGAATCTCACCTATTTTTTGCCCTGAGCTGCCGGCACCGCCATCAGGGGCTTAGCTACAGCATTCTGTAATGCTGTAGATAAGCCCCCGATGTAACCTGAAAGATAAGAAAAACGAGTTATATTATACTTACCCGGGGGTCCGGTTCGGCGCCTCCCATCTTCTAGCGATGACGTCCTTCTTACTTTTGCCGCGGCTCCTGCGCAGGCGTACTATGTCTGCCCTATTGAGGGCAGAGCAGAGTACTGCTGGGCGCAGGTGCTGGGAAAGGTCAGAGAGGTCCGGTGCCTGCGTAGTGCAGTACTTTACTCTGCCCTCAACAGGGCAGATAAAGTACGCCTGCGCAGGGGCCGCGGCAGAAGGAGGACGTCATCGCTAGAAGATGGGAGGCGCCGGACCGGGACACCCACCGCACTGGACCGCGCCCCCCCCCACCGGTGAGTATAATCTAACTAGTTTTTCTGCTCTTTCAGGCTACATCGGGGGATTATCTACAGCATTACAGAATGCTGTAGATAAGCCCCTGATGGCGGTGCCGGCAGCTCATAGGGCAAAAAATAGGTGACAGATTCCCTTTAAAAAGATTGTCCACTACATTTTGTAATCCCCCCATCGACATCGATTTACACCTTGTAAATAAATTTAGTAAATACACACTGCTGCCATATGGCCTCTGAGCGGCGCCATCGCTGACCGCTCAGTCCACATCACGTGACCCCGGCTGCAGCCGCCGCTGACATTCGCTGATGTCACATCAAGTTCCAGAAACCCTTCATTCACCCAGGCGTGATCCAGTCGCAGGCACCACCCACTCCGATTGACTGGGCTGTGGGCGGTGTTTCACCACACGTTACAGCTGAGTATCCAAAAGTGCACTTGCGGCCAATGAAAGCAGAGGGAAAGCGCGCTCTGGACAATAGGCTGTGACGTGCGGCGATACTCTGCCCACAGCCCAGTCGGTCAGGGGGATGCCCGCGACTAGGTCACGCCTGGGTGATGCAAGGGGTTCTAGAACTTGACGTGACATCAGCGGATGTTAGTGGCGGCTGCAGCCGGGGACACGTGATGGAGACTGAGCGGTCAAGCAATAGCGCCATTAAGAGGCACATGTGCCAGTAGTATATATTTACAAGGTTTAAATCGATGGGGCATTATAAAATGTAGTGGACAACCCCTTTAAAGAGGAAGCCATTAATATTTCACCGTTTTACATAGTCTAAATGTTGAGGCTGTGTGCACACGTTTCGGATTTTTAGTGTTTTTGCCACAAAAACGTTGTGTAAATGCAAAAAATCAGAAACGCATTGCATTCAATGTCATTCCGTAATGATGTGCTAATGCAGCGTATTTTTCCGCGGCGGAATTGCATCGCGGAAAAATACACAGCAGGCTCATGTTTTTGCAGAATCGTGGGGATTCCACACACATTGGAATGCATTTTCCGCTTACTTTTTGCATGTGGCTATGCCCACCATGCGCAAAGTAAGCGGAAAATGTACGGATGGTACCCACGGTCTGGAGAGGAGACTCTCCTCCAGGCCCTGGGTACCATATCCCTGTAAAAAAAAAAAAAAATTAAAATAAAAATTCATGATATTCTCACCTTCCGGCGTCCCCCGCAGCATTCCCGCCTGTCAGCCATGCTCCCGGCATCTTCCGGTCCCATTGATGCCTTGCGACAATGACCTGTGATGACCTAGCGATCTCGTGAGATCCTACGTCATCTGGGGTCATTGTCGCAAGGCATCGCTGGGAACGGGACTTGCCGGGAGCATCGCTGAGGCCTGGGAACGCTGCGGGGGCCGCCGGAAGGTGAGAATAACACGATTTTTTTTTATTATTTTTAACATTATACATCTTTTACTACTGATGCTGCATAGGCGGCCTCAATAGTAAAAAGTTGCTCACACTTGTCAAACACTATTGTTTGATAAGTGTGACCAACCTGTCAATCAGTTTTCCAAGCGATGCAACAGATCGCTTGGAAAATGCTAGCATTCTGCAAGCTAATTACGCTTGTAAATCGTTAGTTTTTTGCGGGAAATCCGCATGTTAAAATTGCATGGCGAGCAAATCCAATTATTGATATTTGCATACATTTCCGCTCACATCTCATTTGAAGTATGCATGCGGATTTCCCGCGGCAGGGAGTTGCGGAATTGCAGGGGAAGTTTCCCCGGCAATTCCGCACGTGGGAACATAGCCTTATACTTTGTTTCTGAGATATGGCCCCCTCTTTGCTGCATATAAATCAAGTCCAGTTCATCCAAGGGGCATGGTCCTTAAAGGTACTGTCACACTTAGCGATGTACCAGCGATCCCGAGCAGCGATATGACGCGGTCAGGATCGTTGGCGCATCGCTAAGTGGTCGCTAGTGAGCTGCCACATAGGCAGATCTCACTAGCGACATCGCTGGGGACTGGGGTCGCTACTTACCTGTCACACTAGGCGATCCTGCGTCCTCCCGCCCGGCTCCACGCGTCGCTCGTCCTCACAGCAGGAAGCGCCGCAGGAAGCTGACGACGAGAACAGTCCTGGACGTTCTCGCGCGATCAGCGATAACCAGCGGGGGAGCCGGTCGTAGGTAAGTATCAGACACAGCGATATCGCTATAACGTCACTAGTTATAGCGATATTGCTAGCGATATCTCTTAGTGTGACATGCCCTTAAGAAGACAACTCATAGAAAACAGTTTAGAGGATAATGAAGAAATTTGCTAAAAATAGATTTATACATACAATACAGCCCTTTCTTCCATTTTGGGTATATCAGGAAGATAGGTGCAGAAACAAAAAATTGACACTAGATTCTGGAGAAAAGCTGACCTTACATAAGGTAAAAAATATTTATGGCAAGTGACAGGCCTTCTTTAATGGGAGCATCATTATTAAAGTCCTACAACAAAGCAAATTTATAATGCCGACTATATAAAAGTAACGTACAAAGTAAAATTCTCAGTGTTGGCTCTGCCTAAGCGCAGAGGAAGCAATGGAAGCCCTCTTCCAGGCGGGGGTTTATGATAAGAATATCTGTATGAGACAGCATAAGAGTATGCTTTGTTTATACTAGCTGAATAGTTTTGCTCCCTTTAGGCAAAAATGTCATCTGAATAGATTTGTCCCTCACAATGTTCAAAGGAATCTGATTAAATTATGTAAGTAGAGCTTCAGCTGGAATCAGACTAGTTTATGTATCAATGTTTCTGAGAAATTTATGAGTAAAAGTCAAGTGAAGTCAATTTGGCATTTAGTAACTAGCATCCAAACTGCTTCCCTTAGGCAACTGAATCCTTAAGAATTTTTCATTTGAAAGTTAATATAAAATAGAGAAAGTAGTATGTTTTCTGAAAGCCTCGATGCCTGCAAGACTTTTGCTGGTTTATGCATTTATCCATGCATATGCTAGTGTCAATACTCATTTAACATATGTTACCCTAATACACTGCCTTTGCAAAGAATAATACGTTGTAATAAACTTCAGTTCATAGCCTTCTTTTTCCCCCTTCTTATTGTCTGTTCTGCTTCACTTTTATATGCAAAAAGATACGCTACTGTGACTACAGTTACTTTTGTTAAAATTGCAAGGCGAGCAAATCCAATTATTGATATTTGCATACATTTCCGCTCACATCTCATTTGAAGTCATAGATTTTGTTTGCACTTGAGACAAGTACAGTAAAATTATGACAGCCATACATTTTTGGAAACAGAAGTTTAAAAAAAAACAAGAAACCTGCATAGAGCCAACTGGCTAAACACCATACAGATTATACTGATTAAGAGACAACTCAAATGATCAGACAAAACATTCTGATTACCGTATATAAAAAATTTACATATACTGTAGAATTAACAGATTTCATTTAATCCTATATGTTTGTTCAACCAAAAGGCCTTAATAAAACACACAGAAATCAATGTGAAAGGAAATTTGAAGAGATCATGATGAGCACTGACCTGTGTGCACTATTAAATTATATACACCTGTATTATTATAACTTACAGCTATCTGAAAACCTCCAGGCATTGTAACATATTTAATATAGTCCATTGCCCTAATGTCTTTCTGAAACATCTTGCGGAAAGATCTGCTTTAGCTGCCTAGTTCATGCTTCTTAAGTAGCTGCTTTGAACTGCACATCGACCAACAAATTATACTCAAACTCTATTTACAAACACTCCACAAATGAGCATGAATAGGGGAGCAGAGAGGCTCGCATATGGGCAAAATAAGATAATGGAGTATACAGTAGTATTTGTACTATAAGACGCACAGGACCATAAGATGCACCTAGGTTTTAGAGGAGGAAAATAGGGAAAAAAATAGAAGCAAAAAATTTGGTCTATTCTGTACTTAATATCCCCTATCCTGGTATATATGGTCTCCTCATCCCCATCCTGATACACATGGCCCCCCTCATCCCTATCCTGGTATGCCTGTCCCCCCTCATCCCTACCCTGGTATGCATGGCCCCCCTCATCCCTATCCCGGCATGCATGCCCCCCCATATCCCTACCCTGGCATGCATGGCCTCCCTCATATCCCTACCCTGGTATGCATGGCCCCCTCACCCCTACCCTGGCAAGAATGGTCCCCATCATCCCTACTCTGGTATGCATGCCCCCCCCCCCTTCATCCCTATCCTGGTATGCATAGCCCCCCTCATCCCTACCCTGGTATGCATGGCTCCCCTCATCCCTATCCTGGTATGCATAGCCCCCCCTCATCTCTACCATGGTATGCATGGCCCCCCTCATCCCTACCCTGGCATGCATGGCCCCCCTCATCCCTACTCTGGCATGCATGGCCCCCCTCATCCCTACCCTGGCATGCAAGTCTCCCTCATTGTTATACTGGTGTGCATGGCCCCCTCATCCCTATTATGATGTTCATGGCCCACATCCCCATCCTTGTATGCAAGCCTCCTCATCCCTAGCCTGGTATGTATGCCCCCCTTAACCCTATCCTGGTAGGAATGGTCCCCCTCATTCCTATCCTGGCAGGAATAATTGCTCTCATCCCTATCCTGGTATGCAGGGTCCCCATCTCGTCCTAGTATGCATGGCCCCCTCCTTAACCTGGTATGATTGGCCCCCCCATCCCGGTCTTGCATGGTCCGATCAGAAAACATATTAAAAAAAAAAAAAAAAACACATTACACTTACCTTTCTGGCACTCCCTCGCCGCATCCTATTCCGATACCAGCAATTGCTTTATGCTTGTAAGCAGAGCTTCGCAGGAATGTCATGCGCTGCTTGCAAGCTGAAGGGCAGCAGCTGAACTGCTCAATGCTCTGCACGCCGGGACTGTGTGTGCAGAGTGCATTGAGTATTCATTGCTCTTAGCGAACACAGTGTCAGCTGGAGACTTCCTGCAGCTGCCAGCGGTCATGTGTGCCGATACTTAAGAGAAATGAATAATCATGGAATGGGATGAATATTCATTGCTCTTAAGTATAAGGAAAGAATGGGACCAATCATACCAGGACTCGGATGGGGGGCCAATCATACCAGGATAAGGACAGGATGGGACCAATCATACCAGGACTGGGATGGGAGCTAATCAAACCAGGATGCCGTTAAAGAGAAATGAATATCCATTGCCCTTCATGCCCATGGGCGTGGAATGCAGGGAATATTCATTTCTCTTTAGCAGCGGGCACAGAAGTTAGCCGCAGCCGCCGGCTCCTGCCTCTGTAACCCGCTGCTCTGCCGAAACCGCTCCCCCACCTCCCAACCACAGCCAGAGCTGGTACATTGGACTATAAGACGCACCCCCCCATTTTCCTCCACATTTTTGGAGGAAAATAGTGCATCTTATAGTCCGAAAAATACGGTATATGGATAACAGCAGAATACAGTTTATGTTAAAGGGCTTTTCCAGGTACACAGACTACTAGAACATTGTAAAGCCTATGTAAAAATGAAGAAACTTCATAATTTACTAGTCAAAATTCTGCCCTGTTCTTAAAGGGAATCTGTCACCTATATTTAATGATATCATGTAAAGATATCACTAACTTGTGCGTCCCATAAGGATTCTAGTAGGGCTTTTGACTCCCCCTGACCCCACACCTTTGAGGCATAAATACCTTTTTAGCTTGTTGGGGATGCATGCAAATCGCCGCGGCCCGGTCCGATGGGCGTGGCTTAGTGGTCTTCTCCCCCCCACCTCCTCGGCTTGCTTCACGTAATCTTCGCCTGTGAATACCACAGACGCCGTTCATTTCCTCGCTTGCGCAATGTAAAGGCCCCCGGCGCCTGCGCAGTATGCTTTGCCCAACTGTGGGCGAAGCATAAAATCGCTACTGCGCAAGCGCCGGTATTTTCCAGCGCGGTCAATGCCCCGGAAGTGTTTCCTGCATGTGTGGGGAGCCCTCTATTTTTGATTACCAGCCTTGCTGAAGCCGACAACTGGGGGTTGCAGCCACAGCTGTCAGTTTTGCCTGTTTGGTTATCAAAAATACAGGGGAACCTACGTCAGTATTTTTACTTATATGAATACTCTCATCAACCACCGCCTTCTCTCGCTGTTATCAGCTGAATACAACTCAACATTGTCACCTGCTCGCGCTGATCGCAGAGCCAGCAGGGGGAAATGATAAGAGCTGTCTTCAGCACCCAGCGACGGGGAACAGCAAAAAAACAGTACTGTTTGCTTACCAGGCGCCGCTACACATGGTACTGATGCGGCACACGGTTGCCATAAGCTTTACAAAGGGACTCGGATATCTCCGGTACTAGTTTTTACAGCTACGGAAATATCAGGATGTGTGAAAAAGGCCTTAAAGAGCCAAACGTCAAGGACTATAGAATATGCATACCCTGTCTCGCAGTGCTGTGTCAGACAGGTTTGAAGCGATTCCACTACTAAGTAAGGGAATCGTCGTTCCAGGAGACGTGCAGCTTTACCATAGCAGCTGCAGATAGCAGCTGTATTAGACTTGTATGAGGAAGATAAATAATAATCTTTATTTTTATATAGCGCTAACATATTCCGCAGCGCTTTACAGTTTGCACACATTATCACCACTGTCCCCGATGGGGCTCACAATCTAAATTCCCTATCAGTATGTCTTTGGAATGTGGGAGGAAACCGGAGTACCCGGAGGAAACCCACGCAAACACGGGGAGAACATACGAACCCAGGACTCCAGCACTGCAAGACTGCAGTGCTAATCACTGAGCCACTATGCTGCCCATACGAGATGCGCGCAGCATTGTGAACTGGTATTTTCAAGAAAAACATCTTAACCTTTTACATGAAGGGGAAAAATATTCTAAATTGAAAGTCACTTCTGGGCAAAAATATGTTAAAAAAGTGTGTTGGTTCTCTAAGTAGCTTATCCACTGTGGAAGTTTGGCATACAACAGTCCATGTCTCTGCTTTTTCAATACCCATAAGTATGACTAAGCTTCTTTTACATTTACCGGGTTATTTGCGGTCCGTTATTGCAATAACGGACCGCAAAAAACTTGCGGATCGCCACTTTTCAGGTTTCCAATACTATGGAAGTAGGTAATATTGGGGAAAAAAAAAAAAACTGTGTTCCGCAAAACCGGAAGTGACGGTGCACCACAAAAACAAACTTTTGTTTGTTTTTGCGGCCCCATTGATTTTCAATGGGGGCCGTGTCCGTAAGCCGTAAAAAGGATCGAGCAGGCTCGACCTTTTTTCACGGCCGCAAATACGGCCCTCACGGTCATATAGCGCACCGTGGAGTTTTTGCGGGCCGATTTTGCAGCCCCATAGAAATCTATTGGGGCCGCAAAAACACGGTAAAAGTAAAAGAACCCTAAGAGATTGAGTGTATTTGCAACCAAACCTGACATTTCAGGTTTAACTACAGGTCAAAATAAAACACAATTACAAAAAATTATATATGAATCATGCATGTAATAAGACAAGTTAATTTGTACATCCACAGTGTCGCATGATTCACCATAAGGTTAGTAATTCAGTTGGAGAACTTTGGACTGTGTAGTCATTTTGAATCACCTTACCTGTCACATTGAAGTTTGGTGCTACAGTGCTATCCGCCAAAGTAAACCATATAAGACCAGCACTCATGCACAAAGCTGCAGTCACATCCACAGCATTATAACGCTTCCCTACAGACAAAAAAGGAAAATAAATTATGTCCACACAAAATCCTATATTAGCAGTAGTAAGGGACAAAGGGCAAGAAGAAAATACATTAGATTGGGCAGAATATGTTCACATTTACAGTGTGTTTTCAAAGTTCACAATGGAAACCACAAATCTCTGTTACAACCCTTTGTGGTGCCAACGCCAGACAGACTCCATTGATTTTTAAAGGGATCCCTTGTGTTCTACCAAGGTGTCAGTCATTTATACAGCAAATATACACTCATGTCCAATAAAAGTAAAAGGTAAAATGAATAAGATAACTCATTGTCTAGTTGCAATAGATTCTACCATAGGGTGGGCAGTGATTAGTCAGCTCTTGAGGTTGATGTGTTCAAAGCAAAAACAATGGGAAAGAAAAAGGATCTGACTGGCTTTGACAAAGAACATATCGTGATGGCTAGATCATTCTGTCAGTGCATCTCTAGAATGGCATGTCTATCAAAAGTGGTCCAAAGAAGGAAAACTGGTGAACCAGTGACAGGGTCATAGGCGCCCAAGGCTCATTAATACACACGTGGAGAGAAGGCCTGTCAGTCTGGCTGTAGGGCACAGAAATGCTACTGGAGTGCTGAAAAAGTTACTCCTGGTTAGGAAACAAAGGTGTCATAACTCACAGTCCATAGCATGCTGGTGTGGGCAGCTGCGTTACAGGCTGGTCAGTATGTCTTTGTTGATCCCTGCCCATCACTAAAAGCATCTACATTAGGCATTACACAAGATCAGCGATGGTGAAACCTATGGCACGCAGAGCCCTCTCAGCTGGTACGCTGCATCACGTCATCCTTGTTCCGATGCTGCAGCTTCCTGTCTCACACATCGAGCGGCGCGGCTGGATGACATCATTTAGCTCCACGGCCGCTGTGCCAGTGAGAGGAAGAAAGCTCCCGGCGCGCGGAGAGGTGAGTGTGGCAGTTGTGCCAGTGAAGCTGCTGTGGTGTGTGTGTGTCAATGATGGGGAGAGGGCCAATGATGGGAGTGATGGTGAGAGGGCCAGTGAAGGGAGTGATGGGGAGAGGGCAATGATGGGGAGGAGGAAATGATGGAGGTGGTGAAATGGACAATTTCTACATGAAGGGGATCATGATGGGGCATATTTCTGCATGAAGGGTATCATGATGGGCCACGTCACATTTTTTTCTTTTTTTTTTTTTTTTACCTAAAATGTTATAGCCCCAGGTTATTAACTAGAAAAAAAAGGGATAATAGGAGAACATGGACAAAAGAAATTGTTATACAATATGTCTCCTGAGAACAGAAATACCCCATATGTGGTCAAAAACTACTTTAAAAGGCACAGTGCAAAGCTTACAAGGGAAGGAACCCAATATCAGAGTGAAGATTTGAAGTGCCATGTCACACTGTTAGATCACCTAAAGGTGCCAGAACAGCAGGACCCCCAATAAATGACCCCATTTTACAAATTACACCTCGTAATGAAATCATCTTGTGGTTTAGTTACCACAATTTTCTTGGGAACATAGCAACACTCATATGTGGCTATACAATACTGACTTGGGAGGGATGGAGCACTATTTGACTCTTGAAGACCAAATTTTCATAGACTAGGTTGCAGACATATATAGTATATACAAAGCCCCCAAGTGCTAAAAAAGCAGAATCCCCCTCAATTGACCCCAATTTGGAAATTATACCCCTCTGAAAATCATTTACAGGTGTAGTGACGATTTCAATTCCATGGGTGTTTTTCAAAAACGTAGAGCGCAGAGGGAATGTGAGGAAAGTCTTACTGCAATCTTTGGGAGGCAGAATAAACAAGTCAATAGTAAGTGAAGAATCGCTTTTATTTATTGTTTTCGCCGTTCCTCGTGTGGTATAAGTGATTAGACGACTTTACTGTTTGGGTCGGTGCGATTACAGTGATACCAGATTTATATAATTTTTTATGATTGCCCGCTACTTTTACTTTTTTTTCTTTGTCCCTCTACATTAATCTGATCACCAGTTGATGCATAAAATCTGCGTTATTACATAGACAGGTCACCTGTTACACCATGCCTATGGCTGGGGCACACCAGATAATTGTTTGACCTCCGGGTGCTATGACACCATCTGCTTCCCCGTGATATAGTCGCGGGGGTGCTGATGGGGATGAGAAGACTTCCTCTCTCAACCTTCCAAATATACAGTGATTGCGGCACCTAGAGGGTTAACCAGCCAGGGGCGGTGCGGGCACCTGCCCTGGCTGTTCCCTCAGTAGCTCAGCTGTAATGAGCTCCCAGCGGTAATCATGAGGGGGAAGTGCTGATATTTCAGCACTTCTCGGCAATCACATGCTAATATCGGTCAATCAGATTGACTGACAGATTGCATCCGAGAGCAGGGACCACTCAAGTGAGTTCAGTGAGACTCCATTGGTTCCTTGGGCAGTGAGTAAGAGTCCGTGCTGTGATGGTAATTGAGGAAAAAACAGTATTGTGTGCCAGGAGAAACTGGTGACGAAGAAACACATATCTAAGTACTAAAAGGATATGGAGAGGCTCGAAGTAAAGGAAGTAAACTGCCCATGGAACCAACGGAGTCTCACTGAACTCACTTGAACCTCAAATTCTGGATTCTAGATGTAAAAAGTGGTTCATTTATCGACTTTTGCTTATCTTCAAATACGTGCTGCGACATTTCTCAGCATCGTCATATTTGTTTTATATAATTCTATTTGATTGTTAATTGCAATATTTTGCTTTTCTCTTTGAAAATATTTCACGAAGTCACGGAATTCATTACTAGCAAGACCTCCTTTGTAGTGTATGCATTGTTTTGCCCATGTGGTTTTTTCTACATTGGGAAAACGATCCGGCCCCTCTGTATAAGATTCAGGGAATATTTCAATTCTATCAGCACAGGAAAGGGTGTCCCTAGACTTATAGAACACATGAGGAAGGTGCATGGAGGGAATGCGGAAGCATTACTGTTTACGGGCATTGAAAGGGTGTCTGCACAGCAGCATGGAGGGAGTCATAAAAAACATTTTTTACGAATAGAGGCTAAATGGATCCTCCGTACAAAAGCCACAGGTCCTTTGGGTCTAATTGAAAAAGTGGATATGTCCGTATTTCTCTGAAGTGGTTATCATTGCTAGTTTTATTGCATATCGTGTGTGTAAATTATGCTTGTTTTTATTTTTGGGGTTTTTTTAAGACACGTTCAGGTAAAGGGTGGAGTTTCTTTTGTTCACACATGTGGTATAAATTAGTGTTTCCTTGAGCCTGAGCATGGGACCTGTTGAAGTGCATTGTGCATGAAACGGCTGTCGTCCGTCTTTTTGCATTTCTCCCGTGCCATTGCCTATGCTTTATTAATATGAAATAAAGTGAATCATTTCAAGAGAACGGTGAGTGCCATCCTGCTGTCTTTTTCTACTATAAAACAATAAAAAACTGTGATGTACAATGTCTGCAAGATATGTTTTCTGTTGCAATGTGCTAACAAACCCTCCATTTTCTTTGAGAAGCTGCCTGCCAGTGTCTCAGTTACATTGCACACTACAGCAGCTTCCCTTCCCCCGAGTGCCATAAACCAATTTCCTGTCACCCCATTTGGCTTCTCATGTGCCTCGGCTGAAAGAGAAGAGAAAAAAAAGTGCGGGAAAAACTTCTTTGTTTGAAACGAATAAAACTATGAGAGACTATACCATAAGAACCAAATACCCTAGAGATATGAAAATCATATTTTTGTAACCTGAGCGGTCCCAGCTTCGAGACCGCGTATGTTTCGAAGTTCTACCCTGTCCAGAACATGAGATAGGATTTGCGCCCAAATGGACGGTCATATCGCATAGATGTTTGATGTTTTCTTGATGGGCTCATTACGCTGGGAAACATGATACCACTGATGAGTCCATACCAGCTTCTCCCATAAAGTTATAGCTAATCTAAGTTTTGTAGCCAAAACATAACTTGGATAAGAGAGGTGGGATCAACCCAGAATGCACCTCTCTGTGATGTCACATAGGAAAGTCTATAAGGCATTTCCTGGGCAAACCAGCTCAGAACAGCTGCAGAGTCCGTGCTGACAAGAACTCAGATGAGCGGAGAAGTGCAGCTCCGCCTCCACCCACCTTAGCCGCATGGTCTGCCTAAGGAACAATATGGAACTGTGAGTGTAATCTCTTTGTTTTCTCCACTTTTATTTTATACCTGTACTGTACATATTTTATGTCTCAATTTTATAGCAACTTTTATCTGTAATCACTGTCCTCTTTCGGAAAATAAATGAAATAATTATTTAGATCTGTCTCTATGCTCTAAGACTCGAACTATACGCCTTTGATAGATAATCGCTACTAATTCAAGGGGTTTGCCACGGACCCTCTTAATTTAACACTGTGAATTAAGTAACCGTGACTGGTGGCAGCGCGTTGTGTACGGCTATTACGGCTTGCTGGCAGTACAGAAGGGTCTTATATTGCTGAATAAGGGTCTGCGGCCACAGCATTGATAATTCCCTTACTGCAGAAGCCTAATTGCCGGTTCACAACAGGCAGCCCGTCCGGCGACCAATTATCCTAGGTGCAGTTCCCTGACTGACCTGAGGGTAAGGGGGGCGCCGGAGAGCTGCGAGTTCCAAGGTGGAACTGAGAAAGTGGGATATACACAAATCCCCGCAGTACTTGGAAGATTGATAGCAGTGGTGGGGCATCCAAATTAAACTCCCCCTGCGGCAAATTGTAGAGCGAGATTAGCTTGCTGGATATTTTTGTCACATGGTGCCAGTGGTGGGATAACTAAGATAAGCCCCACTGCGCCTGTGATAGCCGTGTGCCGGCATTGTGTCACGTCCCTCCGTCCGCTGATACACCGGTGTCAGTGGTGGGATCGTGACATAGTGGTGACACAGGGTCCGCTGTCCGTCGCGTTTTGGTGGCAGCGGGACCCCCGTTAGTCGTCGCCCGTAAGTGGACGAACGGCCGTGGGCTGTTCGTCACATATTGGTGGCAGCGGTGGGATAATCCTAGAGCATTAGTGATTTGGCTTGAGCAATCATTCCTCTCACTAAAGACCTGCACGGTTCCTGCGGGAATCCTGCATCATAGGTTTTGGAGAACAGACTCAGTGGTTACTAGTCCTGAGACATTAGTGTGTACTTGCAAGTATCCCCCTCCCGTTTCTTCGTTTTTCTTTTTCTATCTTTTATTTGGCAACCATGGTGGCGATGACAGTGGAGTGGTATCAGAAGCAGAAAAAGGACACCCTTGCTGGGTTATGCACGTACCGAGGCATAGACGCCGCAGGCGGAACCAAAGATCAAATGATCGCGGCTCTAGTGCAGCTGGACAACGACCAGAATCCAGCGAGCGCAGAAGTTGGCCCAAGTTGCCATGGGGCTGCAGCAGAGGCTCCACTCCTGAGCGCTGGCCCCACATTCAACCAGAACGGGGTGGACCCCTATCTGCAAATGGCCTTGGACGAACTCCCCGCCGAAGACAGGGATGGGCGGGTGAGGCTGATCCAGCAATATCGGCAGGAGGCCCAAGCCGAACGTGAGCGCCAAGCTGAGGCTGAGAGGGTCGAGCGTCAAGCCCAGGCTGAGAGAGCTGAGCGCCATGCGGAAGCTCAGAGGGCCCATGAGCTGGAGATGCTCCAGCGGGGGTGGAATGCCCCCACAGCCCGAAGCCGTGAGCCCAGCAGCGTCCAGACTCCTAAACCCCGGCCAGAGCATTTTCCCATGATGGAAAAGGATGGGGACTTGGACACGTTTCTGCGAGCCTTTGAGAAAGCCTGCAGACAGTACCGACTGCCCGAAGACCAATGGGCCAGGTACTTGACCCCAGGGCTAAAGGGCAAAGCTCTGGAGGCGTTTGCTTCTCTTCCGCAAGCGCATGATGATGACTATGACGCCATAAAGCAGGCGCTGATCGCCAAATACCGTCTGACACCTGAGGTATACCGAAAGAAGTTCCGGCACCTCCAACGTGGCCCACACGATAGCTACAGTGATGTGGTGCAAGGACTCAGGACCCACTTTGACCAGTGGATCCATGGACTGTCCGTTGAAACCTTTGAGCAGCTAAGGGACCTGATGATCAAAGACCAGTTCTTGCATCTCTGCCCAGCTGAGGTCCGACAGTTCATCCTGGACCGCGAACCAACGAACGCGGACAAAGCGGCGCAGATCGCCGACAACCACGAGGCCAACCGGAAGCCCGAGACGCGGAGGCCAGTCGCCACCAGCTGGAAAGGGGGTAAGCCAGCAACCAACCCCAATGCCCCAGCTAGCCGTCCCTCCGGAGGCCCTGTCCCTGTTGCCAACAACAGGCCGGCTACTGACAGTCGCCTGTGTCACCACTGCAAGCGGCCTGGTCACTTCTCTTACACCTGTCCGGATAGGCCGAAGAACCCCCCAGCCAAGGCCCCCGGGCCCAACGCCTCTGTTCTTTTGGTGGGAGGTGTGGTTGGGAGGGCTGACGACAACGTTCAACCTGTTCAGGTGGGGGCCCGTCTTGCTACAGGCCTCAAGGACACCGGGGCTGAACGAACCCTCATCCGTCCTGGACTGGCGGCCCCTGAAGAGTTTGTTGAGGGGAAAACCCTGACTGTCACCGGGATTGGAGGCACCCGTTGTCCCTTGCCAGTGGCACGAGTTTTTCTTGACTGGGGTGCCGGGAGCGGGTTGAGGGAGGTGGGAGTGTCTGAAAATTTGCCCACTGATGTTTTATTGGGGACTGACTTGGGGAGGATGGTTGCATACTATGTCCCTGACACCCTTCCCCAAACTGATAATAAGGGTAACGTTAACCCTGATGTTGATGATGGGAAACTGAATGTGTTACCTGTTAATGCCTTGATGAGTAATGATGCAACTAACAACCATTCTTTCCCAAGGTATGATGCTGATGCTGATGTGAATGTACCAAAGCAAACTGATAACCATTCTTTTCCTAGGAATGATGATGTTGATGTATCTGTGCCGACTGAACCCGTTAACCCTTTCTTTGAAACGGTAGATGTGTCCACAGGTACCGAGGTGCTCAGCCCCGTCACTCTGCGGAGTGAGACGGCTGAGGAACCCCTGGCAGGAGCAAGCAACGGTGCTCAAGAGAATGGGGAGGTGCATGGGGACCATGAGGAAGGTAATGCCATGCAGCTGACCAGTGCCACCGAGGAAGGTAACTGGCCCATAAGTAGCACCGCTCCTGAAGTGTTGGGGGTGGATGGGGAGGTAGAGCCCAGGGCAGCACCAGCTGGTGGGTCTGAAGAAATCCCCAGGGAGACAGCATACATAGCAGCTGTCACACGCAGTCAGAGTGCCCAGATCGCAGGTAACGCACTGTCTTCTGGACCCTCTGCTGCTACAGGAGAGACTGAACCAGAGGTGAACCCAGAGCCGGTTCCAGAGGGTCCCAGTAAAGAGGGGACCCTGACGTCACTTCTGGCAGCCTCCAGCATGGAGTTCCAGGCTGCTCTGCACTCAGATGCTAGCCTGGAGAAATTGAGAGGTCTCGCCGAGACGCCCACCTCCAAGTCTGATAAGGAGAGGGTGTTCTGGGAACGAGGAAGGTTGTACCGGGAGACAGTACCCGGAGATCCTAAAAAGGAGTGGTTGAGGGAAAGACAGCTGGTCGTCCCCTATCAGTTCAGAACCGAGTTGTTGCGGATTGCCCATGAGATTCCACTCGCTGGACACTTGGGGATCAGCAAAACAAAGGCACGGCTGTCTCAACACTTCTATTGGCCCAAGATGGGGACAGATGTAACACACTACTGCCGCTCCTGCGCCACCTGTCAAAAAGTGGGTAAGGCGGGGCCTGCTCTTAAGGCTCCCCTTATTCCTTTGCCGGTGATAGAGGAGCCTTTCCAGAGAATCGCGGTGGACATTGTAGGACCGCTGTCCGTCCCCAGCAGCTCCGGAAAGCGATACATTCTCACCGTGGTAGACTACGCTACCCGGTACCCAGAGGCAGTAGCTCTGTCTTCAACCAGGGCAGATAAGGTGGCTGACGCACTGGTGACCATCTTTTCAAGAGTAGGATTTCCCAGGGAGATGCTTACCGATCAAGGGCCCCAATTCATGTCTCGCCTAATGGAGGCTCTCTGTGAGAAAATGCAGGTGACGCACCTGGTATCGAGTCCGTATCACCCACAGACTAATGGTTTGTGTGAACGCTTCAACGGTACCCTCAAACAGATGCTCCGCATACTGGTTGAGACCCAAGCGCGCGACTGGGAGCGGTACCTCCCACACCTGCTGTTCGCTTACAGAGAAGTTCCGCAGGCCTCGACCGGGTTCTCCCCCTTCGAGCTCCTGTATGGCAGGCGAGTCCGGGGACCCCTTGGGTTGATAAGAGAATCCTGGGAAGATGAGCCAAACCCCACAGAAGTGTCCATCGTGGATTATGTCATGCGCTTCCGTGACAAGATGCAGACCTTGACGCAGTTGTTGCATGACAACATGACGCAGGCTCAGGCTGACCAGAAGCGCTGGTACGACCAGAACGCCCGGGAGCGGACCTACCAGGTGGGTCAAAAGGTGTGGGTGTTGGTCCCTGTACCAACGGATAAGCTTCAGGCAGCCTGGGAAGGCCCGTACGTCGTCCACCAACAGCTCAACCCGGTCACCTACGTGGTCACGCTTGACCATGCTCGGGGTAGGCGCAAGGCCTTTCACGTCAACATGCTGAAGGCGCACTACGAACGTGAAGCTTGCGTCCTACCGGTCTGCAATCTGCCAGAGGATGGGGAGGAAGATTCCCTCCTGGACATGCTGGCCCAGGCCAAGGCCAATGGGTCCATTGAGGACATGGAGATAAGTGGTTCGCTCACCGTGTCCCAGCGGTTGCAGTTGATGGCCACCCTGGAACTCTTCCGGCCCGTGTTCACCAACCGTCCTGGGAGGACGGAGTTAGCGGTTCATGAGATGGACACCGGGAATCATGCCCCATTACGGCGAACACCTTATCGGATCTCTGAAACGGTGCAACAAGTCATGCGCCAAGAGGTCGATGAGATGTTAAGGCTGGGAGTGATTCGACGGTCAAAAGGTGCGTGGGCTTCACCTGTAGTCCTCGTGCCTAAAAAGGATCGAACCACCCGGTTCTGCGTGGACTACAGGGGGCTCAACGCCATCACAACCCCTGATGCCCACCCAATGCCGCGCATCGAGGATCTGCTCGAGCGGTTGACAAACGCCAACTACATATCCATCATGGATTTGAGTCGGGGATACTGGCAGATTCCCCTGAGCCCTGAGGCGCAGGAGAAATCCGCCTTTATCACCCCCTTTGGACTGTACGAGTCCACGGTCATGCCCTTCGGCATGAAGAATGCCCCTGCCACTTTCCAGCGGATGGTCAACCACCTGCTTCGGGGACTGGAGGAGTACGCGGTGGCGTACTTAGACGATATTGCCGTCTTCAGTTCCACCTGGGAGGAACACCTTCAGCACCTCCAGGAGGTGCTCAAGCGTCTTCACCAGGCAGGCCTGACCATCAAGCCGGGGAAGTGCCAGATAGGCATGCGCAAGGTCCACTACCTGGGGCACCGGGTAGGCGGGGGTTCCATGAGTCCGGAGCCAGGAAAAGTGGACGCAATCGTGTCCTGGCCCACCCCCAGGACCAAGAAACAGGTGAAGTCCTTCTTGGGCACTGCAGGGTACTATAGGCGGTTCGTACAGGACTATAGCGCCCTTGCCAAACCCTTGACTGACCTCACCAAGCAGAGGCTACCCCAAACAGTCAACTGGACAGATGACTGTGAGGCGGCTTTCCAAGCTTTGAAAGCAGCCCTGTGCAACTCTCCAGTGTTGAGAGCAGTCGACAGCAGTCGCCCGTTTCTGGTACAGACCGACGCCAGCGAGTTTGGCCTCGGTGCTGTGCTTAGCCAGGTCGACTCGGGGGACCAAGAGCACCCCGTGTTGTACCTGAGCCGGAAACTTTTGCCGAGGGAAGTGGCATACTCGACCATCGAGAAGGAGTGTCTGGCCATGGTGTGGGCACTGCAGCGTTTGCAGCCCTACCTGTATGGGCGCGCCTTCACGGTGGTAACCGACCACAACCCTCTGAGCTGGTTGCACACAGTGTCCGGAACCAATGGAAGATTGCTCCGCTGGAGCCTTGCCCTTCAACAGTACGATTTTACTGTAAAACACAGGAAGGGCAGTGAAAACGGCAATGCCGATGGGTTGTCCCGCCGGGGCGAACCCGCTGAGGTGCGCATGGCCGATTACCGAGAGGTAATGCCTCCTTAGCGCCCTCTTAAGGGGGGAGGTGTGATGTACAATGTCTGCAAGATATGTTTTCTGTTGCAATGTGCTAACAAACCCTCCATTTTCTTTGAGAAGCTGCCTGCCAGTGTCTCAGTTACATTGCACACTACAGCAGCTTCCCTTCCCCCGAGTGCCATAAACCAATTTCCTGTCACCCCATTTGGCTTCTCATGTGCCTCGGCTGAAAGAGAAGAGAAAAAAAAGTGCGGGAAAAACTTCTTTGTTTGAAACGAATAAAACTATGAGAGACTATACCATAAGAACCAAATACCCTAGAGATATGAAAATCATATTTTTGTAACCTGAGCGGTCCCAGCTTCGAGACCGCGTATGTTTCGAAGTTCTACCCTGTCCAGAACATGAGATAGGATTTGCGCCCAAATGGACGGTCATATCGCATAGATGTTTGATGTTTTCTTGATGGGCTCATTACGCTGGGAAACATGATACCACTGATGAGTCCATACCAGCTTCTCCCATAAAGTTATAGCTAATCTAAGTTTTGTAGCCAAAACATAACTTGGATAAGAGAGGTGGGATCAACCCAGAATGCACCTCTCTGTGATGTCACATAGGAAAGTCTATAAGGCATTTCCTGGGCAAACCAGCTCAGAACAGCTGCAGAGTCCGTGCTGACAAGAACTCAGATGAGCGGAGAAGTGCAGCTCCGCCTCCACCCACCTTAGCCGCATGGTCTGCCTAAGGAACAATATGGAACTGTGAGTGTAATCTCTTTGTTTTCTCCACTTTTATTTTATACCTGTACTGTACATATTTTATGTCTCAATTTTATAGCAACTTTTATCTGTAATCACTGTCCTCTTTCGGAAAATAAATGAAATAATTATTTAGATCTGTCTCTATGCTCTAAGACTCGAACTATACGCCTTTGATAGATAATCGCTACTAATTCAAGGGGTTTGCCACGGACCCTCTTAATTTAACACTGTGAATTAAGTAACCGTGACTGGTGGCAGCGCGTTGTGTACGGCTATTACGGCTTGCTGGCAGTACAGAAGGGTCTTATATTGCTGAATAAGGGTCTGCGGCCACAGCATTGATAATTCCCTTACTGCAGAAGCCTAATTGCCGGTTCACAACAGGCAGCCCGTCCGGCGACCAATTATCCTAGGTGCAGTTCCCTGACTGACCTGAGGGTAAGGGGGGCGCCGGAGAGCTGCGAGTTCCAAGGTGGAACTGAGAAAGTGGGATATACACAAATCCCCGCAGTACTTGGAAGATTGATAGCAGTGGTGGGGCATCCAAATTAAACTCCCCCTGCGGCAAATTGTAGAGCGAGATTAGCTTGCTGGATATTTTTGTCACATGGTGCCAGTGGTGGGATAACTAAGATAAGCCCCACTGCGCCTGTGATAGCCGTGTGCCGGCATTGTGTCACGTCCCTCCGTCCGCTGATACACCGGTGTCAGTGGTGGGATCGTGACATAGTGGTGACACAGGGTCCGCTGTCCGTCGCGTTTTGGTGGCAGCGGGACCCCCGTTAGTCGTCGCCCGTAAGTGGACGAACGGCCGTGGGCTGTTCGTCACAAAAACCATACAAATATTTGGCATCGCCACGTTCAGAATTGCCCGATCTATCAATATAAAAAGAATTAACCCGATAGAGAAAAAAGTCAAAACGCCAGAATTACTTTTTTTGGTCGCAGCAACATTGCGTTAAAATGCAATAACGGCCAATCAAAAGATGGTGTCTCCACCAAAATGGTATCATTAAAAACGTCAGCTAGGCATGCAAAAAAATAAGTCCTCACCCAACACAAGATCAAGAAAAATGGAGACGCTACGGGTATCGGAAAATGACACTTTTTTATAACAAAACGTGGAATTTTTTTTCATTACTTAAAAAAGAACCTATACATGTTTGGAGTCAATGACTTGGATAATCATAATGGCAGGTCAGTTTTAGCATTTAATGGACATGATAAAAAAAAAAAAAAAAAAAAACTGTGGGACTGCACTTTTTTTTTGCAATTACACCGCACTTGAATTTTTTTTCCCGTTTTCCAGTACATGGTATGTTAAAACCAATGATGTCGTTCAAAAGTACAACTCGTCCCGCAAGCCCTCACATGGCCATTTTGACCAAAAAAAAAATATAAAAGTAATGGCTCTGGGAAGAAGGGGAGCAAAAAAAATGAAAATGCAAAAACAAATACCCCTGGTCGTTAAGGGGTTAAAAAAACAACTTTACACATTTGATATTGCTATAATTGCACTGACCTGTAGAATCATATTACAAAGTCAATATCATGAACATTTAAAAACAAAACACTAAACAGTGGCAAGATTGTATTTTTTTTGGTTATTTCACTGCACTTGGAATTTTTTACCAATTTTTCAGTATATTGTATGGTAAAGTTTATTATGTCATTCAAAATTACAACTTGTCCTGCATAAAAGCAAACCCTTAGGTTATGTGCACATGTTGCGGATTTTGATGCGGATCCGCAGCGGGTTTTTCCGTGCGGATTTGCATCAAATCCGCAGTGTAGTGAACAGGCCATGTTAGTCTATGGTAAATGAATCACTCTCTCTCCGCACAAGGGAGAAAATTGACAAATCCAATACAACCTAAAAAATCCGCAAACCAAAAACGCATTACAATCCGCATCAATTCCGCAGGAAATCCGCACGCGTTTACACCTGCGTTTTCTGCAGAAATTCCGCAGACTAATCTGCAAATTCCGACACAGCCATGTTGATGGAAAAATGAAAAGTTAAGCCGCCTGGAAGAAGGCGAAGAAAACACAAAAGTGCTTAAACAGAAAAATTGCCCGATCATAAAGGGGTTAATGATCAATTTAGACTTATTTACAGGCATTTGTATTAAAACACAATTCATATTGTTAATTGGAAGTCATTTTCTGATAATCAGGAGTATTATTATTCAATGGTCAAACCAATAGAAGTGACACAAACATCCTATATTTTATTGGCAAAATAAAAGGATGCAACAGATATGGTCTCCCTAACCGATAGTACATTTAGTACATACAAAAAGAGACAAATTCCTACCTTGAATAAATACACCGCCAATCATGACAGGGATCAGCTTACAGCATTTAAAAATAACCTGAGTAGGATAATTCAGATACCCCAGAGAAGTGTTTGAAAGGCCCATGGTGCCCACTGTCAGGAAAGCTATGATCATGTAGGTTTTTGCAGGAATTCTGAAAAAGATAAACATTATAGTGAATATCCTTAAAAGCAATTTTATCAATTTATGTCTGTGGGTTTTATCTCCCACCTCTTCAAGACTAAGGCTATGTTCACATATTGCGTTTTTTTATGCCAATTTTAAGCTGCATTTTACAGTACCAGCAAGGGCTATATTTCAGAAATCTCATGCAGAGTTTTTTTTCCCTGGCCGATTTGGAAAACTGCTATGTTTTTGAAAACTACAGCATGTCACTTCTTTCAGCATTTTTTCACCCATAGGAAACAATGGTCAAGCGCAAATATGCAGTATATTTCGCAGGTATCAGTTTTTGCTACTTTTTTAGTGTAAAAACCTAAGGAAGTTAAATCGGGCTTTTTTGGGCCACTAAACGTTATCAACATGCAAAAGAGAACAAAAATGCAGCAAAAAAAACCAATGTGTGAATATAGCCTTAAGCTGGCCATTCACTACTTCCACAATAAATATGGCCCTGTGTGAAAGTTTTTTTTTTTTTTTTTTTTAACCCCAAATGGAAAAAAAAAAAGCTATAAGCTGCTATCTTACACCACTGGCATTGGCCATCTGCATACTCTAATATGTCCAATTTTAACGCATTGATTTTGAGAGTTTTTTGTGACACATTGTACTTTATGATAATGGTAATTTGTGTTGATATTTTCTGCATTTATTTCTAAAAATATCAGAAATGTCTCAAAAATTTCCATTTAACTTTGAATTATCCACATAGACATACCACACAAAAACATTAATGAATAACATTTCCTTCGTGTCTGCTTTACATCAGTACCATTTGTGAAATGTTGTTTTATTTTGATAGCATTTTAGAAGATTTAAAAATGTGGCAGTAATTTTTCATTTTTTTAAGGAAATTTACAAAACTTATTTTTTTAGGGACCCATTAAGTTTTGAAGTGACTTCGGGGGGTCCTATACATTGGAAACCCCCAAACGTGACACCATTTTAAAAACGTATAGAAAGAACACCGTGAGCACAACTCAAGATGTTGTTAAACCGTTAAAGCAACAAATATGAACCTAGCACTCAACTTAAAGGTATTTGTAAGGCGGTTTATTGTAGTACACGAAAAAAGATGTCTATAAGCTCTACACAATCTATATACCACACGGTATGCTTGACATTCTTATGGATTGCTGCTATATATTTTCTATGGCTCTTTTTAAATTATTTGGTGTGATATGGGCAGTGTGGGATACCTGGCGTTATCTGCGACCAATTTATCCTATTTTTGTATGACCATTTTGACTATTGTTTGTATATACTTCTGTTTTCCTTTGTTTTTGTTTCCTTTGCTATTTTTTCTGTTTTATATGAAGTTTTGCTTTGTAATTATATTTACCCTTGTAGTAACTGAAGACGGTCACATTGACAGAAACGTCTTTTTTCATGTACTACAATAAACCGCCTTACAAATACCTTTAACCCCTTCACCCCCAAGGGTGGTTTGCACGTTCATGACCGGGCCAATTTTTACAATTCTGACCACTGTACCTTTATGAGGTCATAACTCTGGAACGCTTCCATGGATCCCGGTGATTCTGACATTGTTTTCTCGTGACATATTGTACTTCATGTTAGTGGTAAAATTTCATTCAAATAACTTGCGTTTATTTGTGAGAAAAACGGAAATTTGGCGAAAATTTCACGATTTTCCAACTTTGAATTTTTATGCCCTTAAATCACAGAGATACGGCACACAAAAAACTTGATAACTAACATTTCCCACATGTTTACTTTACATCAGCACAATTTTGGAACCAAAATTTTTTTTTGTTAGGAAGTTATAAGGGTTAAAAGTTGACCAGCGATTTCTCAGTTTTACAACACCATTTTATTTTTAGGACCACATCACATTTGAAACCACTTTGAGGGGTCTATATGATAGAAAATACCCAAAAGTGACACCATTCTAAAAACTGCACCCCTTAAGGTGCTCAAAACCACATTCAAGAAGTTTATTAACCCTTTAGGTGCGTCACAGGAATTTTTTTGAATATTTAAAAAAAAATGAACATCTAACTTTTTTTCATAAAAAAAACACTTCAGGTTCAATTTTTTTTATTTTACCAAGGGTAACAGGAGAAATTGAACTGCAAAAGTTATTGTGCAATTTGTCCTGAGTACGCAGATACCTGATATGTGGGGGGGAACCACTGTTTCGGCGCATGGCAGAGCTCAGAATGGAAGGAGCGCCGTTTGACTTTTTCAATGCAAAATTGGCTGGAATTCAGATTGGACGCCATGTCACGTTTGGAGAGTCCCTGATGTACCTAAACAGTGGAAACCCCCTAAAAGTGACACCATTTTGGCAACTAGACCCCCCAAGGAACTTATCTAGATATGTGGTGAGAACTTTGAACCCACAAGGGCTTTACAGAAGTTTATAACGTACAGCGGTACAATTAAAAAATCATATTTTTTCCACAAAAATGATCTTTTCACCCCAATTTTTATTTTCCCAAGGGTAACAGGACCCTAAAAGTTATTGTGCAATTTGTCCTGAGTACGCTGATACCCCACATGTGGGGGTAAACCACTATTTGGGCGCATGGCAGAGCTCGGAAGGGAAGCAGCGCCATTTGACGTTTTGGGCTGGAATTGAGATCGGACACCATGTCGCGTTTGGAAAACTCCTGATGTACCAAAACAGTGGAACCCCCCCACAAATGACACCATTTTGGAAACTAGACCCCCTAAGGAACTTATCTAGATGTGTGGTGAGCACTTTGACCCCCCCAGTGCTTCACAGAAGTTTACAACGCCCGGGCGTGAAAATAAAAAAAATTCGTATTTTTTCCACAAACATGATCTTTTAGTCACCATTTTTTTATTTTCCCAAGGGTACCAGGAGAAATTGGACCCCAAAAGTTGTTGTCCAATTTGTCCTGAGTATGCTGATACCACATATGTGGGAGAAAACTACTGTATGGGCACACGTCGGGGCTCGGAAGGGAAGTAGTGACGTTTTGGAATGCAGACTTTGATGGAATGGTCTGCGGGTGTCATGTTGCCTTTGGAGAGCCCCTAATGTACCTAAACAGTGGAAACCCCCCACAAATGACCCGATTTTGAAAACTAGACCCACTAAGGAACGTATCTAGATGTGAGGTGAGCACTTTGAACCCCCAAGGGCTTCACAGAAGTTTATAATGCCAGGGCATGAAAATAAAAAAATCGTATTTTTTCCACAAACATGATCAATTAGTCCCCAATTTTTTCATTTTCCCAAGGGTAACATGAGAAATTGGACCCCAAAAGTTGTTGTCCAATTTGTCCTGAGTACGCTGACACCCCATATGTGGGAGAAAACTACTGTATGGACACACGTCAGGGCTCGGAAGGGAAGCAGTGACGTTTTGGAATGCAGACTTTGATGGAATGGTCTGCGGGTGTCATGTGCGTTTGGAGAGCCCCTGATGTACCTAAACTATTGAAACTCCCCACAAGTGACCCCATTTTGGACACTAGACCCCCCACGGAACTTATCTAGATGTGTGGTGAGCACTTTGAACCCCCAAGTGCTTCACAGAAGTTTATAACACTCGGACGTGAAAATAAATAAATCATTTTTTTCCACAAAAATGATATTTTTGCCCCCAATTTTTTATTTTCCTAAGGGTAACAGGAGAAATTGGACCCCAAAAATTGTTTTGCAATTTGTCCTGAGTAGGCTGATACCCTACATGTGGGGGTAAAACACTGTTTGGGCGCATAGCAGAGCTTGGAAGGGAAGGAGCACCATTTGACTTTTTCAACTCAGAATTGGCTGGAATTGAGATCAGACGCCATGTTGCATTTGGAGAGCCCCTGATGTGCCCAAACAGTGGAAACCCCCAATTCTAACTCCAACCCGAACCCCAACACGCCCCTAACCCTAACCCTACCCCTACCCCAACACACCCCTAGCCCTAACCCTAGCCCTAACCCTAATGGAAAAATGGAAATAAATACATTTTTTTAATTTTATTATTTTTCCCTAACTAAGGGGGTGATAACGGGGGGTTTGATTCACTATTTATGGCGGTTTTTATGTTTGGCGGCTGTCGCACGCTAAAAGACGCTTTTTATTGTAAAAATAGTTTTTGCATCACCACATATTGAGAGCTATAATTTTTCCGTATTTTGACCCACCGAGTCATGTGAGGTCTTATTTTTTGCGGGACAAGTTGACGTTTTTATTGGTACCATTTTCGGGCACGTGAAATTTTTTGATCGCTTTTTATTCCGATTTTTGGGACGCAGAATGAACAAAAACCAGCGTTTCATGAATTTCTTTTGGGGGGGTGCGTTTACACCGTTCCGCGTGCGGTAAAATTGATAAAGCGGTTTTATTCTTCGGGTCAGTACGGTTACAGCGATACCTCATTTAGGTCGTTTTTTATGTTTTTGTCGGTTTTATGAAATGAAAACTATTTTATATAAAAAATAATTATTTTTGCATCGCTTTATTCAGCGAGCTATAACTTTTTTATTTTTTCGCTGATGATGCTGTGTGGCGGCTCGTTTTTTGCGGGACAAGATGACGTTTTCAGCGGTACCATGGCTATTTATACGCGTCTTTTTGATCGCGCGTTATTACACTTTTTGTTTGGCGGTATGATAAATCATTTTTTGCTTCGTTTTTTATTTTTATTTTTTAAGGGCTTCGCTAAAGGGGTTAACTAATGGGACAGTTTTATAGGGCGGGTCGTTACGGACGCGGCGATACCTAATATGTGTACTTTTATTGTTTTTTTTTTTATTATTTCCAAAAAATGGATTTATTGGGGGAATATTTTTTTTTTTTTTCTAATTTATTTGGCGATTTTTTTTTTAATTATTTTTACACTTTTTTTATTTTTTTTTTACTTTATTAAATAGTCCCAGGTGGGACATCACTGTCCTGTGACAGATCGCTGATCTGTCACATCACAGATCACTGTGACAGATCAGCGATCTGACACAGGCACTGCAGAAGGCTTCCTCATGCCTGCGCTTTGCAGGCACTGAGGAAGCCAGCTTCCGCAGGCCCCCGTCGCCATCTTGGATTCGGGGGCCTGGAGGAAGGGAGTCCCCCGCAGCAGCGCTGCACATTGCGCTGCCGTGGGGGGCTCAGGGAAGCACGGAGGGAGCCCCCTCCCTGCCGATGCTTCCCTTTAACCCCCGGTACACCGCGATCGTGTTTGATCGCGGTGTGCAAGGGGTTAACGTGTCGGGGGCGGTCCGTGACCGCCCCTGACACATTGTGTCGGGTGTCAGCTGTGATAATCAGCTGACACCCGGCCGCGATCAGCGGCGCTCACCACGTGGGCGCCGCTGATCGCGCCGACGTACTATCCCGTCCCCGGTCATACGGGCCCTGGTACCGTGGACGGGATAGTACGTCGGATGGCAGGAAGGGGTTAAGTTGAGTGCTAGGTTCATATTTGTTACCATTTTAAAAACGGCACCCCTTCAGCAAGTTCAAATTTGCTTTCAGGTAGTTTATTAACCTCTTAATGACCGCCGATACGCCTTTTAACGGCAGTAATTAAGGCCATTTAAACCACAGCGCCGTGAATTCACGTGAATTAAATGAAAAAAGCATATATAGAATGGGAGGAATAGGGCTAAGTGACAGCACATGTGAAAAAGACTTGGGTATACTAATAGATCACAGACTGAATATGAGTCAACAGTGTGATGCAGCAGCAAAAAAGGCAAATGCAATTCTAGGGTGTATTAACAGAAGCATACAGTCTAGATCACGTGAAGTCATTATTTCCCTCTACTCCTCTTTGGTCAGACCTCATCTGGAATATTGTGTCCAGTTTTGGGCACCACATTTTAAAAAAAGACATCAACAAACTGGAGCAAGTTCAGAAAAGAGCGACCAGAATGGTGACCGGTCTGCAAACCCTGTCTTATGAGGAAAGGTTGCAGGATTTGGGAATGTTTAGTTTGCAAAAGAGAAGACTGAGAGGAGACTTAATAGCTGTCTACAAATATCTAAAGGGCTGTCACATTGTTGAAAGATCAACTTTATTCTCATTTGCACAAGGAAAGACTAGAAGCAATGGGATGAAACTGAATGGGAGGAGACACAGATTAGATATTAGAAAAAAACTTTTTGACAGTTAGAGTGATCAATGAGTGGAACAGGCTGCCACGAGAAGTGGTGAGTTCTCCTTCAATGGAAGTCTTCAAACAGAGGCTGGACAGACATCTGACTGGGATGATTTAGCGAATCCTGCTTTGAGCAGGGGGTTGGACCAGATGGCCCAGGAGGTCCCTTCCAACTCTACGATTCTATGACCGCAAAAAAAAACAAAAAAACGGGTTTTTGCATTTAATTTCTCTTTCCTCTGATGTGATCGCACATCAGAGAAAAGAGAAATAAGGTCCCCGATCCCCCCCCGGTACCTCTCCGTGATGTGATCGCACATCAGAGAAAAGAGAAATAAGGTCCCCGATCCCCCCCCCAGTACCTCTCCATGCTCGAGGGTCCCCTCCCGGTGGTCCAGGGTCCCACCGGCTATCATAGTGATCAAAATAAAAAAAATAGTAAATAACCCCCCCCCCATTTATCACCCCCTTAGGCTGGTTTCACATTAGCGCTTTTTAAGCGCACGCACGGCCGGGGGTAGCTCCGCCCCCGAGCCGGCTCTCTGCCCGGCGTGCCCGCCCCTTGCTTGTAGCGCCGCCTCCTAGCGCACAGCGGCACCTGCGATCGGCGCACCCTATCTTTAGCATAGGGTGCGCAGATCGTGCGCAGGCCGTGCGCTAGTTGCGCTTTGACCTGCGCTGCGCACTTTTGGCGGTGCGCCGTGCTCGCCAAAATCAAACTTTTCGGATTTTGGCGCGCACGGCGCACCGTCAAAAGTGCGCAGCGCAGGTCACAGCGCAACTAGCGCACGGCCTGCGCACGATCTGCGCACCCTATGCTAAAGATAGGGTGCGCCGATCGCAGGCGCCGCTGTGCGCTAGGAGGCGGCGCTACAAGCAAAGGGCGGGCACGCCGGGCAGAGAGCCGGCTCGGGGGCGGTGCTACCCCCGGCCGTGCGTGCGCTTAAAAAGCGCTAATGTGAAACCAGCCTTAGTTAGGCCAACATAGTGAAATAAAGAACATTTTTTTTTTTTTCATTTTTCCATTAGGGTTAGGGTTAGAATTAGGATTAGGGGTGTGTTGGGGGTAGGGTTGGAGCAAGAATTGAGGGGTTTCCACTATTTACCAACTTTGGGGGTCTAAAAATTTGGGGCTAAAAATTCACTTTTGTGGAAATAAAAAAGACTTTATTTTCACGGCTCTGCGTTATAAACTTCTGTGAAGCACTTGGGGGTTCAAAGTGCTCACCACATAGCTAGATAAGCTCCTTCAGGGGTCTAGTTTCCAAAATGGGGTCACTTGTGAGGGGTTGTCTTACCGAATTTTCACTTTGAGAGGGGCAAGCCCCTTACTTACGTAGCGCTCACTAATATACTAATTAGGCAAAAAGACTGTTAGGTCTTTATTTCGGTAAAACAATTTATATTTTATTAATAATGAGATAACAGAAAAAAAATATTTAAGCGAGTAATGACTTAGGTAACACTTTGATATGTGTGTTATAGGCACATGAATTATAGCAGCACTAGTCTAGCATTACATTGATCATCATCATCATCATCTATAAAATAGAGAAAAGTAAGCATCAATTCGTTTTTTACCGGATATTGTAGCATCACTCCTCCCTCGGGGGACTCGACGGGTAAAGAGGCAACATCCAGTTAACACAACATCACAGAAGTTATGCGTCCATAAAGCCTTCTGGAAACGTCCCTCCCTACCAGTGAAAGTCCCCTTTGTTTTATATTGTTTATAATCAGATATCAGTTCAACCATGCGCAGTACTTTCTGCAAGTAATGCTTATATAACACGTTCATGCTTGGCGCCTGCGTGGTTAATCTTTGAGCTCGTGGCCAGCTCGTGTTACGCAGGCGCATTGTGGTTGTTTTTCACTGAAACCACCGTGTTCCTAACAGGTCATATATCGGTCAAGTTCAGCTCTTCTAAACTTGTGCTGAATTAAATGCAAAAAGTGAACAATAAGACTCGTGATCACCTAATCTGGAATCTGAATACCTATCTTATTCATGCACACACCATACATATCACATAGGTATCACAGGGGTTTATACTGTTTAGGCACATCAGTGGCTCTGCAAACGCAACATGACGCCCGCAGACCATTCCATCAAAGTCTGCATTCCAAAATGGCGCTCCTTCCCTTCCGAGCTCTGCCATGCACCCAAACCGTGGTTCCCCCCACATATGGGGTATCAGGACAAATTGCACAACAACCTTAGGGGTCCAATTTCTCCGGTTACCCTTAGGAAAATAAAAAATAGCGGGCTAAAAAATCATTTTTAAGGAAGAAAAAAAATGATTTTTAATTTTCATGGCTCACCACACATCTAGATAAGTTCCTTAAGGGGTCTAGTTTCCAAAATGGTGTCACTTGTGGGAGTTTTTCACTGTTTAGGCACATAAGGGGCTCTCCAAAAGCGACATGGCGTCCGATCTCAATTCCAGCCAATTCTGCATTGAAAAAGTCAAACGGTACTCCTTCCCTTCTGAGCTCTGCCGTGCGCCCAAACAGTGGTTTATCCCCACATATGGGGTATCAGCGTACTCAGAACATATAGCACAAGTACTGTGGGGGTATGATGTCTCCTGTTACCCTTATAAATATAAAAATTTGGGAGCGAAAAGATCATTTTTGTGGAAAAAAAAGATTTTTTATTTTCACGGCTCTACATTATAAACCTCTGTGAAGCACTCGAAGGTTCAAAGTGCTCACCACACATCTAGATAAGTTCCTTGGGGGGTCTAGTTTCCAAAATGGGGTCATTTGTTGGGGGTTTCCACTGTTTATGAACATCAGGGGCTCTCCGAACGCAATATGGCCTAAAAATTCAAAGTTTTAAAATTGCAATATTTTCAAAATTTTTGCCAGATTTCCATTTTTTTCATAAATAAACACAAGACATATCGAAGAAATTTTACCACTTACATGAAGTACAATATGTCACGAAAAAAATCTCAGAATGAGCGGCATACATTAAAGCGTTCCAAAGTTATAACCTCATAAAGTGACAGTGGTCAGAATTGTAAAAATTAGCCTGGTCATTAAGGCCTGTTTCACACTTCAGTTTTTCACCATCAGTCAAAATCCGCCGTTTTGCAAAAAAAACGGATCCACCATTTTTCTTGGCGGATCCGTTTTTTTCCCCATTGACTTGCATTATGGGCGGATTTTGACTGATGGTTGTCCGTCCCATCCGTATTTCTGCGGATCCACCAAAATTTTGGCATCCGCTGACATCACAGGACGGACAATGCAATGTTTTTTTGGTGACCGGATCCGCATTTTTGCCTTTCGCTACAGATTTAACCCTAAATCCAGTGTGGCTGCTGAACAAAACTCTCTCTCTCTCCTCACTGCGTGACTGCCGATCCTTACCGCGTGATTGCCGACATTGCGGTGACCCGACATCTTCATCATGACCATTTGCCGCTGACATTCCCGCGATAGCCCGCCCTCTTCTTCGGGGACATTCCCGCGATAGCCCGCCCTCTTCTTCGCGGACATTCCCGCGATAGCCCGCCCTCTTCTTCCCGCGACATCGGCGGTATTTTTATTTCAGCGCGGTTCCTTTAACTTTCCCTCGTCGGCGGATCCCGGCGCACCAACGGTCCGGTGGCTCCCGTTGGTGTTTCCACGGCTACGGATCCGTTCTCCGCCTTTTTGGCGGATGACTACTGACACAAAAAACATAAGTGTGAAACAGGCCTAAGCTGCAAACTGGCTCTGTCACTAAGGGGTTAAACTCATCGGGTGCTTTTCAGGAAATAATGAAAAGTAGCATAACAGGAATGAAGAAATTTAATTTTACCATCAAAATGTTGATAACTTCTGAACAAGCCACTGCAGTCGGCAGACTTTAAGGCCATTATTTGGCAATGAATTGCCGTAACAAACATCAGTCACACAATCAAGATCTCAGGGTGCCGATGGCATTAAGGAGGGAGCCCCCAAGCACTATTAACCATCTAAATGCTGTAGTCTTATTAACAGCAGCATTTAAGGGGTTAAACTACCACAGTCCGTACCAACACTGATCGTGACTGATGCAACAAGTTGTTAGCTATAGAGTACAGCCGACAGCTACAGTATTGTCACCCGTTGTGGGATGGCAGTCTATTATAACATAGGTCAGTAAAAAGACATATTGGTGGTCACTAAGGCTATGTGCACACGCAGTTTTAGGTCCTGCGGATTTTCCGCGCGGATTTGGAAAAATGTAAAGGTCAAAAGACCTGCGGTTTACCCTGCGGTTTAGCACCTCTACAATGGAGGTGTGAAACCGCAGCGGAATCCGCACAAAGAATTGACATGCTGCGGATTTGAACCCGCAGCAAATCCGCGCGGAAAAATCTGCAGCACATGCACAGCGTTTTTCAGTTTACCATTGAAAACAATGGTACTGTACAACACAGCTAAATCTGCTGCGGACCCGCAGAGCCTGAAACGCTGCGGATCTGCAGCAGAATCCGCACTGTGTGCACACAGCCTAAGGGGTTAAAGGGAACCTGTCACCTCGTTTTGCCGCTATAAGATGCGGCCACTGCCTTTCGGAGCTTATCTACAGCATTCTGTAATGCTGTAGATAAGCCCCCGGTCTGACCTCAAAAAGAAAAACAAGTTTCATTATACTCACTCGGGGGTGGCGGACCGGTCCGATGGCTGTCGCAGGTTCGGCGCCTCCCATCTTCATGCAATGTCGTCATCCTGCTTGCTTCGTGCCACGCTCCTGCGCAGGCGTACTGATCTGCACTGTTGAGGGCAGAGCAAAGTACTGCAGTGCGCAGGGAAAGGTCAGAGAGGCCCAGCGCTTGCGCACTGCAGTACTTTAATCTGCCCTCAACAGGGCAGACGAGCATGCCTGCGCAGGAGCGCGGCACAAAGCAAGCAGGATGACGACATCGCATGAAGATGGGAGGCGCCGGACTCGGACCTGCAACACCCATCAGACCGGACCTCCCCGAGTGAGTATAATAAAACCTGTTTTTTTTCCTCTTTTAAGGTCGGACCGGGGGCTTATCTAGAGCATTATAGAATGCTGTAGATAAGCCCCAAAAGGCAGAGGACACATCTTATAGCGGAAAAACGAGGTGACAGGTTCCCTTTAATATGCCTAATGTAAATATGTGTAAACATGTAAAAGTAAACACTCCCTTTAAAGGGAAGGTGCCGCAATTTTATATAATTTGCAAAAAAAGAGTAAGTAACAAAACATGTTGTTTCAGCAAATGTTGTACTAACCAGGATTTATGGTTTGTTTGTAATAATGTTTTAATGTAGCCACTGGGCGCTGCCATCTTGATTTGCAGATCTGTGGAGGACTCATACAGTCTGCAAATATGGCCGTCCCTGGACATAGGAGACTGCGGTCGGCTCCCGACCCCACCATGCAGCCTCATTAGCAGAGAACTGGGCACGCCCCTGTGGGCTGCACCATTCACTGCTGTAGGTGTGGCTGGGCGCCATTTTACTGTAGCCCAGTGCTATCTGCTGAGCTCCACGTTCTGCACTGTGCTTCCTGCTCCAGCTCCACTGTCCTCCTGCTCTGTCTCCACCTCCTCACTCACAGCTCCAGTGATCTCCAGTAATCTGACACCTTCCCTTTTAGGACAGCTTTTATGGCTGTCTGAGGAGGACAGTGACATATACAGCCCATAGTCTAGTGTATAATTGGGGGGGGGGCTGGAAGTTTCACCAGTGTGGGCATATCTGTAATACTGTCTGGTGTGATACTGCCTGCTGAGCAGTGTATCTAATCCTCTCCTGTGTGATGCTGACTGCTGAGCCGTGTATCTAATCCTCTCCTGTGTGATGCTGACTGCTGAGCCGTGTATCTAATCCTCTCCTGTGATACTGTCTGCTGAGCAGTGTATCTAATCCTATCCTGTGTGATACTGCCTGCTGAGCCGTGTATCTAATCCTCTCCTGTGTGATGCTGCCTGCTGAGCCGTGTATCTAATCCTCTCCTGTGTGATACTGACTGCTGAGCCGTGTATCTAATCCTATCCTGTGTGATACTGACTGCTGAGCCGTATATCTAATCCTATCCTGTGTGATACTGACTGCTGAGCAGTGTATCTAATCCTCTCCTGTGTGATACTGACTGCTGAGCCGTGTATCTAATCCTATCCCACGTGATACTGACTGCTGAGCCGTGTATCTAATCCTATCCCATGTGACACTGCCTGCTGAGCCGTGTATCTAATTCTCCCCTGTGTGATACTGCCTGCTGAGCCGTGTATCTAATCCTCTCCTGTGTGATACTGACTGCTGAGCCTTGTATCTAATCCTCTCCTGTGTGATACTGCCTGCTGAGCCGTGTATCTAATCCTCTCCTGTGTGATGCTGCCTGCTGAGCCGTGTATCTAATCCTATCCCATGTGATACTGTCTGCAGACCTGTGTATCTAATCCTCTCGTGTGATACTGCTCTCCTGAAATACTCTGTGCTGCTGTCACCCTGCTGGTTTTATGTGTGATCTACATTGTGGTATTGTGTGAAGTATATGGCGGTATTATGTGAGAACACTATGGCAGTATTATCTGCTAAAAGCATTCTAGGGTGGTTCTGGCTGAGCACCTGCACACGGGTCAGGGGTAATAGGTGCAGTCAGGGGAGGGCTAGTGAGGCAGCTGAAGAGAGGGGTCTCATTTTTATCGTTACTGTATGGCTCCATTCCCCCCAGCCTGCTTCCCAGCGTCACCCCGGACTGCGCCTGTCGCCTCGCTTTCATACATCGCCAGGACAGGATCTGAGGAGGGGAATGGGGTCTTTGCATGTAAAGTCTGGATCAGAACAGGCCATCAATCAGCAGAAATGTTTCCTGGATTTCTGTGGTGCTGTCACCCTGCTCCTCCCCCATATATCTCCCTCTGTGACCCCCCATAGACCAGCACACTGCTCTCCTGAAATACTCTGTGGTGCTGTCACCCTGCTCCTCCCCCATATATCTCCCTCTGTGACCCCCATAGACCAGCACACTGCTCTCCTGAAATACTCTGTGCTGCTGTCACCCTGCTCCTCCACCATATATCTCCCTCTGTGCCCCCCATAGACCAGCACACTGCTCTCCTGAAATACTTTGTGCTGCTGTCACCCTGCTCCCAGAATCCTTGCTGCCTGCCATCCTCGGTGACCGAAGACCCATTCCTCGCCTCAGATCCTGTCCTGGCGATGTGTGAAAGCGAGGCGACAGGGGCCTGATATATGGTGGAAGGAGCAGAGTGACAGCAGCACAGAGTATTTCAGGAGAGCAGTGTGCTGGTCTATGGGGGGCACCCTGTTCGGTGCCAGGGATTGTACATAGAGTGCTGTGTTTTATACACATGGATGGACCGTCTGCTTGTCTGCTCCACAGAAATCCAGGAAACATTTCTGCTGGTTGATGACCTGTTCTGATCCAGACTTTACATGCAAAGACAGTCAGTAACTTTGCAGGCCCCATCAAAATGGCTGCTCACTGTGTTCCTAGATGTCATAGGTTTTTGTGCCAGATTTCAGTAGCTGCTCCCCCTAGTGTTAACAAGTGGAAATGCCAAACTTTTTAAAATTATTTTTCATATTTTGCAAAATTAAAAACAAATGATATTTTTTAAGAAAATGTAAACATTAATGCTTTACATTTTTTCAATTGCTGAAAAAAATTTTTTTGGATGGCACCTTCCCTTTAAGGCTAAGTGCACACGTAGCAGAAAATTTCTGCTCAAAAACCTGACTCCCTTCCCAGAAACTGCGCCTTTTTTGTCGTCGCGGTTTTGATGTGTGTTTTTTCCGGCGCGTTTTCAAAACGCATTGAACTAGCCAGAAATGCGGAAAAATCCGCGAAATTAATGAGCATGCTGCGTTTACCGCGATGCGTTTTTTTCGCGGTAAAAAAAGGAGATTTTTGTGTACTCACCGTAAAATCTCTTTCTCTTAGCCTTTAATTGGGGGACACAGAACCTTGGGTGTTATGCTGTTGTCCACTAGGAGGCGACACTATGCATAATCTGAAAAAGATTAACTTTGGCTCCTCCTCTGCAGTATACACCCCTGGACGGCGTCAGCCTTCTCCAGTTTTGTGCCAAAAGCATAAGGAGGAACGTAACCAAATAACATAACCATGCCTGTGAGAAGGCTACTATGTACGAGCTCAAAGAACAATATGAGAACTCAACAGGAAACAACAGCCCATAAGGGCAACAGGGTGGGAGCTGTGTCCCCCAATTAAAGGCTAAGAGAAAGAGATTTTACGGTGAGTACACAAAAATCTCCTTTATTCTGTCGCCTAATTGGGGGACACAGAACCTTGGGACGTCCCAAAGCAGTCCCTGGGTGGGAGGCAGTGGACGAATATTGTGCTGACAGTCCCCTAGACTTGGGGTACTGCCGCCTGCAGAACCAGTTTACCCAGGCTCGCATCCGCTGAGGACTGGGTATGAACACTGTAGTGTTTCGTAAACGTGTGTAGGCTAGTCCAAGTGGCCGCCTTGCACACTTGTTGTGCCGAAGCCTGATGCCGAATGGCCCAGGAGGCCCCTACTGCCCGTGTAGAGTGTGCCGTGATACCGGCCGGAAGAGGGGAACTGTTAAGTCGGTAGGCCTCATGTATGGTGGACTTGATCCACCTGGCAAGGGTAGCCTTGGAAGCCGGCAACCCCTTGCGACTACCTTCCGGAAGAATGAAGAGGGAATCAGATTTCCGGAAAGGTGCAGTCCTGGACACGTAAATCCTCAATGCTCTGACGAGGTCAAGCGTATGCAGAGCCTTCTCCACTCTATGAACCGGAACCGGGCAAAGGGAAGGCAGTGAAATCTCTTCATTAAGGTGAAAGTTGGACACAACCTTCGGAAGGAAGGATGGTACCGTGCGGAGAACCACCTTGTCCTGGTGAAAGGCTAGGAAAGGCCGTCTGCAGGAAAGTGCTGACAATTCGACACACTCTGCGTAACGAGGTGATCGCCACTAGAAAAACCACTTTCTGAGACAGAATGGAGAGTGGAACTCCTCTAAGAAGTTCGAAGGGTGGAGCTTGCAATGCTGTCAGGACCAGATTGAGGTCCCACGTATCCAGCGGACGTTTGTAGGGAGGAACCAATCGGGAAACTCCCTGGATGAAAGTCCTTACTTGCGGTTTAATAGCAATGCGCTTTTGAAAAAGGACTGAAAGCGCCGACACCTGACTCTTAAGCGAACTTAAGGATAGCTTGGCATCTAGGCCCGATTGAAGAAAACCTAGTACCTTCGGGAGGGAATAAGGGAGTGGGACTTGTCCATGAGATTCGCACCAAGAAAAGAAAGCTCTCCAGGTACGATAATAGAGCTTGGCGGAGGCAGGCTTCCTTGCTCTGATCATAGTTGCAATGACTGCCGGTGAAAAACCTGCCTGGGTTAGAATCCAGGTTTCAAGGGCCATGCCGTCAAATTGAGAGCCCCTGAATTCTGGTGGAAGAACGGACCTTGAGACAGAAGGTCGTGACGGTCGGGTAGACGCCAGGGGGCGTCTGCCGTAAGTTGGACGATGTCGGCGTACCAAGTACGTCTGGGCCAGTCTGGCGCGATGAGGATGGTCGGAACTCCCTCTTGCTTGATCTTCCTCACGACGCAGGCGATTAGGGGGAGGGGTGGAAAAATGTACAGGAGTCGGAACTGGGACCAGTCCTGGACCAGGGCATCCGCTCCGAGCGACCGCGGGTCATGTGTCCTGGCCATGAAATTGGGAACCTTGGTATTGAGATGGGATGCCATTAGGTCCACATCCGGGGTTCCCCAGCGTTGACAGATCTGGTAAAAAATCTCGGGATGGAGAGACCACTCCCCCGAGTCCATTCCTTGCCTGCTGAGGAAGTCGGCTTCCCAGTTTTCTACACCTGGAATGTGTACCGCAGAAAGTACCGACCTTGTGTCTTCCGCCCAGCGGAGGATATGAGCCACTTCTCTCATCGCCTGGGCGCTGCGGGTCCCGCCTTGGTGGTTCACGTATGCCACAGCCGTGGCATTGTCCGACTGTATCCGTATGTGCGAGGCTGCAAGCAAGTGATGAAATGCTCTCAGTGCCAAGAGAATGGCCCTGATTTCCAGAACATTGATAGGCAATGTCACTTCCCTCGGTGACCACTTGCCCTGTGCCCTGTGATGTAGGTGCACCGCCCCCCAGCCTGTCAGGCTTGCATCGGTAGTCAGGATCTTCCATTGTCCTGAGAGGAATGGCTTCCCTCGTGTAAGCGAGTTTGGTTTGAGCCACCAATGCAGGGACCTCCTGGTTGATGACGTCAACCTGAACTCCCTGTCGAGGGAGAGAGGGTTCCTGTCCCAAGATCTGAGTATGGCTAGTTGAAGGACCCTGAGGTGAAACTGGGCAAATGGCACTGCCTCTATTGCTGCTGCCATCCTGCCGAGGATTCTCATGGCAAACCGGAGAGATCGAGGACGACTGCGGAGTGTGCGAACTCCCAGACGGATGGCCAGTGTCTTGTCCTTGGGAAGGAGCACCAGGCCCCTGGCGGTGTCGAATACCATTCCCAGGAATGTTAGAGTCCGAGTTGGAATGGTCGACGATTTCTGTAGGTTGACTAGCCATCCCAGGCGACTCAGTTTCTAGAGTGATTGAGACACTGACCTCGCAGTCTTTGAAAGTGGGAGACTTGACGAGGAGGTCGTCCAGGTACGGGACGACTAGGATGCCTCTTGAGTGCAGGACGTCCATGGTGGCCGCCATGACTTTGGTGAACGTTCTTGGAGCCGTGGCGAGTCCGAACGGAAGGGCGACAAACTGGTAGTGGTTTTGGTTGACCGCGAACCTGAGAAACCTTTGGTGGGCGGGAGCAATTGGTATGTGGAGATACGCATCCTGTATGTCTATGGAGGCGAGGTATTCTCCCTGCTCCATGGATGCAATGATGGACCGGAGGGACTCCATGCGGAAATGACGGACCCGTACGTAATTGTTGAGCTGTTTTAGGTCCAGTATGGGTCGGACGCCGCCTCCTTTCTTGGGAACTACGAACAAATTTGAGTAGAATCCTCGGAATCTCTCGTTCGCGGGAACCGGCACCACAACTCCTGATTGAAGGAGAGAGGAAACCGCTTGGTGGAAAACACGAGCCTTTTCTGGTGGTGTTGGAGGAACAGAAAGGAAGAACCGGTTCGGTGGAACGGAAGTGAACTCTATCTTGTATCCGGAAGACACTATTTCCCTGACCCACATGTCTTCTGTAATAGGCAGCCAGACTTGCTGAAAGAGTAAAAGTCGGCCGCCTACTGGTGGGGTGTCTTCCGGAGGTCTCGAGTCATGATGAAGTGAAGTTCTGAAGTTTTCCTCCCTTGGGTTTCGCTTGGCCTGCTTTCGACTGCCAAGCCCTGTCCGGTCGCTGCTGCGTCCGTGGGTTGTCTCTGCGTGGAGAACGGTTGCGGTTTTGCACTGGGCGCGAAACGGACCAGCCCGAGGAATTCCGAAAGGATCGGAATCGCGTCTGGTTTCTTCGTTTAAACGTGCGTTTCGGTTTTAGTTGAGGGAGAGAGGTACTCTTACCCCCAGTGGCATTGGCTATCATGGTGTCCAACTTTTCGCCGAAAAGTCTTCCAGTAAAATACGGAAGTCTCGTGAGGGACTTCTTTGAGGCCGCATCCGCTTTCCATTCTCGCAGCCAGAGGATGCGTCGGATCGTGATGGCGTTTGATGCTATTCCCGCTACACTTCTGGCGGAATCCAGGGCTGCATGAATTATGTAGTCTGCTACCACTGCCATCTGGACCGCTTGGTCCGAGAGTTCAGGATTTGAAGCCTGAAGACCCTACTGTAGTTTTTTGGCCCAAGCCAGGATGGCCTTGGCTGCCCAAACTGAAGCAAACGCAGGGCCCAGAGAGGCGCCTGCCGCTTCGAAAATAGAACGAGCCATGCGTTCTACTTGCCGGTCTGCTGCGTCCCTGAGGGTTGAGCTATCCGGCAGAGAGAGTAAAGTCTGCGCTGCTAGCCTAGAAACCGGAGGGTCCACTTCAGGTGGATCTGTCCATTGTTTGGTGTCTTTCTGTGGGAAGGGGTACTTCGCTTCCAAATATTTGCGATTAGCGAATTTTTTGTCAGGCTGCGCAAACTGTTTGGTAAGTATTTTCTCAAACTCATCGTGATTAGGGAAGACCTTAGGTGGTTTTTGAACACTTTCGAAGCAAATCCTCTGTTCTGGGACTTCCGGGGGCGACTCTGGAATTTTTAGCACCCGATGAATGGCAGAAATTATGTCCTCAACTAGCGCTGTATTGCTAGGGGGAGAAGGTACCACGGACCTGACCTTTTCATTATCTGAGTCGGAGTCACAGATACCCTCCGAATCCTGTGCCTCGCTAAGGTGATCCCTGGAGGGCGACCTGTGGCGGGGGTCTTCTGTGGTGGGGGATCCCTGTGGTAAATTGCACTGTCTGTCTGTGGCAGGGGACTGCCCAGGAGACCTGGAATGACGCTGTCTCTCCCTAGAGGGGGACGACCTTGTGCTATAGTGCGACTCAGGTGATCGAGACCTGTGGGTCCGCTTACGTCTGTGAGAGTCGGAAGCAGCATGTTCCTGAGACAAGCTGTCCGTTTGCTGTGTACCGTCCATAGCCGGGGCCCGACTCTGCAGAGCTTGCAGTAATGTAGCAGTTAGGTTGTCTATGGACTGTGACACAGACTGAGACATCTGAGTTGCCCATTCCGGCGTGGCCTGTGACACTGAAGCGTCAGTAGGGACTCCCTGGGGTTCTGACCCAGAGTTCTGGATGCAGTCCCGGCAGTGCGGATACGTGCTGCCACTAGGGAGCGTGGCTTTGCAGGCTGTACAGAATGCATAGAAACATTCCTGCCTGGTTCTCTTCCTTGAGCCCGGCATAGTGCACAGAGGCTGGCTATAAGGGATCGTACAGGGGTGGCTACGCAGAGGGAACCCACAGAAAGCCTTATAGGAAGTATAGATTCACAGCTGAGTAATGAGAACCCAGCTGTGAGCTTACCCCACCGGTGTGCCCCTAGGTCCAGCGCCGACAGATCCCAGTTCTGTGCCCCCCGGAGACCGCTGTGATGTTCCTCTCCTGGATCTCATCCAGAAAAAATGGCCACCGGGGCTCTGAGGAGAGGGAGGAGGGGGCGGAGAGGCGAAAAGGGCGCGCTGGGCTGTGTAAAAACGCCCCCTTTCTGCCTCAATCCGCCCCTTCTATGACACTCCAGTTTGTCATTTTGGTCATCCGGGGGGCGGGCCGGGGGGGCGGGGAAAAGGCGGCGGCTTCAGCTAGGCCGAAGCCGCGGCCTAAATTAGAAGCCTGATGCCCAGGAGGGCTCCAGAGCGGCGCGGTAGTCCGGGGGGGGGGGGGGCCGATTTGTACCAGACCCCCCCAGAATGGTCGACTGGATAGCGGTGGGGGTAGCAGGGGTAGCGTTTTTTGTATGGGGGGCCCCTGAAGCGCTATGGAGCCGCTGCTGTTGCAGAGACAGGGACGCAGAAAAGCCCTGTCTCTGCTGTGCCATCCAGTCCGCACCCTCCCCCGGCCCCAACAGGATCCCTCAGCCAGCCTGGGGTCCCTGGAAGCTGCGAAATGCTGCCTGATCTCCGACCCTACCTGAGGCGTCTCAACCTAATACCCCCTGCGGGGGATTAGGGAGGGTGCGTCTGTCACCGTCAGGGGGTCTTCATCCTCGCCTCAACCTCAACCCAGACCCCTTAAAGGGGTTGGGGAAGGAGGGGGGTCTCGACCTCGAACCAGGACCCGAGGGACTGGGGAGGGAGCGACATGGGGAAAAAAACCACCTCGACCTCAATCGGGTACCCCTAATAGGGGACCGAGGAGGGAGCCATGCCGGGAGTCTCGCTGGAGACCCACTTTTCTTCATCTGTATTTCCGGTGAAAAAAAGGGAAAAAAAAAAAAAAAACGGAAGAAAAAAGGTGTGCCTCCTTGCGACACTAAGGCCTGTTTCACACTTCCGTTTTTGTGTCCGCCAAACGGATCCGTTTCCGTTTTTTTGACGGAAACGGATGCAAACGGATCCGTTTTTAAAAAAACGGATCCGTTTTTTGACGGATCCGCGGTAACCGCTATGGGACAAAAACGGATCCTGCAAAAAAATGGCGGATCCGTTTTTTTACGGAAACCAACGGATTTTGACGGATTTGAAAAAACGGAAGTGTGAAACAGGCCTAAGCAAAAACTGGAGAAGGCTGACGCCGTCCAGGGGTGTATACTGCAGAGGAGGAGCCAAAGTTAATCTTTTTCAGATTATGCATAGTGTCGCCTCCTAGTGGACAGCAGCATAACACCCAAGGTTCTGTGACCCCCTATTAGGCGACAGAGTAATCACATCAATATGCACAAAAAGTGCAAAATGCATAGAAATTAATGTGAAGCTTATTTTTAGCGGTTTTATAGCAGTTTTATTGGCAATTCCGCTAAAAAAACGCTGTGTGTGAACACAGCCTAAAGAGAATCTGTTACTCGATTTCACAATTTCATCTTCAAATAAGATGCGGGTCCCACCCCTTAAGAACAACGGTCCTCCCCTCAGTCATGGATGCCGTGAACAGATAAGTGGTAGTGCCTGAAGGGGTCTCTCCACTAACACTTATTTATGGGTGTTTGAAATACGAAAACAAAAAAACAACACACCAGAACAAGTCATTAAGAGCTACCTGTCCATTTACAATGGCTGCGAGTCAGCAGTTGACAATGGTTTATTTTATATATTCAATCTTCATTTCACTCAGCAGTGTTAAGACAGAAAAAGTCCCCTCGCTAACTTGGCCAAATGTTAGGTCAGTGTGCAAGAAGCCCAAGTTTCTGCTGTGCAGTTTACAATGGACATTACACTAGATATTAGAATTATTATGAGACCTTGAACCCTCATGCGTTACATCCCCTAATCCAAGCACTCGTATTAGAGCAGTAAACAAGCTGTGCATATGTATATTTATGCATACATGGCTCTCCGCAGAGATAGATGTCTGAGCGCTGACATTTATGGTACATCACTTTTTAAAATCTCATTTTGAACTATAAGACTCTTCTAAACGTGCAATGCATCAATGAGGTAAAACATATTAGATCTGCAGAATAATATAAATATATATTTTTACTGACCTTCTGCGTTTATCTTGTGTCAGTTGTAGTTCTACTAATCCGAACATAGAGTAAAACCCAAATTGTACTAATGTCAAGTACCAACCAAATGGTTTAAAACCTTCAACAGAGAATATCAGCTCCTGTAGAAGAATCATCATCCAGTTAGTGTTAAATGACCAAATGAATTGTGCTGAAAGGGGAAACATATAAACTATAAGTAAATATCTGCTTGTGTTTGTATATATACTTATGTAGCAATTAAAGTGCGCGTTACAGAGGGGAAAAAAAAAATCACAAAATCTTTGTTTTCTAGGTCTAGTGTAAATCCAGGTCCACTTACTTACGGCAGGTGCCCACCTCTAAACTGACCAGTGTACAAATAAAGTTAATATATTACGGTACACTTGGTGAGTGTAAAGTGGTACAAAAAAGTAATACTTGTACACACAATGTATTTATAGTCCTCAAAAGTAGTATTACCTGTGCTTGATTGTGTATACAGACGTGTCCTTCACATGACTCCTTCTCTAATGTAGTGCGTTAGTCCATATAACCATATATAATGGTTAAGTTGTGGTCCCTCAAAGGGTTATTCCCTTTTTAATAAATGGGTATCATCAGATAGTGCTTGTACATACAATTGTACAATTACCTACTTGTTAACATGTCAAGAACGGCTTAAGAGTTTTATACTTTTCTTTTAATTTGCATACAGCTTGATGCCTTGGAGAACTACCACCGCTGTTAGTCAGCTGAATATGAGCAGTTATAAACAAAACAAAATTCAAACCAAAAGGATAAACAATTGAATGGAGAAGAGTCCACGATAAAAAAAAAAAACAACTTAATATTTATTGAATGACAATTATCTGTTCCCTTGAAGTTGGTGGCGAAATGCGCGTCGGGGTGAGGGGACACCGGGGTGAGGGGACACCGAGGTGACCTCATTTAGCAGAATCTGCACTTCCACTCTACATTCAGGTAAAAACAGCACTAAGCACTTTACCATCACTGGAATCACTCTGTTCCATTTATAGCATCACAAACAGATATATATATATTAATTTATGATCAGTGTTTTGGCCCCCCTATATTTTATATATCTGCATTCTGCAACTGTATACATTACCTGATTGGACTCCTGCACAGCTCCTCCTATCTAGCTATAGTATTAGAGACTCACGGTATTGAGAGACTGGTACACAACCCCCAAATCATCCTTTATATCGTTTTTTTGCCTTGTGTTAGCCATCTGCTGCATTGCAAGGAATTGGAATTTAATACCACTAATAATAATAATCTTTATTTTTATATAGCGCTAACATATTCCGCAGCGCTTTACAGCTTGCACACATTTTGAACACTGTCCCCGATGGGGCTCACAATCTATATTCCCTATTAGTATGTCTTTGGAGTGTGGGAGGAAACCGGAGAGCCCGGAGGAAACCCATGCAAATACGGGGAGAACAGATGTTGTCCTTGGTGGGATTCGAACCACTGAGCCACCGTGCTGCCCTCTACTTATCTTATTACTTTTATTCCATCCTTGTCTTTTGGTTGCCACCTCTAATCGTCCCCCTGTTACTGTAACATCGCTGCTTATTATTTTAGTGATTTTTTTTATAATTGTGATTCAATAAATATCAAGTTTTTTTTTATTATGGCTCTCTTCTCCACTCCATTTGATAATTTATGCTTTTGGTTCTAATTTTGTTTTGTTTATAGCTTTTCTTTTCTACTGAACATGTAAGCGCTAATTTGATGCCGGATAGGATTGCAGGAGAGCACTGTTCCTCCTAACCCCAGCCAGCTTCAGTGTAACAAGCTAAACAGCTACAGTGGTCGGTCTCCTAGGCAATGACCTGTAAACAAAAGTAAATTGTTTTATAACTCAAGAATGGCTGTGAATTTTAATAAGCAGTAAATTGCAAAAGTAAACAAGCACTGTGCCGAAATTCATACATGAAGGTGAAAGTAACCTTTCAAGCGGACAAGTGCTATATTATCTTATAGTCAAAGATTCTTGAGCAAAACCGGTGTGTCTCTCTCTCTCTGCATTTTTTGGTCAATAATGCAGGGACAGAGACCGATCTGGCTTTTTTTTTTTTTTTTACAGACATCATTGCAGTCAATGGGTGAAAAACGCTGGCATAAACGCACAGAGAATTGACACGCTGCAGATAATTTTCTGCACCAAATCTACAAGTCAAAAAAAAACGCAACGTGTGCATGACACTTCAGGCTTCTCATTCACTTTGCTAGCATCAGGTTTTCTTAACAAATCCGCACGTAAAAACGTGGCAAAAACACACAGTGTCCACATGGCTTAAGAGTAACTGATGTGTGAAAGGGTTTGAACACTGTCAGAAAACTTTTGCCTGCCCCTTCAGTTCACTGTATATAAAAAAGCACAAATTAGTTACCCTTCTCTGGCTGCAGCAACGTCAAAGCGACGCAATTGTTGCAACTAATCACTGAAATACATCAGTACAGCAGCTGAGCAGTGTCGACAAGTGTCATTGTAGCCTATAGACAATTACCGCTGCAGCGCCAGAGACGGCACTGTACACAGGGCAGGTAAGTAAAGAACAGTTTGTTGCAAACAACAACAAAAAAAAAAAAAACCCAAAAAACAAAACCAACTGACTCAATGAGTCCAGTGCAGTGTCTCCACCGCTTTTCCTGCTGTCTGGCATTGGCTGCGGTACTACCGTCACATTGACAGCCAATCAGTGAGCTCTTTGGCTGCCAGATTAGATGGAAGGCTGGGCTCAAAGCCAATTAGTTCACTGTCTGTCACGCTGTTCCTGTGACTTCAGCACTGCAGCCAACGCCATAGAATAGGAACAGTGGTAGCTGGAGGACTTGAGAATGATAAGTTCAGTGCACGGATATTATATATATATATATATATATATATATATCGTGCTTCTTTAAAAGAGTCCATGTGGGTTTATTTGCTCCATAAACCCCATAGCAACAACACAAGGTAACCGGCCTTCACAGCAGGCAAAAGAAACAGAAAACCGTCCTTAGCTGGGCTTTGTTCCCTCAGGCCCTGTGAGCACACAGGCTAGGGCAATGTCCAGCCCAGAGGCTCCGTCTTGAGCCATAGACACATGAGGCCTTCTACCTCCCAAGTCACAGACTATGTGCTAAACCACAGCCTCCATTATGTAGGCTGTAACCACAACCACGTGAGGTATGATCACATGGGCATGACCTCACTGCAGGTCCTGAAGGAAAACAGTGGTACAGTCAGCACCCTCACCCAGAGGTGAGGTAATATGGGTAGCCAGACCCTCCCATCTCTCATAGCTACCCGCAACCCGCACCAGGTGCACTAAACGACATACTAGTGATTATGTCCACAACAGACAAAATACTCCGAGTTGCATCTCGCAGGGAACATCCATCCCTGTGACTTGTACCTCCCATTAACCACCAGTCAGTCACACCACTAAAATATATATATACGGTATATACACACATACATATACGCATTGGCTGCAGTATCAAATTGTTCCCAGGCATGAGCATTAACTGAAAGGTGAGAAGACATTTTATGTTTTTAGTTCATAAAGCAAAAGAGCATGTTCAGATAAAAAAAAAAAAAAAAAAAATTTGAAGTAAATCTTTTCTTCTCCTCCTGGACTGATCTCTCACTCTCAATTCACTGCTAAAATCTTGTAAATCTGCGTTCAGCGAATAGGTATTTTCACATTACTTAAATAGTTGATGTTTATAAAGTTCTATAGAGTTCTCGCTTTAGAGAACTTCAGGTATAATGTCTGCCTCTATCTCCTCCCTTCTCCATAGAATCTTACGAGCAGCAATTGCTTTCTATCTCAGCAATGAGAAAATCTGTCTTTACTGAATGCAAAGCCAAAAACTTAGAACAAGGATGAATTCTCATCATCACACAATAAGAGAAAAAAGAATGGATCTACCTGTGGCAAAACATTTTTGTATCCCCGGTCATAACATCATGGATATGAAATTACTGGTTTTGAAAAGTAACTTCACATCTCAGAGAGAGAGAAGAGTCAGGGAGTACAAGCTCATGATGACCTTTGAAACTCTCAATGCCGGAATGAATGTGTCGCAAGGATTTATGTCTTTTTATATCAATTAAGGAATTTGCTCCTAAGACCTTTGGGGTCTCCTAATGTGTTGTGATGCCCCCACATCAGAGGACAATAAAACATCCAGGCTCCTTATCTATGAACTGGTCCAATATTTATGTTTCTCGCTATCCCATAATGATAGTTCTGCTTCACGTCACTTGTGCATAAATATGTGACTCTTCAGATTTTGTATTAGTCAATGCCTGATGAAGAGACCTGAGTAGTCTCAAAAGCTTGCAATGTGTTACCATCTTTTCAGTTAGCCATTAACCCCTTCACCCCCAAGGGTGGTTTGCACGTTCATGACCGGGCCAATTTTTACAATTCTGACCACTGTACCTTTATGAGGTCATAACTCTGGAACGCTTCCATTGATCCCGGTGATTATGACATTGTTTTCTCGTGACATATTGTACTTCATGTTAGTGGTAAAATTTCATTCAAATAACTTGCATTTATTTGTGAAAAAAATGGAAATTTGGCAAAAATTTTGAAAATTTCGCAATTTTCCAACTTTGAATTTTTATGCCCTTAAATCACAGAGATACGGCACACAAAAAACTTGATAAGTAACATTTCCCACATGTTTACTTTACATCAGCACAATTTGGAACCAAAATTTTTTTTTGTTAGGAAGTTATAAGGGTTAAAAGTTGACCAGCGATTTCTCATTTTTACAACACCATTTTATTTTTAGGACCACATCACATTTGAAGCCACTTTGAGGGGTCTATATGATAGAAAATACCCAAAAGTGACACCATTCTAAAAACTGAACCCCTTAAGGTGCTCAAAACCACATTCAAGAAGTTTATTAACCCATTAGGTGCGTCACAGGAATTTTTTTGAATATTTAAAAAGAAATGAACATCTAACTTTTTTTCACAAAAAAAATACTTCAGGTTCAATTTTTTTTTATTTTACCAAGGGTAACAGGAGAAATTGGACTGCAAAAGTTATTGTGCAATTTGTCCTGAGTACGCTGATACCTGATATGTGGGGGGGGAACCACTGTTTCGGCGTATGGCAGAGCTCAGAATGGAAGGAGCGCCGTTTGACTTTTTCAATGCAAAATTGGCTGGAATTCAGATCGGACGCCATGTCACGTTTGGAGAGTCCCTGATGTACCTAAACAGTGGAAACCCCCTACAAGTGACCCCATTTTGGAAACTAGACCCCCCAAGGAACTTATCTAGATATGTGGTGAGAACTTTGAACCCACAAGGGCTTTACAGAAGTTTATAACGTACAGCGGTACAATTAAAAAATCATATTTTTTCCACAAAAATGATCTTTTCACCCCCAATTTTTATTTTCCCAAGGGTAACAGGACCCTAAAAGTTATTGTGCAATTTGTCCTGAGTATGCTGATACCCCACATGTGGGGGTAAACCACTATTTGGGCGCATGGCAGAGCTCGGAAGGGAAGCAGTGCCATTTGACGTTTTTGGCTGGAATTGAGATCGGACACCATGTCGCGTTTGGAAAACCCCTGATGTACCAAAACAGTGGAAACCCCCCACAAATGACACCATTTTGGAAACTAGACCCCCTAAGGAACTTATCTAGATGTGTGGTGAGCACTTTGACCCCCCCAGTGCTTCACAGAAGTTTATAATGCCCAGGCGTGAAAATAAATAATTCGTATTTTTTCCACAAACATGATCTTTTAGTCACCATTTTTTTATTTTCCCAAGGGTACCAGGAGAAATTGGACCCCAAAAGTTGTTGTCCAATTTGTCCTGAGTATGCTGATACCCCATATGTGGGAGAAAACTACTGTATGGGCACACGTCGGGGCTCGGAAGGGAAGAAGTGACGTTTTGGAATGCAGACTTTGATGGAATGGTCTGCGGGTGTCATGTTGCCTTTGGAGAGCCCCTAATGTACCTAAACAGTGGAAACCCCCCACAAATGACCCCATTTTGAAAACTAGACCCACTAAGAAACTTATCTAGATGTGAGGTGAGCACTTTGAACCCCCAAGGGCTTCACTGAAGTTTATAATGCCAGGGCATGAAAATAAAAAAAATCGTATTTTTTCCAGAAACATGATCAATTAGTCCCCAATTTTTTCATTTTCCCAAGGGTAACAGGAGAAATTGGACCCCCAAAAGTTGTTGTCCAATTTGGCCTGAGTACGCTGACACCCCATATGTGGGAGAAAACTACTGTATGGACACGTCGGGGCTCGGAAGGGAAGCAGTGACGTTTTGGAATGCAGACTTTGATGGAATGGTCTGCGGGTGTCATGTGCGTTTGGAGAGCCCCTGATGTACCTAAACTATTGAAACTCCCCACAAGTGACCCCATTTTGGGCACTAGACCCCCCACGGAACTTATCTAGATGTGTGGTGAGCACTTTGAACCCCCAAGTGCTTCACAGAAGTTTATAACACTCGGACGTGAAAATAAAAAAAATCATTTTTTTCCACAAAAATGATATTTTTGCCCCCAATTTTTTATTTTCCTAAGGGTAACAGGAGAAATTGGACCCCAAAAATTGTTTTGCAATTTGTCCTGAGTAGGCTGATACCCTACATGTGGGGGTAAAACACTGTTTGGGCGCATGGCAGAGCTTGGAAGGGAAGGAGCACCATTTGACTTTTTCAACTCAGAATTGGCTGGAATTGAGATCAGACGCCATGTTGCATTTGGAGAGCCCCTGATGTGCCCAAACAGTGGAAACCCCCAATTATAACTCCAACCCTAACCCCAACACACCCCTAACCCTAATCTGAGCCCTAACCCTAGCCCTAACCCTAGCCCTAAGGCTGTGTGCACACTCTGCGGATTCTGCTGCGGTTCCGCAGCGGTTTTGGCTGCTGCGGACCCGCAGCAGTTTCTGCTGCGGTGTACAGTACCATGATTCCCTATGGGAATTAAAAACCGCAGTGCAGACGGTGCGGAATTTTCCACGCGGATTATCTGCGGTTTTCAATCCGCAGAAAGAATTGACATGTCAATTCTTTCTGCGGATTCTCCTGCGGTTTGCCATCTCCTCTATTGAGATGAAAAACCGCAGGACAAAACCGCAGAGCAATCCGCAGGTAAAACCGCAGGTCTTTTGACCTGCGGTTTCACCTGCGGATTTTACAAAATCCGCGCGGATGAATCCGCACCTAATCCGCAGCGTGTGCACACAGCCTTACCCTAACGTGAAAATGGAGATAAATACTTTTTTTTTAGTTTTATTATTTTTCCCTAACTAAGGGGGTGATAACGGGGGGTTTGACTTACTATTTATGGCGGTTTTTATGTTTGGCAGCTGTCACACTCTAAAAGACACTTTTTATTGTAAAATAATTTTTGCATCACCACATTTTGAGAGCTATAATTTTTCCGTATTTTGACCCACCGAGTCATGTGAGGTCTTATTTTTTGCGGGACGAGTTGACGTTTTTATTGGTACCATTTTCGGGCACGTGACATTTTTTGATCGCTTTTTATTCCTATTTTTGGGACGCAGAATGAACAAAAACAAGCGTTTCATGAATTTCTTTTGGGGGGGTGCGTTTACACCGTTCCGCGTGCGGTAAAATTGATAAAGCGGTTTTATTCTTCGGGTCAGTACGGTTACAGCGATACCTCATTTAGGTCGTTTTTTTATGTTTTTGTCGGTTTTATGCAATGAAAACTTTTATATAAAAAATAATTATTTTTGCATCGCTTTATTCTGTGAGCTATAACTTTTTTATTTTTTCGCTGATGATGCTGTGTGGCAGCTCGTTTTTTGCGGGACAAGATGACGTTTTCAGCGGTACCATGGATATTTATATGCGTCTTTTTGATCGCGCGTTATTACACTTTTTGTTTGGCGGTATGATAATAAATCATTATTTTTTTGCTTCGTTTTTATTTTTATTTTTTAAGGGGTTCGCTAAAAGGGTTAACTAATGTGACAGTTTTATAGGGCGGGTCATTACGGACGCGGCGATACCTAATATGTGTACTTTTATTGTTTTTTTTTTATTATTTCCAAAAAATGGATTTATTGAGGGAATATTTTTTTTTTTTTTTCTAATTTATTTGGCGATTTTTTTAAATTTATTTTTACATTTTTTTTTAATTTTTTTTTTACTTTATTACATAGTCCCAGGTGGGACATCACTGTCCTGTGACAGATCGCTGATCTGTCACATCACAGATCACTGTGACAGATCAGCGATCTGACACAGGCATTGAAGAAGACTTCCTCTTGCCTGCGCTTTGCAAGCACTGAGGAAGCCAGCTTCCTCAGGTCCCCGAAGGCCCCCGTCGCCATCTTGGATTCGGGGGCCTGGAGGATAGGAGCCCCCCGCAGTAGCGCTGCACATTGCGCTGCCGTGGGGGGCTCAGGGAAGCACTGAGGGAGCCCCCTCCCTGCCGATGCTTCCCTTTAACTCCCGGTACACCGCGATCATGTTTGATCGCGGTGTGCAAGGGGTTAACGTGTCGGGGGCGGTCCGTGACCGCCCCTGACACATAGTGCCGGGTGTCAGCTGTGATAATCAGCTGACACCCGGCCGCGATCAGCGGCGCTCACCACGTGGGCGCCGCTGATCGCGGTAGACGTACTATCCCGTCCACGGTCATACGGGCCCGGGTACCGTGGACGGGATAGTACGTCAGATGTCAGGAAGGGGTTAAAAGGTATCAACCACTGAGGACTCTCAATTCTGAATATTTTTCTATCTACTGGCTAACACAGTACAAAGATATAAATCTTTCCTGTTTACTAAATGCAGATTTTACAGTTTTTACCTATCAACTGGGATTGAAAGATCAGTCCAGTAACAGCAAGCAGATTTGTCTGCCAAGATATAAAAAGCTGCTTATTTTCATATGTACATTTTATTTAAGAAATAAAAATTAAAATGACAATTACTCAATGACCCATTTAGACAAGTTGATAATCTGGAATCGAGCAATCATGATTATTAACCTGGATGGCTAGACAGGCAGGCATTCATACCAATGAGAACATTTATCATTCGTCATGCAAGATTTTTTTTAAGCAAGCCTAAAAATGTATTGTTCTTGGCAGCCAATTGTTCTTTGTAAAAAGGTGTTTTGCTACCAACAACATGATGCTCTATGTGCAAAGAAAAAAAGGTATTACTACCTTTGCACTAATAATCCCATTTTATATTTGTATATTATATATAGCTCTTATACATATATGTAAGAATATCACATTGGTAAAGTTATTCTCAGATTTACGGTATAAATCTGAGCCATTTCAGAAGAGTTTCTATAGCGTCATGTCATTCCTGATGGGATTTTCCAGTTAAATTTTATAATGTAACTATGGGCATTTCAGTCCCAAACTAATGTTAAAAAATGTTCCACAAAGCTTGATTAATTTTGAAGCCAGTCTATTAACTCTCTACTTACTGAAATACTCCTGTTTATAATATAGCAATACAAATAAATTGACAATTTCCAGGACTATAAGAGACATATTGAAATCTCTAGCCAGATCTAAGAATTATTTTCTTAAACTATTACCTGCAAATATCCATATATTAAATAAAAAACAAAAACTCCGGTAACACAAATAAAAAACTGCACAGGCTTCTGGAACTGGCTGAGATTGATGCCAAGCACCCGGATGTCATCCACAGACTTAATGTGAGGAGACATTGCGTCTGTCTTTGAAGGAATACTGATGGATATATACTTCCTTGAGTTGTTAAATTTCAGATCCATGTTGACAGGTTGGGTGACACGATCATCTGACTGCTTCTCTTCACCATCAGAGTTGCTGAAACAAACAAAACATTTTTGTTGAAAAAATATATATATAAACATGACGTAATAAATGGTAAACCCCTCAAAAAACACTAAATGTTTTCAATTCGCAATGTGGATTATACTTTACAATAGAATTCAATACGAAGGCTTAAAAAAAAAAAAAAGAGCCCTGAGGCTGCGTGCACACGTTATTTAAACAACTTCCCCAAACATGAACGGGGATATAGAGGCATTAAGACAGTATTAATTAAAATAATTTTATTCAAACATGTTGAAATAATGACACCTAAACAAGGAATCCTCATAGGTAAAAAACCAGAAGTATAGAAAAACCTGGAAAGCTATAATGTCATGATATATAGTTACACACATAGCAAAAAATAAATATATATGAACATATATTATGTAACTAACAAAACAATGAAAAGTGCACCGTGCAATTGTGCCACATAATAATCAGTACAAAAAATAAAAAAAAATTTAAAAAAAAGTTTTTTTGCAATCAGAATAAGCAATATAAAGTGCACAGTGCAACTGCGCTATATGAGGGCCAGTTTATGAAATGCAGTGTATAATACACCATTCCTTGTAATTTCCTGACCAAAATGTATCACACTGCATAAAACAAAAATGGCATGATAAAAATAAAGTGCTTCGTGCACTGCTCCAAAAAGCTACCAGCCAAAAATGTTTGATCCAGCAATCATTATATATCACAAACTGATCCAAATGTATTACTCACAGTGAAAAATTCCTGGTTAACCAGACCACCCGGGTGTACCCCGACAGCACTGTTTCGCCTGACTGGCTTCCTCAAACAGGTGCATATGTGTGCCCACGTTGAGGGTTTTTTTTGCGGCGCTTTTCCGCTGCCGAATCGCCGCGAAAATGCATCCCATGGGATTCCGCAATGCTGTGCTAATGCTGCAGATTTTTCCACGGCGGAATCGCATAGCGGAAAAATCTGCAGCAAGTCCATTCTTTTTGCTGAATCTCGGAGATTCCACACCCATAGGAGTGCACTGATCCGCTTACTTTCCGCATGTGGCTATGCGCACCATGCGCAATGTAAGCGGATCATGCGCGGATGGTACCCAGGGCCTGGAGGAGAGGAGACTGTCCTCCAGGACCTGGGTACCATAATCCTGTAAAAAATATAATAAAAATAAAAAATAGAGATATAATCGCCCTCCGGCGGGCCCCGACATCCTTCCCGCCTCTCACCATGCTCCCGGCATCTTCCGGTCCCAGTAATGTTTTGCGCGAATGATCGCTGATGACGTCACGCTCGTCCTTCGCCCAAAGCATTACTGGGACCTGAAGATGCCGGGAGCACCGCAGAGCAGATCGGGGGCCGTCGGAAGGTGAGAATAACAATATTTTTTATTATTTTTATTATTTTAACATCCTATATATCACATTTCTAAGGGATGACTGCTACGTCATCAGAGGTCATTCGCGCAATACATCCCTGGGAACGGAACTTGTCGCCAGTGCCAATAAGGGCCAGGACGACTCCAGGGGCCGCCAGAAGGTGAGTATATCCCTATTTTTTATTTTAATTCTATTTTTACAGGTATATGGTACCCAGGGCAGAGGCGAGTCTCCTCTCCAGCAGGCCCTGGGTACCATCCGCACATGAAGTGCTCACTTCACGCATGGTGGGTATAGCCAATGCAATCCTATGGCGGTGGAATCGCCGCGATTCCGCAGAAATAACGGGACATGCTGCAGATTTTACTGCTATGCGATTCCGCAGCGGTAAAATCAGCAGCATTGACACAGCAACTGTGGAATCTCATAGGATTGCATGGGATGCGCTTTTTAAGCGTTTCCGCGGCTGCAGAAAAGCAGTGGAAACGCTAAAAGAAACGCAATGCGGGCACACAGCCTTTAAAGTGCTTTTGTCACGGCTCGGTCATAATTATTTCAATGCTAGCACCAGAGACTCGGCTGAACCATGACAAAATAAGTGATGGCTTGGTTATACATGAGACAGAGCAGAGAACCTGACATCTCTCCAGCAGAGTCTCTTTAGAGGGGCTGTCTGGACCTCACCTACATAGACCTGCTGGAAGCATGCATGACTGGCAGGTATTGCACCCCTGTCTAGTGACAGCCATCACACCTACAGTTAGGGCAGTGAGAATCTGGAATTCCCTGCCTGAGGAGGTGGTGATGGCGAACTCAGTCGAAGGGTTCAAGAGAGGCCTGGATGTCTTCCTGGAGCGTAACAATATTGTATCTTACAGTTATTAGGTTCTGTAGAAGGACGTAGATCTGGGGATTTATTCTGACAGAATTTTATAGGCTGAACTAATGTCTTTTTTCTGCCTTACTATGTTACATACCTGCTGGGAGTATGGAGGTAGCCGCAGCCCCGCACAACAGCATCTTTCTATTCTGATCTGGTCACTGAATGCATGAGACATTGTTAGTAACACACAGATAGTGGAAGCCTGCGTTTATAACTGACCCGTGGACTTTGTGCCACAACTTCTCCCCGGATGTTATAGAGGCTCTCCTTGTGCCAGACTTGGCACCCCCACATATCGTTGGCATACATTACCCTGCACGTAGTAAGTGTCCTGACCCCGACCAATAGCCGGCGGGCCTGGCTGCTCCATTCTGGTCAGGTCTCCCCTTTATTCCCATCCTGGCCCTCTATGACTGAGATCGGCCTGTTTCTAGGTGCCGGCCCAGTGCAGAGGTGGTTGCCGCGCTCCACTGTGTACAGAACCCCCGTAAGAATGAATAGCACTTATTACAGAAATAGTGAGGGGCTTCTGCACGTTTTATATTATGGAATAGACATAGCCAACCCCTAGCACTGAGACGCTGCAGGGTCTCAATTAGTGATGGGGCCCCCCTGCATAGGACCCCATAATGGGCCACCTCAGGGAAGCCACACCTCACAGCCCATGCTACTGAGGAGCCACCACACCCGATCAGGAAGTGCTGGCCCTAATCATGTCCTGCTCTTTACCAGAGACGTGTGACGAGAATACATGCCAAGAGCTGGACACACAGCGGGGCTAGCCGGGCACCGGGTCACAGCAGACGGCGGGGTCTCCCGGGCACATTCCTCCTATGGCAGACAGCGGAACACTCCCGGAAGCCGCATACTGGGAGACGGCCAGTCCGCCGGTACCGAGCAGTATGGCCGGCACTGCCCGCTGTACTGTTCACAGTCGCCGCTTCCGCGTTGTGACGTCACGCCCTGCTGCCGCTTACCTCACAGGCCTGGGCGGGAGGACGGGCTGTGCAGTGTGCAGGGCGCCGGTTATCTCCCCGGCTCTCAGACATCGCTGCTCTTCAGCCGGTCATGTCAGCCCTTACTCCTATCAGCACAACACTTTGTCCTTTACCCATTAGAACCTTTTTCTATTCATCTTCTCACTATCTTTTCCCACAGTTGGACCCTTGTTGTCCACGTTTGTGGCCATTTTTTTTTTACTTAAAGGGAACCTATCACCAGCAAAAACGCGGTATGTTCACACTGGGCGTCTTTTATGCTAATTTTCAGCTGCTTTTTACAGTACCAGCAAAGCCTGAGATTTCATAAAGCTCATGCACACACATTGGTATTTTGTCATCAGGACTTTGTGCTTTGCTGCGGTTTTTGGACAGAGCATGTCACGTTCAGGGTATGTACCCACGTATGCAGAGAAAAACGGACTTCTTCCCAGGAAACCGCGCTTTTTTAATGTTTTTTTTGTGCATTTTTTGCGCGTCTTTACAGGAGCATCCTCCTGCTCATAGAATATAGTTAGAAATGCGTTTTTTCCGCGAAATTAATGAACTTGCTGCGGTTTTTTCCGCAATGTGTTTTTTTTGCTGAAAAAAACGCATCATGTGCAGAAACATTGTGGAATTCATTAAAAAGAATGGGATGCTTCTTGTAAGCATTTTTGAAGCATTTTTGCCGGGAAAAACGCAAAAAAAACGCTTCCATGGGTACACAGCCTCAGTGTTTTTGCAGCGTTTTTCACCCATTGACTTGGATGGATGGTGAAAAAAATGCTGCAAATACGCAGGTTGACTTTTTTTGCAGCATATTTTGCTGCAGAAAAGTCAAGGACAGCCGGCTGTGACATCACTCGGCTCTGCTACCTCTGGGTGGCAGGCGGCATGGTTGCATGATTCGTCTATACAGCCTATTATCCAGCAGAGACACTAAGCCGATGACCCAAACCCCATTCACTTGAATTGGGGGGGCGACAATACAGTGTTTGCCACGCTGTCATGTGCATGATAGTGTGACAAACACCGCTACTGATCATTGGGGAAATCATCCTTGCTGGTCAGAGCCGTGGTTCCCATGCTGTCAGAAGATAGCATGAGCACTCAGCTGTGATCGGAGGTATAAAGTTTACCTCTGGTCACTGGTGTCAGCTGATGGGATAACTGCTCCCATCATCCGACACCTGCAGCCGCTAATAACAGTGAGAGCAGGAGCGGATGATGGGAGTATTCATCTGCGGCTCCTATACTATAAATAAATAAAAAAAATCGATGTGGGTTTCCCCCTATTTTTGATAACCAGCCAGGTAAAGCTCACAGCTGGGGGCTGCAACCCTCAGCTTCAGCAAGGTTGGTTGTCAAGAATAGAGGACTTCCCACGCTTTTTAAAAATTATTTAAATAAATAATTTTAAAAAACGGCATGAGGTCCCCCCTATTTTTTACAACCAACCTTGCAAAAGCAGACAGCGGAGGGCTGATATTCTCAGGCTGGTAAGGGGTCATGGATATTGGTCCCCCCCAGCCTAAAAATAACATCTATTAGATGTGTCAATTCTGGCGCTTTGCCTGGATCTTCCTATTTGCCCTGCAGCCGTGGCAAGTAGGGTAATAGTTGTGGGGTTGATGTCACCTTTCTATTGTAAGGTGACATCAAGCCCACAGCTTAGTAATGGAGAAGCGTCTATAAGACACCCATTCATTACTAATCCTATAGTTACAGTACGTGAAGAAAGGAATTGTGGATGTTCCATGCCATATATGGTTTATTTCCTAAACAAGTAGTATGTAAGCTTCGAAACACATTGACAATAAAAACCTTAAACCTATTTTGTGTGTACCTGCCCTGGACTTACCTTTCCACTTACCAGCAACGCGGAACATCCACAATTCCTGCCCCATAGAATGATATTGTCCAAGTCCGATGAGTACGCTTATGTGAGTGAGCCCTTAGACCAGGAGTAGGGAACGTTTTTTGCTGCCAAGGACCATTTGGATATTTAAACCATCCTTTGGGTGCCATTCAAAATTATCAACTTAAAAATGACCCTGCCTTATTTGGTAAAACTTTAACTAACCTACTCTACTGTGATGGCTGGAACTTTTTATCTTTGTTGTGTCTGTGATGTTAGGTGGTATTGATGGTGTTGCTACTCACAACTGCTTTTCCAGATTTGTGTCGGTCGCGAGCACAGGCGACTTTGAGATTATACGTTTTTTAAAGAACTTGCAGCAGTATGTCATACCGAACACAGACATATATTACACTGCGGGTCTCCTCACATTGGGAATCTCATCACTGCCTAGATTTATAGAACTCAAGCAGTGGGAGATCTGCAATACACATCACATAATTGACACCAAGACTGCTGTGCATACATCACATAGGAGACAACAAGAGTGTCATCTACACATAATCTAGGAAAAACAGAAAGCTTTATACATCACAGGAGACACCAAGACTGCGGTATATACTGTACATCACATAGGATATACGGAGACTGCTAGATACATCATATAGGAGACAAGAGAGTCAGCTGTATATAAACATCACGTGGGAGACATCGAGACTGCTGAATAGATTACATAGGAGACACCGAGACTGCTGGATATCTGAAGATCTGAGGTTGTGGGTTATAATAATCACATAGGCAGGTAAATGATGCATCTATTTTTATATCTTACGTCCATGATTTTACAACAACTCCAGGTACTTGGCCATAATACATTGCCCCTCCCTGGGGCTGGTAGATACACTGCCCCAGTATCAGGTTATAGTCACTGTCTTCCAACGCTTGGTTGGCCTTCAGTTTTTGTATCTCCAGCCAGTATAGTCAGTAGTCACAGTCCACTCTCCATAACATGACCGTAGCATATGTATCTCTTTCCAGCTGGCAACAACAATCCTTAAGATAGTTCCTTAAATCCAGACGATAGATATCATAAACGTGTATCATGCTCCAGCTGGCAACCAAACTCCATAGGCCATCCATACAGGGGCACTAGGACCTCACGCACAGATCCTCGGCATCTCTGCGCCAACTCAATAAACGTGTCTTATTGTTCTACCTCCCTGGGATCATCCCACTGAATGGCAGAAGTGTTCACCCCCCCATCCCTCCCAAAGCTAAGTGTGCATTGGTGGAGGTATTTTCCTCAGACCGTGCCCCTTCACCTGGGACTGCATATGAGACCCTCTGTGGTGACGGCTCAGCTGGGTCTACTATCCCCATACACACAATGGGACTAGTGGCTGGGAGAACAATGGCTTGAGGCACCTGAGACACCGACAAGAGTAATGGAATGATTGCTTTAGTTGATTACCAATCTTGGGTTTGGCCTTGTGAAGGCTGGATCTTATGCATACATGTCTTCCACTGCTTATTGTCGCTGAATGGAAACATTGATTCCTGAGGCTGATCTGACGAGCAAGCAAATCTCTAATAAAACACAGCAAGCAAATCTCTAATAGAACAAAACAATAAGATTAACGTAACTGGGGCTCCGTGCTGGGAAAAGTCTGCATCCCTAAGAGCCGCGGATTCTGCTCTATGTGCATTGGTCCAATAGTCTTTAGAACAAGACCAGCTCCTCACACTAACATAGGAGACACAGAGACTGCTGTATACATCACATAGGAGACACTGAGACTGCGAGACTTATGTATGTACATCACATAGGAGACCCTGGGGCTGTTGTATAAACATCACATGAGACTTTGGGGATACAGAATATTACATCATGTGAAACGTCGGGGCTACGGCATGTACCTCAAAGGAGACCCTGGGGCTGCGGTATATACATCACACCAGATATGGGGCTGTGGTATATATATCAGAGCAAACATAGTCCTGCAGTTTATACATCATAGGAGTCCCTGGGGCTGGGACATATATATCACAGGAGATGCTGGGGCTTCAGTATACATATACAGCTCTGGCAAAAAATTAAGAGACCACCACATCAAAACCCTGTCATGGGCAGCCCAATCTCCAGACCTGAACCTCATTGAAAACCTCTTGAATCTAATCAAGAGGATGATGGATAGTCACAAGCCATCAAACAAAGAAGAAATGCTTTAATTTTTGCGCCAGAAGCAGTATGGAAAGACTGGTGGCAAGCATGCCAAGATGCATGAAAACTGTTTTTAACCCCTTACCTACAATTGACGTAATATTCCGTCCATGTGACCATGGACCTAATTACCATGGACGGAATATTACGCTGATCGCGGCCGAGTGTCAGCTAATTATCATAGCTGACACCCGGCACAATGTGTCAGGGGCGGTCACGGACCGCCCCCGACACGTTAACCCCTTGCACACCGCGATCAAACGCGATCGCGGTGTACCGGGGGTTAAAGGGAAGCATCGGCAGGGAGGGGGCTCCCTCCGTGCTTCCCTGAGCCCCCCACGGCAGCACAATGTGCAGCGCTGCTGCGGGGGGCTCTTTCCCTACAGGCCCCCGGATCCAAGATGGCGACGGGGGCCTGCAGGGAGCTGACTTCCTCACTGCCTGCAAAGCGCAGGCATGAGGAAGTCTGCAGCAGTGCCTGTGACAGATCGCTGATCTGTCACAGTGATCTGTGATGTGACAGATCAGCGATCTGTCACAGGACAGTGATGTCCCACCTGGGACAAGGTAATAAAGTAAAAAAAAAAAAAAGTGTTAAAAATAATTTTAAAAAAATCGCTAAATAAATCAGTAAAAAAAAAAAAAATATTCCCCAATAAATCCATTTTTTCAAAATAAAAAAAAACAAAAACAATAAAAGTACACATATTTGGTATTGCCGCGTCCGTAATGACCTGCCCTATAAAACTGTCCCATTAGTTAACCCCTTTAGCGAACCCCTTAAAAAATAAAAATAAAAAACGAAGCAAAAAATAATGATTTATTATCATACCACCGAACAAAAAGTGCAATAACGCACGATCAAAAAGACGCATATAAATATGCATGGTACCGCTGAAAACATCATCTTGTCCCACAAAAAACGATCCACCATACAGCATCATCCGCAAAAAAATAAAAAAGTTATAGCTCGCAGAATAAAGCGATACAAAAATAATTATTTTTTATATAAAATAGTTTTCATTGCAAAAAACCGACAAAACATAAAAAAACGACCTAAATGAGGTATCGCTGTAACCGTACTGACCCGAAGAATAAAAACGCGTTATCAATTTTACCGCACGCGGAACGGTGTAAACGCACCCCCCAAAAGAAATTCATGAAACGCTGGTTTTTGTTCATTCTGCGTCCCAAAAATCGGAATAAAAAGCGATCAAAAAATGTCACGTGCCCGAAAATGGTACCAATAAAAACGCCAACTCGTCCCGCAAAAAATAAGACCTCACATGACTCGGTGGGTCAAAATACGGAAAAATTATAGCTCACAATATGTGGTGATGCAAAAACTATTTTTACAATAAAAAGCGTCTTTTAGCGTGCGACAGCCGCCAAACATAAAAACCGCCATAAATCGTAAATCAAACCCCCCGTTATCACCCCCTTAGTTAGGGAAAAATAATAAAACTAAAAGAAAATGTATTTATTTCCATTTTCCCGCTAGGGTTAGGGTTAGGGTAGGGTTAGGGCTAGGGTTAGGGTTAGGGCTAGGGTTAGGGCTAGGGTTAGGGCTAGGGTTAGGGCTAGGGTTAGGGCTAGGGTTAGGGTTAGGGCTAGGGTTAGGGCTAGGGCTCAGATTAGGGTTAGGGGTGTGTTGAGGTTCGGGTTGGAGTTATAATTGGGGGTTTCCACTGTTTGGGCACATCAGGTGCTCTCCAAAGGCAACATGGCGTCTGATCTCAATTCCAGCCAATTCTGCGTTGAAAAAGTCAAATGGTGCTCCTTCCCTTCCAAGCTCTGCCATGTGCCCAAACAGTGTTTTACCCCCACATGTAGGGTATCAGCCTACTCAGGACAAATTACAAAACAACTTTTGGGGTCCAATTTCTCCTGTTACCCTTAGGAAAATAAAAAATTGGGGGCAAAAATATAATTTTGTGGAAAAAAATGTTTTTTTTATTTTCACGCCCAGGCGTTATAAACTTCTGTGAAGCACTTGGGGGTTCAAAGTGCTCTCCACACATCTAGATAAGTTCATTAGGGGGTCTAGTTTCCAAAATGGGGTCACTTGTGGGGGGTTTCCACTGTTTAGGTACATCAGGGGCTCTCCAAACGCAACATGACACCCGCAGACCATTCCATCAAAGTCTGCATTCCAAAACGTCACTACTTCCCTTCCGAGCCCCGACGTGTGCCCATACAGTAGTTTTCTCCCACATATGAGGTATCAGCGTACTCAGGACAAATTGGACAACAACTTTTGGGGTCCAATTTCTCCTGTTACCCTTGGGAAAATAAAAAAATGGGGACTAAAAGATCATGTTTGTGGAAAAAATACGATTTTTTTATTTTCACGCCCGGACGTTATAAACTTCTGTGAAGCACTGGGGGGTTCAAAGTGCTCACCACACATCTAGATAAGTTTATTAGGGGGTCTAGTTTCCAAAATGGGGTCACTTGTGGGGGGTTTCCACTGTTTAGGTACATCAGGGGCTCTCCAAACGCAACATGACACCCGCAGACCATTCCATCAAAGTCTGCATTCCAAAACGTCACTACTTCCCTTCCGAGCCCCGACGTGTGCCCATACAGTAGTTGTCTCCCACATATGAGGTATCAGCGTACTCAGGACAAATTGGACAACAATTTTTGGGGTCCAATTTCTCCTGTTACCCTTGGGAAAATAAAAAAATGGGGACTAAAAGATCATGTTTGTGGAAAAAATACGATTTTTTTATTTTCACGCCCGGACGTTATAAACTTCAATGAAGCACTGGGGGGTTCAAAGTGCTCACCACACATCTAGATAAGTTCCTTGGGGGGTCTAGTTTCCAAAATGGTGTCATTTGTGGGGGGTTTCTACTGTTTTGGTACATCAGGGGCTTTCCTAACGCGACATGGTGTCCGATCTCAATTCCAGCCAAAAACGTCAAATGGCGCTGCTTCCCTTCCGAGCTCTGCCATACGCCCAAATAGTGGTTTACCCCCACATGTGGGGTATCAGCGTACTCAGGATAAATTGCACAATATCTTTTAGGGTCCTGTTACTTTTGGAAAAATAAGAATTGAGGGTGAAAAGATCATTTTTGTGGAAAAAATATGATTTTTTAATTGTACTGCTGTACGTTATAAACTTCTGTGAAGCCCTTGGGGGTTCAAAGTTCTCACCACACATCTAGATAAGTTCCTTGGGGGGTCTAGATTCCAAAATGGTGTCATTTGTGGGGGGTTTCCACTGTTTTGGTACATCAGGGGTTTTCCAATCGCGACATGGTGTCCGATCTCAATTCTAGCCAAAAACGTCAAATGGCGCTGCTTCCCTTCCGAGCTCTGCTATGCGCCCAAATAGTCATTTACACCCACATATGGGGTATCAGCGTACTCAGGACAAATTGCACAATAACTTTTAGGGTCCTGTTACCCTTGGGAAAATAAAAATTGGGGGTGAAAAGATCATTTTTGTGGAAAAAATATGATTTTTTAATTGTACCGCTGTACGTTATAAACTTCTGTGAAGCCCTTGTGGGTTCAAAGTTCTCACCACATATCTAGATAAGTTCCTTGGGGGGTCTAGTTTCCAAAATGGGGTCACTTGGGGGGGTTTCCACTGTTTAGGTACATCAGGGGCTCGCCAAACGTGACATGGCGTCCGATCTGAATTCCAGCCAATTTTGCATTGAAAAAGTCAAACGGCGCTCCTTCCATTCTGAGCTCTGCCATGCGCCGAAACAGTGGTTCCCCCCCACATATCAGGTATCAGCGTACTCAGGACAAATTGCACAATAAGTCTTGCAGTCCAATTTCTCCTGTTACCCTTGGTAAAATAAAGAAAATTGAACCTGAAGTATTTTTTTTGTGAAAAAAAGTTAAATGTTCATTTTTTTTTAATATTCAAAAAATTCCTGTGACGCACCTAAAGGGTTAATAAACTTCTTGAATGTGGTTTTAAGCACCTTAAGGGGTGCAGTTTTTAGAATGATGTCACTTTTGGGTATTTTCTATCATATAGACCCCTCAAAGTGGCTTCAAATGTGAAGTGGTCCTTAAAAATAAAATGGTGTTGCAAAAATGAGAAATCGCTGGTCAATTTTTAACCCTTATAACTTCCTGACAAAAAAAAATTTTGGTTCCAAAACTGTGCTGATGTAAAGTAAACATGTGGGAAATGTTATGTATTAAGTTTTTTGTGTGCCGTATCGCTGTGATTTAAGGGCATAAAAATTCAAAGTTGGAAAATTGCGAAATTTTCAAAATTTTCGCCGAATTTCCGTTTTTTTCACAAATAAACGCAAGTTATTTGAATGCAATTTTACCACTAACATGAAGTACAATATGTCACGAGAAAACAGTGTCAGAATCACCGGGATCCATGAAAGCGTTCCAGAGTTATGACCTCATAAAGGTACAGTGGTCAGAATTGTAAAAATTGGCCCGGTAGTTAACGTGCAAACCACCCTTGGTAGTGAAGGGGTTAAATATCAGGTTATTCCACAAAATATTGATTTCTGAACTCTTACTGAGTTAAAACATTAGTATTGTTGTTTCTAAATGATTATGAACTTGTTTTCTTTGCATTATTTGAGGTCTGAAAGAACTGTTTTTTTTTAATTTTGACCATTTCTCCTTTTCAGAAAAAAAGAAACAGCATTTATTGCTAGGAAATTCAGAGACATGTTGTCAGAAGTTTGTAGACTTAGGAATGGCGGAACGCACTAAATAAATAAATAATAAAGTGCGTTTGCCGTTCGGGGTCCACCGTGCAGAAGGTGTTATCACTGCTGCTGAGTAATGGCAGACGTGCTATATGGCGGTATAACGCGCAGGGGTTAAACGCCACCCGATGTGCGCTGAGTGGACTCTGTTAGCTCACAGAGGCGCTGTAACATAACCACAAATGCCGAGCCTGTTAGACTCACAGGTCTCAGCTAAATTGCACGCGCGGTATACAGTCACAGGACACGGGCCCAAGGCTGAGGTCGGTGTCCGTCTAGACCTACCGTGCGTGCGGCGTCGCTACTGCGGACGCCGTTAAATGCTGCTGAATGCAACGCAGAGGCAGACACAGCCGCTATGCGATAGTGCCGTGAGAGATGTGACACCACCGGACGCTAGTGTAGAGGTGTGGTGTGCACAGTGGCCTAAGGCTTGCCACTGACTGGCGCTGACTCTTTCTCTAGTTCCCTATCCACATGCGTAATATCAGAGGGAGGGGAATCTTAATAAGTCAGTCACCAGAATCATACATCCATCACCATTCACACATCTAGCAAGTAAAGTCTATACTAGCACATGGCCGAGCGGCCATGCGGGCCTTTTATAGCCGTGCGCTGCCGGGACCTTCCAGATCTCTGAGATGGACCAATCAGATCTGGAGAAGGCCCGGAGCACGTGACTCCTGACCTCCAGTGGGAGATCATCTCGTGAGCATGCTCAGTGGAGAAGCAGAGGGACTTAGCCTCTGGAATGGCTTGCTGCAGAGCAGCATGTGAGGCTCTGGATTCCTGTTTTGTCGCTGCAGGAATCCGACGCCTAACAGTAGACTAAAAGAACAATTTACATTTTACTCAAAAATATACCTATAAAGAGAAAAATCAAACAAACTGGACATTTGGAAGTGGTCTCTTAATTTTTGCCAGAGCTGTTTATCACAACACATGCAGGGCCTACTACATATACATCATCACAGGAGATGCTGCGGCATGAACATCCCAGGGGACATGGACTGTGGCATATACATCACTGGAGAATCTGGGACTGCGATTTTTACATCACAGGAGATGCTGGGGCTGTGGTATATACATCACAGCAGACATAGGGCTGCGGTAGAGACATCATACCAAACAAGGGGCTGCAGCCTATACATCATAGAAGTCACTGGGAATCGGACTGTGACCTAAACACTACAGGAGATGCTGGGACTGCGTTACATACATCACAGAAGATGCTGGGGCTGCGGTACATACATCACAGGAGATGCTGGGGCTGCAACAAATACATCACAGGAGATGCTGGTGCTGCTTCATATACATCACAGGAGACATGGGGCTGCGGCATAGACATCACAGGAGACATGGAGCTGCGGCATAGATATCACAGGTCACTTGGGGCTGCAGTATAGTCATCATAGGAGATGCTGGAGCTGTGGTAAAGATATCACACTAAACTCTGGGGCTGCAATATATACAGCACAAGAGCCGTGGCACTGTGGTATATACATCACATAGACATTAGGATCTGGTATATACATCACAGGAGACATGGGGCTGCGGTATAGGCTTCACAGCAGATATTTGGCTGTGGTACAGACATCACAGGAGATACTGGGGCAGTGCTGTGGTACAGACATCACAGGAAATTCTGAGGCTGTGGTATGTACATCCCAGGAGACACTGGGGCTGGGGTATAGTGATCACAGGAGACATGGGACTACAGCATATACATCACAGGAGATGCTGGGGCTATGATATAGACATCACAATAGACATGGGGATGCAGCATAGACATCAGAGGAGACTCTGGGGCTGTGGTATAGACATCACAAGAGATGCTGGGGCTGTGGTATAGACATCACAGAAGAGGCTGGGGCTGCCACTGCTGTCTTTACCTATGGGACAGAAGCACATAGCGCGTTAACTCTGCCCGCAGAGTACGTTCAGATACTGGCATTGGCCAGCTTGAGGACTCAATCAAAAATGCATGCGCAGCATTTAGTAGTGAAATTAAAAGAACCAGCGGCCATCAAAATGGAGCTGCTGGCCCAAGTATTGTGGTTCCTGGGAATCTGCTCGGAGACCAGAGAATAGGTCAATGTTTACAGCCCGTAGCCTGAGGTTCATCACCCCTGGTTTAACCCCTTAGTGACAGAGCCAATATGGTACTTAATGACCTAGCCAAATTTTACAATTCTGACCGCTGTCACTTTATGAGGTTATAGCTCTGGAACGCTTCAGCATATCCCACTGATTTTGAGAATGTTTTTCGGGACATATTGCACTTCATGTTAGTGGTAAAATTTCGAAATAACTTGTGTTTATTTCTGAAAAAAATGGAAATTTGACAAAAATTTAGCAATTTTCAAACTTTTAATTTTTGTACCCTTAAGGCCGGGGTTAGACTTGTGAGAAACTCGCACGAGTGTCGTACGTCAATACCCGACACTCCCACCGACACTTGGGACCGGACCGTTCAGCTGCCTAGAAATACATGAAGCTGAACGCTCCGGTCCCGAATGCCGGTGGCAGTGCTGGGTATTGGGTCGCGAGACTCGTGCGAGTTTCTCACAAGTCTGACCCCGGCCTAAATCAGAGAGTGGTGTCACACAAAATAGTTAATAAATAACATTTCCCACATGTCTACTTTACATCAGCACAATTTGGAAACATATTTTTTTTGTTAGGACGTTATAAGCGTTAAAAGTTGACCAGCAATTTCTTATTTTTCCAACAAAAGTTACAAAACCATTTTTTAGGGACCACCTCACATTTGCAGCGAGTTTGGGGGTCAATATTACAGAAAATACCCAAAAGTGATGCCATTCTAAAAACTGCACCCCTCAAGGTGCGAAAAACCACATTCAATAAGTTTATTAACCCTTCAGGTGCATTACGAAAACTAAAGCAATGTGGAAGGAAAAAAATGAACATTCTACTTTTTTCACCAAAAATTTACTTTGGAACCAATTTTTTTTTATTTTCACAAGGGTATCAGGAGAAAATGGACCATAAAATTTGTTGTGCAATTTCTCCTGAGTACGTCAACACCCCATATGTGGGGAAAAGCAACTGTTTGACTTTTTGACCGCAAAATTGGCTGGAATCAATGGTGGTTGCCATGTCACGTTTGGAGACCCCCTGATGAACCTAAACAGTGAAAACCCCCCAATTATAACTCCAACCCTAACCCTAATCCCAACCCTAACCATAACACTAACCACAAACCTAACCCTAACACACCCCTAACCCTAATCCCAACCGTAATCCCAACCCTAGCCCCAACCCTAACCCTTACTTTAACCCCAACCCTAACTTTAGCTCGACTTACTTTATCCCAACTCAATTTAGCCCAATTCTAACCCTAATGGGAAAATGGAAATAAATACTTTTTCTATTGTATTATTTTTACCGAACTAAGGGGGTGATAAAGGGGAGTTTGATTTACTATTTTTTTTATTTTGATCACTGTGCTAGGGTCTATCACAGTGACCAAAATGAACCTATAGGAAAAATTTACTATTGTTGCCGAGTCCTGACCGGCAGATCTCGGCGGGAGCACTGCCATTTTCAGCTGGAAAAAGACGCCGGCGGCTCGGGGGAATTCACGGGGGGTTGCAGGGAAAACGGAGGTACCGGGGGGATTGGGGGACCCTATTTCTCTCTCCTTTGATGTGTGATCATATCAGAGGAGAGAGAAATTGCATGGAAAATTGGACTTATTTTGCGGTCGCCGTTCTACCATTAATAATGACGACTGCAATACCGGGTCGGTAAAAACCGACCCGAATCATGTTCTCTGAGGGTAGCTGGGACCTCAGAGAAATTCCCACTCTGGGGGGCACTATACCCTTATTCCTCTTTGCCAATAAAAAGCGGGCTGTGGTTTAAGTACCCTTAACTGCCGCCGTTAAAAGGCATATTGGTGGTAATTATGGGGTTAAACTAAGTTCTCACAATGAGTGCTTGGTACGTTTTTTATGTTGCAGATGTTTTGCAACTTTTCAGCAAGAAATAGTCAAATTAGGCTTCTTTCATTTCTTCATTACATTTTTGAGTGAGTTTTAATTATATGCATTTTTCCAGCTGAGGTTTTTGTATGTAATGTCTTAAAACTGCTTAATTTTTTATACTTCCTGTTTCTTAGCTTTGTTAAAACTATATTGATAAAGTTTGTGCACATTATGTGTGTATACATATGTTTTTTAACTGTATCGGCAAATAAAATGCGTATTTACTGCTAAAGAAGTTATTTTGTGTATTTTAACACCTTCCCAACAATTGAATTGCATATACACGTTATGTAAGGGAAGGCCTTCCCTACCAATGCAGTATATAAAACTCATGGTTTCGCTCACACTTGCGAAGAAAAAAACACTATAGATTAAACTATAGGTCTTCTTACATCTGCAATAATTTTCTCATGCCAATTTGGCATGCAAAAACAATCGCAGCATGCTGTGATTGCATCCGAGAATCAGAACGCACACATCCGTATTCGTCTATGGGTGCATGTGAAACATTGCACTGCATTTGGATATCACCCAAGTGCAGGCCATATTCTAAATATAACCAAATGCACCAGAGAACTGAAAAATGCAATGAAAAATGCTTTAAACCTTTGATATATTTTAAAGAGAACCTATCAGCTGATACATGCGACCCAAATCATGGGGATCATGTATCAGCCACTGGCTGAACGATCCCATCCAGGTATGTTTGACTCTTAAAAGGCTGCAGCCGCAGCGGACCGAGACGCGCTACACACTAGTCATGCAGGTGGATTCCCGATGGCTTCACCTCATCCGCTGAGAATGACTGGCATGCCTCTTCTTCTTCCTATGCGCACGTATAAGCAAAGGCTTCCCATTCACTGTCAGCTGGCAGGAAGAAGCTGCTGGGGACCCACCTGTACGATTAGTGTTTAGTGGGGCTCTGTCTGCTGCGGCTAATAATAGTATATATTCCTCTGAGACCAAAACTCTGCCTATTCACCAAGCAGCTCATGGTAAAAGCAGGAACATTGTTCTGCCGTTGGCCGACTGAGGGTGAGCGGAGTTTCAACTGCATCAATACTGAATGATTTTACCCTAAATACCTGGTGTTTAACAGATAGCCCTTTAGTATCCAAAAGAGCCAGCTCTTTTTGGTGAAATGAGCCAAATGATCAAGTTCCCCAAGAAGAATCAGACAGCCCATTACTAATTTCAACTTTGTTTGTGACTTATTCACATGGGCACTTTTTATACCTTTCCATTTTCACAAGTTTGTAGCTCCAGCTCTATGCTCAGATTGGTTCTTTTTTTTTAAAGCAGGTAAATGCAAGCTCTGAAGCCCATAATTGCTGCATTTATACTGAACTACACAAGCCTCAGAGCCTGAAGAACAGCTTTTATTTCTGACATAAGCATGTTATATATATGGCAGAAAACAGCTAGATACTACCCCATTGCCACTTAAGATGTTTCTACGACTATGTTATTAAATGGAATTTGGATGTTTGCCAACAATAAACAGCAAATTAAGGTATAAAGTGCTATTAAGAAGATGCGCAGTGTTTAAGTGCTATATAGAGTTAGACAATCACGTTTGTTCATTTTATATCCAGTGAAAGTAAATTGCTGCTGTTAGAGATTAGAATTTAATGTCATTATAATGAGGCACATCGAGATTAATAAAATCAAAGAATGCTACAATGTTGATGTTTTTTTCAAAATGGAAGTTACAACAATAAGGTTTTGTATGTTTTAGGGGAAGTAGAGGAAATTCTAGGTTTAAATGTATTCTGTGATGTGCCCTATGTTGAGCTGTTCATCACATAGATGCTTCAACAACCACTCAGTAAAGTAAGACATATAAGGAGTTGAGAGAGAACTAAACAGAACTCCTTCCAATTGCAACTTTCCTCACAGAGCCTTATTTTTCAAATCTGATGTGTCACCTTATGTGAGAATAACTTTTTTTGATCAAATAGATTTTTATTAATCAGAATTCAAAATACAGAATATACAGTAAATCTTCCACAAACAATAGATTTACAAATTGAACATCCTTGTTCCCCCCTCCCACCCCCCCATGTAGACAGCTTATATAACTCTTTTCTCCATAAGATTTCTCTTACACCGTAATTTACCATTAGTCATCCTTTTTACCCATATTGTCAATCAAACCATACAAAACAGAAATGTTCCTATGTCCGGGTATTAATGGTCTATCCACAACACCAGCATTGTAAAATATAGCACATTCCCATCAGTTAACTGTACCGTATTGTAGCCAGGGATTCCACAACCTCTCATAGGTTTTAGAATTGCCTCTTTTAGCATATATCCTTTCCTCCAGCTGGATGATACAAGACACCTGTTTCACAAACTCTCTCCCAGAAGGTGGTTCTTTCCTGATCCAGTTCCTCGCAATCAGCTTCCTTGCTACATATAGTAGTCTGGCTATAGCAAGCTTTGCACTATTAACTATGTCAATTTCCTCCACATATCCCAGTATGCAGACCAGTGGGTTTTTGGGTATAACACTTCCGTAAGCCCCTTCTATTCTGTTAATGACATTAAACCAGAACGCAGATAGCCTGGGACAAGTCCACATCATATGAAGGATTCCGGCATCAGACCCCCCACATCTTGGACAGTCAGAGTTGTCCCTCAGCCCCATTTTAAACATCAGAAGGGGGGTACGGTACACACGATGGATCACTTAAAGATGGGACAACCTAGCTGGTTCACTCATAGTGAGTTTGGGGACATATTCTAGGATGCTGTCCCATACCTCGTCAGTCATCACCCCAATCTCTCCCTCCCATTTGGATCTGGCTTTAAGTGGGAACCCCATTAAATGTGTATGCAATATATCTTTGTAGGTGTTAGAAATTACCCCTTTTGTAAGTCCAGCACCACCACATATATAGTCCAACACTATGTCAGATTGTATCTGCAGGTTTCTGGAAAGTTTTTGAGCTGTAATGGCATGCTGTACCTGACAGTAGTGGTACCATTCAGAATCCAGCAACTGAAACTCACTCTGTACTTGCACAAACGTTCTCAGCTCCCCATTATCCATAATTTGAGACATTAATGTCAGCCCCCTACTTTTCCAGCCTTCCAGTCTCCCAATTTTCCGAATCTCTGGGAGGTTACTATTATCCCATATAACTGTGAATCTAGTCAACTCGGTCACCCCTCTCACCCTCTTTAGTCTGTTCCACAGGTCTTGTAAGAGTCGCAGAGTGGGACACGCATCTCCCATTACACCCATCTTCGCATCCTCTAGGCCAAGTATCAACGAGCTTCTATTTAGTACGTATTCCAGCACTCCTCTGATGACGCCTGCCTTCTCTTGATTAGACCATCCTCTGAGATGTTGACTTTGGGCAGCTAAAAAATAAAGTTCTGGATTTGGTAGTGCCAGTCCCCCCTCATCCTTTGGTCTTTGCAAGGTTTCAAGCCTTATTCTAGGTTGTTTCTTACCACATACCAAGGCCCTAAACAGTGAATTCACCACTCCGAACCTTTTCTGCGGTATCCAGATTGGGGAGTTGTGTAATATATATAAAAGCTTGGGCATTAAAACCATTTTAAGTATATTAATCCTTCCCACCACCGACAAGTGTAATTTGGTCCAAGTATCCGCCTTAGGCCTCTTTCACACATCAGTTTTTTGCCTTCAGGCGCGATCCGGCTTTTTTTTGTAAAACCGGATCCTGCAAAATGCAATGCCGGATCCAGTTTTTCCCCATTGACTTGCATTAGCGCCGGATCGTGCCGGATGGCATTGCGTTTCATCCGTTTTTTGCCGGATCCGGCAACTTGTCTCATTCCGGCGTCTGGAAAAAACGGCTACTGTAACGTTTTTTGTCTCCGGCGAAAAAGCCGGAAGCGCCGGATCCGGCGCTTCCAGCTTTTTGCTACAATGAAAGTCTATGGGCGCCGGAATGCGCCGGATCCAGAAAAAGACGGATCCAGCCACCGGATCCGGTTTTTTTAAGTCTGCGCATGCTCAGATCCAATTGGCCAGCCCCCAGGAACAGATATAACCTGCTAGACGGATCCGGCAAAAAAACGGATCCGTTTCTACAGTTCTCCAAAATTTATGCCGGATCCGTTTTTTCTAAAAATAGCCGGATCCTGCCTGACGGCAAAAAACTGATGTGTGAAAGTAGCCTTAGTTCTTAGAATTGCCAGTAGAGGTACTAGATTAGTATTAAGGTACTCAGTCACCGGTAGGGAAACCTGTATCCTCAAATATTTAAACATTTCCACACATTGTAGTTTGTTGGCCCCTATGTCTTCCTGAGTCCATACCACCTCCTTGTCCACTTTAAATAGGCTTGATTTAGACCAATTTATGGTCAGTCCTGAGAATTCACCGAACCCCTCAATGGTCTGCACAGCATGATCCAATGAAGCCGAGGGGTCCCCTAGGAATAACAAAAGGTCATCCGCATACAGGGCCACCTTTTCCTCCAAATCGCCATATTGAAATCCCTTTATTGCCTTGTTGCGTCTAATAGCAGCCGCCAATGGCTCTATCGCAATAGCGAACAGGAGTGGCTACAGTGGACAGCCTTGCCTCATTCCTCTATGCAGCTGTATTCCCGCGGACATTACCCCATTAATCATAACTCTAGCTGTGGGTTGACTATACAATAGCTGAATCCACGCTGTAAATTGAGGACCAAAGCCCATACTATGCAGCACTCTCCACAGGTATGACCATTCTACAGAGTCAAAGACTTTATGGGCATCAAGTGAGGCTATCACCCTCCCACCTGGGTTATCGACTGGCAACTGCAGATTGAGATATAGCCTCCGTATATTGGCTGCTGTTGATCTGTTGGGCATAAACCCCGATTGATCCATATGGATCAATGTATCAACAACACCAGATAGTCGGTTTGCCTGCACTTTAGCCAGTATTTTCACATCAGCTGTCAGCAAGGATATTGTCCTGTATCAATCTGGAATTCCTGGATTTTTACCGTCCTTAGGAATCACCACTATCACCGCCTCCCGCATAGACGCAGGCAAAATCCCTTCTTTCATAGCCTCCTCAAACACTATTAATAGCTTGGGTAGCAGAATTTCTTCTAGGTGTTTGTATATTTCCGCAGGAAGACCGTCTGCTCCCGGGGCCCTCTCATTAGTCATGCCATGCAGAGCCATCTCCAACTCCTCTACTGTGATAGGAGACTCCAACTTATCCCTATCTTCCATAGATAGTGTCGGAAGCAGTCCGGCTCCTAGAAATGCCTCCGCCCCCCCTTCCCCTCCCATGCTACTCGATGAATAGAGGTTCTGCTAAAAACCTGCGAAGACCTCCAGAATTTCCGCCGTCTCAGTAACCCTTGTCCCCTTTGCAGTATCCATACTATGTATAAATAAGCTGCCTCTCAGGGCTGCAGCTATAATCGACAATAGATGACCAACTTTTTCCCCTTCTTCGTAGAATCTAATCTTCTGAAAAGCCTGCTTCTTAGTTGCTTTATCTAGTAGTAACCTATTGACCCTTTCATGTGCCTGCCTAAGTGTCAGTTGAGTGTCGGGTGTAGCGTGCTGTGCCATTTCTATTTCAGCCCTAGTTAGGGCTTCCAAACTATCCACCTCATCTCACTTAGTTTGTGTCTTTCTCCTACATATATCCCTGTATAGAATTCCCCGGAGATATGCCTTCATGGCGTCCCATACCACCAGAGGATGAGCACTACCATCATTATGGACAAAGAATTCCCCAATCTCCCGCATGATGCCCTGCATATTTATATGTTGTATCCAGGCCGGATGTAACTTCCACTCTCCCCTTATCCCCCCTCTCAAACGCTCCCGCTTAATGGACACAAGAATGGGACTGTGTTCCGAGATCAAAACCAGGGGAAGAGTCTTGAGGAGATCATTTGCATATTCCCAGTGCCTTCTGGGATAAGTGAAGAGTCTCCGCGAGCTCTACGATCACTGGGTTTTGGCTGTTGCAGCTGAAAAGAGGAAATCGGAAAAACCGCGCGCCTATCGGCGCGCGAATTTTGGCTCATCTTTCATCGTTTTTAAGAAATCTCAAGATGGAAGAGGCTAGGAGCCATTTGGTGAGCTGCATTTCTTGCTACATGTTCACAGACTTACCAGTGGAAAAGCCAAATTTCACATGCCACAAATGCAAGCTTGTGTCCCTGTTGGAGGAAAAGTTGCAAAATCTCGAAGAGAGGTTGGCTACGTTGAAGATCATTAAGGAAGGTGAAGAGTTCTTGGACAGAGCAGAATTATCTCTTCATGTTACAGAAAGAGAAGAAATTCGAAGTGCACCTGAAGAAACAGAGGAATGGAGACATGTGACCCAGAGAAGCAGGAGGATCAGGAGGCAGTCAGCACCCATACTGCTCAGAAACCAGTACCAGGCTCTCACGCAGGAAAATGATGAAGAAATACATCAGGATAAGACTTTGCCAACAAACAGCAACCTTGTACGCCTTCAGAGTCCTCCTGGATGGAGAAAGAAAAATGTTGTGAAGAAGAAACGGAGAGTGGTGGTCATGGGGGATTCCCTGTTGAGAGGAACAGAGGCCGCTATCTGCAGACCGGATATAACTTCAAGAGAAATGTGCTGTCTTCCAGGTGCAAAAATTAAAGATGTGTCTGACAGGATATCAGGACTCTTCAGACCTACAGATGACTACCCATTCCTGCTACTACATGTGGGGACAAATGACACCGCAAGAAACGACCTGGAAACCATCTGCAGAGACTTTGAAGACTTAGGCAAGAAAGTGAAAGAACTGGGAGCGCAGGTGGTCTTCTCTTCCATCCTCCCAGTGGATGGCCATGGAACAAGGAGGTGGAATAAGATTCTGCAGGTGAACAACTGGCTACGTCGATGGTGCCGTCAGCAACGATTTGGATTTCTGGATCACGGAGTGAACTACTTATACGATGGACTACTTGCTAGAGATGGGGTGCACCTTACGAAGACTGGAAAGCATGTATTTGGAAGTCGCCTTGCTACACTTGTAAGGAGAGCTTTAAACTAGAACAACATGGGAAGGGAAGCAAAAGACCAGAAAAAGCCATACACCTGACAAATGCTATTGAGAACTCTGCTAATAGAAGTGGAAAGGAAGAACAAAGACGAAAGAATCTAATTAATAAAAATATTGGAGAAAGAGAAACCAATCACAAACTAAAATGTTTCTATACTAATGCACAAAGCATGGGCAACAAACAAGGAGAATTGGAACTACTAACACAGGAAAAGAAATATGATGTCATTGGAATCACTGAAACTTGGTGGGACGATACACATGATTGGAATACAAGACTAGAAGGATACAACTTATTTGCAAGAAACAGACTTGATAAACGAGGAGGAGGTGTTGCATTGTATGTTAGAAACGCGTATATCTGCACAGAGATTGAAGCTTCAGAGACTGGGAGTTCTGTGGAAACTGTTTGGGTAAGAATACAAGGACAGAACAATGGAAAGGACACCATTGTAGGCATTTACTACAGGCCGCCTGTGCAAGCTGAAGATATGGATGAACTCTTTATGCATCAAATGGCCAAGTTCTCCAAAAAATATGACATAGTTGTCATGGGAGATTTCAACTATCCAGACATTTGTTGGGAATCTCTCTCAGGCAAAACTAACAGGTCAAGGAAATTCTTATCCTCTCTTGCTGACAACTTTATCTTCCAAAAGGTAGGGGAGAAAACAAGGGGAACTGCTACCTTGGATCTAATCCTTATAAACAGGGAGGAAATGGTTGAGGAGGTAAAAGTGGCTGGAACCCTAGGAGGTAGCGACCATGCTATTTTAGAATTTTGGATAACTAGAGGCGGAAGACCTGTGAAGACTCAGACGTCAAGGTTAGATTTCAGAAAGGCAGATTTTAAGGGATTCAGAAAGATAATTGGAGGGATCCAATGGCTGGATATCCTTAAAGACAAAAATGTCCAGGAAGGATGGGAAATCTTGAAAAATGAAATTCTCAAAGCACAGTTGTTAACAATTCCGAAAAGAGGGAAGAATAGGAAGCATTTAAGGAAACCAGGATGGATGAACACAGAACTTAAGCACATGCTAAAAAGGAAGAAAAAAATGTTTATAAAATGGAAAGAGGGAGGCATATCTAAAGAAGAATATAATGCTGTCTGCAGAATCTGCAGGGCACAAATCAGATTAGCTAAAGCTGAAAATGAATTGAGGCTTGCAAGAGATGTCAAAAGCAATAATAAAGGATTTTGGGGATATGTCAAAAGTAAAAGAAAAGTCAAAGATGCTATAGGATTTTTACAGGATGAAAATGATGAAATGGTAAGACAGGATGTTGAGAAGGCTGAACTTTTAAATTCCTATTTTGCATCTGTTTTCTCTCAGAAAGGAAATGTAACATCAACTGTTCTTCACTGTCCTATTAAGGGAATAGAAGAATCCAGGATATCTATAAACAGAAAGATAGTGAGGAAACACTTAGCTAACCTAAATGAATTCAAGTCTCCAGGTCCAGATGAATTACACCCCAGAGTACTGAAGGAGATAGCAGAAGAAATTTCTGAACCACTCTCCATAATCTTTGAAAATTCTTGGAGAACAGGAGAAGTGCCAGAAGACTGGAGAAGAGCAAATGTTGTTCCTATCTTCAAAAAGGGGAAGAAGGTGGACCCAGGCAACTATAGGCCGGTGAGTCTGACTTCTATACCAGGAAAGATCTTTGAACAAATTATTAAACAACATGTAAGTCAATACCTGGATAAGAATGAAGTGATCAAACAGAGTCAGCATGGGTTTGTAACTAATAAGTCATGTCAGACTAACTTAATTTCCTTCTATGACGGTATCACTGATTGGGTGGATCAAGGAAATGCTGTAGATATAGTATATCTTGACTTCAGCAAAGCATTTGACAAAGTCTCTCATACAATCCTTATTGAAAAAATGACTAAGTATGGAATGGACAAGGCAACTGTTAGGTGGATTCATAGCTGGCTTAGTGATCGGACCCAAAGAGTGGTCGTAAATGGCTGCACATCCAGTTGGAAGAATGTCTCAAGTGGGGTACCACAGGGCTCTGTCCTGGGCCCTGTATTGTTCAACATCTTTATCAACGATTTAGATGAAGGAATTGAGGGTAAACTGATTAAATTTGCTGATGACACAAAGCTAGGAGGGATAGCTAATACTAGAGAAGAGAGAGAGAGGATTCAAAAAGATTTAAATAAACTGGAGAAGTGGGCAGTAACTAACAGAATGGTTTTTAACAGGGAGAAATGCAAAGTACTACATCTGGGCAATAAAAATGAAAAAAGCATATATAGAATGGGAGGAATAGGGCTAAGTGACAGCACATGTGAAAAAGACTTGGGTATACTAATAGATCACAGACTGAATATGAGTCAACAGTGTGATGCAGCAGCAAAAAAGGCAAATGCAGTTCTAGGATGTATTAACAGAAGCATACAGTCTAGATCACGTGAAGTCATTATTTCCCTCTACTCCTCTTTGGTCAGACCTCATCTGGAATATTGTGTCCAGTTTTGGGCACCACATTTTAAAAAAGACATCAACAAACTGGAGCAAGTTCAGAAAAGAGCGACCAGAATGGTGACCGGTCTGCAAAACCTGTCTTATGAGGAAAGGTTGCAGGATTTGGGAATGTTTAGTTTGCAAAAGAGAAGACTGAGAGGAGACTTAATTGCTGTCTACAAATATCTAAAGGGCTGTCACATTGTAGAAGGATCAACTTTATTCTCATTTGCACAAGGAAAGACTAGAAGCAATGGGATGAAACTGAATGGGAGGAGACACAGATTAGATATTAGAAAAAACTTTTTGACAGTTAGAGTGATCAATGAGTGGAACAGGCTGCCACGAGAAGTGGTGAGTTCTCCTTCAATGGAAGTCTTCAAACAGAGGCTGGACAGACATCTGACTGGGATGATTTAGCGAATCCTGCTTTGAGCAGGGGGTTGGACCAGATGGCCCAGGAGGTCCCTTCCAACTCTACGATTCTATGATTCTATGATTCTATGATTCTATGATTCTATGATCACTGTCGGTAAGTATTGCACATCCCCCACCACTGCATTCATCAACTCATTAGCTAATGCCATGTCGATGCGAGATAGGGTATTATAAGAAGCTGAATAGCAGGAGAAGCACTGTTACCTGTCATTTCTTACCCTCCAAATGTCCATCAAACCCATTTCCCGAACTAAATTGCCAAATGGGGTTATAGTGTCACTCAATACTCCCAACGGCCTCCTATTCCTGTCCCAATAAGAGTCTATTACATTATTATAGTCACCCACTATCAAAAGAGGCAATGCTCCCCCTCTTCCTGAGATTTCCCAATTCTCCCTCAGCTTAGTACTCGAGTAGGGGGGTGGAATATAAATAGCGGCAATGCACATAAGGTGACCAAATAATTTACATTTGATGACTACACACTGCCCATCCGGGTCAATATGCACCTCTGTTTCCTCATATTGTATTGAAGTATGAATTAGCACAGATACCCCCCTTGCGTAGCTAGAAAAAGTAGAGTGATAGGCCCTCTGTATCTATCGCCTATTCAAGAGTCTCGTTGTGTCCGGTAAAAGATGAGTCTCCAGGAGGCATACCACCGATGGGCCCTAGGTCTTGTATATATTTGAATATAGCTGCCCTCTTAGTTTTGTCAGATAAACCCTTAACATTCCAACTTAGTACCTTAATTTCACCCCCCTCCATAGTGTTGATAACTGGAATTATTAATCGGTGTAGTTTTCCCCCTTGCTGTCTGAACCCATCGCTCCTCCCTCACCCCCCCTCCCATCCCCCCCTCCTCTTCTCCCCCTTCCTAGTGCATATACTCTCAAAGAGAGCTGGGTAATCTGGTCCCCTCTGACCATGTGAGAATAACTTAAAAATTTCTACTATGTTTTACATTGATTCTGAGAGGTACCAAATAATTCTGACTATAAGACGCACCGGACCATAAGATACACCCCAAATTTTCCGAAGGAAAATAGGGAAAAAAAATAATGCGTCAAATGAGGGGCCGTCTTACAGTCCAAATTCAGCTTACCGGGGGGGAGGGTGATCGGCAGCGCTGGTGGAGCAGAGTCACAGGCGGTGTTCAGTGGTCAGTCAATGATCTGACTCCCATACCAAACTGGGGCAGCAGTATGTTCCGCGGTTCTCGGTGGTGCGGGGGTTCCACTGACATTTTCTGAATGCCTAGAGCCCCAGCACATCCATTGCTGCAATGCGGTGGCCTCTGGAAAAATGGCAGCCGGACAGAACAGCACAAATCTGATGACATTATCTTTATATGTGACTCAATCTATGGGTAGGTTCACAAGAACATATCTTCTGTTCAAGTGCTATGTGTGAAAATATGGACAGAATTTAGACTTATGTTATTCAATGGGGCAGTGCAGAGGAGAGTTTTTTTCCTATAAATTAAATCTGCATTTGAAAAAAACAAAATTGGATGCCATATAGTGCTTCCATTTTTTAACGGATACATTGCAATTTTTTTTAACATAGCCAACTGTAAATGATATTGTAAATTATTAATACTTGCTGTTGAAATAAACAGATTGCACATGGTTGACAAGTGAGAAAAAAATGTTGGAGTTTAATCCAGAAAAATCATTTTTTACACAATTGTGTGACCCACTCAATTTATCAGACCAGTCACGTCTGTAAATTACCTCATGCCGGTCTGTATCATGAATGGATGCAGGAATTATTTGCTGTTTACAATGCATTGGTCTGGTTCATTGGGTCTGCATTATGTACGTTTTCAACATGGACAGCAAACAGACAAAAATTGTATTCGTGTGAATGTACCCTTACGCTAGATTTACATATATCTATTGCAGCAGGCTCGGTTTTTGGGAGCGTAGAGAAATATTTAACAACATTTTTCATGTTGAATATTTTGGCGAAAGGTTCTCTTTAATTGATTTCAAATCAATGCAAAAATGCATAATTTGCCATCAGAGTCCTCTTCACTATTGTCTCCCAAGCACTGGTCTGGGGGCACAACATTTACATGAAACATTTTGATCTGGACAACTGACCTGCACTTTCACCTGTCCAGTGCACTAACCTATGTGCTGGACAGGTGGGTATGATCCCACTGGAAATAATGGGATCAGTACCTCTATCAGATTCCATCTGGCATTTTAGTTAACGCTGGATGGAAATGATCATACATCTCTGGATACACTTGAAGTAGACCTTAATCGATACATTCAGTCATACTTTTAATTTCTAAACACGCATACTCTTATAATCATAATTTTTCATGCATTTACACGTGTGGTCAATATTGTTGGTACCCCTCGTTTAATGACAGAAAAACCCACAATGGTGACAGAAATAACTTGAATCTGACAAAAGTAATAATAAAGGCAATCTTCAAACAAGAGACAACTGGAGCAGTTTGCTCTTGAGGAGTGGGTCAAAATACCTGTCGAGAGGTGCAGAAGTCTCATTGACAGTTACAGGATTCATTAGATTGCAGTGATTGCCAAAAAAGGTTGTGCAACATAACATTAAGTTAAGGGTACCATCATTTCTGTCCAGGCCTATTTCATGAGTTAGATTTTTTTAAAATTCTGTGGAAGCATGGTTGAAAAGCAATGTCTGACTTTCATTTGTTCATTTTCATAGATTTTTGATTTATTATTGCTTTTGTCAGATTCAAGTTATTTCTGTGACCATTGTGGGTTTTTCTGTCATTAAACGAGGGGTACCAACAATTTTGACCACTTGTGTATTTTTAGTGATGCAGATGTGCAGAAGAATCATATGTATATAATTTACCATACATTTTAACAAAATGAATACATACTGTATATATTTGTGTATAAGCCCTCCCGTGTATAAGCTGACTCCCTTAATTTTGCCACAAAAAACTGGGAAAACTTATTGACTCTCGCATAAGCCTAGGGTGGAAAATGCAGCAACTACTGGTAAATTTCAAAAATAAAAATAGATACCAGTAAAAGTAAAATTAATTGAGACATCAGTAGGTTAAATGTTTTTGAATAGCCATATTGAATCAGGAGCCCCATATAATGCTCCATACAGTTCATGATGTGCCCCATAAGATGCTCCATACAAAATACGCCCCATATAATGCTGCACAAAGGTTAATAATGGCCCCATAATATGCTCCATACAAAATACACCCCATATAATGCAGCACAAAGGTTAATAATGGCCCCATAAGATCTTCCATAGAATTTTATGCCCCATATGCTGATCCATAAAGGTTATGGCCCATAAGACTTTCCATAGATTATGCCCCATATGCTGCCCCATAAGATGCTCCATAGAATATGTCCCCATATGCTGCCCTCATAAGATGCTCCATTGAATATGCCCCTATATGCTGCCCCCATAATATTCTCCATTGAATATGCCCCCATATGCTGCCCCCATAAGATGCTTGTCATGATCCATGCTGGATCAGGACTGATAAAAAGCACAGGTAACCTTTTTTTTTTCTTAAGCTGTGCTTAAGTTTGGTTTTTGCCCCCGGTGGCCATTAGGATTATTGCACTGTGGTGTCTTTTGTTCTAAATTTGCCCCCCCTGGTGGTGGTGAGCGTCATTGCACTCTGGTTTCTTTAGTTAGTGCACATGATTATAATGCAGGTGTGATTGCTCTGGCTCTGCTATAAAAGAGTCACAGGTGTTGCAATCAGCGTTGGTGATAGTGTTCATTTCAACCATCCTTGGTGGAGGAAGGAGCTGGAGAGCGTTCCTTGTAGCACTGTCTTAGCCCTGGTGTGGAAGGAGTCAGAGGGGATTTTCTTGTAGCTCTGACAGAGCTTGGTGGCAGCTATTCAGGAGGAGAGCTGCATTCTGGTGCTGGACTCTGTTGCCAGGAGCAAGTGCAACCGAGTAAAGCTAAGTGGTGTTTCCCTGTTTGTGTTATTCCTTAGTGTGTATTAGTACACGGTGGGGCCAGTGCCTGCGCCACCCAGCTCCCTAGCAAGGGATAGGTGTAGGGTCTGCTAGGGCGACAGGTGCGGAACCGGCACAGGGAGCGTTAGGAGCGTTAGGGACACTGACTCAGGGGAGTGCAGGAGGTCTCCACGTCCCCTTTCCCTATCACAGGGCCCACCGTTGTAACTGTTTCCCCTTTCCCCATGTCTTGTTGTAGTACCGGCTGGCTGGCCGTGTCACACAGGACAGTATCACGTGCCGCGTCTTGTAGTTTCAGTTACCGGCCTGCAGGTCGCGTCACACAGGACGGGTCATTGTGACATTATCACCAACCGACAACTTTTTTTTCTGCTGAGCCATGGACCTAGTTCAGACCTTTGCCCAAATGCTGCAGACCCTTACTGAGGAGATTAGGTGGCTGCATGGTGAGTTGGCTTTGGGGGCTTGGTTCAGAGACAGATATCCCTCCCTGACAGATTTTCTGGAGGGAGAGATCAATTCTTGGTGTTTCAACAAGCCTGCAAATTATATTTCAGGCTGCGCCCTTGTTTATCAGGGAGTGAAGAGCAATGGGTGGGAATCATTATGTCTCTTCTTAAAGGAGATTCCCAATCCTGGGCCTTCTCCCTACCGGACGATTCTCCATTATTGGTGTCCATGGACGAGTTTTTAGCGGCTTTGGCGCTTGTGTGTGGGGATCCTGTTGGCGCTGCCCTGGCAGAATCCCGACTCCGTAGGTGTAAACAGGGAGCCCGGGTTGCTGAGGAGTACTGCTCAGAGTTTAGGAGGTGGGCCACTAACACTCAGTGGAATGACCCCGCACTTAGGAGTCAATTTGTGCAGGGTTTGTCTCCAAAGTTGCAGGATACTCTGGTGCAGTACGCCGCCCCCAGGTCGCTGGAGACCGCCATGTCCCTTGCCAACAGGGTGGATAGACGCCTCAGGGAAAGACATATACAAAAAGTCCCCCCTGATGTCCTTGCTAGGGAGGAGGACCCACCAGTGCGGACGGAGGAACCCAGACAGCCCGGTGTTGTTGATACAAAAAAGGGGGTGTCTGCGGCTCATCATGGTGGGGGGGTATGCTTTTCCTGTGGGAAGCCTGGCCTTTTTATGAGAGCCTGCCCAGTTCATGCCAAGTCTCCAGATGAACCTATGCAAGTAGGAGGAGCTAGTTTGTATTCGGAGGTGCCTAAGGTTCGTGGAGTGGAATTGGCATGTTTGTACTGTGGGCAGACTGGTCATGGCCTGAATGCTTGCCCATTGCGCGCCAAATTATCTGTGCCATCTGAGGAGCCGCATTCCCTTGGTCGCTTGGAGGGAGGCGACCAGGGAGTATACATTTCCTCCATTTTGCCCCCCCAAGGTACCATGTCAGCAGAAGTCTTGGCTGGCGGGGTACCGGAGGTGATACCGGTGCTTGTGGACAGCGGAGCAGGAGTCATTCTGGTGGATGCTCGCTTTGTCCAGACTCATGGTCTGAGGTGTAGGACGCTAGACCAACCTATTAGCGTCCAGGCCATAAACTCTGTTCCACTGAGCCAGGGGAGCTTGACCCAAGTCGTAGAGAATATCCATCTACGTATAGGACATCATGAGGAGTCCTTGTCGTGCTACGTCTTGGAGGGAATGCCAGTACCTATTGTTTTAGGCCTCCCTTGGCTGAATAGACACAACCCGGTAATAGATTGGCGGGTGAGGGAAGTGGTCAGCTGGGGGCAGTCGTGTGAGGGCTGCTGCCTAGGAACTACTGTCTCTGCCGTCTCTCCCCAACAGACCCCTTCCTCTCCAGTGAGAGCAGCAGATGTGCTGCAGAAGAGTAGGGTGTTATGATTGAGTCACCGTAGGAGGCAAAAACAGAAATGCTAGCTAAGTCCAGAAAACCAGAGAAGTTGGCAGCTATCGGATTGCAGACCCCTAAACCTATCAACACAACTAGCTGTAGCCGTGGGGGGTTCTTACGATGCCCTAGACCCCTCGATCACAGCCGGAGAATTAAATAGGCCTAAAGAAAGAAAGGGGAAATCTAAACTGCCCCAGAGCAGACCCCAAAGCAATAGGCAGCCCCCAACATATAATGACGGTGAAGCAAGATGAAAATACCAACACAGACAGAAAGATAGACTGAGCAAAGAGGGGCCCAAGCTAACTTGATAGAAAAGGACAGGAAGGCTGCTGTCTGCAATCCGTGAAAAACCCTATGAAAATAAGAGCCAACAGACTGACAGTGAAAAAGGCCCTGAAGACGCTAGGCTTCAAAAAAGCTATGTCAGTACTCAGGAATATACTGAAGACAGAGCTACAGGCAAAAGGAGATTCAGCTCACCCCAGCAGGGAATGGCAGAATACTGAAAAGCAAGGAAAACAAAAAAACAAAACAAAAAAGCTAACAGGCAAAACAGAAAACTTAGCTTTAGGGAGCAGGAATCAGACTGGTGTCCTAGAAGTCCACAGAGAAATCACCCGCAGGGCAGAAGGGCGTCGGCAGCCTTATATCCAGTCCGTGACTCCACTCAGCCAGTCATCCTCATTAGACTCAGGTGCCTGATAATCAGGCTCATTACCTTCCTTTACCAGAATAGGGAGTTCACCAGACCCCAGTGACGAAGGGGATAATAAACTCACAACAGTACCTCCCCCTTGAGGAGGGGTCACCGAACCCTCAACCACGCCACCAGGGCGATCAGGGTGAGCCCGTTGAAATGCACGCACCAATCTTTTGGCATGAATATCAGAGGCAGAGACCCAGGAATTATCCTCCTGACCATAACCCTTCCACTTAACTAAATACTGGAGTCTCCGTCTAGCCAGACGGGAATCCAGTATTTTCTCTACCTCATATTCCATGTTACCTTCAACCAATACAGGGTCTGGAGGTGCCACCCCAGGAACAACTGGTTCAACAAACCTCTTCAACAAGGACTTATGGAACACATTATGGATTTTAAATGTGACAGGAAGAGCCAAACGAAAAGAGACCGGATTAATAATCTCCAAAATCATGTAAGGTCCAATAAATCTAGGCTTAAACTTAGGAGAAGCCACCTTCATAGCAATATTTTTTGATGATAACCACACCATATCACCAATCTTATACTGGGGACCAATGGTCCTATGTCGATTGGAAAACCGCTGGGCCTTTTCCTGGGAGAGAGATAACTTATCCACCACTTGGTCCCAGATCTGGTGCATTCTCTCCACCACAGTGTCAACACCTGGGCAGGCAGAAGGCTCCACCTGCCCTGAAGAAAATCGAGGATGAAACCCAAAGTTACAAAAAAAAGGTGACATCAAAGTGGCAGAACTAGCTCTATTATTTAAAGCAAATTCGGCCAAGGGCAAAAATGAAACCCAATCATCCTGATCAGCGGAAATAAAACATCTCAAATACGACTCCAAGGTCTGGTTTGTTCTCTCTGTCTGCCCATTGGTCTGAGGGTGAAAAGCAGAGGAGAAGGACAACTGAATTCCCAGCTTGGAACAGAAAGTCCTCCAAAATCTAGACACAAACTGAACTCCTCTGTCAGATACAATGTTCTCAGGAATCCCGTGTAAGCGAACCACCTGTTGCAAAAACAGGGGCACCAACTCAGAGGAAGATGGCAACTTAGGGAGTGGTACAAGATGAACCATCTTAGAGAACCTATCACAAATCACCCAAATAACAGTCATTCTTTGAGAGACCGGCATATCAGAGATGAAATCCATTGAAATATGGGTCCATGGCCTCCTGGGGACCGGCAAAGGCATCAACAACCCACTAGAGCGAGAACAAGATTTAGACCGGGAGCAAGTCCCACAGGACTGCACAAAATTCCTGACATCATGAGACAAGGTGGGCCACCAAAAAGAGCGACTCACCAGATCTCTAGTACCAAAAATACCTGGATGACCAGCCAATGCAGAGCAATGAACTTCAGACATCACTCTCTTCTTCCACTGGTCAGGAACATACAACTTTCCACTGGGACAACGCTCAGGTTTGTCCTCGTGGAACTCTTGCAGAGCAAGTCTCAAATCGGGCGAGATGGCAGAAAGAACTACCCCTTTGCCTAAGATGGTAGCAGGCTTGGTCACTACAGGAGAATCAGCAAAGAAACTCCTAGAGAGGGCGTCTGCCTTGACATTCTTAGTTCCAGGAAGAAAAGAGACCACAAAATCAAAACGTGTAAAAAACAAGGCCCACCTAGCCTGTCTAGGGTTCAAGCGTTTAGCCGACTCCAGGTAAATCAAATTCTTGTGGTCAGTGAGGACCACAACTTGATGTTTAGCTCCCTCCAACCAATGTCTCCACTCCTCAAATGCCCATTTCATGGCCAACAGTTCCTGATTCCCCACATCATAGTTACGTTCAGATGGAGAGAACTTTCGGGAAAAGAAAGCACAGGGATTCATTTTAGATGTTACAGGATCCTTTTGGGACAAAACAGCTCCTGCACCAATCTCAGTAGCATCCACCTCTACCTGGAACGGGAGTGAGACATCAGGTTGCCGCAAAACCGGGGCGGAGGTAAATCTTCGCTTCAGCTCCTGAAAGGAAGCAACAGCCTCAGGAGACCAATTCAACACATCAGCACCCTTCTTAGTCAGATCAGTCAATGGCTTGGCAATACTAGAAAATTTTGCTAGAAATTTCCGATAAAAATTAGCAAAACCCAAAAACTTCTGGAGGGCCTTCAAAGAAGTGGGCTGAACCCAATCATAAATGGCCTGTACCTTGGCCGGGTCCATTTCAATAGTCGACGGAGACAAAATAAATCCCAAAAATGAAATCCTCTGTACTCCAAAAAGGCATTTCGATCCTTTGACATACAGGGAATTCTCCCTCAAGATCCGGAACACAGTCCGAATATGTTCCATATGAGAATCCCAATCCTTGGAGAAGATCAAAATATCATCCAGATAGATAATCAAAAATTTATCGACAAAGTCTCGGAAAATATCGTTCATGAAGCACTGGAAGACAGAAGGGGCATTAGTGAGCCCAAAAGGCATCACCAGGTACTCCAAATTTTCCTCCGGAGTATTAAACGCCGTCTTCCATTCATCCCCCTGCTTAATGCGGATTATACGCCCCCCTGAGGTTAAGCTTGGTAAACCAGCAAGCACCTCTAACTCTAGAGAATAGATCCGAAATCAGGGGTAACGGATACTGATATTTAATAGTAATTTTATTGAGGGCACGATAATCAATACAAGGCCTTAAAGAACCATCCTTTTTGGCCACAAAAAAAAAACGGCACCTAAGGGTGAAGAGGATGGTCTAATATGACCCTTCTCCAACGCCTCCTTAATATAGGACCGCATAGCCTCGTGCTCGGGTACAGATAAATTGAAGAGCCGACCCTTGGGAAATTTACACCCCGGGCTTAGTTCAATTGCACAGTCATAACTCCTATGAGGAGGCAAGGACGCAGACTCATTCTCACTAAATACATCATAAAAGTCCGCCAAATAGTCAGGAACATCATGCGACTGAGGAGAGGTGGAAAAAACCGGAGCCTCACTAAAGGCACACCGACAACCCCAACTCACCACAGACACAGATTTCCAATCCAAAACTGGATTATGAATTTGCAACCAGGGAAACCCCAGAACAACGGCATCATGCAGACCATGCAATACCAAAAATCTGCAATTTTCTTGATGGTCTGGGGCGACCCGCATGACCACCTGGGTCCAAAACTGAGGTTTATTTTTAGCCAAAGGAGTAGCATCAATCCCCCGCAAAGGGATAGGCGACTGCAGAGGTGTCATCGGAAATCCACAACGTTTAGCAAAATCCAAGTCCATTAGGTTTAGCGCTGCTTCCGAATCCACAAAAGCCTTGGCGGAAAATGTGGACAGGGAGCAGATCAGAGTAATTGCCAGAAGAAACTTAGGTTGAACACCACCAACAGAAAACGTGTGTGCAAAGCGTTTCTCTCGTTTAGGACAAACAGAAATAATATGCGAGGCATCTCCACAGAAAAAACACAGCTTATTAAGCCTTCTGAACTCCTGACATTGCGCCTTAGACAAAACTCTATCACATTGCATAGGTTCGGACGTCTGTTCAACCGGTGGCAACACCTCTCGTGCAATCCTGCGTTCACGTAAACGCCGATCAACCTGAATGGCTAATGACATAGAATCGTCCAGACCAGAGGGAACAGGAAATCCCACCATAGTATCTTTTATGGCTTCTGACAAACCCTTCCGAAAGAGAGCAGCCAAGGCATTATCATTCCAGGTAGTAAGGACCGCCCACTTTTGGAACTTTTGACAGTACAACTCTGCAGAATCTCGACCCTGGTTCAATGCCAACAGGGTCTTTTCAGCCTGATCAATAGCATTAGGTTTGTCATACAACAACCCCAAAGCTTGAAAGAATGCGTTCACATTAGTCACAATAGGATCATCTGGTTTCAAAGAAAACGCCCAATCCTGGGGATCGCCACGCAGCAAAGAGATGACAATTTTAACCTGCTGCGCGGAGCTCCCTGACGAGTTAGGCTTCAAGGCAAAAAATAATTTACAATTATTTTTGAAACTCAAAAATTTAGATCGATCCCCAAAAAATACATCAGGTGTAGGGATCTTTGGTTCAACAGCATGCGAACGAGCAAGGTAGGCGGAAATTCCCTGCACTTCCGCAGCGAGCTGCTCCACATGATCAGACAATTGCTTTATCTCCATTGAGAGAAAAAAAATTCCCCCTACGGCCTCAGAGATATAGAGGAAAGAATATACACACTTTTTTTTTTTTTTTAAACACAATTCTTTCCTGCTATTGAGTACACTAGGATCTGCGGTATGGCGGGTGATTCTGTTATGATTGAGTCACCGTAGGAGGCAAAAACAGAAATGCTAGCTAAGTGCCGAAAACCAGAGAAGTTGGCAGCTATCGGATTGCAGACCCCTGAACCTATCAACACAACTAGCAGTAGCCGTGGGGGGTTCTTACGATGCCCTAGACCCCTCGATCACAGCCGGAGAATTAAATAGACCTAAAGAAAGAAAGGGGAAATCTAAACTGCCCCAGAGCAGACCCCAAAGCAATAGGCAGCCCCCAACATATAATGACGGTGAAGCAAGATGAAAATACCAACACAGACAGAAAGATAGACTGAGCAAAGAGGGGCCCAAGCTAACTTGATAGGAAAGGACAGGAAGGCTGCTGTCTGCAATCCGTGAAAAACCCTATGAAAATAAGAGCCAACAGACTGACAGTGAAAAAGGCCCTGAAGACGCTAGGCTTCAAAAAAGCTATGTCAGTACTCAGGAATATACTGAAGACAGAGCTACAGGCAAAAGGAGATTCAGCTCACCCCAGCAGGGAATGGCAGAATACTGAAAAGCAAGGAAAACAAAAAAACAAAACAAAAAAGCTAACAGGCAAAACAGAAAACTTAGCTTTAGGGAGCAGGAATCAGACTGGTGTCCTAGAAGTCCACAGAGAAATCACCCGCAGGGCAGAAGGGCGTCGGCAGCCTTATATCCAGTCCGTGACTCCACTCAGCCAGTCATCCTCATTAGACTCAGGTGCCTGATAATCAGGCTCATTACCTTCCTTTACCAGAATAGGGAGTTCACCAGACCCCAGTGACGAAGGGGAAAATGAACTCACAACAGTAGGGGCAAGTCTCAACCCTCACCATTGGCCAACCCTGGGAGGCGCAGGCCTCTTCGTGGAAGGGGTTGGAGGGTAGTGTACCCCTTTGTGAAGTGCGGGGGTGTGAGTGTGGTGACACAGGGGGTCACCTCTGTTGTCAATCCCAGAAAGAGTTCTCCAAATGGTGACAAACGAACGAGTGGCAATAAACGTTCAGGTCTGGACCTGTGTGTGAACGAGCATGTATGGGTGGCCACCAAAAAACATCCATTTGAAGTGTGTTATGGAGTGTTACCAGCTCATACCAAACATACACATACACCACTCGTTCCCCAGGTCAGCGCTTTGGAGATGTGTGGTGCCTCCAGAACATACATTGCCAATTCCAGCGGGCTCGTTTCTCATCAACCTGATGTTCAGGTAGTTGCTGGGGTGAACTCTGGGTCTGGGCGTCTCCGCTGTGGGTGGTTCCCTGATGAGGAGTGGTCTTGAGGGTCTAGAAGGGAGGGAACTGTCATGATCCATGCTGGATCAGGACTGATAAAAAGCACAGGTAACCTTTTTTTTTTTTCTTAAGCTGTGGTTTTTGGTTTTTGCCCCCGGTGGCCATTAGGATTGGTGCACTGTGGTGTCTTTTGTTCTAAATTTGCCCCCTGGTGGTGGTGAGCGTCATTGCACTCTGGTTTCTCTAGTTAGTGCACACAGGACAGTATCACGTCTTGTAGTTTCAGTTACCGGTCTGCGGGTCTCGTCACACAGGACGGGTCATCGTGACAATGCTCCATAGAGTATGCCCCCATATGCTGCCCCCATAAGATGCTCCATTGAATATGCCCCATATGCTGCCCCCATAAGATGCTCCATAGAATATGCCCCCATATGCTTCCCCCATAAGATGCTCCATAGAATATGCCCCCATATGCTGACTCCCTAGGGATTCTCAATTGAATATGCCCCCATATGCTGCCCCCATAAGATGCTCCCTTGAATATGTCCCCATATGCTGCCTCCATAAGATGCTCCATAGAATATGCCCCCATATGCTGCCCCCTTAACCCCTTACCTACAATTGACGTAATATTCCGTCCATGTGACCATGGACCTAATTACCATGGACGGAATATTACGTCATCGCGATCAGCGGCGCCCACGTGGTGAGCGCCGCTGATCGCGGCCGAGTGTCAGCTAATTATCATAGCTGACACCCGGCACAATGTGTCAGGGGCGGTCACGGACCGCCCCCGACACGTTAACCCCTTGCACACCGCGATCAAACGCGATCGCGGTGTACCGGGGGTTAAAGGGAAGCATCGGCAGGGAGGGGGCTCCCTCCGTGCTTCCCTGAGCCCCCCACGGCAGCGCAATGTGCAGCGCTGCTGCGGGGGACTCCCTTCCTCCAGGCCCCCGAATCCAAGATGGCGACGGGGGCCTTCGGGGGCCTGAGGAAGCTGGCTTCCTCAGTGCCTGCAAAGCGCAGGCATGAGGAAGTCTGCAGCAGTGCCTGTGACAGATCGCTGATCTGTCACAGTGATCTGTGATGTGACAGATCAGCGATCTGTCACAGGACAGTGATGTCCCACCTGGGACAAGGTAATAAAGTAAAAAAAAAAAAAAAAAAAGTGTTAAAAATAATTTAAAAAAAATCGCTAAATAAATTAGTTAAAAAAAAAAAAAATATTCCCCAATAAATCCATTTTTTGAAAATAAAAAAAAAACAAAACAATAAAAGTACACATATTTGGTATCGCCGCGTCCGTAATGACCTGCCCTATAAAACTGTCCCATTAGTTAACCCCTTTAGCGAACCCCTTAAAAAATAAAAATAAAAAACGAAGCAAAAAATAATGATTTATTATCATACCACCGAACAAAAAGTGCAATAACGCGCGATCAAAAAGACGCATATAAATATCCATGGTACCGCTGAAAACGTCATCTTGTCCCGCAAAAAACGAGCCACAACACAGCATCATCAGCGAAAAAATAAAAAAGTTATAGCTCGCAGAATAAAGCGATACAAAAATAATTATTTTTTATATAAAATTGTTTTCATTGCAAAAAACCGACAAAACATAAAAAAACGACCTAAATGAGGTATCGCTGTAACCGTACTGACCCGAAGAATAAAAACGCGTTATCAATTTTACCGCACGCGGAATGGTGTAAACGCACCCCCCAAAAGAAATTCATGAAAAGCTGGTTTTTGTTCATTCTGCATCCCAAAAATCGGAATAAAAAGCGATCAAAAAATGTCACGTGCCCGAAAATGGTACCAATAAAAACGTCAACTCGTCCCGCAAAAAATAAGACCTCACATGACTCGGTGGGTCAAAATATGGAAAAATTATAGTTCACAATATGTGGTGATGCAAAAACTATTTTTACAATAAAAAGCGTCTTTTAGCGTGCGACAGCCGCCAAACATAAAAACCGCCATAAATAGTAAATCAAACCCCCCGTTATCACCCCCTTAGTTAGAGAAAAATAATAAAACTAAAAGAAAATGTATTTATTTCCATTTTCCTGCTAGGGTTAGGGTTAGGGTAGGGTTAGGGCTAGGGTTAGGGTTAGGGCTAGGGTTAGGGCTAGGGTTAAGGCTAGGGTTAGGGTTAGGGTTAGGGTTAGGGCTAGGGTTAGGGCTAGGGTTAGGGCTAGGGTTAGGGATAGGGTTAGGGCTAGGGCTCAGATTAGGGTTAGGGGTGTGTTGAGGTTAGGGTTGGAGTTATAATTGGGGGTTTCCACTGTTTGGGCACATCAGGTGCTCTCCAAAGGCAACATGGCGTCTGATCTCAATTCCAGCCAATTCTGCGTTGAAAAAGTCAAATGGTGCTCCTTCCCTTCCAGGCTCTGCCATGTGCCCAAACAGTGTTTTACCCCCACATGTAGGGTATCAGCCTACTCAGGACAAATTACAAAACAACTTTTGGGGTCCAATTTCTCCTGTTACCCTTAGGAAAATAAAAAATTGGGGGCAAAAATATAATTTTGCGGAAAAAAATGTTTTTTTTATTTTCACGCCCAGGCGTTATAAACTTCTGTGAAGCACTTGGGGGTTCAAAGTGCTCTCCACACATCTAGATAAGCTCCATGGGGGGTCTAGTTTCCAAAATGGGGTCACTTGTGGGGAGTTTCAATAGTTTAGGTACATCAGGGGCTCTCCAAACGCACATGACACCCGCATACCAATCCATCAAAGTCTGCATTCCAAAACGTCACTACTTCCCTTCCGAGCCCCGACGTGTGCCCATACAGTAGTTTTCTCCCACATATGAGATATCAGCGTACTCAGGACAAATTGGACAACAACTTTTGGGGTCCAATTTCTCCTGTTACCCTTGGGAAAATAAAAAAAATGGGGACTAAAAGATGATGTTTGTTGAAAAAATACGATATTTTTATTTTCACGCCCGGTCGTTATAAACTTCTGTGAAGCACTGGGGGGTTCAAAGTGCTCACCACACATCTAGATAAGTTCATTAGGGGGTCTAGTTTCCAAAATGGGGTCACTTGTGGGGGGTTTCCACTGTTTAGGTACATCAGGGGCTCTCCAAACGCAACATGACACCCGCAGACCATTCCATCAAAGTCTGCATTCCAAAACGTCACTACTTCCCTTCCGAGCCCCGACGTGTGCCCATACAGTAGTTTTCTCCCACATATGAGGTATCAGCGTACTCAGGACAAATTGGACAACAACTTTTGGGGTCCAATTTCTCCTGTTACCCTTGGGAAAATAAAAAAATGGGGACTAAAAGATCATGTTTGTGGAAAAAATACGATTTTTTTATTTTCACGCCCGGTCGTTATAAACTTCTGTGAAGCACTGGGGGGTTCAAAGTGCTCACCACACATCTAGATAAGTTCATTAGGGGGTCTAGTTTCCAAAATGGGGTCACTTGTGGGGGGTTTCCACTGTTTAGGTACATCAGGGGCTCTCCAAACGCAACATGACACCCGCAGACCATTCCATCAAAGTCTGCATTCCAAAACGTCACTACTTCCCTTCCGAGCCCCGACGTGTGCCCATACAGTAGTTTTCTCCCACATATGAGGTATCAGCGTACTCAGGACAAATTGGACAACAACTTTTGGGGTCCAATTTCTCCTGTTACCCTTGGGAAAATAAAAAAATGGGGACTAAAAGATCATGTTTGTGGAAAAAATACGATTTTTTTATTTTCACGCCCGGACGTTATAAACTTCAGTGAAGCACTGGGGGGTTCAAAGTGCTCACCACACATCTAGATAAGTTCCTTGGGGGGTCTAGTTTCCAAAATGGTGTCATTTGTGGGGGGTTTCTACTGTTTTGGTACATCAGGGGCTTTCCTAATGCGACATGGTGTCCGATCTCAATTCCAGCCAAAAACGTCAAATGGCGCTGCTTCCCTTCCGAGCTCTGCCATACGCCCAAATAGTGGTTTACACCCACATGTGGGGTATCAGCGTACTCAGGATAAATTGCACAATATCTTTTAGGGTCCTGTTACTTTTGGAAAAATAAGTATTGAGGGTGAAAAGATCATTTTTGTGGAAAAAATATGATTTTTTAATTGTACTGCTGTACGTTATAAACTTCTGTGAAGCCCTTGGGGGTTCAAAGTTCTCACCACACATCTAGATAAGTTCCTTGGGGGGTCTAGATTCCAAAATGGTGTCATTTGTGGGGGGTTTCCACTGTTTTGGTACATCAGGGGTTTTCCAATCGCGACATGGTGTCCGATCTCAATTCTAGCCAAAAACGTCAAATGGCGCTGCTTCCCTTCCGAGCTCTGCTATGCGCCCAAATAGTCATTTACACCCACATATGGGGTATCAGCGTACTCAGGACAAATTGCACAATAACTTTTAGGGTCCTGTTACCCTTGGAAAAATAAAAATTGTGGGTGAAAAGATAATTTTTGTGGAAAAAATATGATTTTTTAATTGTACCGCTGTACGTTATAAACTTCTGTGAAGCCCTTGTGGGTTCAAAGTTCTCACCACATATCTAGATAAGTTCCTTGGGGGGTCTAGTTTCCAAAATGGGGTCACTTGGGGGGGTTTCCACTGTTTAGGTACATCAGGGGCTCGCCAAACGTGACATGGCGTCCGATCTGAATTCCAGCCAATTTTGCATTGAAAAAGTCAAACGGCGCTCCTTCCATTCTGAGCTCTGCCATGCACCGAAACAGTGGTTCCCCCCCACATATCAGGTATCAGCGTAGTCAGGACAAATTGCACAATAACTTTTGCAGTCCAATTTCTCCTGTTACCCTTGGTAAAATAAAGAAAATTGAACCTGAAGTATTTTTTTTGTGAAAAAAAGTTAAATGTTCATTTTTTTTTTAATATTCAAAAAATTCCTGTGACTCACCTAAAGGGTTAATAAACTTCTTGAATGTGGTTTTAAGCACCTTGAGGGGTGCAGTTTTTAGAATGGTGTCACTTTTGGGTATTTTCTATCATATAGACCCCTCAAAGTGGCTTCAAATGTGAAGTGGTCCCTAAAAATAAAATGGTGTTGCAAAAATGAGAAATCGCTGGTCAATTTTTAACCCTTATAACTTCCTAGCAAAAAAAAATTTTGGTTGCAAAATTGTGCTGATGTAAAGTAAACATGTGGGAAATGTTATGTATTAAGTTTTTTGTGTGCCGTATCGCTGTGATTTAAGGGCATAAAAATTCAAAGTTGGAAAATTGCGAAATTTTCAAAATTTTCGCCAAATTTCCGTTTTTTTCACAAATAAACGCAAGTTATTTGAATGCAATTTTACCACTAACATGAAGTACAATATGTCACGAGAAAACAATGTCAGAATCACCAGGATCCATGAAAGCGTTCCAGAGTTATGACCTCATAAAGGTACAGTGGTCAGAATTGTAAAAATTGGCCCGGTAGTTAACGTGCAAACCACCCTTGGTAGTGAAGGGGTTAAGATGCTCCATTGAATATGCCCCCATATGCTGCCCCCATAGGATGCCCCATAGATTATGCCCCCATATGTTGCTGCTGCCGCTACTGCAGGTATTAAAAAAAGACATGCTCACCTCTCGTCGCTGGGGGCCAGGTGCCAGTGTGCTGAGCAGGCGGCGACACCGGCACACTATGGGGGTCTGGTGTCACCGCTGGCTCAGGACCCGGCACCTGAGATATTCACCTGTCCCGGGTCCAACGCTGCTTGCCGCTGTCTGCCCGCCGGGTCCCTCTGTCAGTGACATCAGGCAGCAGAGGGTGCGCACTGACTACGTCATCACACCCTCTGCTGTCTGAACGTCACAGACAGAGGGACCCGAATGGGCAGACAGCGGCAAGCAGCGTTGTAACCGGGACAGGTGAATATAGCTTATACTTACCTTCCCCTGGTGCGTCTCTGCAGCCCTGCTTCTCCCACAATCTCCCTTTCTTCCTTCAGCGGTCGCGTGGTACTGCTCATTAAAGTCATAAATATGCGCATATTCATAACTTTAATGGGCGGTATCACCTGACCGCTGTAAGAAGGAAAGGAGACCGTGGGACAAGCAGGGAGGCTGCAGAGACCACACTAGGGGGGGTCAGTAAGATGTGACACCCCAGCTCCCCCTCCCCAACCTACCCCCTGGCTATTTGACTTGCGTATAACCCGAGAGGGGGACTTTCAGCCCAAAAAAATGGGGTGAAAATCTCGGGTACATACCTATTTTCCTTTTAAGTAACCATTCATTCATTTTAGGATAATGCATAATAAAACATTTAAAGAAATTGGCACCATTTTCCAGTCTTGTTAAAAGTTGCACCCTTCACCAGTATTTAGAAATATCTCCCAAACATTTTTAAAATAAAATAAAAAAACACACGCATCTGAAATAAGGAAAATATTTTTTGCAGATTCATGAGAACGCTAAACGTTAATCTAAAGATGGGTTGGTATATATTCGCACAATTCTCAGACATTACAATTAGTCAATCTGTGTAAGGGCTCATTCAGACATCAGTTTTTTGCATGTGACATCTAGCCCCGGTTTTCACATATAGAACTCGTATCTATTAGGCTACATGACTGTTCACATGTCCGAGTATTTTTATGGATGACTTTTCATAAAAATCATAGTTTAACTAGCTGGGAACCATATTAGAGATGTCACTTGTCTGGCATATTCCTGCCCCTCTCCAGGTGATTGACAGGTGTCTTCTGTGTGAAAAAGTTATCAATTACCAAAGCAGGTTGAGAAGAAGATGTCTGGTGAACTAGTCTGAACCTTGCCGGCTTTTCAATCTATAAATCAACCAGTGTCAAACCTCGGGCAGCATGAATCAAATGACAAGTTCCCTTTAACTGTAAACATTTTTCAATCATAATATCCATTTTTTATAGAATACCACTGCCGTGTAAAATAAAAGCATAAACATTTTAACCTAAAGCTAAAAAAAGAAATAATATTAGTGTTTCATTTTGCTCCATGTGCTATACTTACTGTGCAGGTAATGGTGTATTGTGAGACTTCCCATATGCTAATTCAGATAATTTTCTGCTAAAATCATATATAATTCAGTACCTTTCATTACTGCTGTTCTGATGGTTGTTCAAGCTACTTGAAGATGGCTGTGTGTTGTTTTCAGTAAACATAACCTCATTAAAATGAAGATACAAAAAAAACAGAATTGCTTAAGCTGATATACGGACTTCCTTGTTCTCTGATCTCGTTCTACTTCGTGGCCGTTACTAGTTAACTGGGAAGTGTTTAACTTGAGTCATTTGACACCATTCACATCCTGTATACAGGTGGAAGAATAGTGAATAATCCAGCGCTGCAAGAATGAAAAACATGTCCTCTTTACTAGAATTTAATCTTACATGCAACATACAGTAACAAATGTATAATTAACAATAACAAATGTATAATAATATTCATCATGACTGTTGAATTGAAATCAATAACAGTAAGTTTTTCTAAAAGTGCTCAAACCTTTCCCACTTCTCGACATTCAACATACCATACAGTGCAGTTGTCGGCTGTTTTATGCCTCTTTAATGCATTTAACTTTGTAATTACCACTATAAGTCTCTGACAGCAGCATTTCATTGGTGCGATCATATGTTCATGTTCCCTATTGAGACCAAAATCTAAAGTAAAATGCATTAAAAAAAGTTTTACAGAAATTATACATATACAAGATGCATCATTCCTTTATTTCTGCTTAATAAATGAAGAAGTATAAAAATTATAGGGACCCAGATGCTGCTGGGGGTAGCAGGAGCAGGGGAAACAACAGCGCAGCCGTGTCGGTGTGCATGTCGGCGCCCCTATCGGAGGAAGAGGAAGAACCATGCAAGAACGCCAGCTCTAGAGTACTTCCCTCCTTATGCCCCCATCTTTCAAGTCTGAAGGAATCTCTGTAGAAGAAGTGGGGCATGAATATTCTCCCTGGCCTCCTAAGATCTCCCTTCCAATCTACCAGGAAAAAAGTTTTATACCTTATCTTCTTCATGGCCAAGAAGCTCTTCACCTCAAAGACATCCTCATAGCAGCCTCGCACAAGTGTGGAACCAGGATCCTTCAAGAAGTGGCTCAAGATGACTGGTTTAAAGGGGTTGTCCACTACAACCCCCTTCTTGAACTAAATGTTTGGTACTGACAAAATAAAAAAATCCTATACTCACCTTCGGTGCTGGTGCTGTTCCAGCGGTGGCAGCACTTGCAGTTCTAGAGCTCTGATGCGGTGGAATGACGCATAGTGCTCGGTATCCAAGAACCTCTGGCATCACTATGCCCACCTTGGTACAGATTGAACATGAAGTCAGAGACCAGCTGCAGTCCTGGCTGCTTCTTCATGTTTAATCTGTACAAAGGTGAGGACAGTGACACCAGTGCTAATTGGGTGCCGGGAACCACATATCATATCACTCCACAGAGCTCCAGGACCGCTAGTGCTGACACCTCTGGAACGGCTCCGGTACGGAAGTTGAGTATAAATTGTTTTATTTTATGGGGGCCAAAAATTTACTTCAAGAACGGGTTTAAGGAGAGATAAGTGGAAGGTGTTAGGCGTGCGTAGCAAAGCTGAAAGCTTTAATTCATAGGACACAGCATTGATCTGAAAAAGAAATAGTGATGCGGCACTCACCTGGACCCGTAGAATCGTCAAGCAAGTGAAATGGCCATCATCTGTCTTTCTTCCCCACATGCCTCTATCCACTTTCCTGTCCCATGAACGATGTCTAAACCCATGATGGTTAAATAAAGGACAACATTTTTACAGCAAATGGGTGAGTGCCAAATCATTATTTTTTTTCATTTTACGTTTCATGTATTTTTCGATGCTGAGCACCGAGCACCTATTGCTTTAACACTGACAGTTTTCAGGTTAATATGATCCTCATCCATATGTTTGTGGACTCATTGTCTTAGTGCCATTCATCTGCTTCTCTCATTTTCTTACACAGTATTCATATGCTTGATGACCTCAATGGGATCGATAAAGCGACGACCCAACATGTAAGATAGACTCTTGAGACGGATGTATTTCGAGGAGAGCGTCATCTTATCTCCCAGCTGAAAACATGGTGGATCCATGAGTCTTTTGTCAGCATGCCTTTTCATCCGTTCGGAGGACTTTTCAAGAGTGGCTTTGGTGTGCCTCCAGATCATGGCAAAATCTTCAGTGATGGCATCGGCTACAGACACTGTAAAAGCTTTCAACACCGGAAGAGGAATACCAGGCTGTTGACCATAGACAATGAAGAATGGTGACTTCACAAAGGACTCGATTACTTGATTATCATAGGAGAACACTGCGAAAGGCAAAAGCTTGGCCCAGCCATCATGGAGCACATTCGTGGAATGCCGCAGAAAATTTGACAGAATTTGGTTGACCCTCTCCACTTGACAGATTAAAGATGGTATTCAGATGATAAGTCGAAGACCACATTCAAAACTTTACAAGTGGCTCTCCAGAATGTAATGTAAAATGGACTCCCATATCGAATACAAAGTGATGAGGAAATCCGTGAAGTCAGAAAATGTGCTGAATATACTTCTCAGCAGGTCCTGGAGCAGATGGAAGAACAGGCAATGGGGTAAAGTAAGCCATCTTTGAGAATCGGTCCACCACCACCCAGATAATGGAGCATCCTGATGACACAGGACAATACATGTTAAAGTCCAGGCTCGGTCTGGCCTGGCGGGGTACCAGGTAAATGCGAGGTGTACAGAGCGGAGCCACGCATGTACGAGGTGTACGGAGTGAAGCTGTGTGTGTACGAGGTGTACAGAGGGGAGCCGTGTCTGTACGAGGAGGTGATCGGAGCGGAGCCATGTGTGTACGAGATGTACAGAGCGGAGTCATGTGTGTACGGTGCGGAGCTGCGTGTGTGTGAAGTGGAGCCGCGTGTGTACGAGGTGTACGGAGCTGAGCTGTGCGTGTACGGAGCGAAGTCGCACGTGTACAAGGTGTTTGGAGCAGAACTGCGCATGTACAAGGTGTATGGAGCGGAACCGCACGTGTACAAGGTGTAAGGAGTGGAGTTGTGCATGTATTTTGGCATGGAGGGGCCCCATTTGAAAATTGCATCGGGGCCCATAACTTTGTAGTTACGCCACTGCATGTGGGGCTGTGCTGTATACCATTGCACTGTGCTGTATACCCTGTGGTGCTGTGCTGTATACCATGTGGGGCTGCGTTATATACCATGGTGCTGTGCTATATACCATGTGGGGCTGTGCTGTATAGCATGGACCTGTGCTCTATATCATGTGGGGCTGTGCTGTATACCATGGTGCTGTATACCATGTGGGGCTGTGCTATATACCATATGATGCTGTGCTATATACCATGTGGGGCTGTGCCATATGCCATGGGCCTGTGTTGTATACCATGTGAGGCTGTGCTGTATACCTTGGTGCTATGGTGTACACTGTGGCACCCCTGAGGCTTGGTCGCCACAGAGGTACTGCACCTTCTCCTAAGGTGTAGTGCCCCACCATTCAGGTAAGGTGGGAACTCCCTGCCACACCCCAACACCTGCATCCCACACACAGGATAGTTCAGCAGGGACACCTAGCAGCTTCAGGCTGGGGGTAGCAAAGCACCCTTCGTGGAACCCTGCTTTGTGCTGGGAGGTGGGTGGAGTTAGTATAAAAAGAATGGGAAAGATAGAATTACAGGTCAGTCTCCCAGAGGGGAGTCGAGGTCAGTCCCTTAGGGGGCCGTCAGAGAGAGTTAGGACAGGCAGACAGAAGGTCAGTCGGGACGGAAGCCACTCAGACAGGAGTGAGGGTCCCTGGAAGAAAGAAAGAGAAGAAAGAGTGCTGCAGCTGCCTCAGTGACCTGAGCCAGCTGGCATGGGAAAGAGAGAGAGACGTAGAACTGTAACCTGCATTTCCATAAGAGAGAGAAAGACAAGTACGGAACGAAGTGAAAGGAGAACAGAGAGGAGGAATGGGTTGGATAGGAACCCTGCTTATAGGTTCTCAGCGCACGGCCGGGGCCCGGTCCCCAAGGTTGTATGGACACTTATGGTTCTGCAGCAGACACCGGTGGAGTAGTTGGCTGTAAATGCACTACTCCCATCCAAGACTCAGGACACAACAGCCAAACGGATAGAGAGCCGGAATTCAGGAGAAGGGAGTCCCCGAAGCAGGCTACAGCTGTCTGTCATACAAGTGAGAGAGTTGTTAGGAACATCTGACAGGAGGAACTTCAGAGAATCACGGTGCTGGAGCTCTTCACACCAATAGGCGCTATAGAGGAGTCGCTCAGCAAAGGCACATGTTGGAGGAGTGCTGGCGGGGAGAGCCCTATCTTGCCTGGAGGTTGGCTGCGCCTCTGTCCCGGAGGACACGGTACCGACGCGGGCACCTGTGTGCACTACGAACTGTGAGTAAAGCTTTGAAACTGCAAGCCCTGGTGTCCTCCATTCATTCCCGCATCAGCACCGCTACATTGGGGGTATCAACATCTACACCATTCTGTGCCCCTACTCCTCCATCGCACCTACACACTGCCCTGGGACTACAGCTCCACCTGTGGGGAGCTACTCCATCTTAGCTGCATCACACCATCAGTCCCAGTGGATCTGCAAGCAGCGTTGGCTTACCATCTTACTTGCCAAATACCACGGGTGGCGTCACGAACTTTACATTACAACCAAACACCACGGCCATTGATATTGGGGCCCAGGGCCACGGACCGGGTCACCGCTGCTGTGACACATCATCCCCCTGACACCGGCCCGGTACAGAGTACCCCACAGCCCTGGGTGAAGCCAGCGGGGGCGACCCATACACCATGTGGTGCTGTTCTATATACCCTGTGGGGTTGTGTTATATACCATGTGGGTTGTGTTATATACTTTGTGGCTGTGCTATATACTATGTGGCTGTGTTATATACCATGGGGGGGTACATTATACATTATATTCTATGTGGGAGGCTGTTTTATGTAATATGGGGGGCTACATTATATTCTATGGGGAGGTGGGCTGTATTATATTCTATCCGTGGCTAAATTATATTCTATGGGGAGGCTGTATTATCTTTATTATATTCTATGGGTGGTGATCGCATCATACTCTATGAAGGGGCTACATTATACTATATGAGGAGGCTACATTGTATTCTATGGGGTGGCTGCATTATACTATACTATATGTGGGCTGCATTATACTGTATCGAGGACAATGGGGAATACATTATACTATATGAAGAACTATGGGATGCATTATACTATGGGAAGTGAATTTTACTACATGGATGACTGGTGGTGTATTATACTATATGGAGAACTATGAGGAGTGTATTATACTACATGGAGAACTGAGCAGAGTATTTTAATATATGGAGGACTATGAGGAGTGTATTATACTATATGGAGGACTATGGGGAGTGTATTATACTATATGGAGGACTATGAGGAGTGTATTATACTATATGGAGGCCTGAGGAGTGTATTATAATATATGGAGAACGATGGGGCACATTATATTATATGGAGGACTATGGGGTGTAAACTTTAGATGTGCTGCTGTCTGCTGATAACATGACACTGTATGGGGACAGATTGATCCATTAGTGATTGTTCTGTCCCCATCATTCTTTCTCAGACGGTGGAAAGAGGCTGGGAAACAAGTGTTGAACGACTTCAATATTGTCGATCGCACTCATTTAGCATCTTGAACTCAGCGCATGTAACTACAATCAGCCAAGTACAGAGATATCCTGGATGAAAATCTCTTCCAAAGTGCTCTAGACCTCAGACTTGGCCGAAGGCTCACTTTCCAACAAGACAATTACCCTAAGCATACAGCTAAAATAACAAAGTAGTGGCTTCAGAACAACTCTGTGACCATTCTTGACTGGCCCCGCCAGAGCCCTGACTTAAACCCAATTGAGCATCTCTGGAGAGACGTGAAAATGGCTGTCCACCAACGTTCACCATCCAACCTGACGGAACTGGAGAGGATCTGCAAGGAAGAATGGCAGAGGATCCCCAAATCCAGGTGTGAAAAACTTGGTGCATCATTCCCAAGAAGACTCATGGCTGTACTAGCTCAAAAGGGTGCTTCTACTCAATACTGAGCAAAGGGTCTGAATATTTATGACCATGTGATATTTCAATTTTTCCTTTTCAATAAATTTGCAAAAATTTCTACATTTCTGCTTTTTTCAGTCAAGATGGGGTGCAGAGTGTACATTAATGAGAAAAAAAAACTTTTTTTGCATTTACCAAATGGCTGCAATGAAATAGTGAAAAATTTAAAGGGGTCTGAATACTGTCCATACCCAGTGTATCTCAGTGTCATCAGGATCATCTCCACCCCTGGGGATAAACGTCTGATGATGAGGATCTGGATTCTTTTTGGACCCACTTCGTCCGTCTCCGGATCCAACAAGAAAACATTTTGGACATTGGTGCAGATGCTTTCCTTCTCTGAATTCTGTGAATCTTTGGAGCAGCAGACCTCTAAATCCCATGGAATGTTTGAACAGCTCTGCAGACGGGATCATCTGTTGTTCCCCACAGTCAGCTGAGAAGTTGGAAAGTTGTGTGGGGGAAACAATGGTAATTGGGGTACCAGCTCTTGAGGATTGTACTGTGTATGATGTTAAGATGAAGGAAGAGGAGGAGAGGCCACTTGATGCAGTGCTTGCCATCCAATGGAGCATATGGTCTTTCTGGCCTTTATCAACAAGGCGTACCACTGTGAAGCTGCAAAAAAAATGGGATTCGAGTAGCTTGTCCAGTAACAGATGTTGTCAGTTGTCTTTGGATAGGATGAGCCGCTGTTTGTTCAGTAGAGCTTTCAGTAACATTACCACCTAACCCATGTACACCTTGAACACCAAGCCTATTCCCCCTTCCACTATAACCTCGCTTTTTCCCACTCATGTTGGATTTACCCTTTCACTCTTAACCAGCTGGTTCACAAACATAAGCCCAGACCTGTCAATAAATTAACAACTTTTTTTCTGAGATATTGTGCCTGTACAACAATATTATCCCAAATGATTTTGATTAGGAAATGGGGTCTGGTGCCTGCACCCCAATATTTGCCCCAATGTTTTTTATTGGAAATGGGGCCTCCTGCCTGCACCCAAATAATAGCCCAAACAATTTTGATTAGGAAATGAGGCCTCCTGCCTGCACCCCATTATTTGCCCAAACAATTTTGATTAGGAAATACGGTCTCCTGCCTTCACATACTAGCCCAACAATTTTACTTAGGAAATGGGGCCTCCTGCCTGCACCCCAAAATTAGCCCAAATAATTTTGATTAGGAACTGGGGCCTGTTGCCTGCATCCCAATATTTGCCCTGATGATTTTGTTCAGGATATGAGGCCTCCTGCCTGTACCCCATTATTAGCCCCAAAAATTTTACTTAGGGTATGGGGCCTGTTGCCTATATTCCAATATTAGCCCTAACGATTTTGAATAGGAAATGGGGCCTGGTGATTGCACCACAATATTAGCCCTAACGATTTTGAATAGGAAATGGGGCTTCCTGCATGCACCCCAATATTAGAACAAACGATTTTGATTAGGAAATGGGATCTCCTGCCTGCACCCCATTATTAGTCCAAACGATTTGTATTAGGAAATGGGGCCTGGTGCTTGAACCACAATAATATACCAAACGATTTTGATTAGTAAATGTGACCTCCTGAGTCCTGAGTGCAACAGAGTATTAGCCCAAATTATTTGGATTAGGAAATGGTGCTTGGTGCCTGCAGTCCAATATTAGCCCAAACAATTTTGATTAGCAAATGTAACTTCCTGAGTCCTGACTGCAAAATAGTATTAGCCCAAACGATTGGATTAGGAAATGGTGCCAGGCACCTGCACCCCAACATTACCCCACAATTTTGATTAGTAAATGTGACCTCCTGAGTCCTGACTGCAACACAGTGTTAGCTCAAACGATTTAGATTAGGAAATGGACACTGATGCCTGCACCTCAGTATTAGCCCAAACAATTTTGATTAGTAAATGTGTCCTCCTGAGTCCTGACTGCAACACAGTATTAGCCCAAAAAATTTGGATTAGGAAATGTGGACTCCTGCCTGCATAACACTATTGGCACAAACTAGTTAGATGCTGGAAGGTCGATTTCACACAGAACAGGATCCTATCTAACTATATGACAATTTGCAGCAAGAGCAGCCTCTCTGCTTTTTATGCCTGCTTTTTATATGGAGAGGGGCATGTGACTTCGGCAGTCAATGACAGAAACCCTTGTGTCTGGATGTTGTGGATGGTTTATGTGCCCTGATTGGCTGCCGAAATGTACATACATTATGTTAATTAAAAAAAAACTACACTCCACAGCTCCGCTGACCTATACACACACCCTCCCCTTACAAAACATGTCCCCCTCGTTCATCATAGAGCACCACTGTCTTTGCCAAAACCCTAACAAAAGTATTAGTGGAAACGAGTTCATTAATCAAACTGTGCCCAAATTTTGCCGACTTTGAGTGAAAATGCTCGGGAATCTGAACACGAATCTGAAAGAGCTACGTTTGTGCCGAATTTGAGATTGGCGAATGTTTTCCAAACAAGTACACTCATCTCTATTAGACAGGATGTATTCAGGATCACAGGTACTATTTCAGACAGAATGGCACTGGTTCAGACAGGACAGTTGGTTTAGACAGGATGGATTCAAGTTCACAGGTAGTGGTTTAGTCAAGACGGTTTCAGGTTTAGTTACAGCTAGGATGGTTGCCAGGGACCTGGGAGCTGCAGCTGGAAGGGGAAAAACATAACTGCTATGGCAGTGAGCATACTGCCAGAAGGAGGAGGACAAACCATGCAGGGATGTGGGTGCTACAGTATTTCTGCAGGTCATCCACCTTCTTACCTTTCTTAAATATCAGTACCACATCATCCATCCTCCAATCTTGTGGTAAGAACATGAGAGTCTGAGAAGATGAGACACATCAGTCTGTGTTGTGAGTTCATTTTCCCCTTCACCGTCGATGTCTGATGAACTCCCTCTTCTGGTGAAGGAAGGTAGTGAGGCTGATTACCAAACACCTGATCTGGTAGATGATGACTGGGTAACAGGAAATTCTGACTGGATACAAGGCAGCCGACGCCCTTCTGAGTCGCTGGTGATTTCTCTGCTGGATTCTTGGAGACCAGTCTGATTCCTGCTTCCCAAACATAAGTTTTTGCTCTGCTATTGAACTTATTAGTTTTGTTTACCTTGTTTTTTGGAGTTCAGTCATCCCCGGTCGGGGGTGTGCTGAGTTCCATTTTTGTATCTGATCAGTTTGTCTCTTTGCTCTATCTTCAGAATTTACCTGAGTGCTGATATAGTCTTTTTGAAGTCCTAGCGACTTCAGGGCCTGTTTTTCCTATCAGACGGTTGGGACATTTTTGGTAGGGTTTTTTATGGATTGCAGACAGCAGCTTTTCTATCCTGTCCTTTTTAGTTAGCTTGGGCCCCATCGTTTGCTCAACCTATCTTTCTATCTTTGTTAGTGTTTTCATTTTGCTTCACCGTCATTATTTGTTGGGGGCTGCCTATTGCTTTGGAGTCTGCTCTGGGGCAGTTTAGATTTCCCTTTTCTTTATTTAGGCCTATTTAGTTCTCCGGCTGTGATCGAGGGGTCTAGGGCATCGTAGGAACCCCCCACGGCTACTGTTAGTTGTTGTGGATAGGATCAGGGGTCTGCAATCCGATAGCTACCAACCTCTCCGGTTTTCTGGACTTAGCTTGTATTTTTGTTTTTTCCTCCTTCGGTGACTCATTCATAACAGAATCACCAGCCATACCGCAGATCCTAGGGTACTCAATAGCAGGAGGGAATTGTAAAAAAAAAATTTTTTTTTTGTGTATATTTTTTCCTCTATGTCTCTGAGGCAGTAGGGGGAATTTTTTTTCTTTCTCAATAGAGATGAAGCAATTGTCTGATCATGTGGAGCAGCTCACTGCTGAAGTGCGGGGAATTTCCGCCTATCTTGCTCATTCACATGCTGCTGAAACAAAGATCCCTACTCCTGATGTGTGTTTTGGGGATCGGTCTAAATTTTTGAATTTTAAGAATAATTGTAAATTATTTTTTGCCTTGAAGCCTAACTCGTTGGGGAGCTCCGCGCAGCAGGTTAAAATTGTCATCTCTTTGCTGCGCGGCGATCCCCAGGATTGGGCGTTTTCTTTGAAACCTGATGATCCTATTCTTACTAATGTGAACTGTTATGAATGAGTCACCGTAGGAGGCAAAAACAGAAATACTAGCGAAGTCCAGAAAACCAGAGAAGTTGGCAGCTATCGGATTGCAGACCCCTGAACCTATCAACAACAACTAGCAGCAACCGTGGGGGGTTCCTACGGTGCCCTAGACTCCTCGATCACAGCCGGAGAACTAAATAGCCTAAAAGACAGAAAGGGAAATCTAAACTGCCCCAGAGCAGACCCCAAAGCAATAGGCAGCCCCCAACATATAATGACGGTGAAGCAAGATGAAAAAACACTCACACAGATAGAAAGATAGGCTGAGCAAATGATGGGGCCCAAGCTAACTAAATAGGACAGGATAGAAAATCTGCTGTCTGCAATCCGCCAAAACCCTATCAAAACAAGAGCCAACAGACTGATAGGGAAAAAGGCCCTGAAGACGCTAGGCTTCAAAAAGACTATATCAGTACTCAGGTATTTTCTGAAGACAGAGCAAAAAGGAATTCAGCTCACCCCAGCAGGGAATGGCAGAAATCCAGAAAAACAAGGCAAAACAAAACCAAAACACAAATGCAAAAAGCAGAGCAGAAAACTTAGCTTCTGAGGAGCAGGAATCAGACTGGTCTCCTAGAATCCTTCTGAGAAATCACCAGCAAGGCAGAAGGGCGTCGGCTGCCTTATATCCAGTCAGCAATTCCAGTCACCCAGTCATCATCATCCTGCTCAGGTGCTTGGTAATCAGCCTCACTACCTTCCTTCACCAGAAGAGTGAGTTCATCAGACCTCAATGGTGAAGGGGAAAATGAACTCACAACAGTGAACGCATTTTTTCAAGCCTTGGGGTTGTTGTATGATGAACCTAATGCTATTGATCAGGCTGAAAAGGCCCTGTTGGCATTGAGCCAGGGTCGGGATTCTGCAGAGTTGTACTGTCAAAAAATCCGAAAGTGGGCGGTCCTTACTACCTGGAATGATGGTGCCTTGGCAGCTCTCTTTCGGAAGGGTTTGTCAGAAACCGTAAAAGATACTATGGTGGGATTTCCTGTTCCCTCTGGTCTTGACGATTCTATGTCATTAGCCATTCAGGTTGATCGGCGTTTGCATGAACGCAAAACCGCATGAGTGGTGTTGCCACCTGTTGAACAAATGTCTGAACCTATGCAATGTGATAGAGTTTTGTTTAGGGCGCAACGTCAGGATTTCAGAAGGCGTAATAAGCTGTGTTTCTTCTGTGGTGATGCCTCGCATATTATTTCTGTCTGCCCTAAACGAGAGAAACGTTTTGCACACACATTTGCTGTGGGTGGTGTTCAACCTAAGTTTCTTCTGGCAATTACTCTGATCTGCTCCCTGTCCACATTTTCCGCTAAGGCTTTTGTGGATTCGGGAGCAGCTCTGAACCTGATGGACTTGGATTTTGCTAAACGTTGTGGATTTCCTATGACTCCTCTGCGGACGCCTATCCCTTTGAGGGGTATTGATGCTACTCCTTTGGCGAAGAATAAACCTCAGTTTTGGACCCAGGTGGTAATGCGGGTCGCCCCAGACCATCAAGAGAATTGCAGATCTTTGGTGTTGCATAATTTGCATGATACCATTGTTCTGGGGTTTCCCTGGTTGCAAATCCATAATCCAGTTTTGGATTGGAAATCTGTGTCTGTGGTGAGTTGGGGTTGTCGGTGTGCCCTTAGTGATGCTCCTGTTTTCTCGACCTCTCCCCAGTCGTATGATGTTCCTGACTATTTGGCGGACTTTTATGATGTATTTAGTGAGAATGAGTCTGCGTCTTTGCCTCCTCATAGGAGTTATGACTGTGCAATTGAGCTGAGCCCTGGATGTAAATTTCCCAAGGGTCGACTTTTCAATTTATCTGTACCTGAGCACGAGGCTATGGAATCCTATATTAAGGAGTCGTTGGAGAAGGGTCATATTAGACCATCCTCTTCACCCTTAGGTGCTGGGTTTTTTTTGTGGCTAAGAAAGATGGGTCATTAAGGCCTTGTATTGACTATCGTTCCCTCAACAAAATTACTGTTAAATATCAGTATCCGTTACTCCTGATTTCTGATCTATTCTCCAGAGTTAAGGGTGCTTGCTGGTTTACAAACCTTGACCTCAGGGGGTGTATAATCTTATTCGCATTAAGCATGGGGATGAATGGAAGACGGCGTTTAATACTCCGGAGGGACATTTTGAGTACCTGGTGATGCCTTTTGGGCTCACTAATGCCCCTTCTGTCTTCCAGTGCTTCATGAATGATATTTTCCGAGACTTGGTGGATAAATTTTTGATCTTCTATCTGGATGATATTTTGATATTTTCCAAGGATTGGGACTCTCATGTGGAACATGTTCGGACTGTGTTCCGGATTTTGAGGGAGAATTCCCTGTATGTCAAGGGATCGAAATGCCTTTTTGGGGTACAGAGGATTTCATTTTTGGGATTTATTTTGTCTCCGTCAACTATTGAAATGGACCCGGCCAAGGTACAGGCCATTTATGATTGGGTTCAGCCCACTTCTTTGAAGGCCCTCCAGAAATTTTTGGTTTTTGCTAATTTTTATCGTAAATTTATAGCTAATTTTTCTGGTATTGGCAAACCATTGACTGATTTGACTAAGAAGGGTGCTGATGTGCTGAATTGGTCTCCGGAGGCTGTTTCTTCCTTTCAGGAGCTGAAGCGAAGGTTCAACTCTGCTCCGGTTTTGCGGCAACCTGATGTCTCACTCCCGTTTCAGGTAGAGGTGGACGCTTCTGAGATTGGTGCAGGAGCTGTTTTGTCCCAAAAAAGATCCTGTAACGTCTAAAATGAATCCCTGTGCTTTCTTTTCCCGAAAGTTCTCCCCATCCGAACGTAACTATGATGTGGGGAATCGGGAACTGTTAGCCATGAAATGGGCATTTGAGGAGCGGAGACATTGGTTGGAGGGAGCTAAACATCAAGTCGTGGTCCTTACTGACCACAAGAATTTGATTTACCTCGAGTCGACCAAAGGCTTGAATCCTAGACAGGCTAGGTGGGCCTTGTTTTTCACACGTTTTGATTTTGTGGTCTCTTTTCTTCCTGGCACTAAGAATGTCAAGGCAGACGCCCTCTCTAGGAGTTTCTTTGCTGATTCTCCTGTTGTGACGAAGCCTGCTACCATCTTAGGTGAGGGGGTAGTTCTTTCTGCCATCTCGCCCGATTTGAGACGTTCTCTGGAAGAGTTTCAGGAGGACAAACCTGAGCGTTGTCCCATTGGAAAATTGTATGTTCCTGACCAGTGGAGGAAGAGAGTGATGTCTGAAGTTCATTGCTATGCATTGGCTGGTCATCCAGGTATTTTTGGTACTAGAGATTTGGTGAGTCGGTCTTTTTGGTGGCCCGCCTTGTCTCGTGATGTCAGGAATTTTGTGCAGTCCTGTGGGACTTGCTCTCGGTCTAAACCTTGTTCTCGCTCTAGTGGGTTGTTGATGCCTTTGCCAGTGCCCAGGAGGCCATGGACCCATATTTCAATGGATTTTATCTCTGATATGCCTGTCTCTCAGAGAATGACTGTTATTTGGGTGATTTGTGATAGATTCTCTAAGATGGTCCATCTTGTACCACTCCCTAAGTTGCCATCTTCCTCTGAGTTGGTGCCCTTGTTTTTACAACAGGTGGTTCACTTGCACGGGATTCCTGAGAACATTGTATCTGACAGAGGAGTTCAGTTTGTGTCTAGATTTTGGAGGGCTTTCTGTTCCAAGCGGGGAATTCAGTTGTCCTTCTCCTCTGCTTTTCACCCTCAGACCAATGGGCAGACGGAGAGAACAAACCAGACTTTGGAGTCGTATTTGAGATGTTTTATTTCTGCTGATCAGGATGATTGGGTTTCATTTTTGCCCTTGGCCGAATTTGCTTTAAATAATAGAGCTATTTCTGCCACTTTGATGTCACCTTTTTTTGTAACTTTGGGTTTCATCCTCGATTCTCTTTAGAGCAGGTGGAGCCTTCTGCCTGCCCAGGTGTTGACACTGTGGTGGAGAGAATGCACCAGATCTGGGACCAAGTGGTGGATAAGTTGTCTCTCTCCCAGGAAAAGGCCCAGCGGTTTTCCAACCGGCATGGGACCATTGGTCCCCATTTTAAGGTGGGTGATATGGTTTGGTTGTCATCAAAGAATATCGCTATGAAGGTGGCTTCTCCAAAGTTTAAACCTAGATTTATTGGACCTTACAAGATTTTGGAGATTCTTAATCCAGTCTCTTTTCGATTGGCTCTTCCTGTTACATTTAAGATCCATAACGTGTTTCATAAGTCTCTGTTAAAGAGGTTTGTTGAGCCAGTAGTTCCTGTGGTGGCACCTACTGACCCGGTATTGGTTGAAGGTAATGTGGAATATGAGGTTGAGAAGATACTGGATTCTTGCCTGGCTAGAAGGAGACTCCAGTATTTGGTTAAATGGAAGGGTTATGGCCAGGAGGATAATTCTTGGGTCCCTGCATCCGATATTCATGCCGAAAGATTGGTTCGTGCCTTTCATCGGGCCCATCCTGATCGCCCTGGTGGTGTGGATGAGGGTTTGATGACCCCTCCTCAAGGGGGAGGTACTGTTGTGAGTTCATTTTCCCCTTCACCGTCGATGTTTGATGAACTCCCTCTTCTGGTGAAGGAAGGTAGTGAGGCTGATTACCAAACACCTGATCTGGTAGATGATGACTGGGTAACAGGAAATTCTGGCTGGATATAAGGCAGATGACCCCCTTCTGAGTCGCTGGTGATTTCTCTGCTGGATTCTTGGAGACCAGTCTGATTCCTGCTTCCCAAAGATAAGTTTTTGCTCTACTATTAAACTTATTAGTTTTGTTTTGTTTACCCTTTTTTTTGGAGTTCAGCCATCCCCGGTCGGGGGCGTGCTGAGTTCCATTTTTGTATCTGATCAGTTTGTCTCCTTGCTGTGTCTTCAGAATTTACCTGAGTGCTGATATAGTCTTTTTGAAGTCCTAGCGACTTCAGGGCCTGTTTTTCCTATCAGACGGTTGGGACTTTTTTGGTAGGGTTTTTTACAGATTGCAGACAGCAGCTTTTCTATCCTGTCCTTTTTAGTTAGCTTGGGCCCCATCGTTTGCTCAACCTATCTTTCTATCTGTGTTAGTGTTTTCATCTTGCTTCACCGTCATTATTTGTTGGGGGCTGCCTATTGCTTTGGAGTCTGCTCTGGGGCAGTTTAGATTTCCCTTTTCTTTCTTTAGGCCTATTTAGTTCTCCGGCTGTGATCGAGGGGTCTAGGGCATCGTAGGAACCCCCCACGGCTACTGTTAGTTGTTGTCGATAGGATCAGGGGTCTGCAATCCGATTGCTACCAACCTCTCTGGTTTTCTGGACTTAGCTTGTATTTTTGTTTTTTCCTCCTTCGGTGACTCATTCATAACAAGTCTGTCTATTACTGAGCTCAGTTCCCTCAATATCCATGGATGAATGCAGTCTGGCCCTGGGAATGTGTTCATATTTAATATGTTCAAATGCAGGCGTACTTCTTCTTGTGTTATACTAGTTTTATCGGGTGGTGAACTTTGATTTTTGCCTTATTGAATGATCCCTGGAACAGTCATTTTATTGGTGAACACAGATGAAAAGTGCTTGTTTAATATCTCAGCCTGTTCTTTGTCCTTTGTCCTCTATGACTATCTTGTTATTATCATCTTTTAAGGGGCCAATACAGTCTGTTTTTTTCTTTTGTGGAATTGATATATTTATAAAAATTTGGGGGATTTATTTTTAATGTCGCTGTCAATTTGTATTTCAGTAGCTAATTTTACTAGCTTGATTCCTTTTTTACATTTCTTATTGAGACCTTTATACTCCTGAAATGTTATTTCTGTATTCTAATATTTCAATATTATGATTGATTGCTTCTGTAATTGCTGCTTTCCTTGCTTGGTAAGTCAGCGAATGTGGATGGCCATGTTTTGGAAAGTTTGCGGTTGTGCCATTCTCCTTCTATTTTTGGATGATGGGTTTAACAGTGCTCTGTATCAGGTTCTGTGTTTGGTCAAATTTTTTATAACCTATCCCGTCTGTGCTCTCCTCCATAACTTTATCCCTGGCCTGTCTGGTGTGTTCCTTGATTTTCATGATGCTGTTTGACCCCTAATGTTCTCTAACAAACCCCTGAGCCCCTTACAGAACAGTTGTAGTTATACAGAGAATAAATTACGCACAGGTGGACTGAAATTATTAATTGTGTGACTTCTGGAGGCAATTGGTCACTCAGGATTTTATTTCAGGATATCAGACTACAAAGGTCTGATTACATATGCATGTTACAATTTTCAGGTTTATATTTTTTAAATAATTAGATAATCGTGTACCATTTTCTTTACAGTTCACAAATACTTGGTATTTTGTGTTGGGATATCACATAAAATCCCAATAAAAAATATTTAAGTTTGAAGGTGTAATGTGAAAAACTGGAAAAGTTCATGGGGTATGAATACTTTTTCAAGGCACTGTATGTAAGTTAGTCTCTTATCTCAAAGGCAGTGTCCCCAAACCCATATTCCCAAACTACAGCTCCATTCACGCCCTGACTGCAGCTACCAATGGATGATGGGAGTTAATGTTTTGCAACAACTGGAACATTTCTCTAGGGAAACAAAGGATCGCATAAGTTGAAATTTCTAATTTTTTTTATAATAGATATTAGCCATTGGCAGGCCACTAAGGCTACTTCATAAACATTATATTGGAGGCCAATCTCACTTAAATTAGACGTTTCTGATTTAATATGTACGGCCAGATGTGGAATAATAATATTTTATCTCTTGGTTTACAGGACCATATAATAAGTAACATTCAGTTTTCCTATTTTTCCCTTTTCCTTTATGCTTTGTATTGAAGATATAGAAGAAACCCCAGGAAAGTGGTTTATTCATCCTATATCTTGCCAGTTCATCATTATCCATTAATACACAATGCCAGTTCATCACATTACTTCCCTGCTGCTTCTTGATAATATAAAAAGATTTTGAATGGACAGCTCAATCCCTCTTCCGTTTTATATTTGATTGTATTGCTATTGTTTGGTGCCCTGGATAGGCCTCTGGGAAAATTACTTGCACTTTATGACCCTTAAAGTCCAAACTACACTCTTACCTTTGTTTTAAACAACCCTACTGCTGCACACAGATATGTTTCTTTATTCCAGACCAGTAAGAAATATGTCTAATTATTTTTAGTGGAACCATTTTAAATGGACAGTCAATCCATGAGATATATTTCCCCTCTATCTTAAAAATAGATAGCAGTAAAATAGTCTGCATTTAGTGACCAACTGAAATTTAAAGTGGCTATTTATCACATTCTTTATATCACTTTACTGTTTATTCCATTTATCAGCTCTACTGTATTTGTATAACCCACTTTCTGTGTTGAACATGTGAGTGATTTATCGATTTCATCTAATAGCTAAAATATGGGAAAGGTTGTATTTTAGCAGGTGCATATTCCTTAACGGAACCTGTCTATAATTACTCCAATTCGCCCTGCAACGCAAAAAAAGACCTTTTATTTACTCATCTATGGGATGGTGCGGTCCGATGTGCGTTACTGATCTTGGTTTGGTGCCTCCTCTCTTCTTGTGGTGTCATCCTCCTTCTGTGCTTCATGTGGATGAGACATTCTTCATCATCCTCACGGTGTTCCCCTTCGCACTTCTGTGTAGGCGCACTTCTCTCTTCACCGGAGAAGGCAGAAGTACTGCAGTGCGTTTGCATCAGGAAAGGTCAAATGAGCGCCGGCGTATGCGCACTGCAGTACTTTGCTCTGCCCACGGCAGGGAGAGAGAAGTAGGCCTACACAGAAGTGCAAAGAGGAAAAGCACAGAAGGAGGACGGCATCACAAGGACTTCCTATTGACGTTTGATTCGTCTGAAGTCGGGTACAGTGATGCCAGCGTTGATAGAGCACAGGGCTAACATGTCATAATAACATCCTGAGAGCCCCAGGAATGCGAGTGCCGACACCGCTGGAATGGCGCCGGCACCGCTGGAATGGCACCGGCATGGTAGGTGAGTCTATATGTTTTTATTGTATGGGGGGGGAGGGCATCTCCTTTAAGCTGTCGCTGTGAATTTTTGCTCTGGGTTATTCTTCCTGCATGTTGGTGCATTGAGATTTACTGTATGTATTCCTTCTTCTCCATGAACATACTTAATGCTATGCACAATCACAAATGTAGCCTATGTGATCTGTTCAATAGGAACAAACCTACCTGACAAACTTTATATTATAAAGTGTGAGCACAGAGTGTGCTTTCTTCTATAAACTTTATCTGTTACTAGAAAATCCCTTTAATTTAAAAGAAAATCTTTATTCTTTGCTTTCATCATCTGGGAATATTTGTCAACAACCCGATCATTGTTTATTGGGATTTTTATGTTTTGCCTTTTTTTCTGTTTTTATTAATTGTTTGATGAGTTCAATATTGTAAATGCAACAGCAGCAATGTTTCAATGTTTGTAGAAAAGGCCCTAAGCATTAAGTTAGTATAAAATTACATATAGTTTAATATATCTGTACAACACCTTTAAACAAGCTTTTGTAGACAGGAAGGTTATCCATCTTATAAATCTATTATTCCATTGTACATCTTGATAGCCCAGCATTGCTCCTAGCCATGTTTAAGCATTAAATAGTGCATTATTATTTCACATAAATCAACCAGGGATGTGTGAATTCATAAATTTTGTATTCACAGAGACAGTATTTTAAGCGTTTTATGACTTGTTTGGTACTAAGAACTAGCATAGATGCACAAATCAGGAAGTGCTTGGCCTTTTATTTCACTATAATATTATTTTATTAAATATGCAAAAAATATATAAATTAAGAAAAATATATACAGTATATATTGTGAGGTAGCGCTGCTATTCTGATAGGGGATCCTCGCTAGGCAGCGAACAAAACACATCCGGCACCGTGTTTTCCATAAATCATAACATAGTCCATGCGGTTTATTCCTCCATCATAAACCCACAGAAGCAACATAATCAGCATATAACAGCATAGCGTCCATTATAGCTTCACTCTGGTAGCAATGTCCAGCATACAGGCTCTCTTAGCCTCATTTATCTCACCCACGTCCGGGTCTCCTCATGGCTGCTTCAGCTTACTGCAGACGTTCATTCCCTCCCCTGGGAACTCTCAGACACGTGCAGCCATTAACACAGCGTTCACTGCTGTCAGAAGGCAGCCCCCATCTCTCTCTCAGACAGGGCCTTCCACACTGGACCAACCAGGTCCCAGCATTCACTTCCTGTGACCTACCCTGGCCACATTATATGGTTCATAGCCATGCCCTCCGGGTCACATGACTCTGACCTCATCACAGGTCCTTCAAGCATTTACACACTCTTTCCAACAGTGCTTTAAACACATCCCCTGGGTGGGTTTGTAGGTAACCAGGGCTGCCCATCTCTAGTTACCTGGAGACTTCTCCCCTACACATTGAAACAACACCTCAGCAATATCATTGCTGAACAACACATAAGTCTCCATCCCAAAGCCACCCACTTTGGGATACATAACGGCCATTCCGTATTCTGCCATTCATCCTTTCTCCTGGGACATCCACACAGCGCCCCCTAGCGGACTCAGTGGTTACTACACCACAATATATAGTGGCTATTTCAATCAACTCCACATAGAAAATTAAATATGTAGTCAAAGATTTACTGGTATAGCCGTATGGTAATACAGTATAACAAGACATTAAATTGTAATAAGCTGTCATCCATTATATAAACATTGAGCACAGCATAAGATCTTTTACAGACAAATGAACCAAGACTGCACCTACATAAAAACATAACTCTATCTATGTCAAATATTAAAGGGAACCTGTCATGTAAAAAAAAAATGCTATTAACCTGCAGATATGGGATTAATCTGCATGTTAATAGTGTTCGAAAGATGTGCGGTCGTTGTACTGAAAGCCCAGCTACCGGTAGGAAAGTATTTCTCGTGGCAGCCTTCGGCTTTCAGTCATAGAGGCGCGGCCGACGCGGCCTCAGTCAGCTCTCAATTCATAGTGAGCAATGACTGTGTCACTGTCTGGCATTTGGCTCTGTACTGATGTTTTTCTGAGCTGGCACCTCTCAGTTGTTTTATTTGCTTCAGTTCTTTTTTTTGAGTATTGAGTATTTTTTGAGATTCAATTTCATCGGTTTCACAGAATTGTCCCTAAACAATTGATTTGTGGTATATAAATTTGAGACAATCTCAATATTGGAAAGCTTGTAATTGCTCAAAAAATACAGGGAGAGAGTGAACCCTACTGACTATAGGAGATTACGCTCTACAGGAGAGAGAGCGAGGACCCCGTTGACCATTAGAGCTTACCCACTACAGGAAAGAAAGACCTACCCAGTGACTCTGAATATAGTAAATGACTTTTCCATGCAAACTGTGGTCCGCTGGGAACTGCTGATCAGTGATGGCCCAGGCACTGTACAAGGTTTGATAATCCATAAAATGTCAAAGCTGCAGGGCATTATGGGAAGCTTGTGCGGCAATGCACGATGGCTTTAGCCCGCTCTCTGATGCTTTCATTATGGGAAATGGTGCTGGGAAATTTTTTAATTTTTTAGGGGGGGGATCTGTGAATCAAATCTCAAAGTGCTCAAATTTGTATGAGTCAGCAAATGTCAGGAAAACAAATTTGATCCTCCAGGGCTGGACACTGACAGAATGGGTCTCCTGTGCAAGAAATGTGTCTGGGCCCCCCTCCTTTTATGGTGACAAAGCTATATACAGCTCTGGCAAAAATTAAGAGACCACTGCAAAATTTTCAGTTTGTCTGGTTTTCTTCTTTATAGGTATATGTTTGAGTAAAATGTAAATTGCTCTTTTATTCTCTTAACTACTGACAACATGTCTTCGAATTTCCAAGCACTAAATTTTGTATGTATTTTCAGAAAATGAGAAATGGTCAAAAGAACAAAAAAATGCAGTGCTTGCAGACCTCAAATAATACAAAGAACATCGTAACATAGTAACATAGTTAGTAAGGCCGAAAAAAGACATTAGTCCATCCAGTTCAGCCTATAAAATTCTGTCAGAATAAATCCCCAGATCTACGTCCTTCTAAAGAACCTAACAATAACTGTAAGATACAATATTGTTATGAAAACAAGTTTATAATCATTTAGAAACAACAATACTAATGTTTTAACTCAGGAAGAGTTCAGAAATCAATAATTTGTGGAATAACTATGATTTTTAATCACAGCTTTCATGCATCTTGGCATGCTTTCCACCAGTCTTTCACACTGCTTTTGGGTGACCTTATGCCACTCCTGGTACAAAAATTTTAGCAATTCTTCTTTGTTTGATGGCTTGTGACTATCCATCTTCCTCTTGATTACATTCCAGAGGTTTTCAATGGGGTTCAGGTCTTGAGATTGGGATGGCCATGACAGGGATTTGATGTGGTGGTCCTTTCCTCCACACATTGATTGACCTAGCTGTGTGGCATGGCGCATTGTCCTGCTGGAAAAACCAGTCCTCAGAGTTGGGGAACATTGCCTGAGTAGAAGGAATCAACTGTTTTTCCAGGATAACCTTGTATGCGGCTTGATTCATATGTCCTTCGCAAACATTAACCTGCCCAATTCCAGCCTTGCTGAAGCATTCCCAGATCATCACCGATCCTCCACCAAATTTCACAGTGAGTGCAAAACACTGTGGCTTGTATACCTCTCCAGGTCTCAGTCTAACCATTAGACCACCAGGTGTTGGGCAAAGCTGAAAATTAGACTTATCAGAGAAGATTACCTTACTCCACTCCTCTATGGTCCAATCCTTATGGTCTTTGGCAAACTTCAGCCTGGCTCTCCTTTGCTTCTCATTGATGAAAGGCTTTTTTCTAGCATTACATGACTCTAGCCCTGCCTCTAGGATCCTGCTACGAACTGTTCTTGCCATGCATTTCACCCCAGCTGCCATTTGCCATTCTTTTTGTAGGTCACTTGATGTCATCCTGCAGTTGCTGAGTGACATTTGAATAAGATGATGGTCATCCCGATCAGTAGAGAGTCATTTTCGCCTTCTGCTGGTCTGTAGCTTTGTGGTCTCCAATGTCTGCTGCTTGCTGCTTGACCCTGTTGTAATGGATTGCCGTCTTAGAAATTTTAAGGATTTCCTCACTCAAGACTTTTCCACTCCTTTGGCATGGTTAAAAGTTATTTTTTCATTCCTATTACTTTTGGGATATTACTAGCACTTGTTTTGCCATCCAGCTTGTCCTATTGCAAGAGGATTGTGAACACCACAGCAGGGTTTTTTTTTATACTTTCCTTCCTTAGATAAGATTTGGTTCAGGTGATCACGTAATCAGAAGCATATTACGTGGAATGAGGTGTACTCTGGTTGGAATTCAACTGACACTGGAATGGAATGGCTGTCAGACATCTAGAGAAGCTGATTTTTATAAAACTGTGCAGTGGTCTCTTAATTTTTGCCAGAACTGTATATATACACTCACTGGCCACTTTATTAGGTACACCATGCTAGTAAGGGGTTGGACCCCCTTTTGCCTTCAGAACTGCCTCAATTCTTCGTGGCAGAGATTCAACAAGGTGCTGGAAGCATTCCTCAGAGATTTTGGACCATATTGACATGATGGCATCACACAGTTGGCGCAGATTTGTCGGCTGCACATCCCTGATGCGAATCTCCCGTTCCACCACATCCCAAAGATGCTCTATTGGATTGAGATCTGGTGACTGAGGAGGCCATTTGAGTACAGTAAACTCATTGTCATGTTCAAGAAACCAATCTGAGATGATTCGAGCTTTATGACATGGCGCATTATCCTGCTGAAAGTAGCCATCAGATGTTGGGTACATTGTGGTCATAAAGGGATGGACATGGTCAGCAACAATACTCAGGTAGGCTGTGGCGTTGCAACGATGCTCAATTGGTACCAAGGGGCCCAAAGAGTGCCCAGAAAAAATTCCCCACACCATGACACCACCACCACCAGCCTGAACCGTTGATACAAGGCAGGATGGATCCATGCTTTCATGTTGTTTACGCCAAATTCTGACCCTACCATCCGAATGTCGCAGCAGAAATCGAGACTCATCAGACCAGGCAACGTTTTTCCAATCTTCTACTGTCCAATTTCGATGAGCTTGTGCAAATTGTAGCCTCAGTTTCCTGTTCTTAGCTGAGAGGAGTGGTACCCAGTGTGGTCTTCTGCTGCTGTAGCCCATCTGCCTCAAAGTTCGACGCACTGTGCGTTCAGAGATGCTCTTCTGCCTACCTTGGTTGTAACGGGTGGCAATTTGAGTCACTGTTGCCTTTCTATCAGCTCGAACCAGTCTGCCCATTCTCCTCTGACCTCTGGCATCAACATGGCATTTCCGGCCACAGAACTGCCGCTCACTGGATTTTTTTTCTTTTTCGGACCATTCTCTGTAAACCCTAGAGATGGTTGTGCGTGAAAATCCCAGTAGATCAGCAGTTTCTGAAATTCTCAGACCAGCCCTTCTGGCACCAACAATCATGCCACGTTCAAAGGCACTCAAATCACCTTTCTTCCCCATACTGATGCTCGGTTTGAACTGCAGGAGATTGTCTTGACCATGTCTACATGCCTAAATGCACTGAGTTGCCCGCCATGTGATTGGCTGATTAGAAATTAAGTCTTAACACACAGTTGGACAGGTGTACCTAATAAAGTGGCCAGTGAGTGTATATAGCCACACACACATACATATATGCTGTGAATTCACTTTCTGGCCTACCTCTGGTTACTAGTGAAGGTAGTGGAGCTGGTTATATTGACAGAGGGGTCGCGAGTTCTCTTTCCAGGCTCCCTCTGGTGGTTACTGGAGGTAATCGAGCTGATCTAATTAACAGAGGCCTGCCATCTGATAATGAGGAGGATGACTGGAGATCTGGAGTTTCTGACTGGATTTAAGACAGCCGACTCCCTCTATCCCTGCTGGTGATTTATTCCTGCCTCCTGAGGTCTTAGTTTCCAGCTCATTCCCTGCATGCTCAGTTAAGTGTTCTTTTGCTATTGTTCACATTTGATCTTTTTTTGTCTATTTCCATTTTGTGTGTTCAGCCAGCTCCGGCTGGGGCTGTGCTGAATTTCCATCCTTATGTTACTGCTTGTGCCAGTTTGCTTTTGTCCCTTATTAGATTGGCCTCTTTTTGCTCTGCTTTCAGAATATACCAGAGTGCTGATATAGTGGGCGAAGTCTAGTGACTTCAGTATTTTTATATCAGACGTGTTGAGCATTTTTTGCAGGGTTTTTTGCATGATTGCAGACAGTCTTTCCTTTCCTGTCCTGTCTAATTAATGTGGGCACCATCGTTTGCTCAGTCTATTTTCCTACCTGCGTTTGTGTTTTCATCTTGTCTCACCGACAATATACTGTATGTTTGGGGTCTGCTCTGGGGCAGTTTAAATGTCTCCTTTCTTACTTTAGGCTTATTTAGTTCTCCGGCTGTGTCGAGGCTTCTAGGATCAACGTAGGTACGCTCCACGGCTACTGCTAGTTGTGTGGATAGGATCAGGGATCTGCAATCCGCTTAGTTACCAACCTCTCTGGTTTTCTGTGGCTTAGCTTGGTCTTGCTTTCCTCCTCGGTGACCCAATCATGACAGAATCACCAGCCTAAACTGCAGATTCTAGGGTACTCAAAAGCAGGAGAGAATTGTAAAAAAAAAAAAAAAAAAGTGTCAGAATTTTTTTTTTAATTTATTTTTCCCTCTTTTTCTCTGGGGCCATAGGAGGAGTTTTTCTTTAATGGAGATTAAGCAATTGTCTGATCGTGTTGAGCAGCTCGCTGCTGAAGTGTGGGGAATTTCCGCCTATCTCGCTCAATCATCTGCTGTTGAACCAAAAATCCCTACTCCTGATGTGTTTTCTGGTGATTGGTCTAAATTTTTTAATTTTAAGAATAATTGTAAACTATTTCTTGCCTTGAAGCCTAACTCATCAGGGAGCTCTGTGCAGCAGGCTAAAATTGTCATCTCCTTGCTGCGCGGCAATCCCCAGGATTGGGCTTTTTCTCTGACACCTGGAGACCCTATTCTGACTAATGTGGATGCATTTTTTCAAGCCTTGGGGTTGTTGTATGATGAACCTAATGCTATTGATCAAGCTGAGAAAACCCTATTGGCATTGAACCAGGGTCAGGATTCTGCAGAGTTATACTGTCAAAATTCCGAAAGTGGGCGGTCATTACTACATGGAATGACGGTGCCTTAGCAGCGCTCTTTCGGAATAAAAGATGTTATGGTGGGATTTCCTGTTCCCTCTGGTCTTGATAATTCTATGTCGTTAGCCATTCAATTTGATCAGCGTTTACGTGAGCGTAAAACTACACGAGAAGCGTTGCAGCCTTTTGATTAAACGTCTGAACCCATGCAATGTGATGGGGCTTTGTCTAGGGCGCAACGACAGGCGTTTAGAAGGCATAATAAGCTGTGCTTTTTCAGTGGACCTGCCTCTCATACTATTTCTGTCTGCCCTAAACGAGAAAAACGTTTTGCGCACACATTTGCTGTGGGCAGTGTACAACCTAAGTTCCTTTTGGCAATTACTCTGATCTGCTCCTTGTCTACATTTTCCGCTAAGGCTTTTATAGATTCAGGAGCAGCTTTGAATCTGATGGATTTAGACTTTGCTAAATGTTGTGGTTTTCCCATGATACCCCTGCGCACTCCTATCTCTTTGAGGGGTATTGATGCTACTCCTTTGGCGGAGAATAAACCCCAGTTTTGGACCCAGGTGATAATGCGGGTTGCCCCGGACCACCAAGAAAACTGTAAATTTTTGGTGTTGCACAATTTGCATGATACTATTGTTCTGGGTTTTCCCTGGTTGCAAACTCATAATCCTGTTTTGGATTGTAAATCTGTGTCTGTGGTGAGTTGGGGTTGTCAGTGTGTTCTTAGTAGCGCTCCTGTTTTCTCCACCTATCACCAGTCTCATGATATTCCTGATTATTTGGCTGATTTTTCTGATGCATTTAGTGAGAGTAAGGGTACCGTTACACTTAGCGATGCACCAGCGATCCCGACAACGATATGGATCGCTGGTGCATCGCTAAGTGGTCGCTAGTGAGCTGCCACACAGGCAGATCTCACCAGAGACATCGCAGGGGTCGGGGGTCGCTACTTACCTGTCAGACGAGGCGATCCTGACGTCCTTCCGCCTGCGTCCACGCGTCGCTCGTCGGCACCACAGGAAGCCCAGCAGGAAGCAGACGACGAGAAATGGTCCAGGACGTTCTCACGCAACCAGCGATGAGCAGCGGGGGAGCCGGTCGGAGGTAAGTATCAGACATAGCGATATCGCTAGCAATATCGCTGCTACGTCACAAAATCGGTGACGTTACAGCGATATTGCTAGCAATATCGCTATGTGTAACGGGGGCTTTAGTCTGCGTCTTTGCCTCCTCATAGGAGTTATGACTGTGCAATTGAGATAATGCCCGGGTATATATTTCCCAAGGGTCGGCTTTTCAACTTATCGATACCTGAACATGATGCTATGCGATCTTATATCAAAGAGTAGTTGGAGAGGTGTCATATTAGACCATCCTCTTCACCTTTATGTGCTGGGTTTTTTTTGTGGCCAAGAAAGATGGTTCATTAAGGCCTTGTATTGACTATCGTTCCCTTAACAAAATCACTGTTAAATATAAGTACCGTTACCCCTGATTTCTGATTTATTTTCCAAAGTTAAAAGTGCCTGCTGGTTTACCAAGCTTGACCTCAGGGGGGCATATAATCTTATTCGCATCAAGCACGGAGAAGAATGGAAGATGGCGTTTAATACTCCGGAGGGACATTTTGAGTACCTGGTGATGCCTTTTGGGCTCACTAATGCCCCTTCTGTCTTCCAATCTTTTATGAACGATATTTTCCGGAACTTTGTGGATAATCAAAAGATCATTTATCTGGATGATATTTTGATCATTTCCAGTGATTGGGATTCTCATGTGGAACATGTCCGGACTGTGTTCCGGATTTTGAGGGAAAATTCCCTGTATGTTAAAGGATCGAAGTGCCTCTTTGGTGTACAGAGGATTTCATTTTTGGGATTTATTTTGTCCCTGTCGGCTATTGAAATGGACCCGGCCAAGGTACAGGCCATTCATGATTGGGTTCAGCCCACTTCTTTGAAGGCTCTTCAGAAGTTTTTGGGTTTTGCTAATTTCTATCGTAAATTTATAAGTAATTTTTCTGGTATTGTCAAACCACTGATGGATCTGACCAAAAAGGGCGCTGATGTGCTGAATTTGTCTCCAGAGGCAGTCTCGGCATTTCAGGAGCTTAAGCGGAGATTCACTTCTGCTCCGATTCTACGGCAACCTGATGTCTCACTCCCTTTTCAGGTGGAGATAGATGCTTCTGAGATTGGTGCAGGAGCCGTTTTGTCCCGAAAAGATCCGGTGACTTCTAAAATGAATCCCTGTGCCTTCTTTTCTCGAAAATTCTCCCCATCTGAACATAACTATGACGTGGGGAATTGGGAATTGTTGTCCATGAAATCGGCATTTGAAGAGTGGAGACATTGGTTGGAGGGAGCTAGACATCAAGTTGTGGTCCTCACCGACCACAAGAATTTGATTTATCTTGAATCAGCCAAACGCTTGAATCCTAGACAGGCTAGGTGGGCCTTGTTTTTCACGCGTTTTAATTTTGTGGACTCTTTTCTTCTGGGCACTAAGAATGTCAAGGCGGACGGCCTTTCTAGGAGTTTCTTTGTTGATTCTCTTATTGTGACCGAGCTTACTACCATTCTAAATGAGGGGGTAGTTCTTTCCACCATCTCACCTGATTTGAGACGTGCCCTGGAGGAATTTCAGGAGGACAAACCTGAACGTTGCCCTATGGGAAAATTGTATGTTCCTGATCAGTGGAGGAAGAGAGTATTGTTTGAAATTCATTAGTTAGTTTCCAGCTCAGTCCCTGCATGCTCAGCTAAGTGCTCTTTTGCTATTGTTCACATTTGATCTGTTTTTGTCTATTTCCGTTTTGTGTGTTCAGCCAGCTCCAGCTGGGGCTGTGCTGAATTTCCATCATTATGTTACTGCTTGTGCCAGTTTGTTTTTGTCCCTTATTAGATCGGCCTCTTTTTGCTCTGCTTTCAGAATATACCAGAGTGCTGATATAGTGGGCGAAGTGTAGTGACTTCAGTATTTTTCTATGAGACGTGTTGGGCATTTTTTGCAGGGTTTTTTGCGTGATTGCAGACAGAGTCTTTCCTTTCCTGTCCTGTCTAGTTAGTGTGGCCCCCATCATTTGCTCAGTCTATTTTCCTACCTGCGTTTGTGTTTTCATCTTGTCTCACCGACAATATATGTTTGGGGGCTATCTATTCCTTTGGGGTCTGCTCTGGGGCAGTTTAGATTTCTACTTTCTTGCTTTAGGCTTATTTAGTTCTCCTGCTGTGCCGAGGCGTCTAGGATCAACGTAGGTATGCTCCACGGCTACTGATAGTTGTGTGGATAGGATCAGGGGTCTGCAATCCACTTAGTTACCAACCTCTCTAGTTTTCTGTGGCTTAGCTTGGTCTTGCTTTCCTCCTCGGTGACCCAATCATAACACATGTATATATATTACATAGTTTCCTTTATTATGTATATTGCCGTCCCTTATTATACAGTGCCTTCTCTTGTTGTGTACAGCAACGTCCCTTACATATTGGATTATATAGAGCCCTTTCTTTATTACATACTGTCATCTCTTGTTAGCTGTATAATGCAATGATGGCTGATGGAGCATGGGAAAGCTTCTTTTTTAACGGAGGAGATGATTGAATGGTTGTCTGGTCACCGACTGCTCCATCAGCTGTCATTTTATATCTCACAAGAGAAGGACTATAGTTGCACTCAGTCATGATAAAGCATGTCAAATTGAAATATGTGAAATTTGAATAGCAAAATGGCTTTAAAAAGTTAGGAAAAATACACGAGACGGTTCACACAAAATTTGTCCAAATAATGTGAGCCCATCCACCATCGTCAAGGTAATCTCATGAATCGGATGGGTCCCTGACCTCCCTGACTAATGTGAACACTTAGCTAAGGCTAATATCTGCATGCATGGGTGAATGTGGACACCTTTCTCAACAAAGCCTACATATATGGGTAGGTCGGACTTAAATGTTGTTTCATTCATTTATCACATTTAGGTCCGACCGACCCAAATAGGTAGGCTTTGCTGAGAGAGGTGTCCACATTCACCCATGCATTAGCCTTAGGGTACTGTAGGGATTTGCTCTGGTAGGCAACAGTAATGAGGCAACACACAGGCTTAGAGTCCAACTTCAGTAGTTTAATGTCACTTTAAAAACAGCAGGATAACAGAAAGTAGCGAAAAACACCAATATACTCCAGCTTGGAGGATAACTAGTCCCAGACTCACCCTTGCATGGGACGGGCTTAACTAATTGGCTGCCAGGTCAGCGGCCTCCACCAGGTGCCATTTTCAGGGTTGCTTGGAGTCTTGCTGCTAAAAGCCCTGCAGCATGGGTAATCCAGCAAACAGATTCAGGCTAACTCCAGCCAAGTTCCTGTATCTTCCACACACACTCACCATGTGCCGAATACCAGCCTCCATTACATAGCCCACAACCCCTCCCAGAGGTGAGGTAGACATCACATGGGCTGATCACGTGACAATGACATCATTGCAGGTCCTTGTCTTTAGGGAAAATCCTGGCCAAACTTTAACCTGCTGGGAGAAATGTATCTCCCATCCAGCAAAACACCCTTTGCTGTACCACATTACATACTCATTTGCGAGAAAAACGGACAAGTGCAATCCGATAAAAAATCGGATTGCACTCTGACCAATGTTATTCAATGAGTTACATCTCATCTGCGATTTTTTTTCTCAGCTGAAATCGGAACACTGCAAATTGTCTTGTAAATGATTGTAGAAAAATAGTTGCAGAGAAAAAAACACATTGTCATATGAATGTCATACAGATGCTATGTGAGAAAAATCGCATTGTACTCGCATGACACTGGCATGACACACTTTTTCTCGCAAATGAGGATGTACCCTTAGGTAAGTGTTGTACCCCTAGGTAAGTGTTCACACTGGACAGGGAGGTCAGGGACCCATACGATTAATGAGATTACCTTGACGATGGTGGATGGGCTCACATTATTTGGACAAATTTTGTTTGACATGTCTCGTGTATTTTTCCTAAATTTCTAAAGCCATTTTGCTATTCACATTTCACATATTTCACATTGACATGCTTTAACACGATTGAGTGCAGCCATTTTCCTATTTTGATATGTAAGTTGTTTTTTGGTATGCACCTGATCAGACTAGTTCTTGGTGTTTCAGTCAGTTTTCTTGTTATTTAAGAGAAGGACTAAGTAATAAAAGTGGGTGCTGTGAATAAAAAAAATAACAAGTATAAACTATGTAAGAGACAGCAATGTACATAACAGCAGAGGAAGCTATATAATAAGGGACAGCACCATATATTACTAGAGAGGATGATACGTAATAAGGGATGGTGTTATACATAATAAAAGAGTAAACTATGTAACCAAAGATGGCACAATACAGTGAGTACACTATATACTAAGAGACTGTGCTATACATAATAAGTGAGTACACTATATACTAAAGGACTGTGCAGTACATAATAAGTGAGTACACTATATACTAAGGGACTGTGCTCTACAAAATAAGGCCACATCCCTGTATCTGTGTGTAGTGTGGGTGTGCTGCCCAGTTTTATAGAAGCATTGAGTATGTCCTATTCTGATCCTCAAAATCGGATCAGAACAGGACATTCTCTGACCATCATGGATCTCACTCTCAGATCTGTGATTTTCATATATGTGTGAATGGACCTATAAAACTCTGAGTCCATGTGCCATCCGATAAAAAAAACCTGGAAGCACACGGATATTTCACACAAATGTGAGAATAGAGAATTAGGGATTTTACAAAAAAAACATTATCACTTCACGTGACACAGTGCAGATACAGAAGAATATTTACATACAGGCACTTACCGCTGAATTCTTGTCTGATTAGAGCCGCTTTCTCCTGTTTCTTCTCCATCTGGTCAGACCTTCATGTCAACATCTCCCAGACACGATGATCTTCGCAGCCCTGAAAATAACAAGGTCACATATATTGTACATATACATTTGTCCCCCCCAAATACAGATATGTACCCCACCATTAATATATTATTAGCCATGCACCATTAAAAATATAAAGTGATAAGCAGCACTGTGTCCCCCATTAACTTTAATCTTTGACTCCCAATTATGTAAATTATTCAGTCTGTGACTTTCCCCAATTGTAAGGCTATGTGCACACAGAATACATCCCTGACAGAAGTTATGTCGCTTATCCATGTTATGTAAATAAAAACTTATAACCTGACGTTAAATTCCTCCATTGGTTGTATAAATTATTCTTTTGAAAGCTGAAACACTCCGAAATGTGGTTTAGATTAACAAAATAAATTGGCATCAATGCAGAAATATTGATCATTTAATGGACACAGAATGGTCAGTTTTTTGGCTAGACAAAAGTTTTGTTGCCTGGTCATATAATGCACCCAATCCTACGTAGTTTACAGCCTCACCTGTGCTCAGTAAATGATCGGTTAATTAGTGGGTGTGTATAAAAAGAAACCCAGCACACCAGACCTTCACTTGAACTGCGACTTGAGCTCAGACAACATGCCAAATGTCATGGTCACTGTGTGTCTGGGCGCAGGTGTTACCGCAAGGCGAACCCATAACTCACGTGACCCTGGATACAGCGCCTCCAGTGGGGCGAATTTAAATAATAATAAAGGGGGGAACCTGGGTAACTATAACAATGGTGGGCCCTGCGATAGGGAAAAGGGAATTGGAGACCTCCTGAGCTCCCCTGAGCCAGTGTCCCTGCACTCCTAACGTTCCCTATGCCGGTTTCGCACCGGGCGCCGCACGCGTACCTCAACGCCCTAGCTCGCCCTGACCCTAAACCCTCACTAGGGAATAGGTCGGTGCGGAAACTAATCCCACCACTGCACTAATAACACACATGAGGAAAGAGACAATACAGGGGGAAACACCACTTAGCTTTGCTCTGTTGCGTGCGCTCCCAGCAACAGAGCCCTCCACCTGAGTGCATCTTCTCCTCCACCCGGATCCATCACCATAACAGGATCCTTCACCTTAGTGCAGCCTTGGAGCAGTGTCCACCACCAGTTGCAGCTGCTTAGAACCAGAGTCCCAAGGATGAGTTCAGCTGCTGACACGAAGTCGAGCATGCTTGAGTCCAGCTCAGCGGCCAAGTCCCACATGGTGAGTGTCACTCTCCATAGTCGCCACTCCACCAGCCCATGCAGACACTTCCCGCTGACACCATCACTGCGACTCCACCACGCCATGCCAGCCCTTCGTCCAGACACCATAGCTGAAACACATCCCCCCTGGCTAAGCTGCGCAGGACTCCTCACCAGCTCCATCCTTCATCCAGGCTCTCCAAAAACAGAGTGAACACAAACTCACAATATCACAGGCAGTGACTGCACACCTCTAGCACACCTTTATAGGGTTTCACACCTGATACCTAATTAAGTGCACAAAAACCCAAAGTGCAATACCACAACCACCACCGGGGACAGTCAAAACACCTTTGAACTTAACCAAAGTAAAAAAAGTTCACTTTGTGCTTTTAATACCGCCAGATCCAACACTGGATCATGACAGTACCCCCTCCTTAATGAGGGGCCTCTGGACCCTCAAGACCACCCCTCATTAGGGAAACACCTACAGCGGGGACGCCCAGATCCTGAGTTCACCCCACCATTACCTGACACTTCAGGTTCATGACAAACACCGCTGGTATTGGCAATACATGTTCATTTTGGAGGCACCACTCATCTCCACAGCGCCGACCTGGGGAACGAGTTTATGTATGTGTATGTTTGTTTGTTATGAGCTGATCAGACTCCACAACACATTTCCAAGATGTTTTTTGGTGGCACACATACACGCTCGTTCACACACAGTTCCGGACCTGAACGTTTATTTCACACATTCGTTTGTCATTTTTTGGTGAACTCACTCTGGACTTGACAACAGAGGCGTCCCCCTGTGTCACCACACTCACACCCCCACTATTCACCAAGGGACACCACCCTCCAACCCTCTCACCATGAGGACTGTGCCTCCTAGGGTTGGTTAATGGCGAGGGTAGAGATTTGTCCCTACTCCCCCGCAGCACACCTGCTGCACACACCAGGAGGAGAAGGGGACCGGGAAATGGAGGAAATATACTCTCGCTGGTCGCCTCCACACGACCAGGAGGGCGGCTTCTTCGATGGCATAGAAGATATGGCGTAAACCCCGCGGACTCTACATCAGTCTGCTCATCACTGGAACGCACCCCTTCACCTCGGGGAACACCAAGCAGCTCTGTGGGGCACCATTCCTCCCACCTGCCTTGGTACGCCCGCGTGCATGAGCAAGTCCCGCTCCCCAGCAGCGACTCTAGGGGCTTTTAGCCAGATCACAGCCGCCATTTTTTTTTTTTTTGTGTTCTGGTTACCTGAGCAGAGGCCCCAGACCCTGATAACTGCTGCTGCAGCGGCTCTAACACACCTTGCCGCTCCCCACTCTCCTCAGTGAGGCCCGGCAGCAATTACCACAGGTCTCCACATGGCCGAAGCTCACCAGAAGAAAAAAAAAAACTGTATGGCTTGTGATAATGTCATGGTCACGTGTGTCACATGGGTTCGCCTTGCGGAAACATCTGCGTCCTGACACACGTGACCATGACACCAAAAATCCACCCTGTGGCCAAAGCCATGATTATCAAGAGGCTGAAGACCAGATCCACTGCAGAGGTGACTGGCACCTTTAAAGTGTCTCAGCGTCAAGTACAAAGAATTAACAAAAAGATTTGAAGAGACTGGAGATGTGTTTGACATGCCCAGGTCTGGCAGACCCCGCAAGACAACTGCTCAGGAGGAATGTTTGTTGGTTAGAAAATCCAAAGCAAGCCCCTCTTCCACTGCAGTAGAGCTCCAACAGGCCTGGTCACCTCAAGTCCCTGTGTCAGCTAGAACAGTTTGTAGGATTCTGTCTCGAAATGGCCTCCATGGTCGAATCAGTGCCCAGAAGCCAGCACTAAACAAAAGGCAAATAAAAAACCGTGTGGCATTTGCAAAGTCCCACAGGCTGTTAAACAAATGGATGCTGGAAAAGAGGCAGAAGGTGGATTTCTCTGATGAATCTTCAGAAGAATTACACCACAGTCACAGCAAATACTGCAGGACACCTACTGGAGCCCGTATGGATCCAAAATACACCCAGAAAACAGTTAAATTTGGTTGTGGAAAGATTATGGTCTAGGGTTACATTCAGTATGGGGGTGTACGAAACATTTGTAAGGTGGAAGGCAATATCAATAGCCTAAAATATCAAGAAGAATTATCTACCTCTTATATTCCAAATTATAAAAGGGGTCAAATTCTGCAGCAGGATGGTGCTCCATCTCATACATCCATCTCTACAACAAAATTCCTCCAGGCAAAAAGATCATGGTGCTCAAGGACTGGCCAGCCCAGTCACCAGACATGAACATCAGTGAGCATGTTTGGGGTATGATGAAAGAGGAAGCTTGGAAGACAAAACCAAAGAATCTAGATGAACTCTGGGAGGCATGTAAGACTGCATTCTTTGCTATTCCTGATGACTTCATTAATAAATTGCATGAATCATTGTTGAACCACATGGATGCAGTCCTTCAAGCTCATGGAAGTCACACAAAATATTAAATATGACTCTAATAGCACCACAACTTAATTCACCAATGTTATGCAACACATATTTGTATTTTAAGTGAATTATTTGTTTGAATATCACATTACTTTCTGTGGGCGACAAAACTTTTGCTTTGCCAAAATCTGACAATTCTGTGTTCATTAAATGATCAATACTTCTGCATTGATGCCAATTTATTTTCTTAACCTAAACCACATTTTGGAGGGTTTCAGCTTTCAAAAGAATAATTTATACAACCAATGGAAGAATTTAACATCAGGTTATAAGCTTTTATTTACATAACATGGATAAGCGACATGACTTCTGTCAGGGAGTGTATATGCAAGGTTTTACAATATAGGAAAAGTGAATGGATCCCTGAAGTATCATGCACACACTGCTTATTTTTTCCTTGCAGATTTGCAGCAGATTAAAATCTGCATAATGTTCATAGAATCATAGAATCATAGAATCGTAGAGTTGGAAGGGACCTCCTGGGCCATCTGGTCCAACACCCTGCTCAAAGCAGGATTCGCTAAATCATCCCAGTCAGATGTCTGTCCAGCCTCTGTTTGAAGACTTCCATTGAAGGAAGGAATGTCAATTCTTGCAGCGAATTTCACCAGCACTAATGGGAGAAAATATGTAACAAAAGCATGGCAAAAATGTGGAAAAAAAATAAATGTATTTTACGCAACTTTCTTCCTGTCAACACATTAGCAACATAGTTATTAAGGTTGAAGGAAGACTTTAAGTCCATCTAGTTCAACCCATATCCTATCCTAACCTGCCCTAACATGTCGATCCAGAGGAAAGCATCATATATTCAGCAGAATTTTCTCCTGCAAATCCTGAACGTGTGCACATAGGCTTTGTCCCTGTCTTGTGTCCCCATCATTCTTTATTGATAGCATCATAATGAATTTGGGGGTGGGAGAAGACACTATCGGGTACTGAGCATCCTCCGCCACCTCCCAATTCATTACAAATCCCTGACAGAGTCTTCTCCCACCTTTCAATTCATTATATAGTGTCCGATGCACCTTACCGCCTCCTCTCCCACTCCCCTAATAAATTTTAAGTCCCCGATAGCATCACAATGAATTGTGAGATGGGGAGGATGCTATCTGGGGCTTAGCATCCTCCTCCACCACCCAATTCATTTAACATCCATATGTAACGTCTTCTTCCACCTCCCCCTGTTCGTAAGTCCATTATAAGTCCCCCTTCCTCCCATCTCAATCCTCCACCTCCATCATTGCCCTCTCTATTACCTCCATCATTGCCTTCTCCACCACCCCATCATTGTCCTCTCCACCACCTCCATCATTACCCTCTCCCCCAACTCCATCATTTCCCTCCCCCTCCTCCCCATCATTGCCTTCTCCCCACTACCTCCATCATTGGCATCTCCCCACCTCCTCATCATTGCCCTATCCACCACCTCCAACGTTGCCTTCTCTCCCACCACCCCATCAATGCCCTTTCCACCACCTCTATCATTGCTTTCTCTCCCATCAATGCCCTCTCTATAACCTCCATTATTTCCTTCTCCTCCACCACCCCATCATTGCTCTTTCCACCACCTCTCATTGCTTTCTCCCCCTCCACCCTCATCATTGCCCTCTCCATCCAGTCCATCATTTCCTTCTCCCCATCACCTCCATCATTGCACTTTCCACAACCTCTATCATTGCCTTGTCCCCCACCACCCCATCATTGCCCTTTCCACCACCTCCATTATTGCCTTCTCCCCCACCACCCCATCATTGTTCTCCCTAAGGGGCTAAAAAGTGCATGCCTCTTCAGGCTCATCATTTCTTGTGTGGTTAGAAATGTCAATTTACGTTAGTTACGGGCTGTCATAGATTTGTACTGTAGTCTACGCTACTTTCTGATATAAATTATAGTAAATTTGTTGGACTATGCATGGTCAATCCTTTCCCATTTACTCTGTTCCCTCTGTCATGATCTCAGTGCGGGATTGACTCGCACACGTGGGGTTAATGTCTGGAACCAGTGCTGATGACTGGCATTTCTGGGGTTAAAGGTTGTGATCCTGGTGCAGGCTTACCTGCACACCTGGGGCTATGATTGTGGCCTCTCCCTGGTTCTGGGAGAGGCTTCTTATAGCCTCAGGACGCTCCCATCCCTGTCAGTTATACTCTTGCCCTTGGCATTGTGTGGTGACCCCTGAGTGTTTTTTTTGCTGTGTTCTGGTTGCTTGATAATCTGTGTATGACTCGGTCTGTTCTCTGGATATTGCTTTGGATTCTGCTTGGTACCTTCTATGTCTGTTTGGTTTTGACTGCTGCTTGGCCCTGACTATCCGCTCTGTCTCATCCTTGGTATGTTACGGCTATCTCTGTGTATGAACCCCGTTTTGCCTGACTCTGAGTAATTCTGTATAGTGTCTTTCCATTTCACTAAGCAGGACGCTAAGCCCCACCTCCTTGCAGTCACATGACTATAGGTCCCGTGTCTGCTTGCTAAACTTCAGCATCCACAGGTCCTGTGCATCGGTACTTTCTGGCTGTACCTGACCCCGGTACCCCTACAGTGCGGGTGAGTCCCTGCTCAGCGGAGGCTGCACGCCGGCGCTGACAGGATCCTGACACTCAGGACACGTGCGCTGGCTCAGTGAGCAAGTACAGTATGGTGTTCCTGACACCCTCTTTTTAGAAAAATGATGTGAGCAGTTGTGAAAGTTTAGAAAGTCGCAAATTATGGATTACTTATTATTATTTATTTCTATAAAACCATTGATTCCATGGTGTTTTACATGAGAAGGGGTTACATACAAATTACAAATATCGCTTACAGTAAACAAACTAATACAGACTGATACAGGGGGAAGATGACCCTGCGCATGCGAGCCTACATTCTACAGGATGATGGGGAAGGAGACAGTAGATTGGGGGGTTGCAGCAGCTCCGGTGTTGGTGAGGAGGTAGCTCCGGTGGTTAGGAGGTAGCGGGGTCATTGCAGGCTGTAAGCTTTCTTGAAGAGGTGGATTTTCAGGTTCCGTCTGAAGGATCCAAATGTGGTTGATAGTTGGACGTGTTGGAGCACAGAATTCCAAAGGATGGGGGATATTCGGGAGAAGTCTTGGAGGCGATTAGGTGAGGAGCGAATAAGTGTGGAGAAGAGAAGGAGGTCTTGGGAGGACCGGAGGGAAGATATCGGGAGATGAGTTCAGAGATATATGGAGCAGACAGGTTATGGATGGCTTTGTAGGTCAGTATTAGTAAATTGAACTGGATGCGCTGAGGGAATAGGAGCCAGTGAAGAGATTTGCAGAGGGGAGAAGAGGAGGAGTAGCGAGGAGAGAGATGAATTAGTCGGGCAGCAGAGATAAGGATGGACTGGAGATGTGTGAGAGTGTTAGCAGGGAGGCCACAGAAAAAGATGCTACAGTAGTCAAGGCGTGAGATAATGAGGGCATGCACAAGCATTTTAGTAGATTGAGGGTTGTGGAAAGGACGGATTCTTATTAGGACGGATACTTATTATATGTGCCATTGTTTGCAACTTTTTAATGCCAGAAAACTGGCAAAATCACATGTGTTTTGCATTTTTTTTTTACTCCCAGCAAAAGTGGCTCCAGCATTTAAAAACAAAAAAAAAAAAAAAAAATCCAAGGAAATTCTGGCACTTTCTCCTATAAAACCAAATAAGCAAAGCACCCTTAATTGTAAAATTATCCTTGGCATATTGGCATGGCATGTACAGTACACTACATAATCATGATGAAATAAAATTACAGCAATTGCAACAGATGCAAAAGAAATAGTTCATCAAAAGCCTAAGGTGGTGGAAGAAGATTTCTCTAGAATTAAACAAGTTAAGCTGTACATTAAACATATTGCATGTTTTTAGAGGCACTTGTCTTTCTTGCCTAGCACCTAGTCACAGCAACTATGGAAATTGTTACAGAAACTTGCATTATTCAAAAATGTGCTATTAACCAAGGTGAATTTTAATTTTCAAGTTATAGTTTCGTGTCACTTGCGAAAATTGCTTTCATGTCATAGAATTACTCCCTAATATATTAGATTGAAGTAATTCAAAGCTAATTTGAAAATAGCATATTTATCACCTGGCGGAGTATGATGTTGAAATGTAAATTACTGTGAAATCTACTCTTTCCACATTCCCTATATGGGGAATATAGAGAGAGGAATGCAATGAAGTGGTCTAGCCAGTACAAGCTGATAATGCCTTTGGCCTTGCAAGAAAGAAGTGGTATGATGAGACGAAAATATGGCACTTTACGGACTCTTAATTAAATCACACCCATGCAACCAATGGCTTTGAAATGCTGTCTCCTAGAAGGTGTTTATTTAATAAGTACGATCTGCTAGCCAACCACCATGTGCTTATGTGTATACTTTGATAGTCCACTACTTTTATACCTTTTATTCGAAGATCTGTGTTGTATTTTTGTCCAATAGATCACTGCAACCTCCACCAGGGGATGATGGTGAGGGAAGAGAGGTTGCACACACAGTGTAGCACCACTGAGCAGCAGCACAGGTGCCACCAGGTGGCAAAAGACTGGTCAGATGAGCCTAGTCAGAAACAGTCAGGACAAGAAGTACCAGAGGTCACAGCAATACACGTTGTCAAATACAAGCCAGAAGTCAGAGCCACATGGGAGCGGAGATAACCAAGACATGAGACAGTCAAACAGGTCAAAAGACAAGCCAGGTCACATACCAAGAGGTCCAAGCACAGGGAGCGAACACTAAGACAAGCGGGGTAGCAGGAAAGGGAGGTAACCAGAGCAGAGTAACCAGGCAGAGGACAAAGCACGGTATCCAGGGGTCAGCTGCTCTAGCCTGGGAGCATGAACTATCATTGACGTTAGTCTGCAGGCCACAGCAGACTGAAATAGCCACACAGAACCCAAAATGAGGCAGAGAAGGTTAACCCCTGCATGACCAGACAGGGGAGAGAATAACAAGAAACAGGAAACAAACCCCGGCCTGGATCATGACAGGCAGATGCCCATTTTGGTATTTTTTCAGCTAAAGTTGCCATTTGCTATCCATTCTCACACTAATCTTAAAGTGGATAGAATACCTCCCCTTGGTGCTTCTTGGGACAGACGCGGAAAAGGCTTTCGACAGGGTGGACTGGACCTATCTAGGTGAGACGTTGGCCGGCTTTCGCTTCCCCTCCCAACTCATTTCGGCCATAATGAAGATGTATAGAGACCCCTTAGCACGTATTGGGATCAATGGTTCCTTGACTGACTCATTCGCTATTAAAAATGGCACAAGACAGGGCTGCCCTCTCTCCCCAATTCTTTTCATCTTAACAATGGAGCCGCTATTATGTGCAATTCAGCAGAGTTTGGAGATTGAGGGCATCACAATAGGTAAAATCCACCATACGACTGCGGCATTTGCCGACGACTAGTTGGTCTTGTTAACGAACCCCCTTCGAGGCTTTCCTGCTTTGATGGGAATCCTTGAGGAGTATGGTAACCTCACCAACTTTAAAGTAAATGCATCAAAATCTGAAGCTTTAGACCTAAATATACCCGCCCACACGTTGAATAAGTTAAAAGAAGTATATCCATTTACTTGGCCCAGTAGAAGTATTACCTATTTAGGTATTAAAATAGCCAGATCTGATAAAGAAATCTTCCAACTCAATTATTACCCCTTATTGGACAGAGTTCAGACCTCTATTAGGTCATGTAGAGATCCTTTCCTGTCATGGATGGGGAGGAAGAACCTTATAAAAAGCCTGATACTCCCCAAATTTACATACTTATTTTCAACCCTACCCATCCACGTCCCAAACTCTTTCCTCTCTAGAGTTAACTCCTTATTTTTCAAATACATATGGAAGGAAGCGATGCCCCGTATAAACTCACGCACGTTGTCGCTGCCGAGGCGCAGAGGGGTATGGGAGCCCCTGACATTAAAAACTATTATTATGCAGCTGTGCTTTCCCGGTCGGTAGACTTGATAAGAAACACAAGTGACAAATATTGGGTCAACATAGAAAACATTATCTCGCCTGTGCCTCTTAGGTCCCTTTTACTAACATGTACCAAGGGAAGGAAGTTTTCCTCTTTCTCCAACCCCCTGACCCGAGCTTTGCTTAGGGTCTGGTCGAATCTCCATGCCTTCTTGACTCCTCCCTCGTCCCCATTACTGAGACTCTCAGACGTCTTGCAACCTCCGTTGGATGTTCTGAGGGAGGGAACTGGAACATATTTCCATTGACCAGATTATGACTGGGGGGGCGCTCCTCCCATTATCGGAATTGAACGACCTCTTGACACCCTAGAGCATTAATTTTCTACAATATAACTCTCTGAGAGAGCTATTGAAACACATACGTTACTGCCCAGACACCTTACGCAAACTAACACCATATGAAACCCTCTGCTCTAAATCGTCTATGCCAACTAAGGTCCTATCAACAATCTACCTGATGTTTCTATCTAAAGATCTGCCCCCGAGGAGAGCTTACATTGCACATTGGGAAAAAGACTTGGGCTATAAACTCTCACAATCACAAATTGATCACATCTATGCGCATTCTCATGGCCCAACGAGCTGTGTGAAAATTCAAGAGAATGCTTTCAAAATTGTATCACGATGGTACACTACACCAGCGCAGACCTGTGTTTGGCGGTCTGGGGTGCAGGACAGTTGTTGGCGCTGTGAGGGGAGTAAGGGAGATTTCTTACATATTTGGTGAACGTGTCCTGCCATCCAACCATTCTGGGCGTTAACAGAGAAACTTGTTAGTGACATAACAAAGGTCTCGGTGTCGCTAACGCCGGAAACAGCTTTACTAAACCTCCCTTTGAGTTCCAAGCAGAATGGGACTTCCATACTAATTCTTAATATTATTGCTGTGGCCAAACTTTTAATCCCAACTTATTGGGGTTCAATCCAGACTCCTACTCTCCACCAACTGCTGTCAAAGGTAGACCAATTGTTTCATATGACCGAAGTTGTTGCCTCAGTGAATCATTCACAGCGCTCCTTTCGAAGAAAACTGGTGCTTATGGATCAAATACAGATCCTCCTTCAATCCATGAGCCGCATGAAACTCAACCTGTGATATTGTCAGACCCCCCCTCCTACCCCCTCCTGTATCCTCTCTTACTGCTTCCTCTACTCCCTCTCTAATTATTTCTCACTTTCCTTTCTGTGTCCTTTTTTATTTTGCTGCAAAAAAAAAAAAAATATCTTTGTTACTGGTATTACACCGTCTGTACACTTGTGTATGAAAACTGAATACTTCTTGATTGGTGTTGCTATACTTTTAAGCTATCAATAAAAAGATCATTGAAAAAGAAAAAGAAAAAAAGAAGATAGAATTAGAAAATTCAAAAGTAAGGTAATGACACACACGCACATATTAATCATTTATGTCCATAGTGACAGTAATTGAGTCATATGTAAATGAGTGAACTAAGTACATCTTTATATGTGTGCATGAGTTTACTGGACTAATGTATGGCAACCCATCCGTAATGATACAAGAAAAAGCAAAAAGCAGGGGAAAAAAAATGAAATATAGGCCAAATATAATACAATGAAAAAGAATAATAACTTTATTGATCAAGTGATTGGTACAAATGAGAAATGCAACCAGAAAGAAATGAGTGCTCATCTGAGTAAGAAGCATTCATTAGATCATTAATAATAGTGATGATCGAATAGTGAAATATTCAGAGGGTCACTTGTGGGGGGTTTCCACAGTTTAGGCACATCAGGGGCTCTCTAAAGGCAACATGACACCCGCAGACCATTCCATCAAAGTCTGCATTCCAAAACGTCACTACTTCCCTTCCAAGCCCCGACGTGTGCCCATACAGTAGTTTACTTCCACATATGGGATATCAGCGTACTCAGGAAAAATTGGAAAACAACTTTTGGGGTCCAATTTCTCCTGTTACCCTTGGGAAAATAAAAAAATTGGGGACTAAATGATCATGTTTGTGGAAAAAATATGATTTTTTTTATTTTCATGCCCGGGCGTTATAAACTTCTGTGAAGCACTTTGGGGTTCAAAGTGCTCACAACATATCTAGATAAGTTCTTTGGGGGTGTCTAGTTTCCAAAATGGGGTCACTTGTGGGGGGTTTCCACAGTTTAGGCACATCAGGGGCTCTCCAAAGGCAACATGACACCCGCAGACGATTCCATCAAAGTCTGCATTCCAAAACGTCACTACTTCCCCTCCGAGCCCCGACGTGTGCCCATACAGCAGTTTTCTCCCACATATGGGATATCAGTGTACTCAGGACAAATTCAACAACAACATTTGGGGTCCAATTTCTCCTCTTACCATTGGGAAAATAAAAAAATTGGGGACTAAATGATCATGTTTGTGATTTGAGCATTTTCTATCATGTAGACCCTGAAAGTGACTTCAAATGTGATGTGGTCCCTAAAAATAAAACGGTGTTGTAAAAATGAGAAATCGCTGGTCAACTTTTAACCGTTATAACTTCCTAACAAAAAAAATGTTGGTTCCCAAATTGTGCTGATGTAAAGTAAACATATGTGAAATGTTACTTATTAAGTTTTTTGTGTGCCGTATCTTTGTGATTTAAGGGCATAAAAATTCAAAGTTGGAAAATTGCGAAATTTTCAAAATTTTTGCCAAGTTTCCATTTTTTTCACAAATAAACTCAAGTTATATCAATGAAATTTTACCACTAACATGAAGCAAAATATGTCACTAGAAAACAAAGTCAGAATTATCGGGATCCATGGAGGCCTTCCAGAATTATTACCTCAGTGGTCAGAATTGTAAAAATTGGTCCGGTCATTAACGTGCAAACTACCCTTGGGGGTTAAGCGGTTAAAAAGCAAAGCCTGACAATGAAAAGTGGCGTGGGGTGTGGCTTGATGTGTGCATGCATTGGAGATCATATAGGCTAAACATAATAAAGTGGTGGAGTGCCCCACGCCACTTTATTATATGTGGCGTATATGTCGTTTTTTTCTCCGCATTTTGATTTTTTATTATAAATTTAAAGGGGATCTATCAGCAGATTACACACAATTTATATTCTATGTTAGAAAGAGTATTTTATGATTCCAGCAAAATAATTAAACAGCTTAAAAATCCAAGTGTATTCAGTCTTCTTTATCCCAGCGTGACTTCTACTGAGCAGTGTGAGATCTTAGCAGCAACAGGGAGGAGGAACAATGAGGATCTGCCAATCGTGTTTGCTTTAGTAAAACTTACATTCCATGTAAAAAAAACTATTCAGTTGCATTTCTTCTTACAACTCTGTGTTGTGCTATTCTTAATTCCTCTGAAAATGGATGAGCGAATTTGGTTTTGATCTTCTTTTATACCCCAAAACTTACAATGTCCAATCAGAGATGACAGTATTAAACCAAGAAGAGACTCATTTTATTTGCATAGCAAATAGTAAAGCCCTGTTGCCAATTTATGTATTTTAAATAGGAATAATAGATGAACAGCACACTAAGTTTCTAAGTAAAGATGCACTGCCCCGTCATCTTCCATGCCATTTGATGAACTGAACTGAAGCACTATGGTAAGCTGACATGCAATACGTTCTATTCAGGAGAGTCGCTGGAAGGCAGGAATTACTTTTATAATACAGACAGACAGACACAGGTAAACTATGCCTTTTTATTTATGAGATTTTTACTATCACTAATATTAATGTTTTTACAGCCAATGGTCTTTCTGTCATAGATAGAAAACCTTGCATTGGATATCCTCATTTAAACTTAGCACCTCTTCCAATTGGCGCTGCACCATTGATTCTGGAACAGTTTTTCTTTTTTCCTCTGACCCTCTGTTCCAAAGTTTATGCCACTGGTATTGATTGTACAAAAATTCCCTTCAGCCAAATGGGCTTGTACCACAAAACTTACTTGTGGGCGTCGTTGGGTTTTGATTGGCCGGCATCAAAGGAAAAGAAGTATCGCTCACAGAGAAGGTCTATGGTATACACCCAGTTGGTTGAAGGGAAATGTTTTACCGTGGCGGCATAACTGTACAATGGAGGGGCACATTGAAAAACTGTCTTATCCAAGCATGCTCATGTGTTATCCGAGCATCTGGGAGTGCTCGTGTATCATGTTCGAGTCCCTGCAGCTACATTATTTGTGGCTGACAGACAGCCTCAACATATGTGGGGATTCCCTAACAAACAGGTAATCCCCATATGTATTAAGGCACAACCGCAAATCATGCAGCTGCAGGGACTCGAACATAATTTACGAGAATTCCCAGATGCCTGGATAACACCCGAGCATGCTGGGATAAGACGTTATCCGAGCATGTTCACTTATCACTAGCCCCTCTTTTTGTATAACCAAACATTATTAGTTTGTCCACACATAATATTATGCATTTCAGCCTTTACACATTTTCATTTAGGATTCTAATAAAGAAGAGAAATGATATCCTTGGCAAACAAGATGTTAACCTTTGGTTCTTTTTAGAGGAATACAATTTTCAGATGATCAGTGCTTGGAGATCGATATGTTTGATAGAAATTATAAAGAGTGAGATCCAGGCATTGTAATCCCTTCAGCAGCACCAGGAATAATAATAAACATTACCACAGGCGCACACAGCTCCAGAATCGTCCTAGATTAATACAGTAGCTGCTGTGATCATCAATAAAACTAATGATTATAATTGTGGTGTTAGTGAGTAATGGTGGCCACTTGCATTTTTCCCCATTGATTTCACTATGGTACATCTGAAAACATCAATCTGCAACCAGATAGAAACGAAGACAGAAAATGCAGAACACCTCTAGGGGCAACGAATGCAAAAGTCATAGTAATAAGGTTTAGTTTATCAGCTGAAAAATATACCTAATATTACACTAATGTAACTGTGTCTATTCTGTAATGACTGCTACTTCATATGTCATGACATGGATGTTTCTACCCAATTTGTTGAATTTTAATATATTAGAATGGAAGAAAGAAATGAATATTATCAGATTTTCATTGACATTTAGATAAGATGCAAAGCCCCATATTAAATCAAGCAGTTAGCCCTTTAAGACTATACACATACTGTAGTGCAGCTTTGGATGCAGCACACTTACAGGGCTCCTGTACAAAAATATTAAAGGTTATGAAATCTAGGACTTCTGCAATCCTTAGAATAAAGGAGCTGCTTATACTAAATAATCAGGATCAAGTGAAGAAACAGCGCATTATACACTCAACAGAGAAATAGAACATGGAGTATTTATGGCTCTGTGAGCAGCTATATCATGTGTTAGTATGGCGCAGTATTCAGGAGGCATTTTTCTCTGAAATGGATAGGGAGAATATAACAGGCTCACCTCTCCTGCGATTGCAAGGGATCCCAATTCCACAGCAAAAACAATAAAAAAATAGTAGGTGATCCAGCAGTTCGGTGTTACACCCACGCCCTGACTGGTGGGTGTTAGCCAGGGGGTTGTGGTCCCACTGTGCAACAAATTAGACTACCCTGGAAGGGGTGTGACTAGGACAGCTGCCTTGGTTTTCACTGGAGCCTCTGATGGTGAGGTCAGGCTTGTGCGGCAGGCAGCTGCCAGGTGCCTCTTCAGGGTGGTGCCTGGCTGTGGCTGCTGATCTGACATGGGGAGACGGTTGCACGGCTGAGACACTGGCAGGCAGGCACGGCAGAGACCCGAGCAGGCGGGCACGGCTTGAGACTCAGAGTAAGCAGGCACGCTTGAGACACAGGGCGGGCAGGCATGGCAGAGACCAAGGGCAGGCTGGCACGGCAGAGACACAGGGCAGGCTGGCACAGCAGAGACACAGGGCAAGCTGCCACGGCAGAGACACAGAGCAGGCTGGCACGGCAGAGACACAGGGCAGGTAGGCATGGTGTATGAAGGAACAAGTAGAGACCTGTTCACATAGCGGGTGCAGGTACTTGTACAGGCAGGAAGGAACAGGTAGAGACCTGTTCACACAGGAGGAGCAAGTGCGGATACAGGCAGGAAGGAGTGGAGTATGACGGAACAGGTTTGGACCTGTTCACACAGGAGGAGCAAGTGCACATACAGGCAGGAAGGAGTGAAGTATGAAGGAACAGGTTTGGACCTGATCACAGAGGAGGGGAACCGCAAGGCTGCTGAGAACAGCAGGATAGCAGCAAAAGGTTCTGCAGCAGCAGAACCAAGCAGAGCCGCAAGAGTACAGAGAACAGGCAGAGCCTACAGAGCAGGCAGAGTCGCAAGAGAGCGGAGCACAAACAAAGCCGCAAGAGTGCAGAACATAAGCAGACAGGGAGGACACAAGGAGAGACACAGCAAGGTAAGAAGCCAAAGACAAATAGACAGACAGACAGACGGACGTAGGACAGAGTACAGACAGGGTAACAGTACGAGACAAGGCACAAGAACAAGGACACAGGGAACAGAGTACACACAGATACAAAGCTACAGCACAGGGACCATGAAACTCTGCCTCCTGGAGGGCGGCAAGGCAGGTACAAGGCAAGGCTAGGACAAAGACACAGAAACCAGGATATTCTGCCTCCTGTAGGGAAGACAGAGTGTACCAAACAAAGCTAGGAGTAAGATCTCCAGACAAGGAGAAACACAGAGCAAGATCTGGCAGCTCAGTAGCAAGACAGTAACTGAGTTAACACATTGCACAGGCAAGGTTCCAGTGGGTGGAGCTGCCCTAAATACTAGAGGGCTCTTGGTAATTGGCCAGGGACAGATTAGACAGGTGCACCCTGACTCTATAAGAACCAGAGAGTTCTGGTGCCACCCCCCACACACAGCCATTAAACATGCACAGAGCAGACAGGAGACAGAGCATGGAGCTGGCAGTAGACAGAAATAACAGCATGGCCTGGAGCAGTGAGAAAGTTGGTGAATGGGGAATGGGAGGCCATGCAGCGATGCCAGCAGGGTTGTTACATTCGGTAAAAGGTAAAGGCTTTATTTGTATCCAATGAAAATCATATGACAATCGGAGGAGAAAATCACAAATAGTAAAAACTTATGGTTGACACGTTTCGAAGTGATACTTCTTACTCATATCCTAAGACCTTGCTTGGGATGTTTTCCTATGATTGAAAATGCCATTTGGTTTTGTCAGAAACACCGCACTGCACTTGCTCACTGAGCCAGTGCACGTGTCCTGAGTAAGACAAACTGTGCCCAGCGATACCTCTGGAGTGGGCAGAAGCACAAGAGGAGCGTGCTTCAGACCAGCAGGAACTAAAGCACGTAACTGCTGGGGGCATGGCCTAAACCTCAGAGAGCTAGGAGCTGCAAGAAAACTCCCAGCAGAGTAACTACGGGACAAAGTTACCAAGGGGCATAGACAGGTTGGGGTCAAAGCACGAGATAGCACGACAAAACCAGAGGATAGACAGAACGGGGAGTCAGGTCGTAGCCAATGAGTGTGGTGCTAATAAAATATGGATATCTTATAGCCTACATATTGTAATATATTGATTAGTCCATATTGAAATTAACCTGCATTTGAAGGCCCCATATCCAGTTCTTGGAAACCAGGGTTCATGAGGTCAGACCCGCAATGGCTATTGAAATGCAGCCTTAGTGTTGAGTATACTAAAAGACAATGCTTGTTGAAACAGTATGTTTAATCTGGATTATTGGAAAGGAATAACCTTTGTGTACGCTGTTGATTATTTGAATTTTAAGAGCAGTGAATGGTGTGAGTAAATGACAAGGCATCATCTGATATTTGTGTCATATGGGGGTTAAAAGTGGAGTAGGCATATAATCAATTGCACATTATTGTACATAAGGCTATAGAAATATGGCTGGGGAAGCCTAATGTAGAACCAGGAATATAGTTGGCAATCTGAAACCCATTAAAGTGTATTCAATCTTAAAGATCTCTTTAACTGTAGTCTGAAATGTATATATATTGTGCTAGGGCTCTGATCATAGCATGTTGTTGGAAACTTTGTTTTGGTGTATGATTTACTCTTATCATATGTAAATATCAGGGCAGTAGTAAATAGTCCGAAGAGGCAAGTTTTGTTTGATGTTATTTATTCATGATAGCTGGCCACTGTCGTGATTGGAACATCAGACAACTAACTTGTGTATTTTCATGTTTACACAATATTATATTGTGCAAACTTTTTAAAGCATATAAAAGCCGGGGAGGCAGTCAGAAGAGGCAGGAGCTTTGTGGACCTGTGTAAGAGGACGCTCTTCACAGTGTATGTCCTAGGACGCATTCTGTCTTCGCTGACCACTCCTCCAGCTGAAGTATTTCCGGACAGATGTAAATGCCCCTAGTGAAGATTCTTTTCTCTTCTTCTTTCTGATGTAAGTATATGTACTAAAATCTTTACACAGAGAAAACCAAAAGCAAAACACAAAACAAATATCCTGGAATAAAAAAGTAAAAAAATATATTGCAAAAATTGCATGAAGGTAGTAATAATAGTAATAATAAGGGTATTTAGTTAACATAATTTTGATCAAAATAATGTAGAAGCCATCCCGCCACGTCACGGCGAAACACAAAACAAATATCCTGGAATAAAAAATTTTTGCAATATATTTTTTTACTTTTTTATTCCAGGATATTTGTTTTGTGTTTTGCTTTTGGTTTTCTCTGTGTAAAAGTCATGTGTTCATATTATTACTATTATTACTACCTTCATGCAATTTTTGCAATATTTTTTTACTTTTTTATTCCAGGATATTTGTTTTGTGTTTTGCTTTTGGTTTTCTCTGTGTAAAGGTCATGTGTTCATATGCAATTACATTTTGCATGCACATTAATTTACTTTTTCTGCTCAGACCCAGTTTCTTATTTGTTTCAATGTGCATTCTGTGCATATAAGGGTGTGACCGCCCTGTTTCTGAGTTGGAAAATCCATCCTGTCTGGCCTATACTATTACTGGTGGTTCAGTCCCTCTGTCCTTGTTCACATTTACGTCACTTGACAAGTGGAAAGGTTTTAAATACAAGAGTTAGGACTGTCCCACAAGGGTTGCCGTGACGTGGCGGGATGGCTTCTACATTATTTTGATCAAAATTATGTTAACTAAATACCCTTATTATTACTATTATTGCTACCTTCATGCAATTTTTGCAATATATTTTTTTACTTTTTTATTTCCAGGATATTTGTTTTGTGTTTTGCTTTTGGTTTTCTCTGTGTAAAGGTCATGTGTTCATATGCAATTACATTTTGCATGCACATTAATTTACTTTTTCTGCTCAGACCCAGTTTCGTACTAAAATCTTTGTAGTTTGAATATATAAGTATACGCAATATCCTACTATTTTCTATTTCCCGTAATTGCTATATCATTGTCATATATTTCATTAATTTGGTGCTTTATCATTTAAATTAATCATTGTATAACAAAATTGGGTCATATCCAAGTGGTGCCTTCTTTAAAGCCGTATCCAAACCTTATTGCTAAACAGTTAGCAATACATAAATTGGCGTAGTCGGCAGGGTACGCAGAAGGCTCAAAAGTTTTTTATTTAACAGGACTCTGTGTGATAGTGTGATATTGCATAGAACATGCCTGTCTTTAAGAAAAAGGTGTCTGCGTGTGAATCTATTGAGATTCCAGGCTGGGAATAATACCAAACCAGAGAGCCATTCATTGCACCAGAAGATTGATAGTACTGAGAATAAGTGCAGTATTTGACTTGTACATATTATAACCATTTCTTAGGTTTTTTTTTCAGACTGGACAAACCAATTTTTCAGAGGAATCGGATTCAATGTATTTAGCTATATATAAGACATGGGGGTAGACTAATGAGATCAAAGGTAAAGGTTAAAATAATTGTTTGCAAACAATTAAATAAGTAATCATCCCATTGTGATGAATCGGACTGTATTTAGCTAAAAGTTGTGGTTTATTTTTATGTATGTTTTTAATCTTTATTTTCAATTAGGAACATAATAGGTTTGTAAAATATATATATTTACATGGCTATAGAATCATATGCCTAAGTGTATTTATTTACAATTATAGTGGACTGATATAGGTATTATTGAAAAAAAAAAATATATATCTATAACAGGTAATACATCCTAAAATAGGAGCCCAACTACATTAACCCCGTGATCATATACTAAGATAAATTAAATACTGAGATAAATTAAATATATCAGGTGATACAGAGTACATTTAAAGCACTTCCTATAGGAATAAATTTATACCTGGTAATATATGGTGGCAGCGTCTCACAACCCCGACGCGGTTTGCTTCTTCCGGGAATATAGGTATTATTTTTTTCAATAATACCTATATCAGTCCACTAAAATTGTTTGGTATTACAATACATTATATACTTTGAATTTGATGATTGTAAATAAATACACTTAGGCATATGATTCTATAGCCATGTGTATCTATATATGTATAGAAGGAGAGAAATTTTTTTGTATATTTATTCCTGGTATAAATTTGTCTACCATAAAATTTGTATAGATGGTGGTTAACCTATTTGTGGTGACGTCTCATTTTGGAGACATTTTGTTTAATTTACAGAACATGTAAGATTGCCTAGAGGTGGGATGTTTTCCTTTGGAAATATCACTTTTCGTTATATTCCAACTAATATAACTAGTGGGTTAGGTGTTAGCTCTAGGATAGCTTTAAGGAGTAATTTGTATTATGCATGCATTGGTTTGTTGTTGTTGCATAAATAATGTGTGGCTATAAGATATCCAAGGGTGGATTGTGGTGCTAATAAAAGTATATGTAATAAAATCTTTGTAGTTTGAATATATAAGTGTACGCAATCATACTATCTAATCATACCATTCCTTTAATTTTGTACCTTCAAATAAAATTGCGTTTTATCGCAAGTAGTAGCCTTCTTTAAAGTCGTATCCGAACCTTAGTGCTAAGAACTTGGCAATACAATGAGTCATACACGGAGATAGCTGCAAAGTACAAGAGAGGCGAGCAAAGAATAGTCAGGTCACAGGCAAGGAGTCATACACAGAGAGGATAGCGCAATACAGAATCAACAGGCAAAATCACAACGGGGGACAGAACAAGGTCAGAACCATATGAGCAAGCTAGAAGACAACGAACAGGCACAGGCACACAGGGGTCAACACACTCGGCCAAAGGCAAAAGTATAACTGACAGGGATTGGAGTTTCCCAGGGCTATAAGAAGCTCTCCCTGAACCAAAGAGAGACCTCAATAATTAACCCCAGGCATGCAGGTCAAAACCTGCACTGGGCTAAAGACATTAACCCCTGACGTGCAGGTCAAAACCTGCACTGGGATCATGACAGGTTTTTATTAGACACAAAGCCTTTACATTTTCCCGAAGTGCTGGATCAACAACTATTTTTTGGATTGAATTTCCTGTAAAAACAATGTATAAGATACACTAGGCATTTTGTACAAGCAAAACACAAATAGAAATTAAAATGAACAAACTAATAGTGACCAAGAGGTAGAGAGGGCAGAGGACCCTACACATGCGTCTGTTAGAAAGAATTTGATGACCAAGAATACTGCCCTTTTCAGAGAATTACTCTGTAGGACAGTTACTTTAATTCTACTTAATTATAGATTTCTGTTCATATATGAGAAATCATTTCTTGCAATATCGGAAGTGAGTCTTGAGAATTAAAACATTACTTTATGACATACAAGCCAAATTATGATTAAGATGGACCATATTACTGATTCACTTTGGAGCCAACATTGAGTATTCATAGAGATGATTGGAACCATTTCTGCATCATTCTTTATCATGTATGGTGTTTAAGGCTCTTGTTTTATTATTCCAACTAAATAAAATTCATGACCTGCTCCATTGGATGCCATAGCATTGCCTCTAGGGGACAAAAGTTCCTGACGTACTGCATCCAAATAGAGTATTGTACGGCAGCAAGCAGTTCCATATGCAGAGGTGCATATAGGTTTTCTGGCACCCAAGGCAAGAATTCAGTTCGCCTCCCCCAAGTACGTATGTGATTAGCACACTTGGTCATGTACCGATGAGATGTTCTCCCTAATGCTCTCAATGTTCAGTGAAAAACTGAGAGAAGCAGGAAGAGAAGCTCGTTGTCACAGGACCATAAGTATGAAAATCGCATATGAGTGAAGTGTCTATGTGATGACTGCTGGAACCTGCAGAGCTGAATCCTGACATTGCAGGCTTCTGAATTCTCACAACGAATGCATTGCACACTTTTAGAATTCACCCTTGCCGGTGGACAGTCATGACAGCACAAGTATGTGACTTGTATGCTTCTGGCCACATTCCGAATAGACATGCCCGGCCTCGCTCAGTTCATTTTCATTGAGTTAGGTCACACATGTCTAGTCAACATGTGACTGCATGTATGCAAATCACCAGTACGAGAGAACCCTGACAGCGTGCAGTGTGCACTGTGAGAATTCAGAAGTCTGCAGTTACATTGAATGACTGCAGACTCTTCACAAACCTGGACAACCCCTTTAATGCTCCTAACATAAATAAAAACTTGAGAATTAGTCAGTATCATAAATAACATTTACATCCAGGTACTTTATAGATGATATCGTCTCTGAAGTCATTCTCCTTCTTTTCTTCATCTTGTCCAGACCCAATGATGAGTTTTCTCATCCACAGTTCATCTCTGCAGACTTCCATCTTCTCCGGTCTTCTGCAGCAAATCTCCACATTATAATGCTCCTGAATAAAAAAATTGCCCCTCACACACTATATTGTCTGTACAAAATATGAACCCCACACTGTCCCTCTTATGGTACAGTACATGCTCTTTACAATGCCCTCTCCTTTGCATATCGGCCCCCCTCTTTACAGTGTCCTCTCACACTGTGTCCCCCTATAGGGCCCAGTCTTTATACTGTACTCTCTCATCCCTCTCCCCCTCCTTGGTATACTCTCCCCTCCTGGCTGTGCCCTTACACTGTCCCCCCATGCTACGCCCCCACTACTCACTTTCTATTCTGTGCCCACTCACTTTTCTCCCCCCATACTGTCTCCTCACACTATTCCCCTCCCACCTCATACTGTCTCCTCTCACATCCCCACTGTTCACCATACTGTCTCCTTAAATATTTACCCCCTCACTTTCTATACAGGCCTACTCACACACACACCCAACTTCACTTACTGTGTCTGCACACATCCCATCACCCTTACTCCCCGTACTCTGTCCACATACATTTTTCCCGTCGCTACTCATACTGTGTCCACATACATTCTCCTGTTCACTCCTCTTATTGTCTGCACCCATCCCCACTCACCATACTGTGTCTGCACCCATCTCCCCATACTATACAAGCCCCCCATTCCCCCATACTGTTTCCTCGTACATGCCCCCATTCCCCCATACTGTTTCCTCATATATGCCCCCATTCCCCCGTACTGTTTCCTCATACATTCCCCCATACTGTTTACTCATACATGCCTTGCATCTCCCCTTTGCTCCTCAGTTTGGGTCCTGAAATCTACCCCCACAGATTAAATCCCCCATCCCCACTCCAAATCTCCCCACACACAACAAAATCCCATCATCTCCACTCCAAATCTCCCCCAGACAATAAATTCCACCATCCCCACTCCAAATTTCCAATCACACATTAAACACCCCATCCCCACTCCAAATCTCCCCCCACACATTAAGCACCCATATCCCAAATCCAAGTCTCCCCCCACCCAATAAATAACCCCATCTCCACTCCAAATCTCCCTACACACAATAAATACCCCATCTCCACTCCAAATCTCCCCCACACAATAAATAACCACATCTCCACTCCAAATCTCCTCCCACACAATAACCCCATCTCCACTACAAATCTCCCCCCACACATTAAATCTTCCCCCATGCACTTATCTTCGGTGCCTTCAGCTCCACTGGAGCACTTACCACCCATCCTTCCTGCATCTCTGCAACACCAGTGAGAAGTGATCATGCTGCTGGCGTTTCTGTGACCCGGCAGTCAGTGCTTCAATTGTGCTCACATCTGTAAGATGCGAGTACAATTGATCCCTGGGAGCCAGCGCACTGCAACTTCTCTGAGCTGGCTGTCAGCTTGACAGCCGGTACAGAGAACAGCTGACTCCCAGTCCATGGAGCGGCAGAATGCTGCCGCTGGGGGAGACACGGGGGCCCGACTATGCCCCCCTGCCGGCTGCGCTCAGGGAACATGTGTCGACTGCCCCCCAGATATGCCTCTGTCCATATGGCCTCATCGTATGAAGCATTTTATAGTGTCCTCTACTGCTCCTCTCTGTATGAAAGCACACAAGGTCCTGTGGGCCTCTGATGAAGCATTATATAGTGGTATACAGTCCTATACTGCTCCACACTGTACAAAAGAACCCAGGGTCGGTCCTAAGTGTCTCTAATGAAGCACTGAATAGAGGCACATGGAGTCTTGTACTACTTATCACTGTATAGCAGAAAACAGGGTCTTTTGTGTCTCTGATAAAGCATTGTATAGTGGCACACTGCTCCACACTGTATGACAGCACACAAGTATGTATCTGATGAAGCATTGTATAGCAGCACAATGTCATGCACCGTATGCACTGTATGACAGCACTCAGAGTCCTGTGTCTCTGATGAAGCACTGTATAGTGGCACATGGTCTTGTCCTGCTCCTCACTGTATGAAAGCACACAGGGTACCAAATGTCTCTGATGAAACCTTGCTTTGTATGGAGGCATTCTGCATTGCTCTGCATTGTAAGGACAACGCACAGTGTCTTGTGTCTCTGATGAAGCATTGTATAGTGGCGCAGTGTCTTGTACTGTTCTGTATTGTATGACAACACACAGGGTCCCAAATGTCTCTGGTGAAACATTTTATAGCGGCACATGGAGTTCTGTGCTGCCCTGCACTGTATGGCAGCATACAAGGTCCTATGTGTCTCTGATGAAGCTTTATACAATGGAACATGGAGTCCTGATCTGCTCTGCACTGTATGCCAGACCTTGGGCTCTATAATAAGGGGCTCTATGGGACTCTGCTTGCCTAACAATTGAGGACAATGTATTTTTAATATAATATTAGAATAATTTAAATTTACAGAGATTATTAAAAACAGAAAGAAGCTAAAAGACTTTGTATTTGTTCTAAACTTAAGAATATTTTTCAATCGTTGTAGCAAAATATGTGGTTTCTACTACAAAGAAGTGTGTGCTAAATAATAATGTTGTGATAAAATTGGCATTGCTACAGCTTTTTATCAGTGTGTTTCATTACTCATGCTTTTTTAAGCAGATTTGCAGGACTTTCATATGGCATTACTGGAATATTAAAATATTTCAATAAAACATTTTACAGAATAAAGTAGTCAGGGAAAACAACGTGAGCGAAGGAATAAAGAAGCAGTTTAGTATGCTCACCCGCCATTGCTATTAATAATACTAGCTCTTAATTAAACCCCGTTGAAAGGATCTCAGTGAATATCACCTCGTTGGAAAAGAAATGCTGGGGGCTGCCGGAGAAGTGCTGGAATTAGAGACAGCAGGGGACAATTTTATGCACATTTGCCATTGCCTTTTCCCAGCATTTTGCCTTTCAAATAAGGATTTGCTTACTAATGATATCTCTTACCTGTGATTACACATCACTTAAGAAAACATGCTAATAGTTGTCTCACTCACTAGTACCGGCCAAGCAATTAGATATATATTAAAATGTATACATGCATTTTCCGACTTGTCTAAATGGTTAACTTATTCTATAAATACTTTTCTATGTGGCTTTCTTAATCTATTTTGTTGTTTGGTGTATGACTTTCTTCTTTAAAACGATGTACATTCGCAGTATTTGCTGGGGAATCCATGCCAAATATATGTGTCGGAATACCTTTTTTGCGTTCTGTATTAAAAAGAATAGTTGACTGTACTTTAAATTATTGGGATGAAGTATCCCACATGCTCTATATTATACATATTTTGCCATGACCATCACTAGGCAATCTTTGGTTCTAACGGTATGCTCTGTTTTTATACCAGTAGAAAAGAGCCTAAAATGAATAAAATGGGGTGGATCCAAAAAGGTTGCCCCAAAAGTATATTTAAAAAGAAACTGTTAGATGATTCATGCTGCCCAAACCACAGGCAGCATTAATCAGAGACCGCCTAGTGCTTTCTAAACATGCTATAGCATTTCAGAAGACAACAAATTTGACAGCACAGCAGGGGAGACCTGTGTGTATATCTGTTGGTCTAGATGAGCGGTCTGAAAGAATTCAGCGTGGATCCGACCCTTGGACTAGTCACATTGTCTCTACCTGTACCTTTAACTATGTTTTCTCTGAAATGCCCAAGTGTTGCAGAATTGAACATAGACGATTAGAATACAGGAGCCGGTTTATAATTCATGTTTATTTTTAAAAACGCCACCAGAAAATATTCTATACAATAAAATATTAATTTCTGACAAAAATGATGTGAATAAGACATTTTATTTAATTTTTGAGCATTAAAAACATAAAAAACATTCATGACATAAATGTGTGCAGGGGTACACAAAGAAACCAAGCAGCTGAGCGAAAGATCCAAATATTTTTTTAAAAAATTTCAAAGTGAAAAATATATCACAAAAAAGTGCATAAAAAATTCATCAAAATGTGAAATGCATTCATCAATATAAAAAACAGTGCTTTATAATACACATTGTGTTACATATATAATGCATTTTTTAAAAAAATTCCATATTAATTAGTGCATTTGCCCTATTGCTACTAGCACTTACTTATGAGGGTCACTATTAGGCTGGAGTCACACACAACGAATAAAAAATCTGTCCCATTTTAACGGTACGAAATCGCACAAAGGTATCTTAACCAGTGATGCGTTTTTGATGCGATTTTTCTTCATTGATGCGATTTTAATCGCATGTAAGCATCCGTTTTACATCCGTCTGCCGATTTTTTCTCTGACCATTCCAAAACTGACAAATAACCGTTCTTAGGCCTGAAACTCATTTAAAAAATCATCCCTCCCTATATTTATGGACTCTCCAACAGGTGTGGGGCTGCTACCTTTGACATACAGTCACTGCTTGGATTTGGTTAGCTCTGCTTTGTGCTAAACATGACCGACAGGCTCACTTTTAACACCACTGAGTGTGTTCTTTTCTATTGGGTTTTATCCCGACGTTTTGGGGAACAATACCCTGTGATTGTGGATCCGCGGACGGGTAGGCGAATGTGGGTCCATCCACTTTTGCTCAGAAGGATATCTAAAGGCCATTTCCACCGTCTCTATACATCTCTGCGGAGCCATCCGGAGAAGTTCTATCAATATTGTCGGATGAGCCTTGCGACCTTTGATATTTTGCTTGAGATTGTGCGCCCTGGGATCACGTTTCAGGACATGAGGAAGCGCAAAGCTATTTCTGCTGAGGAGCGTCTACTCCTCACCTTACGGTATGTCTCAAACCAATATGTTGATGATGTGTGAAGCTGCATATTTATTTTACACACCTTTAATCATATTTCGTATTGCCCTATTATCTTAATTTATTTCCCAAACATTTAACAACTACAATTTTATGCTTGTGGCTTTCGTAACCAAGCCATGGCATGTAATGTAATCTTCATCATGCCTACTTTAGACTTCCTCGACTTTAAATGTGTTTGAAAAAGTTTTTTTTTTATTTTTGGCAATGTCCTAATGTTTTTTTTCCCTTTTCTTTAGCTTCCTTTCAACTGTCCTTTCATATGCTGGTCTGCATTTAGAATTTTTAATAGGCAAATCAACAATCTCTGGCATAGTACGGTCTACATGCTCCGAAATCTGGACCAGACTCCATCATATGGTAATGCCGGAGCCCAAAATGCCTGACTGGTTGCGTATCTCCCGTGGATTTGCGGACACGTGCCAGTTTCCACAATGTATTGGAGCCCTAGATGGGAAGCACATCCGTGTGCGTAAGCCGCCGAACTCAGGGTCCCAATTCTATAATTATAAACAATATTTTTCTGTAGTATTGTTGGCTTTGGTTGACACTCACTACAGGTTTATAATTGTAGATATTGGGGCCTATGGAAGAACTGGAGACTCCAGAGTCTTCAATTCTTCCATTATGGGTCGGCGGCTGCGTAATAATGAGCTTGACCTACCACCACCACGTCAGCTTCCCAATTCAAATCTGGAACCGGTGCCTTATGTTATTGTAGCAGATGAGGCATTCCCATTGAGCAGACATGTCAGGAGGCCATATCCACGACGAACCCTTGACCACCGGCGTAGAATATTTAACTATCGACTATCACGTGCTTGGCGACTGGTAGAATGTGCCTTTGGCATTCTTACCGCCAAATGGAGGGTCCTACAGTCGGCAATTCAGCTGAGTGAAGCTAATGTCAATTAAGTTATTAAAGCCTGTGTTGTCCTACATAACTTCACAAGGACACATGACTGCCCCTCATATGATGATGCTGAACTGGACTCTGCTAATGTGTCTAGGCCTAGGACACATGTAAACCCACCCGGTCGTCCAATTTCCAGACTCAAAGTCCGTGATGTGTTGACAAATTATTATGTGACACCTCAGGGTGCAACTGCATGGCAAGATGATGCCTTATCTATGTAGTGGTTTTTTAGTGTTGTGTTCTCATAAAGATTTTGGCCTTTACCTTTGCGTTAAATTTTTGTTTCAATAGTACTTGTTACTATATCTATGTAACACATTACAGAACATGTACGTACATGAACAGACACACATAGTGAATGAAAACAAGTTTATTACTTGTTTTTTTGGGTTATTGCGGTAACATATAACCATAGTAGTTCGCTTTGGCCTAATGTTATCAGCACATTAGGATTCAACATTTCAAGGCAAACAAAAAGCATCATGGACAATAGACCAAACCTAACAACAAGGTAAAAATGAAAACCTACAAGTCATGGTAGGTTGGGGGTGGTGAAGGTGGGGGGCCTGTTTGGAGATTTGGCCTTGGTTGCTGGCCCACATCTCTGTCCCCCTGTGCACTGGCAGGTGGCTGTGCCATCTGTTGCATCCTGCCAGGATCTATTTGTGGGTTTTGGTAGGGGTAATTTTGTAATTGTTGTGGGTAGTCCTGGTAGGGCTGCCCAAATTGCCCATATCCCCCAATATGTCCATGTCTAACATACCCATGTTGGGGCCAACCACCAACATTGGGTACGTTAAAGTGGCCATATTGGGCATGTGCGCCCTGGCCCATATATTGGACCTGTGGAGCCACATTGGGGATGTGTGCAGGCTGAGGCGGAGGTGTTGCCACCCGTGGAGGAGGAGGAGGAGGAACAGGTTCCAAGGATGGTTGACTACTCACATCAAGTCCAACCAGCCTATTAATCTGATTCTCCTCTGACAGCTGCCACCTTTCAAGGAACTGAAAGACACTGCGGGGATTATTGGGTGGTGTGCTGGCATCCAAGACGATTTGGAGAGCCCCTCTCATACGCAGCCTGTACCCACGGGGAATTGCCCTCAAATACTGTGCCAGACTGCGGCCATATGCCTCCTCCCCATCATCATGAGCAGCTGTCGACAAGTAGTCCAATACACCATGGTCAACCTGCATCCTTGTTCCCGAAGCTGCTCCTTCTCTCCTGCGCCTGCCTCGTCGTGGTAGGGCAGAAGGCTGTGGCGAGGTCTCCAGTGGCATGGTGGGGCTGCTACTGTTGCCCCGGTCATCAGGCTGTGCTGGCTGGCTAACTGATTCTGGTGGTGGTGGTGATCTTGGTGGTGGTGCTGGTGTTGCTCTGGGAAGTCCAGAAGATGGGCCTGAGCCTGCAGCAACATCCGACTCAGGATCATTTTGGACCTCAGAGTCGGAACCCGTCTCCCTCTCTGTGAGGTTTGACTCGGTGCTACAATGGGAAAAATAACATCAAGTAAATTTGGCTTCCAGAATATACAGAGTACTACATTAAACCATGTACTTACGGTCTCAGCTCCATCACAGGAGCCAGGAAATGTAGGCGGTCGTAATAGAGGTATTTCCTCTTTGTGGTTCCGGCCGCTCCACTACGGGACCTCAGCTGTCTCTCCCTCCTATATGTGTCCCTGCAGCTGCGCCAACGCCTTGTCACATCAGTCACTACAATGTTAACAAAAACACAGGATTTAGTTACAACACACATATGGCTTTGGAATCAAGGGTTACCCAATGCTTAGGCCCACATTTTACAAATGATATGATTTATCTTCCTGTTGACTCCACACCAATCAACCCAACAAAAAAAAGGTTGAGGCTTACTACAAAGGGCCTTCAAAACAACATATTTGCTAACCAAATTAAAAAAATACTGTGGTATTAATGCGAGCATCTATGCTGTTTTTATTACAAAAACAATAGTTATATAGTGGCTAAGATACGGCCCCAAAAAAATAGAAGATCAATGCATTTTGTGGCAGAACAATTAGATACATAAATCAATATTTTAGCACGCAAAATATTCATGCTGCCACCAGTCAGGGATTTGGAATGTAGATATTGTAAATATCTTACAAAAAAAACCCAAAGTCATTCATTACTGATATCTGAGCAATCACTTATTGGGCCTTACATTGTGCAAATTAGATTAGGGGATTTGATTATGTGAACACATTCTTTCACTTACTAATTTGGTCACGCTGCTCACGAGGTCTTGCCGCATATCCAGGGAACATCTGGCCACAGATTCTTGTCCACGCTGCCTAATGCTCCCTGCGTCTGCGGTCAGCATAGTGGGGATCTCTCTGGTCCCATAGTTCTGGCCTCTCCTGGACCAGAACTATCAGCATTTCCACATTCACTGGTGTGGACATGATGGAGGACTCCGTGGAGGCGTTCTTCCTGATTTTTTTTATGCTGCTTGAGTAATTTGCATACCCAAGCTTCCTGGCCATGCCTCATGCTCTTTCCTATTTCCCAGGAGAAGTCTTGCGACTTAATCGCAAGTCACACGTGTGGTGCGTTTTCCATGCGTTTTTTTATCGCCTCCATAGACTTGCATTTTTGAATCCGATCCGAAAATCGGTGACAATCGCAGCCTGCTGCGACTGTCTCGGTCCAACGATCGGATCCGATAAAAAATCGCATGATCTGAGCAGCACCATAGAGTAACATTGGTTCGAATGCAATGCGATTTTTTATCGCATTGCATTCGTCCGTTTTAATCGCCAGTGTGACTCCGGCCTCATAAGCTAGTTGTGAGGTGCAGGAAATCTTATTTAGCACTCAGCACTTTTATGCAAGTATGTGCACATATTCACAGTGATTAACTGAATTGTTGTAAGCTGCCTTCATATGAATTAGGGGGATTAGAAGATCTCTGTTTTGCACTTAGCACTTTATGTATTATATCAAATGCACTAATTAATATGGAATTTTTAAAAAAAATTCATTATATATGTAACACTATGTGTATTATAAAGCACTGTTTTGTTATATTGATGAATGCATTTAACATGTTGATGAATTTTTTATGCACTTTTTTGAGATATATTTTTCACTTTGAAATTTTTTAAAAAAATACTTGGATCTTTCGCTCAGCTGCTTGGTTTCTTTGTGTACCCCTGTACACATTTATGTCATGTATGTTTTTTATGTTTTTTAATGCTCAAAAATTAAATAAAAATTATTATTCACATCATTTTGGTCAGAAATTAATATTTTATTGTATAGAATATTTTCTGGTGGCGTTTTTAAAAATAGTCAATATTTTTGAATATTTTTGGGGGATATTTTTTGGGGTATATATGTTTTCTTTTGATACTCTTAATTCTGAGGAAATATTTTTGAAGCTATTTTGGTATTTACTTTTCATATAGGAATTTATAATTCATGTTGCCTGTGGTTCAGACAAATTCCTTATAATAATAATACATTTTATTTCTATTGCGTCGACATATTCCGCAGCACTTTACATTTCAGAGGGGATTTGTACAGACAATAGACATTACAGCATAACAATAATCACATAGATTATAACAAATACCAAGAGGAATGAGGGCCCTGCTCGCAAGCTTACTGTCAGAGACACCGCACTGCACTTGCTCATAGAGCCAGTGCACGTGTCCTGAGTACAGAAGCAGTGCTAAGAGTTACCTGGGGAGCAGGGCAGCAGAGGTTACCAGGCGTGCTTCAGGCTAATAGTGTCAGGATCCAGTCAGTGCTGGAAAGTAAAGATGCATAGGACCTGCGGACACTGAAACTGAATAGTCTGCACGGGACCTATGGTCATGTGACTGCAAGGGGGCGGGGCTTAGCGTCCTGTATTCAGATAGGACAGGACACCATACAAACAACTCAGAGTCAGGCAAAACAGAGGTCACAGCAGTACGGGCAAACGAGGTACAGAGGGACAAACAGACGGGTAGTCAGACAGAGCCAAAGGTCATACACAAGAGGGCGACGTGGTACCAAGGGGACGAGCAGAGAGGAGTCGGGTCACAAGCAGAGAGTCATACACGAGAGGTAGCGCAGTACAAGAGGGTCAGGCAGAACTCGTAACAGGGACAGAACCAGATCACAACCGAACAAGCAAGCAAGATATCAGGCACAAGGCACACGTATACAAGAGGTCACTTAACTCAGCCGAGGGCAGGAGTATAACTGACACCGGACCCAGGTCCAGTGAGCACTAAATAGCCTCCTGCTGCCAGAGAGAGGCAGCACAATTAACCCATAGTCTAACCAGGACGGGTCAAAGCGAAATCCCGTCCTGGATCATGACAGTACCCTCCTCTCAATGGGGGGCCACTGGACCCCCAGGTCTCTCAGGGTACTTGGCGTGAAAGGCTCGGATCAACCGATCCGCATGAACTGATCGAGCAGGAACTCACGAGCGTTCCTCAGGACCATAGCCCTTCCAATGTATCAGATACTGAAGGGCGCGACGGACCAACCTGGAGTCGACAATTCGTTCCACCTCGTACTCAGCCTGCCCATCTACCAGAACCGGTGTCGGGGAAGATCATGATCCCTCCCCACTGGACCTCACAGGTTTCAAAAGGGCCTTATGGAAAACATTAGGGATCCTTAGAGATGGCGGAAGACTCAACCGAAAAGCCACCGGGTTAACTGCTTCGGTAATTACATAGGGACCTATAAACTTGGGTCCAAGCTTCGCAGAGGGGACCTTGAGCCTTATATTTTTGGTGGATAACCATACCTTATCTCCGACCTGAAACACTGGACCCACGGATCGTCTTTTGTCCGCAAAAAATTTAAATTTGTCCTGGGCCTTCGTAATGTTATTCTGGACCTCCTGCCATACCTCCCCCAACCGCTGGATCGTCTCGTCCGCCCCAGGACACCCAGAATTCAAGCGGGAAAATTCTCCAAAATGAGGATGAAACCCATAATTGCAAAAAAAAGGAGATGTACCCGTAGACTGGTTAGTGCGGTTGTTAAATGCAAACTCAGCCAATGGTAACACAGAACACCAATCATCCTGTCGGGCTGAGGTCAAACAACGCAGAATTTGCTCCAGAGACTGATTGGTCCGCTCAGTCTGCCCATTAGTCTCTGGATGGTAGGCGGATGAAAAGGACAGACCAATACCCAACCTCCTACAAAAAGCTCTCCAAAATCTGGACACAAATTGCACTCCCCTATCAGACACCACATTCAGGGGTACCCCATGCAACCGCACCACATGCTCCACAAACAATCTGGACAATGTTTCCGCATTAGGTAGAGCTGCCAAAGGTACAAAATGTGCCTGCTTACTAAACCTGTCCACTACGACCCAGACCACGGTATTACCCTTGGAAGGGGGAAGGTTGGTGATGAAATCCATGGACAGATGAGTCCATGGTCTCTCAGGAATTGGCAGTGGTACCAATTCCCCGGCCGGCCGGTTATGGGGAGTTTTCGCACAGGCACAAACCTCACACGCAGACACATACTCCCCAACATCAGAGGCTAAAGAAGACCACCAGAATATTCTAGCAATGGCCTTCCGGGTCGCTGAGATCCCTGGATGTCCACCCAGAACTGAGTCATGGAACTCCTGGAGGACCTTGAGACGAAACTGAGCTGGCACAAAAAGTTTATCCAACGGCTTAGCTGGAGGTGCAAGAGCCTGGGCTTCTCGAATCTCCCGTTCCAACACATTAGAAACCTCTGCCACCACCACCCCAGGCTGAAGAATGGAGGATGGAGGTTCCGGGGGGACACCGGATCAAGACTGCGTGACAATGCATCCGCTCTGATATTCTTGGATCCTGGTCGAAAAGTGATCGAGAAGTTGAATCGGGAAAAAAAAAGTGACCATCTAGCCTGTCTGGGAGTCAACCTTTTAGCTGACTCAATGTAAGCTAGGTTTTTGTGGTCCGTGATTACCGTTATAGGATGAACAGCCCCCTCCAAAAAATGCCTCCATTCTGCAAAAGCCAATTTTACGGCCAGAAGTTCCCGATTCCCCACATCATAGTTTCTCTCCGCAGGGGAGAACTTCTTTGAGAAAAAGGCGCAAGGTCTTAAATTGGTCAAAGTGGCGGGTCCCTGGGACAATACCGCCCCCACCCCCACCTCTGAGGCGTCTACCTCAACAATAAATGGTTCAGAGGGGTCCGGTTGGATAAGAACCGGGGCCGACATGAAACATTTTTTCAAAAACTGAAATGCCGCTACCGCTGCGGTTGACCAATTCTTGATATCGGCCCCCTTTTGAGTCATGTCTGTGAGGGGTTTAACCACCTGTGAGAACCCCCTTATGAATTTCCGATAATAATTAGCGAACCCTAGGAAACGTTGCAGACCCTTCAAATCACACGGTTGAACCCACTCGAGAATGGCCTGCACCTTATTAGGATCCATGCGATACCCTTCAGCAGACACGATGAACCCCAGAAAGGACAGTTCCTGAACAAAAAATAAACATTTTTCAAGTTTAGCAAACAGACAGTTCTCCCTGAGCCTTTGGAGAACTGCCCGAACATGACCAATGTGAGTCTGTTTATCAGGCGAGTAGATTAAAATGTCATCCAAATACACCACCATAAAACGTCCAATCAAATCGGAGAACACATGATTTATGAAATTTTGGAAGACCGCTGGAGCGTTGGTCAGGCCGAAGGGCATGACCAAATTTTCAAACAACCCTTCAGTAGTGAGAAAAGCGGTCTTCCATTCATCTCCGTCCCGGACTCGGATAAGGTTATACGCTCCCCGTAGATCTAATTTCGAAAACCACTTAGCTCCGGACAACTGATTGTATAAATCAGGAATAAGTGGAAGGGGATAAGTATTCCTCACAGTTATTTTATTTAACTCACGAAAATCGAGGCATGGGCGCAAACCACCGTCTTTTTTTTTTACAAAAAAGAACCCTGCCGCCACAGGAGAAACAGAAGGACGAATATGTCCCTTACGGAGGCTCTCGGAAATATATTCCTTCATCGCAGCCCGATCCGGACCCGAGAGGTTATACAGGCGGGCTTTGGGCAATTTAGCACCTGGAACCAGGTCAATGGCACAATCAAATGGGCGGTGTGGTGGTAAAACCTCAGCCTCTTTTTCGGAGAAAACGTCAGTATAATCTATCAGGCACTCCGGAATGCCTTCTAGACCCACGGACGACACAGACACAGAAACAAGACATTTCTCAGAGCAATAGGGACCCCATTTAACAATGTCCCGAGATTCCCAATTAATCACAGGATTATGCAGCTGTAACCAGGGGAACCCCAACACCAGTCCCGCAGGCAGGTTGTTCATTACAAAACATGAAATACGTTCCTGGTGTAAGGAACTCACTTTAAGGAGAAACTCTTCAGTACAAAACACAATGTCATTCTTAACCAGTGGTGTTTTGTCAATAGCAACAAGGTGAATCGGAGTCTCCAACCTAACTGTCCCTAACTTACACCTGGCCACCAAGTCAGAGTCAATAAAGTTCAATGATGAACCGCAATCCACGAAGGCAGAAGTGGATGTGGAGACACCCCCACAACAAAGTTCCACTTGAAATGACATTTTAGAAAATGCAGAAAAGGGTACCTGAGAGCCTGAGTGACCACCACGATAATCACCCGGGCTCAGTCGCTTGCTGGTTAGTGGCCGGGAGGGGCAATCCTTTTTCCAATGTCCAGACTCGCCACTGTGAACACAGCATTTTCTCACGTGCCGTTGTCTCTTTTCTTCCTCCTTAAGGTTGATGGTTCCCATCGCCGTGATTTTCAATGAAGAACTGGCTCCCCTTCCTTGGGAGAATAATGATGTCTCGGTTTGTATCACTCCCCTTGTCCGTAACCTGCGATCCATTCGGATGGCCTGTGTCATAGCTTCCTCCAGGGCATCAGGTGGGGGGTGGAGAGCCAAGGCGTCTTTCAGATGCTCAGACAGGCCTCTACGGAACAACCCCCGGAGAGCGGCGTCGTTCCAGCAGACCTCAGCAGCCCAGTGTCTGAACTCTGAGCAAAACCACTCGGCTGAGTGTTTCCCCTGACAAACATTCATCAGCCTGTCCTCAGCCATACGCACCCGATCAGGCTCATCATAAATATGCCCCAGGGCCTCAAAAAATGCATCCACAGTCAAACGCTCAGGGGCCGTGGTAGGAAGGGAGAAAGCCCAAGCTTGGGGGGCTCCCCTTAACAGAGACATAATGACCCCCACTCTCTGACTTTCATCCCCAGAAGAGTGTGGTCTTAAGGAAAAAAAAAGCTTACAGCCCTCCTTGAAAACTCTGAAGTCATTTTTATCTCCAGAAAAGGTATCTGGTAACTTCACTGGAGATTCAGGGGAAATTAATGTAACATCCCGAGCCCCCAATGAAAGAACCCCCTGTACAGTGTCGGCGATCAGCTGCTGAGACTGAGCCAGGACTCTTTGTTCTCCAAAGAGTTTCTGAGACATCTGCGTCAGGTGCTTAACCTGCTCAGAAACAGTGTGCACAGGATCCATCACACACACAGGTGAATGGGAGCAGAGAAAAAAAAAATGGTATGGGTCAGTTATAATGTCAGAGACACCGCACTGCACTTGCTCATAGAGCCAGTGCACGTGTCCTGAGTACAGAAGCAGTGCTAAGAGTTACCTGGGGAGCAGGGCAGCAGAGGTGACCAGGCGTGCTTCAGGCTAATAGTGTCAGGATCCAGTCAGTGCTGGAAAGTAAAGATGCATAGGACCTGCGGACACTGAAACTGAATAGTCTGCACGGGACCTATGGTCATGTGACTGCAAGGGGGCGGGGCTTAGCGTCCTGTATTCAGATAGGACAGGACACCATACAAACAACTCAGAGTCAGGCAAAACAGAGGTCACAGCAGTACGGGCAAACGAGGTACAGAGGGACAAACAGACGGGTAGTCAGACAGAGCCAAAGGTCATACACAAGAGGGCGACGTGGTACCAAGGGGACGAGCAGAGTGGAGTCGGGTCACAAGAAGAGAGTCATACACGAGAGGTAGCGCAGTACAAGAGGGTCAGGCAGAACTCGTAACAGGGACAGAACCAGATCACAACCGAACAAGCAAGCAAGATATCAGGCACAAGGCACACGTATACAAGAGGTCACTTAACTCAGCCGAGGGCAGGAGTATAACTGACACCGGACCCAGGTCCAGTGAGCACTAAATAGCCTCCTGCTGCCAGAGAGAGGCAGCACAATTAACCCATAGTCTAACCAGGACGGGTCAAAGCGAAATCCCGTCCTGGATCATGACACTTACAGTCTATGAGGAAAAAAAGGGAGACACGAAAGGTGGGTGGTAACAAATGTCCTGATTGTTTAGACCAGCCGTAATGTTAAGTGTGTAACAGTACAGACACAGAGGGCTAATGGATGCATAAAGCATGTTGGAACATGATGCAGGGAACCTGGTTATGGTAAAACTTTTGGCTGTGCCACACAGGGATAGATTAGGGATAGATTCCTTCTGAGTACTTATCAAAGAAATTGTAATCTCTCCATATGCAGTTGTAGATGTGTATAAGGCTCCTTTCACATAGCACTTTGTCCCATGTTTGTTGGTTCTATCGGGGCTTACGTCTGGACTCTCCCGCAAAACGAGATTTGGACGTATACGCCGATGGGGCCATAGACTATAATGATGCCGACAGAGTCAACTTGTGCTTTGACATACATCTTTTTTGGATGTAAACACCTACTGGAGGTGTACACTCGAATGTAGTCTAAAAATTATGCACGTTAGAGCAGATGTTGACTCTGTTGGCACCATTACAGTCTATGGCCATGTTGGTGCCTACGCCCTAATCCAGTTTTACATATATATGGTGTATTTGCCAACATAGTTATTTAAAACTTCTAAAAACAATAAATATATAAATATATTCAAAGTAACTAGGTGTTTTTTGAGGACTCTAAATTGAATACAATGTATTTGGATAGAAAGTCCATTTTTCAGTTGACATTGACAGATATTTTATGAAGCTATTACAAGCGACATCTTGCTATACATTACAGATTCATAGTATCTTACTTCACCACACAGTTACATTTCATAACCTTTTCTATTAATTGAATAATTAATATACTACAAAACATTCCTCTATATTATAGCACCATACACCTCGATAATGACACGGACAAATTGAAACTGTGTGTCAATAAATTAACATGCGCTATTGTTTGAAAGTGGTGCACATTGCTCACTCATAACATTGACATTATACAGTAACATAATGTATCACTGAGGTGTAATAAATTTCTATTTAGTGAACCATACTACTGCACAGTATCTGTATTATTAAAGAAAAACTCCATTAGTTTAGCTATGTCATTTAACATTGCAGTGCCTCCTCCATTGTTGAGGGCTTTCACATAATTTCAATACATTGCATTTGCTATTTCAGTGAGTCTTGATAAAACTGAAATTTATAATAAAATGATAGATTTTTTTTGTATTGAACATATGCTAAACTTTAAGTACGATTCTTACTGAAGAGCTGTATAGTTTATTTCAACAGTTACAGTCTACTATAGATACATTTTGCTTGTAAAATTCAAGTGATATTTTATGTTTTATATTCTTTATTTATTCCAATATTCAAGACATCATATAAAAACAAAGACTTATACAAATGTTTGCAACTATAATTTTATATCAGTATTTTGCTCTATATTTTTCATCGAAATTTGTAAGTCAAATCCAGGAGTGCAACCAAAGAGAATAAGTATTAGGCTACAATCACACATCTGTGTGACATGTCCTGTAGTGCTCTCTGTTTTTTTTCTCGGACAGCACCATTGACTCATAAGCCATTCACACATCAGTTTTAACAAGGGATCCAGGTCTGCAGTCCATGAGACTGAGAGCATGTCCTATTCTCATCCATTTTTTTCCAGTCTATGGGGATCAGTATAAATCAGGTGACAGTGTAGGGAAGGTGACCTGACGGAGGGACAGATGTGTCAGAACAGAGAAAGGAAGGTTTGCACAGTTTAGACAGGTGTCAGTTACTACAGTGCGGAAACAGTTGAGAATGTGTAGTGGACGTGCAGTACCTTGGGTTCACCATTAGAGGGCAGGGAGGAGTGTGAGCAAAGGACTTGACATCAGCTTAGGGCTTAGGAAACCGTTGGTCATGGGGGCGGAGTTACAGGGAACCGGGAATGATATAAATTTGACAGGAGGGTTCCAGAAAGTTCCAGTCCCCAGAGGGAGCTCCAGTGACAGGAGGACTACGACAGTTTGTGCACTGTGAGGAAAACCCAACCAGGGGGACTGAGGAGAGAGAAAGTCAGGGGGGTGGTCCTGACACCAGAGTACCGCAGTATAGACGAGGCACTGAGGTAAAGCATACCGTATTGAGAGAGAGACGACTGATCAGTAAAAGTACTGTTGGTTTACGGGCCTAAGGCGGCCACAGTGACGGATCTGACAGGAGCATCGAAGAGTGAAGAGGGGACGGTGCATAAATGTATGTCCACGGTGCAAAGTACGGTGTGCGGGAAGCGGCCCTGGAAACAGGGGGCCGATAAGTGAAGTGAAGCAAAGTGAATTGAAGTGCAGTGTACTTCGGAAGCTGTCAGGTGGACGGCAAGAGAATAAACTTGGACCTGTTGTACCCGAAATTGCCTCATCGTGTGTCTGTACGTCACTGCGTGGTATATCAAAGGACCACCCCCCATCTCGGTCCACCAACCCTACACTTGGCGTAGTCGGCAGGATCGCCGCCGCTAATACGTCATCTTCTGCGACAAGCCTGCCCTAAAGAATGGAGAAAGACTTGGACTACACTGCTTGGATTATAAACACCTGTGGAATACAAATTACCCACCTGTGGATTACAAATTGGGAGCGCTGTGGCGTATCTGCGTTGCCAGCAGAAGATCCGGGGAGGTACCAGGACTGGTGCAAGATGGCGGTGCTGCTTCAGCGCAGAGGAGAGTTCCAGGTGTTTGCTGTTGTTCCCAATGGACTAGGGCCCCCTCCTACGTACCCCTGGAGCCAGCGATATGTACCAGGAGGCCGGCGCTCCCACGTACTGGACCCTGACAAGTGGGTAGAAAGGTCTGCCATCGCCCCACCCAGCAGAGGGAGTGGCACAGGGAAAAAGTTTGGCTGCGGCTGTCTGGCGCCATTCGAGTGCTGCCCATCGGACGATATGAGACGCTGTGGATGTCGGGGCATCGGGCGCCTAGAGAGGAGGTGGCGCCGGGAGGTCGTGTCACGCCAGGAAATGTTCCCCTCAGGGCCACGGGCAGGCAGCTGGATGGTGAGTGAAGGAGCGGAGCCTGTGCGGAACCACCGGGAGAGGCCACCTAAGTTACCAGTGGAGAGCCTCCCTGCGGAGCCCCTGAGCCTGGAAGGCGGGATGAAGAGTGGAGACTGCAGGAGGAGCCACGTGATGAAGAGACGGAGGCCACAGCGCCAGGGAAGGTGAGAGTTCCCCTGGAACCGACAGTGGCTCCGCAAGCGGCCTCTACCATTCGGCCGCAGCGCGCAGCATCCTGTGTCCCTGAGAGCCCGGCCAAGGAGGGCCTTACCATATACGCGAAACTGAGCAGGGCCTCCACTCCTGGTCCTGAACCACTCCACCCGGTGGCGCCACGCCCGGTGTCACTGGTGCGGAGTCTGACCGTAGGCGACACTGTTGCATCCCCTCTGCCGCTAGCGTCCGCATCTTCAAAGGCGGCCGCTGCCCCGGATGAAATTTCAGGTGCAGCCTACTCTGCAGCCACGGCTGCTATGCAGGCACTGGAATTGACTGTGACCTGTGTGACTGGCCCTGTGGCCCCATCTCCTAAGAACACGGCCGCTCCCATCTGCCACCTGGCCCCAGCGGCTGCTGGGCCACTGACATCATTGGCCGCCTCTGTCCCACTCCCTTCTTCGGCGGAGTCCCGCCCACCGGACTCCCAAGCCTGTAGTGTGCCCTCTGTTTGGGTCGCAGAGGTTATAAGGAAGAAGGCCCGGGAGCGGGAGATATGGAACCAGCTCCACGCAGGGGGAGAGGCTGGAATGGCGGCTAAGAGGTCTAAGGGACGGCTGGTGTATACCAACATCGCTCAAGGATACGGCTTTATTCGGGATGAGACTGGCCAGAAAGTTTATGTAAATGTGGCTTCCATTCGTCACGGCCGGGCTTTGAAAGAAGGAGGCTATGTGTCTTACTACAAAGAGTACTGTCCCCGCGGTTATTATGCGGTGGCCGTACTGGCGAAGCCTGAAGGATGTGAACCCCCGTAAAGAGGCCGTAAAGAGGACTTGTATGAACCCCCTCAGTATTCTAGGAGCTCTACGGCTGTGGAGCCCCTCACAATTGACCGCTAGGAGGCGGAGTGAACTGTCAGGAGTTCGTAGCACCGTTGTGAAAGTTATAAGGACAGTTGTATGTAGAGGAAATTTTCTTTTGTTGTTTATCTGTTGTTTTTATTTTCTTTTTTTTTTCCTTCTCTGTTCTGTGTACCTTTTCTAGGAAAGTACACGTAGATATGTTTACCTGACAGAGCGGGGATACAAAGAAACGAGGGAGTGTCCATGTCCAGGGAAGGGGGGTGGGAAGAAGATATGCAATGTTATATTGTTATATGTAGGTTTTAAAAGCAAAGGAATATGAAAAAAAATATAAAAATGGGGTACTTGTGATATTGTAAAGTTGTGTTGGTGTATAATATGCACAAGTAAATGCAACAGGTCCGGGTAAGAGAAGGTCTGAGGGACCAAAGGGAAGTGTGAGATCCGAAAGGGGTCTATGTGTGGAGAAGGTCTGGGAGACCGAGACGCCGACCATGACATGTAACTGAAAGAAGGGTAAAAGAGATGGAAGACGTGAGAAAGACAGCCATCCTAGGTCAGGTCCCCGACACCACGGACATCCCAGGAAGAGGAAGGTGGACGCCGGCAATGATCTGGTAGGTGTGAGGCCTCGATCATGGTGTACCGGACAGTGGAAGGTGACAGAAGGGGAGAGTAGGGGAAGGTACACGCCATAGAGAGAATATGGGTGTACCTAGCCCAATTTGAAAGACATTGTCATGTGGCGTGTGCGCTGGTGAGTAGCAGTAGGCTGCTCAGAGCATGGTGCTCCCAGTATGGTTCGGCCCCCCCAGGTAGTGGGTTTGGCCCAACAACTGGTCCTAAAACAGAGTGTAGGTGAAGATTCAGAATGACGAAGGCAGGGATTACGATTGTCGAGGACGACAATAGACAAAGGAAGGAGAGTGTAGGGAAGGTGACCTGACGGACGGACAGACGTGTCAGACCAGAGAAAGGAAGGTTTGCACAGTTTAGACAGGTGTCAGTTACTACAGTGGGGAAACAGCTGAGAAAGTGTAGTGGATGTGCAGTACCTTGGGTTGACCATTAGAGGGCAGGGAGGAGTGTGAGCAAAGGACTTGACATCAGCTTAGGGCTTAGGAAACCGTTGGTCATGGGGGCGGAGTTACAGGGAACCGGGAATGATATAATTTGACAGGAGGGTTCCAGTAAGTTCCAGTCCCCAGAGGGAGCTCCAGTGACAGGAGGACTACGACAGTTTGTGCACTGTGAGGAAAACCGAACCAGGGGGACTGAGGAGAGAGAAAGTCAGGGGGGTGGTCCTGACACCAGAGTACCGCAGTATAGACTAGGCACTGAGGTAAAGCATACCGTATTGAGAGAGAGACGACTGATCAGTAAAAGTACAGTTGGCTTACGGGCCTAAGGCGGCCACAGTGACGGATCTGACAGGAGCGTCGAAGAGTGAAGAGGGGACGGTGCGTAAATGTACGTCCCCGGTGGAAAGTACGGTGTGCGGGAAGCGGCCCTGGAAACGGGGGGCCGATAAGTGAAGTTAAGCAAAGTGAATTGAAGTGCGGTGTACTTCGGAGGCAGTCATGTGAACGGCAAGAGAATAAACTTGGACCTGTTGTACCCGAAATTGCCTCATCGTGTGTCTGTACGTCACTGCGCGGTATATCGAGGGCCCACCCCCCAGCTCGGCCCACCAACCCTACAACACGCTAAAGACATACTTTTACTTCAAAGTTCCATCTGAGTTTCATTTGTTGTTGTGGGCTCACTCTTACATCCATTTTTCATGTACAAGATCTATCCATCTTGCTCACACACACCGCTCATATCAATAATAGTGAATGAAACCATGCACATGTCCTTGATTTTTCACGAACCGAGCTCTCTGTATGATTTTAAATACATGTTGGATTTAGATTTAAATGTTGTATTAAAGAAGCACTCCCACTAATGACTCTTTGAAACTTTCAAGTTGATTCTGTGCCCTAAAGTAAAGGCACCTGCCACTGACCTCAGCGCTTACGATCTGGTCACTTACTTCCAAGAAAAAAATCAACTGTATCCATCAGGATATTTTTGCCCATTCCACTCAGAGCTTATACTGCCTTACCGCCGCACCTCAAGTTCCCTTTCTACCTTTGAACATGTCACATTAGAGGAAGTTACAAAGCTCCTTGCTTCTTCTCACCCTACAACTTTTACCGGTGACCTTATTCCCTCACATCTGCTTCAGCCTCTCTCACCGGTTATCACTACCCACCTAACTAAAATATTTATCCTCTCTCTTTCTTCTGGTAGCTTTCTTTCCTCATTTAAAAATGTTGTCATAACCCCTCTACTCCTCTTCAATCCAGCCTGAATCAGGATTGTATTTCTGTTAACCCGCTACATTTATGCCTCCACCCTGTACAAGTCATTGCACTGGTTACCCATCCACTACAGAGTATAATATAAAATTATCACTCTCACCACAAAGTTCTTCACAGTTGTGCACCACCATATATCTTCTCCCTCATTTCTGTCTATCATGCTACCAATACTCTCCGTTCTACGACTGATCTAAAATTAACACCCTTCTTAGGCTAGGTTCACATTGCGTTAATGCAGTCCGTTCAATGCATAGCATTAACGGACTGCATTAACGCTATTCCCTAATACGATGGCGCTAGCACAGATGCTCCATCTGCGCTAGCAGTGACGGACCCCCGGACGCTGCAGACCACGTCTGAGGGTCTGTCACAGAATGACGGCACATTACTAACGCATGCTGATTATGACATGCGTTAGCGATGCGCTCGTCTATAGCAGTCTGTGGGTGCATTAACACATCCGTTACATAGCGTTAATGCTGATATGTAACAGATGCATTTAACGCACCTCCCTAACGCAATATGAACCCAGCCTTAATCTGAACCTCCCACTTCCATCTCCAAGACATGCTGCACCAGTTTTCTGGAATGCACTACATCTGAAGATCCTCCAAATCTTCCATGCACCCAGTAGCACTTGGTAATTGCATTTAGATAGATTCTGGCCGATGACCGGCTCTTGAAGTTTTATATAATCACACCTATTTATTATAAGGATGTCTAGACCATACGTGACAAGCACATTCTATCTATGGTGTCCCCCCTTCCTCCTCATTTCCTTACAGATTGTAAGCATGCAAGCAGGGCTCTCATTCCTTCTGGAACTGTTGAACTACTGTATGTGTTACTTTGTAATGTCTTTACTGTCTTTACATGTCCCTGCTCAATTGTAAAGTTCTGCGAAATATGTTAGAGCTATATAAAAATTAATTATTATTATTTAATAATAATCTAAAGGATAGATTTGCACTTCTGGACTTTTCAGTAGTTCTTGTCTTCTGGGTATTGGATGAGACTCGCTCATTCAAGACTGTGGGTGCATTGAAAAAAAATTGATGTTATATGGAACATCTTTGTAGCATCAAATTTAAACAGATACATTGCCATTATTAACCTAGGAAACTAAAAAACTAAATTATCATGTACTTTTAAAATATTGCTGTACAGAAACAGATGCCACAGAGATGTAAAATACTGACACATGGATGTCACGAGATGATAATACGGATGAAAATTGGAATACTTTTTATACTCTCGTCTGATTCTGGACTCAAAGGGAACCTGCCATGTAAAAAAAACAGCAACCGGTAGATATTGGGGTAAATCTATAGGTTAATAGTGCTCTGAAGCTACCCGATGCCAAGATTGAGAGGCCCGCTGATTGGAGAAAATGAATTTTATTACTTCCTGCAGCCTCAGGCTTTGGGTCATTGGGGCACGGCCGACACAGATTCGGTCACCACTCAGTACATAATGATCAGTGGCAGTAACTGCGCCCCTGGCACTGACTGACAGCTGGCTCTATTCACTTGTGTTAAGTTTAACTGTACCTGCTCTCTGCCCAGATTGCTTCATGTTGTTGTAGAGACTCCCAAGGTTTTTACTTAAGCTTTTAATAAACTGTACAGTTTTAAATAACTTCATAATAGAGCCTCAAAGTGTAGAAAGTCTTTAAATGTAGGAATCTCCCATTCATGTAGACTGTCATTGTTAAGCTGTTTGGTAAATCTTTTGTTATCTGAGATGCCCTCCTCATCCCATGTTCTCTGGCTGAGAATCTTCTGACTTCCTGTAGTATAAAGTCACATCCTCCCTGAGTTCCTGGCTATAGAATCTCACTTGACATCACAATCATGTGACTTTCGTTTTGTGTGGATGGGCAGGGCTCAGTTCAGCAGAGCTTTTACCCAATGATTTTGTGCATATGGCTGCTGACACAGCTCTTCCTCCTTCCTACACATTTATCCCTGCAGAACTTTCCCTTGTATCTCTATGCATACTGCAGAGTCTATAGACATTTACTCACACTGCTTTATGTACATTCAAACATCTTTTCTCCCCATCCATCCTATTACAGTACAAGTCTGTTTCAGTAGGATACACAGTCATGGGGGACACTGCTGACTTGACAGATGTCCCGAAGGTAGTCATTGACACACTCCACAAGGAGGGTAAGCCACAAAAGGTTTTTACTAAAGATGCTGGCTGTTTACAGAGTGCTGTATCCAAGCATATTAATGGAAAGTTGAGTGGAAGGAAAAGGTGTAGTAGAAAAAGGTGCACAAGCAACCAGGATAACAGCAGCCATGAAAGGATTCTTAAGAAAAGGCCATTCAAAAATTTGGGGGATATTTACAAGAAGTGGACTACTGTTGGAGTAATTTCTTCAGGAGCCACCACACACAGAACTATCCAGGACATGGGCTACATGACCAATAGACTACGCCAGAAGTGTCTTACCTGGGCAAAGGAGAAAAAGAACTGGACTGTTGCTCAATGACCAAGGTGTTGTTTACCGATGAAAGTAAATTTTGCATTTCATTTGGAAACCAAGGTGCCAGAGTCTGGAAGAAGACTGAAGAGACACACAATCCAAATTGCTTGAGGTCTAGTGTGAAGTTTCCACAATCAGTGATGTTTGGGGAGCCATGTCATCTGCTGGTGTAGGTCCACTGTGTTTTATCAACACCAAAGTCAGCCGTCTACTAGGAAAATTTAGAGCACTTCATGCTTTGCTCTGCCGACAAGCTTTTTGGAGCTGGAAATTTCATTCTCCAGCAGGACTTGGAAACTGTCCACACTACCAAAAGTACCAATACCTGGTTTAAAAACAACAGTATCACTGTGCTTAATTGACCTGCGAACTTGCCTGACCATAACCCCATAGAATATCTATGGGGTATTGTCAAGAGGAAGATGAGAGACGCCAGACCCAACAATGCAGATGAGCTGAAAGCTGCTATCAAAGCAACCTGGGCTTCCATAACACCTCAGCAGTGCCACAAACTGATCGCCTCCATGCCACGCCGCATTGATGCAGTAATTGATGCAAAAGGAGCCCCGTGTCATGGTCCAGTCCGGAGTTTATTTTCTGCTGTCTTCACTCCGGACTGGTCATGCGGGAGTTAATCTCCTCAGCCTCTTTCTGGAGCTAGCTGGGCTATTTCAGTCTCTCACAGCCTGCTGACCAGTGTTAGTGATAGTTCAAGCTTCCAGTTTAGAGCCTCTGACCCTTGTACCTTGGTGTTCCTCCTGCCTTTGACTGATATTCACGTGTATGACCCGGAGTGATTTCTGACCCCGTCTCTTGGTATTCGTCTCTGCTGTTACATTCCCTCTCTGGCATCTGACTCCCGGCTTGTACCCCGACCGCCTATTTCGTCTCACGTTTTGGACCCCGTGCTCATGTTCTGGCTTTCTTACTCTCGGCTTGGTATTTTGACTACATGTATTGCTGCTCCTTCTGGTACGTCTGCTCCTGCTAGTTTATGACTCGGTTCGTCTGACTATTTTCTCTCGTTACCTGTGGCACCTGTGCTGTTGCTCAGGGTTGCTGCTCTTAGTGTGTAACCTCTCTTCCCTCACCAGCTCCCCCTGGTGGAGGTTTCACTACACCCCGACCAAGTATTGAGTGCATTTACTGAACATACATTTCAGTAGGCAAACATTTCGGATTTTAAAATCATCTTTCAAGCTGGTGTTATAAAGTATTCTAGATAATGAATTTTGGGTTTTCATTGGCTGTAAGCCATAATCATCAACATTAACAGAAATAAACACTTGCAATAGATCACTATGTAATGACTCTATATAACATATGAGTTTCACTTTTTGTATTGAAGAAATTAACTTTTTGATGATATTCTGATTTTGTGAGAAGCACCTGTATATGTAGTTTTTAAGTGGCATTTTCCTTAGACATTTATAGAAAAAAAAACAGTAACTGAGTTAGAGTAATGGGCAACCTCTTCTACAGTAGTAATGCTCAAAGACAGGAGAAAAACAAGGGAGTGAAAACATTGCAAGCCATTAAATATATTTCATCGTTGTGCACATATTCACTGCCAAAATATTATAATGCACACCTTATATCCCACTCACATATATAATGCACTTTCGACTCTATAACAGCACCAAACTATGTGCACCTCATAACAAATCTTACTCTACTCACTGCTGTTGAATGACCCCAGTCACCATGAATTTGACAAGCGGGGGTTGCCATGCCCTGCCTCAGCTCCGCCCATATTGATGTAGCTGGGGCAAGAATGGTGCCAAAAATCGCTTCTAATTTACCTTTTCTTACCTTTGACTCTTCGAAGCCTCTTACTGTTGCTCTTATTCATTTTCGTCTGGACTATTTCAACTCTCTACTAATTGGTCTCCATTGGCTCTTACTAAACACTCCCCTCTCCAATCCATCCTGAATGCAGCAGTCAGGATCATATTCATTTACAACCACTGCACAGATGTTTCTACTGTGTGCCAGTCATTGCACTGGTTGCCCATCCTCTACAGAGTCCGTATAAACTTATCTCTCTCACCCACAAAGCTCTCCCCAGGTCTGCACCACCCTATATCTCTTCCCTCATCTCTGTCTATCATCCTACCTATGCCCTCTGATCTGTTAACGACCTAAGACAAGCATCCTCCATAGTTCAAACCTCCCACTCCCCTTCTCCAAAACTTCTCTCAAGCTGCACCAATTCTCTGGAATGTGCTACCCAGGACAATTCGATTAACTCCCAATACCCACAGTTTTAAGTATGCCCTAAAAACACATTTCTTTAGAGTGGCCTTATACCTCACCTCATTTATGTAACTCTTCCAACTTTGCCCTTTCAAAATTATGTTCCAAATCTGGTCCCTCATCTGTTTACATACCCTCCATGCACTTATTAGCTTTCTATGTCTGTACTTGTACATATACTAGCTGTAGACTGTTTCATGCAGCATTATGTGAATACCATGTAATATATTGAGTGCTGGACCATACAATACAAGCACTTTTTAACATTAACCTTTTGTATCTCTACTATTTTCCCATGGATCGTAATCTTCAGAGCAGCAGGACCCTCACTCGTTTTGGTATCTGTTAAATTATGTGTCACTATTTGTGTTATGACTTTATAGTCTGTACAAGTTTCCCCTGAAATGTAAAGTGCTGCAGAATATGTTCTATAGAAATAAAAATTACTATTATTATCATTATTATTATTATGCTATTGCTTAACTTTGCGTTTGTGCAAAATAATGCGACTTTTCAAAGCTTTCGTCGCCAGAAATCTGACAAAACAACTTTGATTAATCACTAGCATTTCCGTTTCAAGTTTGTTGAATCCAAATATAAGATTTAAAACATTATTAACTACAAATTAACATTTTTGTAATTTAGATGTATTCATTCTTTAAAATGAATATATTCTGATAATATTGTGTTTGATATGCAACTATGGCACTATATTGTTCTCAGCAGTTCACTAGTTATGTGACTGCATAGCTATTTTTTTCTGGACATCTAATAGCTTGCAGATTTTCCTAATTTATATAACGTGACCATAACCAATCTTGAGTAAAATCTGACTTTGTTTTCCTTCCTGAATTCTCTGATAAAGACATTGTGATTTGTGAGCCAAGTTTCCATTAAAATTATAAATGGTAATGTCTTTGTTTAATCTATAGGCAATAAAAATAGCAATGAATTTTCATCTGAAAATTTTAACTCAGATTTCTAAACTTACTAACTCATAACGTGCTTTTACACAAACTGATTTACTTTTGAAAAGTTGTAGTTTTTAGTAGGATTACATTATTTTTATTAAAATATTATAATAGATGTTGTAGCCCTTAATGGTTTCCGTCAGGGGTGTCACTAGACACTTAGAGCCTGGGCCTTAGATGCTCTGCCCCAAACCTCCTAAATCTCAGGTTAGCTTTTTTCTTTAAAGGGAATCTGTAATGTCAAGACACGTTATCAACTTGCAGACACGGAGTTATTCTGCAGGTTAAAAGCATTCTAAAATGATATAGCTGCCACACTGAAAGTCTAACTTCTGGGAGGAAATTAACTTTATTCCTCCTGGCAGCCTCTGGCTTTCAGTCATGGAGGCCCGGTTTCAGTCACCACTGACTACATAGTGAGTGGATGCTGTAGCTAGGCCCCTGCACTGACTGACAGCTAGCTCAGCAGTGCATCAGGTAAAGTTTCAGTGTGGTTATGCACAGCTTTAGAATGCTATTATCCTGCAGATTAACCCCATATCTGCAGTTTAATCGCATTTGGGGTCATGGCAGGTCCTCTTTAAAGAAACTTTATTATCTGTGAATTCAGCCATACACACATGCAGGATTTTCCTGACACAGCCTTGCGTGGTGCAGCCATATGATTACCTGTATAGTGCCTCCTCCTCCCACCCTAATCCTCCTCTTTTGGTGCCAATTCTGTAATGTCTGTGCTAGTGGAACCACTGTGCCGCGGCCCGAGGAAACTGGAGGGGTGTGACTAGTCAAACACCTGGCTCTTTGCTAGAGCCCCTGATGGTGGGGTTAGACTTTGCTCCCGGTGGACACCTGGTGCTACTCCAGGATAGACCTCAGACACATGGTAGCTGACCCCAAAAGTGGCAGGAAGGTGGAATGGTCAAGAATATATGGACTTGGCAACTGGAGGCTGGCATTGTAGGAATACTGGAAGACAAGTCAGATGCAGGCAGGAGCGGCTGCTTTGCAGACTGGCACAGCAGGTGCAGGTAGGTATGACTGTTATACAGATTGGCACAACAGATGCAGTCAGGTATGGCTAGTATACAGACTGGCACAACAGGTGCAGGCAGGTACGGTATTCAGACTGGCATGGCAGGTGCAGGCAGGTCTGGTAGACAGACTGAAACTACAGGTGCAGACAGGTAAGCTGAAAGGTGCACGCAGAGAAGCAGGAATGAGCAAAGCAAGTGAGTAAGGCAGGTATTAGTGGGAACAAGCACAAGCACATACTGGTGGGTAAACACAGACAGGGGATCTGAGAACTAGCATGCGTGCAGACTAACTGACTAAACATGGGTGGCACAGTGGCTCAGTGGTTAGCACTGCAGCCTTCGGTTCAAATCCCACCAAGGACAATATCTGCAAGGAGTTTGCGCCCACCCTCCAAATGCTGATAGGTAATTTAGATTGTGAGCTCCATCTGGAACAGTGCCAATAATAATATTTGTAAAGTGCTGTGGAATTAAAGGCACTATATATGGGGTACTGGGTTCAAATCCCACTAAGGACAACATCCGCAAGAAGTTTCCTCCCACACTCCAAATGCTGATAGGGAATTTAGATTGTGAGCTCCATCGGGAACAGTGCCAATAAAAATATGTGTAAAGTGCTGTGGAATTAATGGCACTATATGAATGAGTAAAATAAATAAATAAATAAAATAAATAAACATGTTGCTCAGGCACCTCCTGTCATGTGGAGGTGCCTTAAATAAAAAGTGTATTCCAACCATCAACTGGGGACACTTTAGGACAGCGTGCACTGTCCTTTTAAGAAGGAGGGAGCGCACGCTCCCTAAGTACAGTGCCCGATGATCTGTGAGCTGTGCGCAGACCCCGGATAGCAGCAGGAGGAGCAGCAAGTGGGGATGAGGTCCGTGGCTGAGAGTGAGTTGGGGTTCCTGCTGAGGGAGGAAGGAAGCTTGCAGGGATGCCAGCGCTATACCATCTATGTGCAAAGCAAATGCCCGATGTCAACGATGGTCAGAGGAGGTGGCTGGGGTCAGCTTTGAGGTGAGATCAAGGCCACTAGTTCTGAAGAGAAGGGAGAAATATGTCAGCCCTGAGAAGAGAAGAGGGGAGGGGAGACACGTTTAAACCTTTTCTGCTCTCTGACTGCTATTCTCCCTCTTCCTGTAATTTTACCAGTATCTCAGCAGTAAGGACAGGGGAAGGTGTGCATTGAGAGTGCAGAGGTGGTAGAAGGTCTCATTCTGGCTGCTGATTCCTAACTGCATGACCCCCTTATCCTCTCCTATATGATAAATAAGAGAGTGAGTATACGGCCACCATCACACATGCAAGAAACTCGCATGAGTCTCGTACTTCAATACCCGGCACTGCAGTGTATAATATGTATGTGTGCAAGTTATATGTGTTTAATGTGTGTGTTCCTGCAGATGTCATCTAATATATAAAGCTGAATGTGTGTGTGTGTGTGTGTGTATGTTTGTATGTATGTATGTGTGTATGTCTGGGATTGGCATCTGCACCGTCGCAGCTACAGCCACCAATTTTGCACAGTCACACGTCTGTACCCCGAGAGCATCATAGGCTATGTTGTGAGGCGAAATTTTAACTCCACACATTCCAATTCACCAAACAATTTTGCCCCTATCTACTTAATGGGGAAAAAGTGAAAGGAAAAGTGTTGGAGGCAAATTGACAGCTGCCAGATGTGAGCAAGGGGGATTTAAAGAATGAGAGCAATGGTGCCAAAGAGTATATACCGTACAGTTGCTAAGGTGGGGCCCTAACATGGGATACTCACCACACACGGGGATATAAACACACACACAAAATGCGCCACACACTACGACGTGCTTCAACACATATACCACCCTCAGCACACATTTCACCACACATACACCAACCTTGCCACACAAAAGTCGAAACACAAAAGTTGCCACTCAAAACTCGCCACACTGTCCAGGAGCTGTTTAAAAGATGAAAAATGAGCTGTGATTGGTTGCTGTCAGCAACAGTTTTCTTTGTAGACAGTTGTGGTATCTGAGGCCTATTATTCTTATCATTTCTATGGTGTTATCAGCCTTCTGTAAAGCTGGAAATAACACAATTTATTACCGTGCCAACCCAGACCACCCTCTGACACAGACTGCAGGGGGAGCCCAATATCACACAGGATAGGATTAGATATATGGCTCAGCAGTCAGTATCACACAGGATAGGATTAGATACACAGCTCAGCAGTCAGTATCACACAGGATAGGATTAGATACACAGCTCAGCAGTCAGTATCACACAGGATAGGAATAGATACACGGCTGAGCAGACAGTATCACACAGGATAGGATTAGATACACAGCTCAGCACACAGTATCACACAGAATAGTATTAGATACACGGCTCAGCAGACAGTATCACACAGAATAGGATTAGATACATGGCTCAGCAGTCAGTATCACACAGGATAGGATTAGATACACGGCTGAGCAGTCAGTAACACACATGATAGGATTAGGTACACGGCTCAGCAGTCCAGTCAGTATCGCACAGGATAGGGTTAGATACATGGCCCAGCAGACGGTATCACACAGGATAGGATTAGATACACTGCTCAGCAGTCAGTATCACACAGGATAGAATTAGATACACGGCTGAGCAGTCAGTAACACACGATAGGATTAGATACGCAGCTCAGCAGAAAGTATCAAACAGGAGAGCATTAGGTACACAGCTCAGCAGACATTATCACACAGGATAGGGTTAGGTACACAGCTCAGAAACAGGATGTGCCAAAGTAGAGGACATTTTCATTCCAAGAATTCCACTCATTCCATCTGATTTGTTTTTGGTTTTTAAACGCCTCCAGTTTCCAGTTCAACTGCTATTTGCAATGTCCATTAACAATGCTCAGGGACAGTCCTTGAAAGTAGGAGGGATCGATTTGCAATCTCCATGCTTTTCTCATGGTCAACTTTACGCAATCTGTTCAAGAGTTGGAACTGCCAAAAATCTGTTTATCTTTGCACCGAAAGGAAAAACCCAAAATGTTGGTTATCAAAAGGCTCTTGAATGAGTTGAAAATAAAATACTATCAATACTTGGGTAATCGTTTAGCGAATTTGTGTTGCAAATCTGTAGTGTTGAATATATGATGTGAAATGTTTTTATGTGCAATATAATCATTATAATTTGTTATAACTAACCACAGTTGGTTACTATGCCCAGGCAATGCCAGGCTCTTCAGCTAGTGTGTCTATATATGTCATGTATGTGCAATGACGTCCCACTGTGTATGACTGATGACACACATTGCTGTGTGGAGGTCACACCGTACATTGGTATAAATCGCATAGATGTTTGGGGCATAGTTACTAAATCTATAGCATACACTGAAGTTACACAATGTCTACAAATGTATGTACTTATACTGCAAAAAATGGGAAAATGTATGTCAGTTATATCTAGATTCTGGTGGAAATGAATTTCTTTTATTTTCTGGTGTTTTGGGGTTATTTTTAAATTTATATAAAAATATTTTTGTTCTGGTAACCCTACATATGTTATTGTGCCTGCCAATAAATTGTTGCAATGTCTTACATATAATTTTGAAACTGTTTTTTAGGTGAAAAAAGGAGATTCCAAATGAATTATTTTCTTAACAACCTTTGACATACATTTTTCTGATTGGTCACTGAGGGCTGTATTAAGACAGCTCAGTAACTGAACATGCTTCATACGTGGCCGGTATCCACTGTGTTGCATAGCCTATATCTGCCTGTAAATACATTGGCTCAAGCTTACTTCAATCACCACAGTTTAACCATTTAAATTCCAATGTAAATCACTGAATGGCGATCATAGGGAGCTGTTGAGTTACCATTGGAGCTGGGGGCTGCTGATAGCTCTTGTAACTGTTATTCTACAGGCTCTAAAATCCAGAATTAAAGGTTTTTAGCTGCAACGAGCTTGCCATAAAATGTACTAATAGGCGATCAAAACATTGTGTCTACACTGAGATGGTAACAATAAAAACATCAGGTCAGGGCCTAAAAAATAAGCCTTCACACAATTCCATATCCCCCAAAATTAAAACACTACGGGTCTAAGACCATGGCGACAAACACAAAAACATTTGTTCATACAAATTTCTTATTTTTTTCCCACTACTTAAAAAACAAAGTATACATATTTGGTGTCTGCGTGCTCGTACTGACCTGGAGAATCATATTGGCAGGTTAGTTTTACCATATAGTGAATATGGTAAATAAAAAAACCCTAAAACAATTGTAGAATTGCACTTTGTTTGCTATTTCACCACACTTGGAATTTTTTTTTCCTGTGTAAAATCAATGGTGCCATTCAAAAGTACTACTTATTGCACGAAAAACATGCCCTCATACAGCTATGTTGAATAGTAGTAATGTTACTGACAACACCGCTCTTCACAGTTGCCTGGCACTGACATCACACCGTTTATCAGAGTCACCAGCTCATGCTGCGCTAAGCGAGACTTGGCGGCTGTGAATAGCAGCAATGTTACTGCTATTCATAGTCGTTAGTGCAAGATTTGGGGAAGCACTGGACTACGCCGGACCTGTGTGACAACATTTTGTCTTATAAATTGGTGAATGAGGGACAGTGTTTTGTTTATATTTCTCTCGTTCTGTGTCTTTTAGGTTTCCATTTCAGGACTACATTAGTTTCCCTGGACTAGATCAGATTCCCTGGACTACGTCAGACCTGTGAGGAAATTTTTTTTTTTTTATAAATTGGGGAACCATTGAAAGTGTCGGGGAGTATTTATTCAAATAAAGTATTATTTGTGTGTGTGTTTATTTTTATTACTTGGTTAGTAATGGGGGGGATCTGATAGACATCTCTCCATTACTAGCAACAGGTCTTGATGCCTGCTGTGAATTTTGACAAATCATAGCTGACATCAACCCCAAGCCCCAATACCCCAATTGCCAACACACCAGGGCACTCAGGAAGAGCGAAGACAAAGCATCTTATGTGATGCACCACTTCTGGGGTAGCTGCTGGCTGGTGTTTTTAGGCTGGGCAGGTCCCAATAACCAGCCTGATAATATCACCTCACGTCTGTCTGCCTTACATTTGCTGGTTATCAAAAATTGGGTGAGCCCACATAATTTTTTGTATTTATTTACTAACTTAATACATGTACACTAAACTGCACACGCAAGGCATATCTATCTATCTATCTATCTATCTATCTGTTTTAACTCCATCTTTAACACCTAAACATCTGTAATTTCTATTATTCTATTCCTGCTACGTGTTATACGGATGCATTCGGACAACGGAACATGGATATCACATGAATGGTATCACATGAATGGTACATGCGCACACATGGATAGTACACACATAGACACGGACGAAAGCCACACGTATAATTAAAAAAGGACTGTCTCATGTGAATGGTTTTTTAAGTGAACCACGCTCAGATGTGCGCATGCATTACCATTATTTCTCCCTTTTTTCTATCTATAATAGTTAATTATTTCTAATTATTTACATATGATCTAGATTACTTAACGATATTTATTATGAACTAGCTGAAGAGTCCGGCACTGCCCGGGCATAGTAACTAACTGTGGTTAGTTATAGCAAATTATAATTATCCTCCATCCCATAGTCCCGTGCCCATATACCCATCATACATATCCATGATCCCATAGGCCCGTGCCCATATACCCATCATACAAATCCTCCATCCCATAGTCGAGTGCCCATATACCCATCACACATCCTCCATCCCATAGTCCCATGCCCATAAACCCATCACACATCCTCCATCCCATAGTCCCATGCCTATATACCCATCATACATATTCACCAGACCATAGTCGAGTGCCCATATACCCATCACACATCCTTCATCTCATAGTCCCGTGCCCATATACCTATCATACATAGCCATGAACCCATAGGCCCGTGCCCATATACCCATCATACATATCCTCCATCCCATAGTCGAGTGCCCATATTCCCATCACACATCCTCCATCCCATAGTCCCATGCCCATATACCCATCACACATCCTCCATCCCATAGTCCCATGTCTATATACTCATCATACATATTCGCCATCCCATAGTCCCGTGCCCATATACCCCTCATACATATCCTCCATACCATAGTCCAGTGCCCATATGCCCATCACACATCCTCCATCCCATAGTCCAGTGCCCATATACCCATCATACATATCCTCCATCCCATAGTCCAGTGCCCATATACCCATCGCACATCCTCCATCCCATAGTCAACCATTATGACATCATAATGAGCGGCGGGGCTTGCAACCTATGATGACATCAGTGTAGCCATGGCAACCATTATGACATCATAATGAGGGGCGGGGCTTGATACACACACACACTTTTTCCCCATTATGTAGATAGGGGCAAAATTGTTTGGTGACTTGGAAAGCACGGGGTTAAAATTTCGCCTCACAACATAGCCTATGACGGTCTCGGGGTCCAGACGTGTGACTGTGCAAAATTTTGCGGCTGTAGCTGCGACGGTGCGGATGCCAGTCCCGGACATACACACATACATACATACACACACTTGAGCTTTATATATTAGATACTAGATTACAGAGTAATAGTACCCCCAGGAAGGCACATCTTGGTGGCAATAGCCGTGGGGATACTCTCCTCTTGCTACTCCACCTTACAGGTACAGGTTATGTGCATATAATTCTTCTCTATTATGGATTAATTGATTGACTATCCATTGTTAATATATTTTCTGTATCTCTGATCTCTTGCATTCTTATAATATCCACTGATACAATCAGGTCAACATGTGATACTATATTTATTTGTGAAATGAGAAGAAAATGCGGCACACCACAAAATAAAATAAAAAACACTTTATTAGGCAATCAAGCCATGATTAAAAAACATGAAGAAACCTGTAGTATTACTAATAGGATACACTGGTAAAACAATGGTCACAATAAACAGCAACAAGCAAGCAATCAAAATTCATTAGCAATTACTAGAATATGCATGAACATGTGAAAAACACAACAATTTGAGAAACGCCTTCAATAGATATAGAACAAATCGTTTCTTGAGTTCATTCCTTTTGAGAATCTTGTGACCAGTTTCAAAATCCAATAAGCTTCTCTTGTAGTTAGCTTTTTCTGTTTATTCCCACCCTGTATGGGACTGCAAATTTTTTAAAAAGCGTAAAAAGAAAAATTAGTAACATCTCCATGGTGAACATTAACAAAATGCTTTGACGCGCCAGAATAAGATGCATTTTTATTATGTATATTAGTAATGTGTTCAGTAATGCGTTTTTTAATCTTTCTTGTAGTACACCCAACATATTGCATCCCACATGGCACACGGCATGGCACATGCAGTATATGACGTACTGTGTGTCACAGTTCAATAAAGAAGTAATTGCTGCAGGGAAACCTGAAAAGGAACTAACAAATTTAGTTTTATCAATGGCAAAAGTACAAACATTACACCAGTTATTAGCACATTTTAAAAAAAACCTTTTGCCGACAGCCACGTTTAAGACGAAGACTGACGTTTCAAAAGACTCGGTGATAGCGCATTGCCCAAACTATAGCCTCTTCTAGCAACAAAATTACAGCCATCAGAAACAATTTTGCACAGCTTCTCATCCTGATTAACAATGGAAAGATATTTTTTAACTACATTTTTAATACAATTAAACTGAGGGCTCTAAGGAGTTGAAAACACTAAAGGAGAGTAGTTATTAGACAAGGAAGATTTATTTCCAGAAAATCCAAAATGAGGCTCTTTCAAGACCTTATTGAAAGCAAAATTAATGTCATGTAGACTCAAGAAAGATATATATCTTTGTACCGTGTTAGCCAGTAGATAGAAGAATATTTAGAATTGAGAGTCCTCAGTGGTTGATACCTTTTAATGGCTAACTGTAAAGATGGTAACACATTGCAAGCTTTCGAGACTACTCAGGTCTCTTCATCAGGCATTGACTAATACAAAATCTGAAGAATCACATATTTATTCACAACACAGCACAGAAAAAATGCAATAGATAAGAGAAGTGACGTGAAGCAGAATTGTCATTATGGGAGAGGGATAAACAAATATTGGAACAGTTCATAGATAAAGAGTGTGAAAGTTTTATTGCCCTCTGATTGGGGTCTGGTTCTTTGTTTTGTGATGACCTCAGAAGGTCTGAAGCTCACTGTAGTCCCCTTCTCTTTTTTCATCACTAGCACCTTATTAATTATGGGTATTACCTATTTCATGCCCAATTGTATCATATGTCTGTCTGGTGTACTATATTTTGAGTAGCTTTTTTTTTCCAGTGAGAATTTTTGAGATGTTATTATTATTTAATTATATAGCACCATTAATTCCATGGTGCTGTACAGGAGAAGGGGTTACATACACTTTGTATAGTTATCGTTTACAGTAAATAAATTAGCAATGACAGACTGGTACAGAGGGGAGAGGACCCTGTCCTTATGGACTTATAATCTATTTATTTCCTGAACACTATCTTTTTTAAGCATTTGTATTTATCTGGAACAAGGGTTAGGGATGTTTCAGGTCTATTTTATCTATCACCATTAATTCCACAACGCTTTACGTTGGCACTGTCCCCATTGGGGTCAAAATCTAATTTCACTATCAGTATGTCTTTGGAGTGCAAAACCTGGAGGAAACCCACGCAAACACGGGGAGAACATACAAATAACTTGCAGATGTCTTTGGTTGGATTTGAACCCAGGAACCCAGCACTGCAAAGCTGCAGTGCTAACAACTGAGCCACCATGGTAGCTCAGTGGTCTATTATAACCATACCCGTTGCCTAGTTTTGTGTTTTCCTTTGCACTTTTTTAAAGTTTTTTGTATGTCATCTGATTATTGATTAAACTTTATCCTAGTATTTGAATAATATGATAACACATGAATGCATATTTTTTCTTCTTTTTCTTGTCATATATACTATACAGTACATATGATGGTCATGTAATTTTTGGAGTTACAGGAGTCATTGTTCCCTAAATTGCCTTTAAAGAGGCAACGTATTAAAAAAACGAACATTAAAAACAAAAAAGAAATAAAGTACGGTAACTACCTAATTTTTGAGAAATGTTATTAATTGAATGAAATGTCAGTACAGAGCAATCAAACACTGCATGACCGCTGTCTGTACTGATGCTGGGATTGGGAAAGGAACCAGACATTCAGTGGGTAAAATAAATATTGAACACACCACTAAGTAAATCTATTTCTAAAGGTGCTACTGACTTGAAATTCTCACCAGATGTTGGTAACAACCTATGCAATCGTCACAGGCAAATAAATCAAACTATAGATGTCCATAAATTAAGTTATGTGTAATAATGAGAAATTTAATTAATGCTTCTTACAAAAGCCTTTGTTGTTGATGACAGCTTCAAGACTCCTCATGTAAACTAGTCATATGCGTTGCTCAAGTGTGATATTGTCCCATTCTACCACATAAACACTCTCTGAAGCCAATTGTGAGTTTCCTTGGCTGTGTGTTTGAGATCATTGTCTTGCTGAAATGTCCACCCTTATTTCATCTTCATCATCCTGGTACATGGCAGCCAATTGTTTTAAAAAATGTCTCAGTACGTTTGTTCATTCATCCTTCCTTAAATCATATGAAGTTTGCCAGTGCCGTATACTGATAAGTAGCCCCACTGTTAGCGTTGGTGGATTGCACTGAATAAAAATAAATAATAAAGTGCAATCTCAAACCGGGGTGCACTGTGTAGAGATGAATAACTAGAGTTGAATGAAACGGGTTGGTCATATTCAAAAGTCGCTGACTTTCGCTGAAGTTGGGTTTCCTGAAACAAAACCCGACCATAGCGTGAGGTCTGAGGTCGGCCACGAGGTCGGTGACCAGAGCGCCAAAGTCACGTTTCAAAAGATGCTTCCAGTGCCCTTTTTCAGCCAATGATGGAGGAGGCACACTGTGGGCAACGCGATGACATAGGCATCGGTCACCACCATCTTTGAGAAGGGCATGCAAGTGATTGGCTGGCTTTGTGTGGCGTCACAGGGGCTATAAAAGGGCGTGCACGCTGACCGCCATCTTACTTCTGCCGATATTAGCATTAGGGGGAGGTTGCAGCTGCTGATTCTGAATAAGGGAGAGCGTTAGGCAAGGAAGAAGAACCAAAAAACTGCTTCTGCTGTTAGCGATTTCCACTTACAACACAACACTTTGTGTGCAGTGACAGGGGAAGCTCTATTTTTGTGCATCAGCCCTGTTGGTTATTAGGCTGCCTTATAAGGCTCCCTGATAGCTACATTGCTGTTTGCACACTGCTCTGAAAACTGCTTTTTTTAAAAGCAAAAATACTTTTCATCCTCTTTTCTGCAGTTACCAAGGGTTCATTTTTCCACCCTTTTGTGTGTGCACTGTGCAGCAGTCCTGCTTATTAGGCTGCCTGCGTCCATACTTGGACTGAGAGCATTATTGTCAGCGTCCTCAAATCTCTAGTGAGATCCAAAATCTCACCAATCCTATAGACACCCTCTACCTTGTCATACACCATCCAATTTCAGCCTGTTACATTGAGGTGTAATCTCTACTGGGCTAGAGACAATAGTTCTGCGTCCTCAAATCAATAGTGAGATTCAAATTCTCACCAATCCTATAGACACGCTCCACCTTGTCATACACCATCCAATTTCAGCCTGTTATATTGAGGTGTAATCTCTACTGGGCCTGAGACAATAGTTCAGCGTCCTCAAATCTATAGTGAGATTCAAATTCTCACCAATTCTATAGACACCCTACACCTTGTCATACACCATCCAATTTCAGCCTGTTACATTGAGGTGTAATCTCTACTGGGCCAGAGACAATAGTTCTGCGTCCTCAAATCTCTAGTGAGATTCAAATTCTCACGAATCCTATAGACACTCTACACCTTGTCATACACCATCCAATTTCAGTCTGTTACATTGAGGTGTAGTCTCTACTGGGCCATAGACAATAGTTCAGTGTCCTCAAATCTCTAGTGAGATTCAAATTCTCACCAATAGTAGATACACCTTCTACCTTGTTTTACAGTACCATATAGCTGGTGGTATTTTGGGTACATTTTCACAAAAATGAGCAACTATGGTGGAAGACGCAATGGAAGTGGGCAGGGGTTACCAGCTGGTCCCGATGGTGGTGGTGGTGGTGTTGCATCTGTTGGTAGTGGCAAAAGCACAATAGCACCTAAGGCAGAAGGTGTTGTGTCTGCGTCATCGTCTGGCTCCACAAGGCCTCGAAGGCTCTCTTTTCTGGGAGTATGTAAACCACTTTTAAAGCCGGAGTTTCAGGAAAAAGTTTTGGCTTACATTGCTGACACAACCTCCAGCTCTCTCGCCTCCTCTTCTGAAGTTTCAAAAAATAAAAGCACTGAGTCGTCATTGGAGGCTCCTGATCAGGAACAACACCTTTCCTTGTGTCCTTCACCCCTACCAAAAGTGAAAGATGTGGCAGGCCACACTACCGATTACTCCATGGAGCTCTTTTCACATACCATGCCTGGGTTAGCAAGTCAAATCGTGAATTCCCCAGTCCAAAATGAATCTGACATGGAGTGCACTGATGCACAGCCACTGCTAGATTTTTCTGCTGGTACATTCACTCAGAGCACTACATTGTCCTCTCAGTGTACTGAGGCAGAATCAGACCCTGATGAAACTCAGGTGCCCCTTTCCGCATTCTATACCACCTTACACGGTGACACAGAGGAAGGTGCACATGAAATTGAAGAGGAGGTGATGGATGACCCAGTTGTTGACCCAGATTGGCATACATTGAGGGAAGAGGGTGCCGCTGCCAATAGCTCAGAAGAGGGGGGAGGAGGATCCGCAGTTGTCTGGTGTGCAGTGGTCGAAGCTGAAAGACCTCTGTAAAGTCCTTCAGTGTTTTTAGGAATGCACACGGCTGGTAAGTGCAGACGACACCATCATAAGCATGAGCATCCCACTTATGCATCTGCTCATGCAAACTTTGACGCACATTAAGCAGCAGGCATCTGAAGCTGAGGAAGAAGAGGAAGAAGAGGAGGAGGGAAGCCTTGATGACAGTCAGCCATTGTCTGTTCAGGGAAGTCTCGTGAATGAGACACAAACTTTGACGCACCTTAAGGAGCAGGCTTCTGCAGCCAATGTTGATGAGGAGGAAGAGGAGGAGGGAATCCTTGATGACATTCAGCCATTGTCTGCTCAGGGACCTCTCCTGGACGAGGTTGAGGAAGAAGAGGAGGAGGAGGAGGATGATGGGGATGATTATTTTGGGGAGGAGGATGCTTCTCAGGGGGCAAGAAAAAATGTTGGTGTGGCAAGGTCAGGTACAGGGTTTGTGCGTGACTGGAGGGATGTCGATTTGCCAGAAAGTGCTCCTCCACCCAGCACTCGCAGTGCATCATTGACACCTGGAACATTGGCCCACATGTCTGATTATGCCTTGCAGATCCTAAAAAGGGACCCCCCGCATTGCCAAAATGATGAACGATGACGACTACTGGTTGGCCAGCATCCTGGATCCACGCTATAAAGGCAAATTCCAAAACATCATGCCACAGGAGAACCTAGAGCTAATATTGGCTAACAAACATGCAACTCTGGTAAACCGTTTGTTTGAGGCATTCCCAGCACACAGCGGCGGTGATGTTTTTCCAACAAGTCGTAGAGGGCAACATAAAAGAGGTGTTCATGATGCACACATCCGAAGTGGCGTTGGACACAGGGGTTTCATGACCATGTTGTGGACTGATTTTTCAAGTACCGCTCACACGACTGGTAATACTGCATCGATCGAAAGTGACAGGAGACAGCAGTTGTCAACTATGGTAACAAACTACTTCTCCTCCCATATCGATGTTCTCCCTCACCTGTCATTCCCCTTTGACTAGAGTTGAGCGAAATGGTTCGAAAAATTTCAAAAGTCCCCGACTTTTGGCAAAGTCGGGTTTCATGAAACGAAACCCGACCCTAGGATGAGGTCGGCCACGAGGTCGGCGACTTACGCGCCAAAGTCGCGTTTCAAAAGTTTGTTTTGCGCTCTTTTTCAGCCAATCGGGATCCACGGACACTGTGGGCAACGTGATGACATAGGCACGGGTCACCACTAGTGTTGAGCATTCCGATACCGCAAGTATCGGGTATCGGCCGATACTTGCTGTATCGGAATTCCGATACCGACTTCCGATATTTTTTCAATATCGGAATTCGGCATCGGAATCGGAAGTTCAGTTGATTGACAGCCTGACGTCATCATGATGCGCGGTGTGTGCGCATCATGATGCGCCGTCATTTCGGGCCTTCCGGGGGTCTCTGCCGGCCTGCCGGGGGGCTGTGCCGGCCTGCCGGGGGGCTGTGTGGACTGCCCGGGGTCTGTACCGGCCTGCCGGGGGGCTGTGCCGGCCTGCCGGTGGTCTGTGCACCCTGTGGGGGTCTGTACCGGCCTGCCGGGGGGCTGTGCCGGCCTGCCGGTGGTCTGTGCACCCTGTGGGGGTCTGTACCGGCCTGCCGGGGGGCTGTGCCGGCCTGCCGGGGGGCTGTGTGGACTGCCCGGGGTCTGTACCGGCCTGCCGGGGGGCTGTGCCGGCCTGCCGGTGGTCTGTGCACCCTGTGGGGGTCTGTACCGGCCTGCCGGGGGGCTGTGCCGGCCTGCCGGGGGGCTGTGCTGATGTCCGGGGGTCTGTGCAAGCATCGTCCGATGGGACTACAAGTCCCATCTGGCGATGCCTGCTACCATGACAGTGATTGACACATTAGCCAATGATGGGACAGTAGTAGTCCCATCATCCGGCTAATGTGTTAAATGTTAAAAAAAAAAAATACTACATACATACTACATGCTACATACATACTACATGCTACATACATACTACATATATACTACATACATACTACATACATGCTACATACATGCTACATGCATGCTACATACATACATGCATGCTACATACATACTACATGCATGCTACATACATACTACATGCATGCTACATACATACTACATGCTACATACATACTACATGCTACATACATACCACATACATACTACATACATACTACATACTACATATATACTACATGCATGCTACATACATACTACATGCTACATACATACCACATACATGCTACATACATACTACATATATACTACATACATACTACATACATACTACATACATACTACATGCATACTACATGCATACTACATGCATGCTACATGCATACTACATGCATGCTACATACATACTACATGCTACATACATACCACATACATACTACATACATACTACATACATACTACATACTACATATATACTACATGCATGCTACATACATACTACATGCTACATACATACTACATGCTACATACATACCACATACATACTACATACATACTACATACATACTACATGCTACATACATACTACATATATACTACATGCATGCTACATACATACTACATGCTACATACATACCACATACATACCACATACATGCTACATACATACCACATACATGCTACATACATACTACATGCATACTACATGCATACTACATACATACTACATGCATGCTACATACATACTACATGCTACATACATACCACATACATACTACATACATACTACATACATACTACATGCTACATACATACTACATATATACTACATGCATGCTACATACATACTACATGCTACATACATACCACATACATACTACATACATACTACATACATGCTACATACATACTACATATATACTACATGCATGCTACATACATACTACATATATACTACATGCATGCTACATACATACTGCATGCTACATGCATGCTACATACATACTACATACATACTACATGCTACATACATACCACATATATACTACATACATACAATACATTCATACAATACATACATAGACATACAGTACATATAACATAGAGTAACATACTTACCAATACTTGTCACATTGTTCCCCGAAGCCATTGTCTTTTCCGGAATAAATATTAACATAACAAACCACAAAAATACTCACCCACGATCCGAAGCAGTCCACGAGTGTGTCCCACGACGATCTTGGGTAGAGAACTGCAGCATCAGATGATGCTGCCGTTCTCTACGGGCTGCAGGAATCCAATGACGGAAGGTAGGTATCCTTCCGCACTGTATTCCTCCGCCACTTAAAAAAAAAAAAGTCCCTAGTCTCACTTTATGCCATTGCTGTGTGGGAAATTCCCACACAGCAATGGCATAAAGTGAGACTAGGGACTTTTTTTTTTTTAAGTGGCGGAGGAATACAGTGCGGAAGGATACCTACCTTCCGTCATTGGATTCCTGCAGCCCGTAGAGAACGACAGCATCAGCTGATGCTGCAGTTCTCTACCCAAGATCGTCGTGGGACACACTCGTGGACTGCTTCGGATCGTGGGTGAGTATTTTTGTGGTTTGTTATGTTAATATTTATTCTGGAAAAGACAATGGCTTCGGGGAACAATGTGACAAGTATTGGTAAGTATGTTACTCTATGTTATATGTACTGTATGTCTATGTATGTATTGTATGAATGTATTGTATGTATGTAGTATATATGTGGTATGTATGTAGCATGTAGTATGTATGTAGTATGTATGTAGCATGCATGTAGCATGCAGTATGTATGTAGCATGCATGTAGTATATATGTAGTATGTATGTAGCATGCATGTAGTATATATGTATGAATGTATGTAGCATGTAGTATGTATGTAGCATGTATGTGGTATGTATGTGGTATGTATGTAGCATGTAGTATGTATGTAGCATGCATGTAGTATATACGTAGTATGTATGTAGCATGTAGTATGTATGTAGCATGCATGTAGTATATATGTAGTATGTATGTAGCATGTAGTATGTATGTAGCATGCATGTAGTATATATGTAGTATGTATGTAGCATGTAGTATGTATGTAGCATGCATGTAGTATATATGTAGTATGTAGCATGTAGTATGTAGCATGCATGTAGTATATATGTAGTATGTAGCATGTAGTATGTATGTAGCATGCATGTAGCATGTACTATGTATGTAGCAGGCATGTAGTATATATGTGTTATGTATGTAGCATGTAGCATGCATGTAGCATGCATGTAGTATGTATGTAGTATGTATGTAGTATATATGTAGTATATATGTGGTATGTATGTAGCATGTAGTATGTATGTAGCATGTAGTATGTATGTAGCATGCATGTAGTATATATGTAGTATGTATGTAGTATATATGTAGTATGTATGTTGCATGTAGTATTTATGTAGTATGAATGTAGCATGTATGTAGCATGTATGTAGTATGTAGTATGAATGTAGCATGTATGTAGTATGCATGTTGTATGTATGTAGCATGTAATTTTTTTTTTTTTTTTTTACATTCAACACATTAGCCGGATGATAGGACTATTACTGTCCCATCATTGGCTAATGTGTCAATCACTGTCATGGTAGCAGGCATTGCCCGATGGGACTTGTAGTCCCATCGGACGATGCCTGCACAGACCCCCGAAGCCTGCACAGACCATCGGCAGGCCGGCACAGCCCCCGGCAGGCCGGCACAGCCCCCCGGAGCCTGCACAGACCACCGGCAGGCCGGCACAGCCCCCCGGCAGGCCGGCACAGCCCCCCGGAGCCTGCACAGCCCCCCGGCAGGCCGGCACAGCCCCCCGGCAGGCCGGCACAGCCCACCGGAGCCTGCACAGACCACCGGCAGGCCGGCACAGCCCCCCGGCAGGCCGGCACAGACCACCGGAGCCTGCACAGACCCCCTGGCAGGCCGGCACAGCCCCCCGAAAGGCCCGTACAGACCCCAGAGAGGCTGTACAAGGGCAGGAAAGGGTTTTTCTTATTCCGATACCGGAAGTCCCATAGACTTGAATGGGACTTCCGGTATCGGAATCGGCGATACCGATACTTTTTTTAAAGATCGGCCGATACCATCCGATACGATACTTTGAAGTATCGGACGGTATCGCTCAACTCTAGTCACCACCATTTTTCAGAAGGGCATGCAAGTGATTGGCTTGCTTTGGTGGGCATCACAGGGGGTATAAAAAGGCGTGCACGCCGACCGCCATCTTACTTCTGCCGATCTTAGCATAGGGAGAGGTTGCTGCTGATTCTGAAGGGAGAGTGTTAGGCAGGGAAGAAGAAAAAAAAACTGCTTCAGCTGCTAGCGATTGTGCCTGTACAACACACCAGTCACTGTGTGTGCAGTGTAAGGGGAGGCTATATTGTGGTGTATCAGTGGTGTTGGTTGTTGGGCTGTCTTCTAAGGCTTCCTGACAGCTGCATTGCTGTTTACCCACTGCTCTGCAAACTGCTTTTTTAAAAGCAATCCCAATTTTTTTTTTGTCCTGCTGAGGTACTGAGCTGCAAACTGCATTTTTAAAAGCAATCCCAATATTTTTTTTTTGTCCTGCTGAGGTACTGAGCGTGCATTTTTTCACACCATACAGCGGTGTACGCTCCTCACACAGTACCATGTAACGGCTGTTATCACAGCCACAGTGAAGCTATCTGTGTCACTCTGTGAGAATAAGTCGAGGACATGTTCCGTTCTTACAGACCTGCACTCTAGGGAGATTCCTACTCTGCCCAATTCTACATACACCTTGTAGTTTGTGATACACTAGCCAATTTCTGCCTGTGACATAGCGCTGTGATATTCAGTGGGACTCACACAATCCAAAAGTGTCCAGTGTCCACAAGTGTTTGCAGAAATTCAAAATCTCCCTTATCCTCTAGTCACTTTGGTCACAGCTGTGCCATCGAGCCTGTGACATAGCGCTCAGATATTCAGTGGGCCTCACACAATCCAAAAGTGTCCAGTGTCCACAAGTGTCTGCAGAAATTCAAAATCTCACTTATCCTCTAGTCACTTTGGTCACAGCTGTGCCATCGAGCCTGTGACATAGCGCTCAGATATTCAGTGGACCTCACACAATCCAAAAGTGTCCAGTGTCCACTAGTGTGAGCAGAAATTCAAAATCTCACTTATCCTCTAGTCACTTTGGTCACAGCTGTGCCATCGAGCCTGTGACATAGCGCTCAGATATTCAGTGGGCCTCACACAATCCAAAAGTATCCAGTGTCCACAAGTGTCTGCAGAAATTCAAAATCTCACTTATCCTCTAGTCACTTTGGTCACAGCTGTGCCATCGAGCCTGTGACATAGCGCTCAGATATTCAGTGGGCCTCACACAATCCAAAAGTGTCCAGTGTCCACTAGTGTGAGCAGAAATTCAAAATCTCCCCTGTCCTATAGACACCTTGTACCTTGTTTTACATTACTATATAGTTTGTTGGATTTTGTCTACATTTATACCAAAAATGAGGAAGGCTGGTGGAAGAGGCCGTGGAATTGGGCGGGGTTGGCAGCTGGTAATGATGGTGTTGGTGGTGGATCTGATGGTAGTGGCAAGAGCAAAATAGGACCGAATGCAGGAGGTGTTGAGCCTGCGTCATCGTCTGGCTCCATAAGGCTTCGAAGGCTTAGTTTTCAAGGAGTTGGCAAACCGCTTTTAAAGCCAGAGCATCAGGAAAAAGTTTTGTCTTACATTGCTGACTCAGCCTCCAGCTCTATCGCCTCCTCTTCTTCAGTTGTAAAAAGTAAAAGCACTGAGTCATCATTGGAGGCTCATGTTCATGAACCACACCTTTCCTTGTGTCCTTCACCCCAACCAAGATTGAAGGATGACGCAGGCCATACTACTGATTACTCCATGGAGCTGTTTTCACATACCATGCCTGGATTATCAAGTCAAATGGTGAATTACACAGGCCAAGATGAATCTGACATGGAGTGCACTGATGCACAGCCGCTGATGGATGATTCTGCTGGTACATTCACTCAGAGCACTACATTGTCCTCACAGTGTACAGAGCCAGATTCTGACCCTGATGAGACTCAGGTGCCCCTTCCCGCACACTATACCACCATACACGGTGACACAGAGGAAGGTGCACATGACATTGAAGAGGAGGTGATGGATGACCCAGTTGTTGATCCAGATTGGCATCCATTGGGGGAAGAGGGTGCTGCTTCCAATAGCTCAGATGAGGAGCATCCACAGCAGACATCGACATCGCAACAGCTGTTATCTGGCAGGCCCGCAGCACTCCAAAGACAGGTTCCAAAAATCAAAAGAGTTGCTGGACAGCTTGTCCAGAGGGTCAAAAGATCACAGCGTGCTAGGCTGCAAAATGTCTGCAAAGTAGGAAGAGTGCAGTGTGGCACTTTTTTGAACAAAATCCTCATGATCAGGCCAAGGTTATCTGTAAGAAGTGAGCAAAGACCTTTAGCCGAGGGAAAAATCTGAAAAATTTGAATACCAGTTGCATGCTTAGACATTTAAACACCATGCACTTGCAAGCGTGGACACAACACCAAACCTCAAGTGCCACATGTGCAACTGATCACAACGAAGGTAGTCAGCAACGCTACATTGTTTCCCACACTGTAAGCCCACCGGTTAGCACAGCAGCAAATGTTGAGGTGTCGTTGCAAGGCCACAGCAGTCAGGGAAACCCACTGTTATATCAACGAAAGACTGATTCTAGGCCATCAGAAAGAACACCAACTCCATCACCATCATCAACCCTCTCTCAGTCCGCCCTGTCCACCGCTACTTCCACCATATGCAGCTCTCAAGTCCAGCTCACCCTCCCAGACACTATGAGTAGGTCAAGAAAGTACTCAGTCTCTCATCCGCGTACACTGGGTTTGAACGCCTACATTGCCAAACTAATCTCGTTTGAGATGATGCCCTTTCGGTTGGTGGAAAGCGCAGCTTTCCGCGAACTCATGGCCTATGCAGTACCACGCTATGACCTACGCAGTCACCACTTCTTCTCTCGCAAAGCCATCCCAGCCCTCCACCATCATGTGAAAGACCGCATTGTCCATGCACTCAAGCAGTCAGTGAGCGGAAAGGTGCACCTCACAACTGATGCATGGTCCAGTCGGCATGGCCAGGGCCGTTACATGTCCATCACTGCGCACTGGGTTAATGTGGTGGATGCAGGGTGCACAGGGGACAGCGGTGGTGGGACAGTGCTGCCTAGCCCACGGTATAGGAAACAGTTGGCTGTAGGCGTTCGACCCTCCTCCTCCTCCTCCTCCTCCAGAAGCGAAAGCTCGTCCACAGAGCGCAGTCGTACGAGCACTCCATCTGCAGCTGCCACTGTTGCACACGAGGTGTCCCCCTATCGAGCAGCTAGTGGAAAGCGTCAGCAGGCTGTGTTGCAGATGATGTGTTTGGGCGACAGACACACCGCCGAGGTGCTGGCCGAGTACTTGAAGTGATAAACTGAGTCATGGCTGGGCAGTGTACATCTTGAGGCAGGCAAGGTAGTTAGTGATAACAGCCGTAATTTTGTGGCAGCCATAGCCCTTTCAAAACTCAACCACATACCTTGCTTGGCTCACACCTTGAACTTGGTGGTGCAGTGCTTCCTCAAAAATTATCCGGAGTTAACAGCCCTGCTCCAGAAGGTGCGAAGACTGTGCACGCACATCCGCCGGTCGCCTGTACACTCCGTTCGTATGCAGAAGCTGCAGCGATTGCTCCACCTTCCCAACCACCGCCTCATTATCGACATTGCAACAAGGTGGAACTCCACCCTGCACATGGTGGAGCGGCTGTGCGAGCAGAGGCAGGCCATAATGCATTTGTGGGAGGATACACGGCCAGGCACTTTGAGAGCAGACATGGAGTTGACAGGTGTGCAGTGGTCGAAGCTGAAAGACCTCTGTAAAGTCCTTCAGTGTTTTGAGGAATGCACACGGCTGGTAAGCGCAGACGACCCCATCCTAAGCATGAGCATCCCACTTATGCGTCTGCTCATGCAAACTTTGACGCACCTTAAGGAGCAGGCTTCTGCAGCCAATGTTGATGAGGAGGAAGAGGAGGAGGGAATCCTTGATGACATTCAGCCATTGTCTGCTCAGGGACCTCTCCTGGACGAGGTGGAGGAAGAAGAGGAGGAGGATGATGGGGATGATTACTTAGGGGAGGAGGATGCATCTCGTGGGGCAAGTGAAAATGTTGGCGTGGCAAGGTCTGGTACAGGGTTTGTGCGTGACTGGAGGGATGTGGATTTGCCAGAAAGTGCTCCTCCAACCAGCACTCGCAGTGCATCATTGACACCGGGAACATTGGCCCACATGTCAGATTATGCCTTGCAGATCCTAAAAAGGGACCCCCCGCATTGCCAAAATGATGAACGATGACGACTACTGGTTGGCCAGCATCCTGGATTCACGCTATAAAGGCAAATTACAAAACATCATGCCACAGGAGAACCTTGACCTAATATTGGCTAATAAACAAGCAACTCTGGTAAATCGGTTGCTTGAGGCATTCCCAGCACACAGCAGCGGTGATGGTTCTCACACGAGCCGTACGGGCCGGGGTCAGCTTGGCAGAGGTGTTTGTGGTGCACACAGAAGTGGCATTGGAGACAGGGGTTTCATGACAATGTTGTGGACTGATTTTTCAAGTACCGCTCACACAACTGGTAATACTGCATCGATGGAAAGTGACAGGAGACAGCAGTTGTCAACTATGGTTACAAACTACTTTTCCTCCCATATCGATGTTCTCCCACACAGGTCATTCCCCTTTGACTATTGGGCCGCTAAACTGGACACCTGGCCTGAATTGGCACAATATGCCTTACAGGAGCTCGCTTGCCCAGCTGCAAGTGTGCTATCGGAAAGAGTCTTCAGTGCAGCTGGATCAATCCTGACAGAAAAAAGGACCCGTCTGTCAACCAAAAATGTGGATGATCTAACCTTCATTAAAATGAACCACGCATGGGTTTCCAAGGATTTTGTCCCACCTTCCCCTGATGACACATAGGGTGACAGAAAAATGGCTTGCTTTGGTCCACCTCTTCCTGGGACTTGACCTATTTCACCTTTTGCATCAGCTGAATGTCCAACATCAACATATGCCACTTTCTAAAACTCCCTAACTGTGCTGCCTCCCCCCCATGGCCGGGGTCACCACCTAGCGCACGACACCGTGCGAGTGCCGTTGCCCTGGACAGGTGGGTAGGCTGACTCTTGGGCGCGGGCACTGGCACAGGGTCCCTCATAGTGCAATCAAGTGTCTCTGACGGTGGTGGTGCACACCCGCTGTCAGGCACACCGCCGTACTATGAGGGGCCCAGTGCCAGTACCGACGCCCACGAGTGGGCCCCCCTTGCTTGGGCAGGGCCCCAGCATTTGCAATCTTTACCTCTCCCTGCTCCTCCGCTGTGTAGTCTGGGCCGTCAAATCCATACTGTGCCTGACACCGTTTGAGCCTGCCTCCTGATGTATAGACATATATTTTGAATGTGTACGCTATCCATACATGTTATCTGGGGATACGGTACCCTTTCTCACCTTTGTGCAATCACGTGCAATCCATACTGGGCCTAACACCGTCTGAGCCTGCCTCCTGATGTATAGACATATATTTTGAATGTGTACGCTATCCATACATGTTATCTGGGGATACGGTACCCTTTCTCACCTTTGTGCAATCACGTGCAATCCATACTGGGCCTAACACCGTCTGAGCCTGCCTCCTGATGTATAGACATATATTTTGAATGTGTACGCTATCCATACATGTTATCTGGGGATACGGTACCCTTTCTAACCTTTGTGCAATCACGTTCAATCCATACTGGGCCTAACACCGTCTGAGCCTGCCTCCTGATGTATAGACATATATTTTGAATGTGTACGCTATCCATACATGTTATCTGGGGATACGGTACCCTTTCTAACCTTTGTGCAATCACGTGCAATCCATACTAGGCCTAACACCGTCTGAGCCTGCCTCCTGATGTATAGACATATATTTTGAATGTGTACGCTATCCATACATGTTATCCGGGGATACGGTACCCTTTTTAACCTTTGTGCAATCACGTGCAATCCATACTGGGCCTAACACCGTCTGAGCCTGCCTCCTGATGTATAGACATATATTTTGAATGTGTACGCTATCCATACATGTTATCTGGGGATACGGTACCCTTTCTAACCTTTGTGCAATCACGTGCAATCCATACTGGGCCTAACACCATCTGAGCCTGCCTCCTGATGTATAGACATATATTTTGAATGTGTACGCTATCCATACATGTTATCTGGGGATACGGTACCCTTTCTAACCTTTGTGCAATCACGTGCAATCCATACTGGGCCTAACACCGTCTGAGCCTGCCTCCTGATGTATAGACATATATTTTGAATGTGTACGCTATCCATACATGTTATCTGGGGATACGGTACCCTTTCTAATCTTTGTGCAATCACGTGCAATCCATACTGGGCCTAACACCGTCTGAGCCTGCCTCCTGATGTATAGACATATATTTTGAATGTGTACGCTATCCATACATGTTATCTGGGGATACGGTACCCTTTCTAACCTTTGTGCAATCACGTGCAATCCATACTGGGCCTAACACCGTCTGAGCCTGCCTCCTGATGTATAGACATATATTTTGAATGTGTACGCTATCCATACATGCTATCTGGGGATACGGTACCCTTTCTAACCTTTGTGCAATCACGTGCAATCCATACTGGGCCTAACACCGTCTGAGCCTGCCTCCTGATGTATAGACATATATTTTGAATGTGTACGCTATCCATACATGTTATCTGGGGATACGGTACCCTTTCTAACCTTTGTGCAATCACGTGCAATCCATACTGGGCCTAACACCGTCTGAGCCTGCCTCCTGATGTATAGACATATATTTTGAATGTGTACGCTATCCATACATGTTATCTGGGGATACGGTACCCTTTCTAACCTTTGTGCAATCACGTGCAATCCATACTGGGCCTAACACCGTCTGAGCCTGCCTCCTGATGTATAGACATATATTTTGAATGTGTACGCTATCCATACATGTTATCTGGGGATACGTACCCTTTCTCACCTTTGTGCAATCACGTGTAATCCATACTGGGTGTGAGAACGGCTGGCGAGCTGTTAAGCAAGCTACAGCACCTGTGGTTTGCACACGTAAGTTTTTCATTTTTTCAGGAATGACGGTTAGTAGTGTTGAGCATTCCGATACCGCAAGTATCGGGTATCGGCCGATACTTGCTGTATCGGAATTCCGATACCGACTTCCGATATTTTTTCAATATCGGAATTCGGCATCGGAATCGGAAGTTCAAAGTTGATTGACAGACTGACGTCATCATGATGCGCGGTGTGTGCGCATCATGATGCGCCGTCATTTCGGGCCTTCCGGGGGTCTCTGCCGGCCTGCCGGGGGGCTGTGCCGGCCTGCCGGGGGGCTGTGTGGACTGCCCGGGGTCTGTACCGGCCTGCCGGGGGGCTGTGCCGGCCTGCCGGTGGTCTGTGCACCCTGTGGGGGTCTGTACCGGCCTGCCGGGGGGCTGTGCCGGCCTGCCGGTGGTCTGTGCACCCTGTGGGGGTCTGTACCGGCCTGCCGGGGGGCTGTGCCGGCCTGCCGGTGGTCTGTGCACCCTGTGGGGGTCTGTACCGGCCTGCCGGGGGGCTGTGCCGGCCTGCCGGGGGGCTGTGCTGATGTCCGGGGGTCTGTGCAAGCATCGTCTGATGGGACTACAAGTCCCATCGGGCGATGCCTGCTACCATGACAGTGATTGCCACATTAGCCAATGATGGGACAGTAGTAGTCCCATCATCCGGCTAATGTGTTAAATGTTAAAAAAAAAAAATACTACATACATACTACATGCATGCTACATACATACTACATGCTACATACATACTACATATATACTACATACATACTACATACATGCTACATACATACTACATGCATGCTACATACATACTACATGCTACATACATACTACATGCATGCTACATACATACTACATGCTACATACATACTACATATATACTACATACATACTACATACATGCTACATACATACTACATGCTACATACATACTACATATATACTACATACATACTACATACATGCTACATACATACTACATGCATGCTACATACATACTACATGCTACATACATACTACATGCATGCTACATACATACTACATGCTACATACATACAACATATATACTACATACATACTACATACATGCTACATACATACTGCATGCTACATACATACTACATACATACTACATGCATGCTACATACATACTACATATATACTACATGCATGCTACATACATACTACATGCTACATACATACTACATATATACTACATACATACTACATACATGCTACATACATACTGCATGCTACATACATACTACATACATACTACATACATACTACATACATACTACATGCATGCTACATACATACTACATGCATGCTACATGCATGCTACATACATACTACATGCTACATACATACCACATACATACTACATACATACTACATACTACATATATACTACATGCATGCTACATACATACTACATGCTACATACATACCACATACATACTACATACATACTACATACATACTACATGCTACATACATACTACATATATACTACATGCATGCTACATACATACTACATGCTACATACATACCACATACATACTACATACATGCTACATATATACTACATGCATGCTACATACATATTACATATATACTACATGCATGCTACATACATACTACATGCTACATGCATGCTACATACATACTACATACATACTACATGCTACATACATACCACATATATACTACATACATACAATACATTCATACAATACATACATAGACATACAGTACATATAACATAGAGTAACATACTTACCAATACTTGTCACATTGTTCCCCGAAGCCATTGTCTTTTCCGGAATAAATATTAACATAACAAACCACAAAAATACTCACCCACGATCCGAAGCAGTCCACGAGTGTGTCCCACGACGATCTTGGGTAGAGAACTGCAGCATCAGCTGTTGCTGCCGTTCTCTACGGGCTGCAGGAATCCAATGACGGAAGGTAAGTATCCTTCCGCACTGTATTCCTCCGCCACTTAAAAAAAAAAAAGTCCCTAGTCTCACTTTATGCCATTGCTGCGTGGGAATTTCCCACACAGCAATGGCATAAAGTGAGACTAGGGACTTTTTTTTTTTTTAAGTGGCGGAGGAATACAGTGCGGAAGGATACCTACCTTCCGTCATTGGATTCCTGCAGCCCGTAGAGAACGGCAGCAACAGCTGATGCTGCAGTTCTCTACCCAAGATCGTCGTGGGACACACTCGTGGACTGCTTCGGATCGTGGGTGAGTATTTTTGTGGTTTGTTATGTTAATATTTATTCCGGAAAAGACAATGGCTTCGGGGAACAATGTGACAAGTATTGGTAAGTATGTTACTCTATGTTATATCTACTGTATGTCTATGTATGTATTGTATGAATGTATTGTATGTATGTAGTATATATGTGGTATGTATGTAGCATGTAGTATGTATGTAGTATGTATGTAGCATGCATGTAGCATGTAGTATGTATGTAGCATGCATGTAGTATATATGTAGTATGTATGTAGCATGTAGTATGTAGCATGCATGTAGTATATATGTAGTATGTATGTAGCATGTAGTATGTATGTAGCATGCATGTAGTATATATGTAGTATGTATGTAGCATGTAGTATGTATGTAGCATGCATGTAGTATATATGTAGTATGTATGTAGCATGTAGTATGTATGTAGCATGCATGTAGTATGTATGTAGCATGCATGTAGTATGTATATGGTATGTATGTAGCATGTAGTATGTATGTAGCATGCATGTAGTATATATGTGTTATGTATGTGGTATGTATGTAGCATGCATGTAGCATGCATGTAGTATGTATGTAGTATGTATGTAGTATATATGTAGTATGTATGTAGCATGTAGTATGTATGTAGTATGTATGTAGCATGCATGTAGCATGCAGTATGTATGTAGCATGCATGTAGTATATATGTAGTATGTATGTTGCATGTAGTATTTATGTAGTATGAATGTAGCATGTATGTAGTATGTAGTATGAATGTAGCATGTATGTAGTATGCATGTTGTATGTATGTAGCATGTAATTTTTTTTTTTTTTTTACATTTAACACATTAGCCGGATGATGGGACTACTACTGTCCCATCATTGGCTAATGTGTCAATCACTGTCATGGTAGCAGGCATCGCCCGATGGGACTTGTAGTCCCATCGGACGATGCCTGCACAGACCCCCGGAGCCTGCACAGCCCCCCGGCAGGCCGGCACAGCCCCCCGGCAGGCCGGCACAGCCCCCCGGAGCCTGCACAGCCCCCCGGCAGGCCGGCACAGCCCCCCGGCAGGCCGGCACAGCCCCCCGGAGCCTGCACAGACCACCGGCAGGCCGGCACAGACCACCGGAGCCTGCACAGACCCCCTGGCAGGCCGGCACAGCCCCCCGAAAGGCCCGTACAGACCCCAGAGAGGCTGTACAAGGGCAGGAAAGGGTTTTTCTTATTCCGATACCGGAAGTCCCATAGACTTGAATGGGACTTCCGGTATCGGAATCGGCGATACCGATACTTTTTTTAAAGATCGGCCGATACCATCCGATACGATACTTTGAAGTATCGGACGGTATCGCTCAACTCTAACGGTTAGGCCTAATTCCGGAACTGCGGTTGACCTGCACTTACTGGGAATCATTGTTCGCGGGTAATAATTGTAATCAGTGATCCCCATCACTAACGTTGTTCAGCGGGTTATCTGCACCTGTAAACGCTGGCCTTTTCAGTGTAGCGCACATGCAGCCACGGACATGTAAGGGCATGACACACCAGTTATTGGCCAATCTCATGTGCCAGAGCCTCACGTGTCCCTCTAGTAAGCCGGACTCGGACCACGGGGCATGACGGAGTCTCCTTCGTTATCGGAATTAAGCTTGCAATGTGTGCATCTGTTCTGTAGCTGGCATGGTTGAGGTTTCCCAGGTGGAGTCGAATTTAACCGTAAGCTCCACTCCTGGTGGTGCCCTTCTGGACATTCCTTTAAGGTTCAGCTTTGCAACCATACTGCCCACGTAAAACAAACACTTTGCCTTCATGAACGCTGTTTGGAGGGTCATGACTCGTGGGAATAACGCCGCCCAATCAGTTAACCTGCTAGAGAGATCGTTCGTTGCTCCCAAGCATGACATCACACTCCCTAGGAAGAAGGTAATGCCACTGTGGCGACCGTACTCCTGGGGGCGACACAAGTGCACTGATGCCCAGCCACTGCTCGATGAATCTGCTGGTACATTGACCCAGACTACTACATTCCCCTCGCACGCTACACGGCCTGAATCTGACCCTGATGAAACTCAGGTTACCCTTCCCATATACAGTTCCATCTTACACGGTGACAAAGAGGAAGCTGCAGATGAAAGTGCAGGTTCGGCCCACCCGCCATCAGACACACCACCGTACTATCAGGGGCCCTGCGCCAGTGCCGTTGCCAACGAGTGGGCCCCCCCTGCTTGCTCAGGATCACAGCACTTGCAAAGTTGAAATACTGTGCAGTGAGATGGAAGATGGGGACGACGAGGAGTCCAGACAAGTACAGGGATTCCCTAGCGAGGAGACTTATTTGATTGTTTTCAATGTTGGGACAGCAATTTTTGGGGAGCACTATACTCTGGAGAATGATAGATGGGGCCCACCATACACTGGAACATTCCAAAGGTGGACATCAGACACTGGAGCAGCATTTACAGGGCCCATTATACACTAGAGCATTAGAAATGGGGCCCATTATGTTTGGAGCATTATTTGGGCCCATAAGACAGTGGAGCTTCATCCATGGGGACCAACATATACTGTAGCATTATGTGGAGCTCATCATATACTGTTTCAAACATTATATGGGACCAATGATTCTGTATGGAGAAATAGATGGGCCTCGTCATGAGATGTAAAAAGTGAAGTATTTTTCATTGTACTATACCGCTATTTCTCTGCCGTATCGGAGCATGATGAGTTGTGGTATGTGTTAAAGGGGCGCTCTTTCGCCCAGGGCACATGAAAACCTGGAGCCAGCCCCCCCCCCCACAACTGTAGCCAAATAACCCCCATTTTTCAGTGCGTAACTTGTATTATGAAGTTAATTAAGGTTGACAAGCTTAAGTAAGAAGAATTGATGCTTTTGGCATTCAAATGGGCACTGTTGGTGTGTTTCCTGTCCTCCTCTCACTGCCGACTTTTATTCCCCATTGACTTACATTGGGTTTCGTGTTTCGGGACGACCCAGACTTTTCCCTATAATCGGACGATCTTGCTCGACCCGACTTTTGGAAAAGTCAGGTTTCACGAAACGAAACGCGACCCTAAAAAAACAAAAGTCGCTCAACTCTACCTTTGACTATTGGGCCAGTAAACTTGACACCTGGCCTGAATTGGCACAATATGCCTTACAGGAGCTCGCTTGCCCTGCTGCTAGTGTGTTATCTGAACGAGTCTTCAGTGCTGCTGGATCAATCCTGACAGAAAAAAGGACCCCACTGTCTACCCAAAATGATGATGATCTAACCTTCATTAAAATGAACCATGCATGGGTTTCAAAGGATTTTGTCCCACCCTCCCCAGCTGACACGTAGGTTGCCAGAAAAATGACTTGCTTTTGTCCTCCTCTTCCGCAGACTTCTGCAATTACTCCATTTGCAGCTGCTGAATGTCCAACATCAACGTATGCCAATTTTTCCACCTCCCTAACTGTGGGCTGCCTCCCCCCACAGGGCTGGGGTCACCACCTGGCGCACGCACCCGTGCGAGTGCCGTTGCCCTGGACTGGTGGGTGGGCACACTGTTTGGCAACGGCACTGGCACAAGGTCCCTCATAGTACAATCAAGTGTCTCTGATGGTGGGGGTGCACTATGGCGTACTATGAGGGGCCCTGTGCCAGTGCTGTCGCCAATGAGTGGGCCCCCCTGCTTGCTCAGGATCACAGCACTTGACAGTGACATTCTGGTCAGAGAGCGCGATGGCATCACGTCTGTACACCCTCTGCCTAAACAGTCCAAGTGCAGTGAGATGGAAGATGGGGACGACGAGGCGTCCAGACTAGTACAGGGATTCCCTAGCGAGGAGACTTATTTAATTGTTTTCAATGTTGGGACTGCTATTTTTGGGGAGCACTATACTCTGGAGAATGCTATATGAGGCCCACCATACACTGGAGCATTCCAAAGGTGGACATCAGACACTGGAGCAGCATTTACAGGGCCCATTATATACTGGAGCATTAGAAATGGGGCCCATTATATATGGAGCATTATTTGGGCCCATAACACAGTGGAGCTTCATCCATGGGGACCAACGTATACTGTAACATTATGTGGAGCTCATCATATACTGTTTCAAACATTATATGGGACCAATGATTCTGTATGGAGAAATATATGGGCCTCGTTACTCTGTATAGCGCACTATGCGGTGGCCATAATACTGTATGGAGTAATATACTGTCCGTTTTTGGAGCTATTGGACAATTTAAAATGGATATCAGTCAAGAGATGTAAGAAGTGAAGTATTTTTCATTGTACTATACCGCTATTTTTCTGCCGTATCAGAGGATCATGAATTGTGGCATGTGTTAAAGGAGCCCATTGACACTCTTTGGCCCTTGGCCCACGAAAATCTGGAGCCAGCCATACCTCCCCACAACTTTAGCCAAATAACCCACAGTTTTCAATGCCTAACTATTATTATAAATGAAATTAAGGTTGACAAGCTTAAGTAACAAGAATTGATGTTTTTGGCATTAAAATGGGCACTGTAGGTGTGTTTCCTGTCCTCCACTCACTGCCGACTTTTCTTCCCCATTGACTTGCATTGGGTTTCGTGTTTCAGTCGGCCTTCAACTTTTCACGATAATTGGCCGATTTCGTTCGACCCGACTTTTGAGAAAGTCGGGTTTCATGAAACCTGACTTGACCCGAAAAAAGGCTAAGTCGCTCATCTCTATGAATAACTGCTGCTAGTGAACAGTGGCGGGACCAAACAGCAAGCAATCAACTTAAAGGTATTGTGTTAAATGTCATACAGTGTGAACAGAACTCAGGGTAACCAGCTCCGTTACTGCACAGAGTGGTACTGTAAAAAGTAAGCAAAGAACTAAAACCTGTTAAACGTCACAAGGAACTAGCACGTGGGATGCTAGGTGCATGACCCTGTCGCTTTCCCAGAGAAGTATAGCCTGAGGGTTGGACTTGCTCTGTAACTCAACTGTGCTAACCGCACACATGAAGGGGACTGATGCTAAGCCAAGGAAAGTTACCCAGTCCTAACCCTACCTGCCTACGTAGGTAGTTTCTGAGACCAGAGAGACACACTCAAACATGTTGACAGAGTGGTAGAGTATCCACTCGCATGAACGACACATAAATGATACGAGCGCGCTCGCGTCTGCCACTGGGAGCCGTTTATACATTAGGCTCCACCACAAACACTCATGCCTGCGGGCGAATCCGGACCTACCACCTCACCAATTAGCAGATGCCACATCATGGACAGGCACTCACACCTGTTCAAAGCAGTTAAAACTGGTTTAAATCACTGACAGGTAACCAACTTACGATTTTACTTAAAAAAAATGCTTTGTCCCAATTAATTTGCACAGCACTGTAACAACACAGAATCCAACAGAACATTTTCACATGCCTGGTATGAAATATTGATATCCAGAGTTCAGTCTGGCGTTTCACACGCATCCATAGGCTAAATTGAGTGTGTGAAGTCCGAATTCTGGAGCCACTCACTAAATGTTGTCAAACACGTTTCCTGCAGCGGTGCTCCAGGTGCGCCGAACGTCTGTGGTGAAAATACAATCTACACGAAGATTTCATCCATTATAAGTTTATGCTTAGAACATACAACACTGCCCTTCACCTCTCCAAACAAACCTATTTCAACACCCTCATCACCTCTCTGTCCAATAACCCGAAACATCTCTTTGACACTTTTCATTCTCTACTCAACCCAAGAGTACAGGCCCCAACCACGGAGCTCCGAGCTGACGATCTGGCCAATTACTTCAAAGAAAAAATTGACCAGATTTGACAGGAAATTATCTCCCAATCACCTCATACCATGCACTGTCCTCCCTCCCCCACTGCATCTAGCTCACTCTCTGATTTTGAACCAGTCACAGAAGAAGAAGTAAGCAGGCTCCTTGCATCTTCTCACCCAACCACTTGCACCAGTGACCCATTTCCGCCACATCTCCTCCAGTCCCTTTCCCCTGCTGTCACCCCTCACCTAACTAAAATATTTAATCTCTCTCTCTCTTCTGATATCTTTCCCTCCTCATTTAAGCATGCCATCATACATCCACTACTTAAAAAAACATCCCTCAACCAAAACTTTGCCGCTAACTATAGACCTGTCTCTAATCTTCCCTTCATCTCTAAACTCTTGGAATGCCTGGTCCACTCCCGTCTTATCCGCTATCTCTTTGATAACTCTCTTCTCGACCCTCTCCAATCCGGTTTCCGCTGTTTACACTCTACTGAAACTGCCCTCACTAAAGTCTCTAATGATCTACTAACAGCTAAATCAAATGGTCATTACTCCATGCTAATTCTCTTGGATCTCTCTGCAGCATTCGACACTGTGGATCATCAGCTCCTCCTCCTCACTATGCTCCGTTCCATTGGCCTCAAGGACACCGTTCTCTCCTGGTTCTCCTCCTATCTCTCTGACCGCTCCTTTACTGTATCTTTTGCCGGTTCCTCCTCCTCTCACCTTCCCCTTACTGTTGTGGCTCCTCAAGGATCGGTTCTAGGCCCCCTCCTCTTCTCCTTGTACACTGCCCCTATTGGTCAAACAATCAGTAGATTTGGTTTCCAGTACCATCTCTATGCTGATGACACCCAATTATACGCTTCTTCTCCTGACGTCATGCCAGCCTTTCTAGAAAACACCGGAAATTGTATAAACACTGTGTCTAACATCATGTCCTCACTATATCTGAAACTGAACCTGTCAAAGACTGAACTCCTTGTGTTTCCTCCCTCTACTAATGTACCTATACCCAACATTGCCATTTCTGTGTGTGGTTCCACTATTACTCCCCAGCAACATGCCCGCTGTCTAGGGGTCATACTTGACTCCGAGCTTTCCTTTGCCCCCCACATTCGATCACTGGCTCGCACTTGTCATCTGCACCTCAAAAACATTTCTAGAATGCGACCTTTTCTTACTTTTGACTCTGCAAAAACTCTTACTGTTTCTCTTATTCATTCTCGTGTTGACTATTGTAACTCTCTTCTAATCGGTCTCCCTCTTACCAAACTCTCCCCACTCTAATCCGTCTTGAATGCTGCAGCCAGGATCATATACCTCACCAATCGTTACACCGATGCCTCTACCTTGTGCCAGTCATTACACTGGCTACCCATCCACTCCAGAATTCAGTATAAACTTATTACCCTCACCCACAAAGCCCTCCATGGCTCAGCACCACCCTACATCTCCTCCCTTGTTTCAGTATACCACCCAACCCGCGCCCTCCGTTCTGCTGATGACCTGAGGTTCGCATCCTCAATAATCAGAATCTCTCACTCCCGTCTCCAAGACATTACACGTGCTGCACCAATTCTTTGGAATGCACTTCCCAGGTCAATACAATTAGTCCCCAATCCCCACAATTTTAAGCGTGCCCTGAAAACGCATTTATTCAGACTGGCCTATTGCCTCAACACATTAACCTAATCTATCCCTGTGTGGCACAGTCAAAAGTTTTACCATAACCAGGTTCCCCGCATCATGTTCCCACATGCTTTATGCATCCATTAGCCCTCTGTGTCTGTACTGTTACACACTTAACATTATGGCTGGTCCATACAATCAGGGCAACTGTTACCACCCACCTTTCGTGTCTACCTCTTTCCTCATAGACTGTAAGCTTGCGAGCAGGGCCCTCATTCCCCTTGGTATTTGTTTTAATCTATGTGATTATTGTTATGCTGTAATGTCTATTGTCTGTACAAATCCCCTCTGAAATGTAAAGTGCTGCGGAATATGTTGGCGCTATAGAAATAAAATTTATTATTATTATTATTATTATATTTTTTTCTCATGCTGAATCGGCATGAGAAAAAAAATAACAGATCTGCACTGCCCCATAATAACATTAGTTTGAGTGGTACCTGATAAAACATTGCACAGCACTCAGCCAATAAATGTGCTTGTGAGACTGAACGCTTAATTTCATGTTACCTATGATGATTCCAAACAAATGTCTACAACAACTCTTTCCTATGATTCAGACTTTGTATTCTGCTGATGCATAAAACTATACCAGGAATGCAAATGGGAAAAATATTGCAAAATGAATGATAAATACTACATTATAAATACTACATTCTTTTTTATTGTCGCTTTGTGGTGATAAAAAAACCCATCAGAGGTACAGTATGCAACAAACAGGAAGGCATGCAAAAGATCTCAAAATAGTTCTTGTGGCTTGGAAAATTCTCTGTGTTAATACAGATGATAACCCAAAGGCATCATCTGGTTTCTAGAAGTAAAATTTAATGTAGAACTTTTATTAAGATGAAAAGCTGTAATGTAAATTGGCAGATTTGGTAAAAAAATTTGACAAAAATGAATAGATGCCAGGCTCCAAACAAACTATGTCTGTTCACATGTCCCGCAATCGACTGCAATTGTGAGAACACCAGCTCAGTACCTGTAATATTTCCATATTAGTAAGTGGCAAAAATAATATCCCCATCACAATTGTTAAAACACAGACAAAGTTACCAGCTCCCTTAAGTTTTCCCGAGCTGCCATGAGAGTTCTCTCTGCTAATTTCCCTTACAACATAAGTAGCAAATGCTTCATTGATCTCAACATTTGGTCAGGAGGCTGCTCTTCTATCATCACTGAGGATTGAAAGGTTCACTCACAATATCAATTTTTGTTTTCCCCATTCTGCAAATTCAGCGCACCGATCTGGCGTCAGTCGATCATGCCTTCGGCAGATATTAGCTACTCACAAATGGCACTCTTACAAAATCCAGCTGCTGCAGCATCTCAATGAGGATGACCCAGATCGGAGTCCTGAATTTACATAATGGGCTAAACAAAAATTGGAACAGGACCCTCAGTTTACACTGAACATTATGTTCTGTGTTGAGGCAAACTTTTTTGGGTGGGCCATTTATATGGTGTAAGGTAGCGCCCAGTGTTCATATTGAGGAACACTCACTCGGCAGCGGATTAAGCACGCCAGGCACGGGTTGCTCACATAAATCAGTCCATCTGGTTTATTGTGCAGCATAAACCATATAGTAGCAGCAGTCTTACATCAGACCAAATGAAGATTCAATGTAGAGTTCCGCTCTCTTAGCTCTGTGGTGACAGAGGCTGCGCTTTGTCCAGCAAACAGGTTCTACAGTCTCTCAGTTAATTCCCCCTGTCCGGGATAACCTCTTAGCTGCTTCTCAGTCCTGACGTCCCTTCCCTCCTGGGGACTGTCCATTACTCACAGGCTATTACACACAGGCCACACACGGTCAGCGGCGTCCACATGTGCGCTTCAAGAAGGCACCACACCTTCTAGCACGTCGGCCTTCCGGGACCTTCCACACGGACCAATCAGATCCAGGCATGTACCCATGTTACCTACCCTTGCTCTTCTGCTGCAACATCCACAGCTGCTAGCGTCCGACATTGCGCTTGCACCTTGCCTTTGTCGTTTAGCGGCAGTGTACACGCCGCGCTGCAGTAGCAGCCTCCTTTGCGTTCGCAGTTGCAATGCCGCACACACGGTAGGTCTAGACGGACGTAGTGCCGCCGTCTTGGGCTACTCCTGTGACTGTATACCATGGGTGCGTTTTTTACTGAGTACTGTGACTACAACAGGCTCGGTCATTTATGTTTGTACTTTTTGGCATCTCTGTGAGTTAACTGAGATTGCTCTGTGCACTTGGGTGAAGTTTAACCCTGCGTGCAGTTCCGCCATATTGCGCCTGCCACCACTTAGCAGCGGTTATATCACCTACTGCTCGGTGGACCCCGAGCAGCGAACGCACTTTATTATTATTTTTATTTAGTGCGTTCTGCCGTTCCTAACACACACATAGGCTTTACTTCAGACACACACCCTTGGGTGGGTTTGCAGGTGACTGGTCCCACCCGTCTCAACAGCCACCTGGAAGCTCAACCTGACACACTGTAACAAAAACCTCAGCAGTACCTCTGCTGATTAGCACATGTTCAAGCTTCCATCCCAGGGCCACCTACCCTGGGATACATAACGATCATTTACCATCCTGCTGTTCAACCTATTTCCATTACCACAATGGACATGCCTGTATGCCTGTCCTGAGACACCCACACAGCACCCTCTAGTGGACACAGTGGTCACTGCACCACAATGGATACACCTAAATAAAATCGGAATGGTGACAGTTTTCTTGAGTAGGGTGTCTTGCATTGAAATCTGCTGCAATGACCCGGGTACTGCGTTCACCAGACATCAACACAATTTCTATCCGCTTCTCACGTGTTAACCTCTGCGACATGTCAATGGCTGTAAACAAAGAGAAACTTGTAAATAACTCATGAATAATAAATTTACGTTAAAACCATCACACCTTTGCTTTTCTTATGAAATTCTCAATAAGTTTGATGTGTCACATGACCCTCTTCCCATTGGAAAAAATAAAGTTGGATCCAAAATGGCCAACTTCAAAATGGCCCCCATGGTCACCACCCATCTTGAAAGGTTTTCTCCCTCCCATATACTAATGTGCCACAAACAGGAAGTTTATATCACTAACCATTCCCATTTTATTTAGGTGTATCCATATATATGGCCCACGCTGTATGTAAGTACCTGGATAAGAATGAAGTGATTAACCAGAGTCATCATGGGTTTGTAACTAATAAGTCATGTCTGACTAACTTAATTTCCTTCTATGACAGAATCACTGACTGGGTGAATCAGGGAAATACTATAAATATAGTATATCTTGACTTCAGCAAAGCATTTGACAAAGTTTATCACACAATCCTTATTGAAAAAATGACTAAGCATGGAATGGACAAGACAACCGTTAGGTGGATTCATAAGTGGCTTAGTGATCGGACCCAAAGTGTGGTCGTAAATGGCTGCACATTCAGTTGGAAGAATGTCTCAAGTGGGGTACCACAGGGTTCTGTCCTGGGCCCTGTATTGTTCAACATCTTTATCAATGATTTAGATGAAGAAATTGAGGGTACACTGATTAAATTTGCTGAGGACACAAAGCTAGGAGGGATAGCTAATACTAGAGAAGAGAGAGAGAGGATTCAAAAAGATATAAATAAACTGGAGCAGTGGGCAGCAACTAACAGAATGGTTTTTAGCAGAGAAAAATGCAATAAAATAAAAATGAAAAAAGCCTGTACAGAATGGGAGGAATAGGGCTAAGCAACAGCACAAGTGAAAAAGACTTGGGTACTCTAATAGATCATAAACTGAGCATGAGTCAACAGTGTGATGCAGAAGCAAAAAAGGCAAATGCAATTCTGGGATGTATTAACAGAAGCATACAGTCTAGATCACGTAAAGTCGTTATTGCCCTCTACTCCTCTTTGGTCAGACCTCATCTGGAATACTGTGTAAAGTTTTGGTCACAACATTTTAAAAAGACATAAACAAACTGGATCAAGTTCTGAGAAGAGCGACCAGAATGGTGACCGGTCTGCAAACCATGTCCTATGAGAAACGGTTACTGGATTTGGGAATGTTTAGCTTACAAGAAAGAAGACTGAGAGGAGACTTAATAGCTGTCTACAATTATCTAAAGGGCTATCACATTGTAGAAGGATCATTTTTATTCTCATTTGCACAAGGAAAGACTAGAAGCAATGGGATGAAACTGAATGGAAGGAGACACAGATTAGATATTAGAAAAAACTTTATGACAGTTAGGATCAATGAGTGGAACAGGCTGCCACGAGAGGTGGTGAGTTCTCCTTCCATGGAAGTCTTCAAACAGAGGCTGGACAGACATCTGTCTGGGATGATTTAGTGAATCCTGCTTTGAGCAGGGGGTTGGACCAGATGACCCAGGAGGTCCCTTCCAACTCTAACATTCTATGATTCTATGATTGTATTCAAATAATCACGGGATACAATTCGATCATCTTTGCTGTCTTTAAATGTGATGTGCCTTCTGATATACTGTACCTTCTCCTACTTTTATTTTCATATGGTCCAAAAATACATCTCTTTTCTATGAGCCTCCCCATTTTGTTATATGGATGAACCCCTATCCTAAGATGGGGATAAAATTACAGATTCTGTCCAAAATTTCCTTCCCTTTTCCCCAAAACTTCAAATTAATTGTGTGTTTTGACATCAAATAACAATGATCTAATATTACACTCCATTGAGCTACTAGGTTGTCTTTGATGCAAGGCATATCTTTTCCATGATTTTTTATGTACTCATGACCTATTATTAACATTGTTCTTCTGGTGAGGATATATCACCCTATTTCTCATATAGAGGCGCTCTCTCTTAATGGAAGAGTTCCTTCTATCATAGCAATTACGCTTATGTGACTCACAAGTGGGGTTCTAAAGCATAAAAAATCCATTGACCTCCTATGATAGTAATGTTTAATATGAACATTTTCTTTATTAAAATCAATACGTATGTGATTTACCAACATCTGAAGGAGGCGTTAGCCTGGTTATGTCATAGCCATCCTCCTATAAAATTCTACAGATGTTTTGCATCTTATTAATCCATGGGGAACATGTACATCCCAGTTTTTGTTGGATATTACTGATGTCAATGGTTGCAAAATCTGAAACAATAAATTGACTGCCAAATCACAGGAAAATGACAGAAAACAAAGTCACATTTTAAGGCCATTGGTATGTAACTTAAAATAAAATCTATTGTCTTGAGTCTTAATTTTTGAGTAAATGCCAATGGCAGACATTGACACTCAATGTTGTGTAGGAACTCAGTTTCATTCTAAAGAAGTAAAACTTAAATATCACAGAAAAGGGACAGCAAAATGATCAACTGGTCTACTTTCGTACAATCGTGCCTGTACTTTATCCTCTGTGACACTGTAATCTACTAACGTTCCTTACTCGATTTTTCTCTTTGCAATCTGGAGGAACAGATTCACCAGTGATTGTGCTCATTTATAAAGGCATCCAAAACAAAATTGAACCCCAAGGCTGATAAACTATAAAGATGCTGATCAGATCTGAGCGGAATTGACGACGCTTTGGGGCTTTGTCTGCTAAAGATGGCTGCAGAAGACTGATGGCTTTATAAACACAATTACAAACACCACAGCTTCATCGAATGAATAGAAAATATGATGCGTGTCCTTTATTAAGTATAGAATGGTATTTTGGGAAGATTTACTAAATTTCTTTAATCCATTTTCTGTCACATTATTTTTTCCTTTGGAAAACCTAATCAGATATTAGATTGTAAAAAAAACTATCATAAAATATCATATTATGATGTTAGTAAAGGAATAGACTTTATGATTTTTATCAGTGAGATTTACGGACTAGAAGTTGTCATCCATAACATCAACATAGAAAGGTTAATTTACTGCAGTACTTCAACATGTATCTACTTCAACATGTATCTATTAATTAGATTTAAGTTATTCTTCTTCCATTAAACAGAATCTATCTATCTATCCCATATCTATCTACAGTATCTATCTGTTATCTATCTACCTATCTATCTTTCTGTTATCTATTATCTGTCTGTTCTCTATCTATCATTCTGCTATCTATCTATCTATCTATCTATCTTTCTGTTATCTATCTACACACATGGTCAAAATTGTTGGTACCCCTCATTTAAATGACAGAAAACTCACAATGGTCACAGAAATAACTTGAATCTGAAAAAATACTTTCTAATTAAAAGTAATTCCCAAAAACATTGTCTGACTTTCATTTGTTCATTTTCATAGATTTTTGATTTATTATTACTTTTTTCAGATTCAAGTTATTTCTGTCACCATTGTGGGTTTTTCTGCCATTAAACGAGGGGTACCAACAATTTTGACCATGTTTGTGTATCTATCTATCTTTCTATCTATCTATCTATCTATCTATCTATCTATCTATCTATCTATCTATCTATCTATCGTAATTAGAAGTTTTGGCTACACAGTTTTTATTATTTATGTAGTTGTAAAATGTGTTCTTTTGAGTTGATCTTGGGTAGCACAGTTGCCAGCACTAAAAGAATGAATTGATTTCTGTTGGCATAACACAAATGTAACTTATGCCTGAAAACATATTTTGATAATATAACGTTTTTGGGAATTAATTTTAATTAGAAAGTATTGACATACAGAACACATTTAGAATTCAGCTAAATTAACCTTCTTTAACAAGTGTTTATAGGATAGCGAAGTGGGTACAGTGGTAGTGACAACTCTGTGCATTAAAGAAGCGCTCTCATCAAAATGATTTTCCTTTTATTATATCACAGTCATCATGTCATATTGCACTGTGTACTTACAATTGCTCATTTTGCCTTTCTATCAACTAATTTCTTCTGTTTTCTATGATGACTAAAAACTGACTAACTGAATCCTTCTGAGCTCTGTGTAGAAACAGGAGGTCAATTTTCCATGTACAGGTCATAAGTCACTGCAAAAGTCTCTGGCAGGGGGGGAAGGAAAGAGCAGCTGGGTCAGGAGTTGAAGAGGGGGATAAAAAATGCAGGGGCAAAAGTCTTCCTGTTTCCACACAGAACAAAAAAGAAGAATATATTGAGTAGAAGGGTAAAATGAGCAATTGTAAGAACACTGTGCTTCATAGTATGATGATTGCAATATATTAACAGGATGAACATTTCGATGGGAGGAGTGCTTCTTTAACCCCTTTCTGTCATGTGACATACTATCCCGTCCATGTGCCCTGGGACTTAATTCCCAGGGACGGGATAGTACGTCACAGCGATCAGTGGCGCCCACGTGGTGAGCGCCGCTCATCGCGGCCGGGTGTCAGCTGATTATCACAGCTGACACCCAGCACAATGCATCAGGGGCGGTCACGGACCGCCCCCGACACGTTAACCCCTTGCACACTGCGATCAAACATGATTGCAGTGTACCGGGGGTTAAAGGGAAGCATCGGCAGGGAGGGGGCTCCCTCCATGCTTCCCTGAGCCCCCCACAGCAGCGCAATGTGCAGCGCTGCAGCAAGGGGCTCCATCCCTGCAGGTCCCCGAATCCAAGATGGCGACGGGGACCTTCGGGGGCCTGCAGGGAGCAGGCTTCCTCATGCCTGCAAAGCGCAGGCAAGGAGGAAGCCTTGTGCAGTGCTTGTGACAGATCACTGATCTGATGTGACAGATCAGCGATCTGTCACACGACAGTGATGTCCCACCTGGGACAATGTAATAAAGTTAAAAAAAAGTGTAGAAATAATTTTAAAAAAATCGCTAAATAAATTAAAAAAAAAATATTCCCTAATAAATTCATTTTTTGGAAATAAAACAAAAAAAACAATAAAAGTACACATATTTGGTATTGCCACGTCCGTAACGACCCGCCCTATAAAACTGTCCCACTAGTTAACCCCTTTAGCGAACCCCTTAAAAAATAAAAATGAAAAACGAAGCAAAAAATTATGATTTATTATCATACCGCCAAACAAAAAGTGCAATAACCCGCAATCAAAAAGACGCATATAAATATGCATGATACCGCTGAAAACGTCATCTTGTCCCGCAAAAAACGAGCCATGACACAGCATCATCAGTGAAAAAATAAAAAAGTTATAACTCGCAGAATAAAGCGATGCAAAAATAATTATTTTTTATATAAAATTGTTTTCATTGCATAAAAGCGCCAAAACATAAAAAAAGACCTAATGAGATATCGCTGTAACCGTACTGACCCGAAGAATAAAACTGCTTTATCAATTTTACCGCACGCGGAACGGTGTGAACGCACCCCCCAAAAGAAATTCATGAAACGCTGGTTTTTGTTCATTCTGCAACCCAAAAATCGGAATAAAAAGCGATCAAAAGATGTCACGTGCCCGAACATCATACCAATAAAAGCGTCAACTCGTCCCACAAAAAATAAGACCTCACACGACTCAGTGGGTCAAAATATGGAAAAATTATAGCTCTCAATATGTGGTGATGCAAAAACTATTTTTACAATACAAAGCGTCTTTTAGCGTGTGACAGCTGCCAAATATAAAAACCGCCATAAATAGTAAATCAAACCCCCCTTATCACCCCCTTGGTTAGGGAAAAATAATAAAATAAAAAAATGTATTTATTTCCATTTTCCCATTAGGGTTAGGGCTAGGGTTAGGGCTACGGTTAGGGCAAGGGTTAGGGCTGAGATTAGGGTTAGGGTGTGTTGGGGTTAGGGTTGGAGTTAGAATTGGGGGGTTTCCACTGTTTGGGCACATCAGGTGCTCTACAAATGCAACATGGCGTCTGATCTCAATTCCAGCCAATTCTGCGTTGAAAAAGTCAAATGGTGCTCCTTCCCTTCCAAGCTCTGCCATGCGCCCAGACAGAGTTCTACCCCCACATATATGGTATCAGCGTACTCAGGACAAATTGAAAAACAACTTTTGTGGTCCAATTTCTCCTGTTACCCTTAGGAAAATAAAAAATTGGGGGCAAAAATATCATTTTCGTGGAAAAAAATGATTTTTTTACTTTCACGCCCAGGCGTTATAAACTTCTGTGAAGCACTTGGGGGTTCAAAGTGCTCACCACACATCTAGATAAGTTCCGTGGGGGGTCTAGTTTCCAAAATGGGGTCACTTGTGGGGAGTTTCAATAGTTTAGGTACATCAGAGGCTCTCCAAACGCACATGACACCCGCAGATCATTCCATCAAAGTCTGCATTCCAAAACGTCACTACTTCCCTTCCGAGCCCCGGCGTGTGCCCATACAGTAGTTTTCCCCCACATATGAGGGATCAGCGGAATCAGGACAAATTGGACAACAACTTTTGGGGACCAATTTCTCCTGTTAGCCTTGGGAAAATAAAAAATTTGGGGACTAAATGATCATGTTTGTGGAAAAAATACGATTTTTTTTATTTTTATGCCCGGGCATTATAAACTTCTGTGAAGCCCTTGGGGGTTCAAAGTGCTGACCACACATCTAGATAAGTTCCGTAGGGGGTCTAGTTTCCAAAATGGTGTCACTTATGGGGGGTTTCCACTGTTTAGGTACATCAGGGGCTCTCCAAAAGCAACATGACACCCGAAGACCATTCCATCAAAATCTGCATTCCAAAACGTCACTACTTCCCTTCGGAGCCCCGACTTGTGCCCATACAGTAGTTTTCTCCCACATATGGGGTATCAGCCTACTCAGGACAAATTGGACAACAACTTTTGGGATCCAAATTCTCCTGGTACCCTTGGGAAAATAAAAAAATTGGTGACTAAAAGATCATCTTTGTGGAAAAAATACGATTTTTTATTTTCACACCCGGGCGTTATAAACTTCTGTGAAGCACTTGGGGTTCAAAGTGCTCACCACACATCTAGATAAGTTCCTTGGGGGGTCTAGTTTCCAAAATGGTGTAATTTGTGGGGGTTTTCACTGTTTTGGTACATCAAGGGCTTTCCAAACGCGACATGGTGTACAATCTCAATTCCAGCCAAAAACTTCAAATGGCGCTGCTTCCCTTCCGAGCTCTGCCATGCGCCCAAATAGTGGTTTACCCCCACATGTGGGGTATCAGCACACTCAGGACAAATTGCACAATAACTTTTAGGGTCCTGTTACCCTTGGAAAAATAAGAATTGAGGGTGAAAAGATCATTTTTTTGGAAAAAATATGATTTTTAAATTGTGCAGCTGTACGTTATAAACTTCTGTGAAGCCCTTGGGGGTTCAAAGTTCTCACCACACATCTAGATAAGTTCCTTGGGGGGTCTAGTTTCCAAAATGGTGTCATTTGTGGGGGGTTTCCACTGTTTTGGTACATCAGGGGTTTTCCAATCGCGACATGGTGTCCGATCTCGATTCCAGCCAAAAACTTCAAATGGCGCTGCTTCCCTTCCGAGCTCTGCCATGCGCCCAAATAGTGGTTTACCCCCACATGTGGGGTATCAGCGTACTCAGGACAAATTGCACAATAACTTTTAGGGTCCTGTTACTCTTGGGAAAATAAAATTGAGGGGGAAAAGATCATTTTTGTGGAAAAAAATTGAGTTTTTAATTGTACCGCTGTACGTTATAAACTTCTGTGAAGCCCTTGTTGGTTCAAAGTTCTCACCACTTATCTAGATAAGTTCCTTGGGGGGTCTAGTTTCCAAAATGGGGTCACTTGTGGGGGTTTCCACTGTTTAGGTACATCAGGGGCTCTCCAAACGTGACATGGCGTCCGATCTGAATTCCAGCCAATTTTGCATTGAAAAAGTCAAACGGCGCTCCTTCCCTTCTGAGCTCTGCCATATACCAAAACAGTGGTTCCCCCCCACATATCAGGTATCAGCGTACTCAGTACAAACTGCACAATAACTTTTGCTGTCCAACTTCTCCTGCTACCCTTGGTAAAATAAAAAAAATTGAACCTGAATTATTTTTTTTGTGAAAAAGTTAAATGTTCATTTTTTTAAATATTCAAAAAATTCCTGTGAAGCACCTGAAGGGTTAATAAACTTCTTGAATGTGGTTTTGAGCACCTTAAGGGGTACAGTTTTTAGAATGGTGTCACTTTTGGGTATTTTCTATCATATAGACCCCTCAAAGTGGCTTCAAATGTGATGTGGTCCGTAAAAATAAATGGTGTTGCAAAAATGAGAAATCGCTGGTCAACTTTTAACCCTTATAACTTCCTAACAAAAAAAAATTGGGTTCCAAAGTTGTGCTGATGTAAAGTAAACATGTGGGAAATGTTACTTATTAATTTTTTTGTGTGCCATATCTCTGTGATTTAAGGGCATAAAAATTCAAAGTTGGAAAATTGCAAAATTTTCTAAATTTTTGCCAAATTTCCGTTTCTTTCACAAATAAACGCAAGTTATATGAATTAAATTTTACCACTAGCATGAAGTACAATATGTCACAAGAAAACAATGTCAGAATCACCAGGATCCATGGAAGCGTTCCAGAGTTATTACCTCATAAAGGGACAGTGGTCAAAATTGTAAAAATTGGCCCGGTCATGAACGTGCAAACCACCCTTAGGGGTTAAGGGGTTAAAGACCATGACTTTTTTGTCAATGGAAGAAATGCTATTCCTTGACAACTGTTATGAGTTCATTTTTCCCTTCACCATTGAGGTCTGATGAACTCCCTCCTCTGGTGAAGGAAGGTAGTGAGGCTGATTACCAAACACATGGGCAGCTAGATGATGACTGAGTGGCTGGAATTGAGGACTGGATATAAGGCTTCCGACGCCCTTCTTCCTGGCTGGTGATTTTCCTGCTGGATTCTTGGAGACCAATCTGATTCCTGCATCTCTAGGCTAAGTTTTTCTGCTCTGCTTTGTACTCTTCAGTTTTGTTTTTGTTTTGCCTTGTTTTTTGAGAGTTCTGCCATCCCCGGCCGGGGGTGAGCTGAATTCCATTTTTGTCTCTGATCTGTTGATCTTTTGCTCTGTCTTCAGAATATACCTGAGTGCTGATATAGTCTTTTGAAGCCTAGCGACTTCAGGGCCTGTTTTTCCTATCAGTCGGTTGGCCCATTTTGATAGGGTTTTTGCGGATGGCAGACAGCAGCTTTCCTATACTGTCCTATGTAGTTAGCTTGGGCCCCATCATTTGCTCAACCTATCTTTCTATCTGTGTTAGTGTTTTCATCTTGCTTCACCGTCATTATATGTTGGGGGCTGCCTATTGCATTGGGGTCTGCTCTGGGGCAGTTTAGTTTTTCCCCTTTCTGCCTTAAGGCTATATAGTTCTCCGGCTGTGATCGAGGGGTCTAGGGCACCGTAGGAACCCCCCACGGCTACTGCTAGTTGTTGTGGATAGGTTCAGGGGTCTGCAATCCGATAGCTGCCAACCTCTCTGGTTTTTCTGGACTTAGCTGGCATTTTGTTTTTTCCTCCTTCGGTAACTCATCATAACAGAATCACCAGCCATACCGCAGATCCTAGGGTACTCAATAGCAGGAGAGAATTGTAAAAAAAAAAAAAAGTGTCAGAATTTTTTTTTTTGTGTGCATATTTTTTCCTCTATATCTCTGAGGCCGTAGGGGGAATTTTTCTCTCAATGGAGATGAAGCAATTGTCTGATCGTGTGGAGCAGCTCGCTGCTGAAGTGCGGGGAATTTCCGCCTATCTTGCTCATTCACATGCTGCTGAACCAAAGATTCCTACTCCTGATGTATTTTTGGGGGATCGGTCTAAATTCTTGAATTTCAAGAATAATTGTAAATTATTTTTTGCCTTGAAGCCTAACTCGTCGGGGAACTCCACGCAGCAGGTTAAAATTGTCATCTCTTTGCTGCGTGGTGATCCCCAGGATTGGGCGTGTTCTTTGAAACCTGATGATCCTATTCTGAATAATGTGAATGCTTTTTTTCAAGCCTTGGGGTTGTTGTATGATGAACCTAATGCTATTGATCAGGCTGAAAAAACCCTGTTGGCATTAAGCCAGGGTCGGGATTCGGCAGAGTTGTACTATCAAAAATTCTGAAAGTGGGCGGTCCTTACTACCTGGAATGATGGTGCCTTGGCAGCCCTCTTTCGGAAGGGTTTGTCAAACTGTAAAAGATACTACGGTAGGATTTCCTGTTCCCTCTGGTCTTGACGATTCTATGTCATTAGCCATTCAGGTGGATCGGCGTTTACGTGAACGCAAACTACACGAGAGATGTTGCCACCTGTTGAACAAATGTCTGAACCTTTGCAATGTGATAGAGTTTTGTCTAGGGCGCAATGTCATGAGTTCAGAAGGCGTAATAAGCTGTGTTTTTTTTGTGGAGATGCCTCGCATATTATTTCTGTCTGCCCTAAATGAGAGAAACGTTGTGCACACACGTTTTCTGTGGGTGGTGTTCAACCCAAGTTTCTTCTGGCAATTACTCTGATCTGCTCCCTGTCCACATTTTCCGCCAAGGCTTTTGTGGATTCAGGAGCAGCTCTTAACCTGATGGACTTGGATTTTGCTAAACGTTGTGGATTTCCTATGACACCTCTGCGGACGCCTATTCCTTTGAGGGGTATTGATGCTACTCCTTTGGCGAAGAATAAACCTCAGTTTTGGACCCAGGTGGTAATGCAGGTCGCCCCAGACCATCAAGAAAATTGCAGATTTTTGGTGTTGCATAATTTGCATGATACCATTGTTCTGGGGTTTCCCTGGTTGCAAATTCATAATCCAGTTCTGGATTGGAAATCTTTGTCTGTGGTGAGTTGGGGTTGTCGGTGTGCCCTTAGTGATGCTCCTGTTTTCTCCACCTCTCCCCAGTCGCATGATGTTCCTGACTATTTGGCTGACTTTTATGATGTATTTAGTGAGAATGAGTCTGCGTCTTTGCCTCCTCATAGGAGTTATGACTGTGCAATTGAGCTGAACCCGGGGTGTAAATTCCCCAAGGGTCGGCTTTTCAATTTATCTGTACCCGAGCACGAGGCTATGCGATCCTATATTAAGGAGGCATTGGAGAAGGGTCATATTAGACCATCCTCTTCACCCTTAGGTGCTGGGTTTTTTTTCGTGGCTAAAAAGGATGGTTCATTAAGGCCTTGTATTGATTATCGTGCACTCAACAAAATTACTGTTAAATATCAGTATCCGTTACCCCTGATTTCTGATCTATTCTCCAGAGTTAAAGGTGCTTGCTGGTTTACCAAGCTTGACCTCAGGGGGGCGTATAATCTTATTCGCATTAAGCATGGGGATGAATGGAAGACGGCATTTAATACTCCGGAGGGACATTTTGAGTACCTGGTGATGCCTTTTGGGCTCACTAATGCCCCTTCTGTCTTCCAGTGCTTCATGAACGATATATTCCGAGACTTTGTGGATAAATTTTTGATTATCTATCTGGATGATATCTTGATCTTCTCGAAGAATTGGGACTCTCATGTGGAACATGTTCGGACTGTGTTCCGGATTTTGAGGGAGAATTCCCTGTATGTCAAGGGATCGAAATGCCTTTTTGGGGTACAGAGGATTTCATTTTTGGGATTTATTTTGTCTCCGTCAACTATTGAAATGGACCCAGCCAAGGTACAGGCCATTTATGATTGGGTTCAGCCCACTTCTTTGAAGGCCCTCCCGAAGTTTTTGGGTTTTGCTAATTTTTATCGGAAATTTATAGCTAATTTTTCTGGTATTGCCAAGCCATTGACTGATTTGACTAGGAAGGGTGCTGATGTGCTGAATTGGTCTCCGGAGGCTGTTTCTTCCTTTCAGGAGCTGAAGCGAAGATTCACTTCTGCTCCGGTTTTGCGGCAACCTGATGTCTCACTCCCGTTTCAGGTAGAGGTGGACGCTTCTGAGATTGGTGCAGGAGTGGTGTTGTCCCAAAAAGATCCTGTGACATCTAAAATGAATCCTTGTGCTTTCTTTTCCCGAAAGTTCTCCCCATCCGAACGTAACTATGATGTGGGGAATCAGGAACTGTTGGCCATGAAATGGGCATTTGAGGAGTGGAGACATTGGTTGGAGGGAGCCAAACACCAAGTCGTGGTCCTTACTGACCACAAGAATTTGATTTACCTGGAGTCGGCCAAGCGCTTGAATCCTAGACAGGCTAGGTGGGCCTTGTTTTTCACACGTTTTCCTGGCACTAAGAATGTCAAGGCAGACGCCCTCTCTAGGAGTTTCCTTGCTGATTCTCCTGTTGTGACTAAGCCTGCTACCATCTTAGGCGAGGGGGTAGTTCTTTCTGCCATCTCGCCCGATTTGAGACGTGCTCTGGAAGAGTTTCAGGAGGACAAACCTGAGCGTTGTCCCAGTGGAAAGTTGTATGTTCCTGACCAGTGGAGGAAGAGAGTGATGTCTGAAGTTCATTGCTCTGCATTGGCTGGTCATCCAGGTATTTTTGGTACTAGAGATCTGGTGAGTTGATCTTTTTGGTGGCCTGCCTTGTCTCGTGATGTCAGGAATTTTGTGCAGTACTGTGGGACTTGCTCCCGGTCTAAACCTTGTTCTCGCTCTAGTGGCTTGTTGATGCCTTTGCTGGTGCCCAGGAGGCCATGGACCCATATTTCAATGGATTTTATCTCTGATATGCCTGTCTCTCAGAGAATGACTGTTATTTGGGTGATTTGTGATAGATTCTCTAAGATGGTCCATCTTGTACCACTCCCTAAGTTGCCATCTTCCTCTGAGTTGGTGCCCTTGTTTTTGCAACAGGTGGTTCGCTTGCACGGGATTCCTGAGAACATTGTATCTGGCAGAGGAGTTCAGTTTGTGTCTAGATTTTGGAGGACTTTCTGTTCCAAGCTGGGAATTCAGTTGTCCTTCTCCTCTGCGTTTCACCCTCAGACCAATGGGCAGACGGAGAGAACAAACCAGACTTTGGAGTCGTATTTGAGATGTTTTATTTCTGCCGATCAGGATGATTGGGTTTCATTTTTGCCCTTGGCCGAATTTGCTTTAAATAATAGAGCTAGTTCTGCCACTTTGATGTCACCTTTTTTTTGTAACTTTGGTTTTCACCCTCGATTTTCTTCAGGGCAGGTGGAGCCTTCTGCCTGCCCAGGTGTTGACACTGTGGTTGAGAGAATGCACCAGATCTGGGACCAAGTAGTGGATAAGTTGTCTCTCTCCCAGGAAAAGGCCCAGCGGTTTTCCAACCGGCGTAGGACCGTTGGTCCCCAGTTTAAGGTGGGTGATATGGTTTGGTTGTCATCAAAAAATATCGCTATGAAGGTGGCTTCTCCTAAGATCAAGCCTAGATTTATTGGACCTTACAAGATTTTGGAGATTATTAATCCGGTCTCTTTTCGGTTGGCTCTTCCTGTCACATTTAAAATTCATAATGTGTTTCATAAGTCCTTGTTGAAGAGGTTTGTTGAACCAGTAGTTCCTGTGGTGGCACCTCCTGACCCTATATTGGTTGAAGGTAACATGGAATATGAGGTAGAGAAGATACTGGATTCCCGTCTGGCTAGACGGAGACTCCAGTATTTGGTTAAGTGGAAGGGTTATGGTCAGGAGGATAATTCCTGGGTCTCTGCCTCTGATATTCATGCCGAAAGATTGGTGCGTGCCTTTCATCGGGCTCACCCGGATCGCCCTGGTGGCATGAATGAGGGCTCGGTGACCCCTCCTCAAGGGGGAGGTACTGTTGTGAGTTCATTTTTCCCTTCACCATTGAGGTCTGATGAACTCCCTCCTCTGGTGAAGGAAGGTAGTGAGGCTGATTACCAAACACATGGGCAGCTAGATGATGACTGGGTGGCTGGAATTGAGGACTGGATATAAGGCTGCCAACGCCCTTCTTCCTGGCTGGTGATTTTCCTGCTGGATTCTTGGAGACCAGTCTGATTCCTGCATCTCTAGGCTAAGTTTTTCTGCTCTGCTTTGTACTCTTCAGTTTTGTTTTTGTATTGCCTTGTTTTTTGGGAGTTCTGCCATCCCCGGCCGGGGGTGAGCTGAATTCCATTTTTGTCTCTGATCTGTTGATCTTTTGGTCTGTCTTCAGAATATACCTGAGTGCTGATATAGTCTTTTGAAGCCTAGCGACTTCAGGGCCTGTTTTTCCTATCAGTCGGTTGGCCCATTTTGATAGGGTTTTTGCAGATGGCAGACAGCAGCTTTCCTATCCTGTCCTATGTAGTTAGCTTGGGCCCCATCATTTGCTCAACCTATCTTTCTATCTGTGTTAGTGTTTTCATCTTGCTTCACCGTCATTATATGTTGGGGGCTGCCTATTGCTTTGGGGTCTGCTCTGGGGCAGTTTAGTTTTTCCCCTTTCTGTCTTAAGGCTATATAGTTCTCCGGCTGTGATCGAGGAGTCTAGGGCACCGTAGGAACCCCCCACGGCTACTGCTAGTTGTTGTGGATAGGTTCAGGGGTCTGCAATCCGATAGCTGCCAACCTCTCTGGTTTTTCTGGACTTAGCTGGCATTTTGTTTTTTCCTCCTTCGGTGACTCATCATAACAGACAACACAAGCACATTATATCACATTTTAGCTTTTATTCAATGCTTTTTAGAGATTAAGAACAACGTTTTTCAGGCAATTTATATATTATAGCTGTCAGCCAAATGCTTATTCTACCAGCAGTTCTCTGATTGCCCAAAAACATGGATGCACAGATCGGCTGTGTATCATATTCATATTTGCTACATAGCAATTGTTGCAGATTTCATCTTTCAGCAGAATCATCATAACTCACGCATTGTGGGAAGCGCAGCAACCATTACTTGCATCAAAGAAGAGAACTGAACCAAATAAGCCAAAGAGTTAATAAAATACAGCTTAGATAGGAATTACATGCACATACAGTTGTGCTCAAAAGTTTACATACCCAGGCAGAATTTTTGCTTTCTTCGCCTTTTTTCAGAGAATATGAATGATAACACCAAACTTTTTTCTCCACTCATGGTTAGTGGTTGGGTGAAGCCATATATTGTCAAACTACCGTGTTTTCTCTTTTTAAAGGGAATCTGTCACCCATATTTAGTGATATCATGTAAAGATATCACCCAATTGCGCATCCCATAAGGATTCTATTGGGGCTTTTGACTCCCCCTACCCCGCACCTTTAAGGCATAAATACGTTTTTTATCTTGTTGGGGATGTATGCAAATCACTGCGGTCTGGTCCGATATGCGTGGCTTAGTCACCTTCTCCCCCCCCTCCTCGGCTTGCTGCACGTAATCTTCATCTGTGAATAGAACAGGAAACGTTTATTTCCGTGCTTGAGCATTGTAAAGGCCACCGGTGCCTGCGCAGTATGCTTTGCCCAACTGTGGGCGAAGCATATAATCGCTACTGCGCATGCACCGGTCTTTTCCAGCGCGGTCTATGCCCCGGAAGTCTTCACATGCAGGTTTAGTGATTTACTAGAAATGTTAAACTAGTTCACAATACTGGCGGCGATTGTTCTAGGTATATAAACAGTATCTTTGTTTCACAACACTGTTTCTGAATCTCAAAATTAACTAACATAGCAAATTATATTTCTACTGGTACCTTAGTCCATGGTATGTCAAAGTCCGTGTGGTAGTCGTCATTGTCGTTGCCTAAACACTAAGTCTCTCATGTTAGTTACTGTGCAAGCCTTCAATGAGAGTCACTTCTATTTCTCTATTAGGCCGCAAGTCTATTGCTGTAGCATACTAACAAGTCACTTCACCAACTTGTCATTCCGCCTGCCTCCATCTCCTAGAGTGTGGTTCCTTTGGGTTTCAGCTCACCAGGTTATCCGAATCTTCACTCGATTGTCCTTATCACTTGAACGTCTCACTGGATTTTCTGTTTCCCTTTAGAAGGCTTCATGGACTTCTCACTCATACGACCATCCCTTTAAAAAGGCTTTCTGCACTTCCCGCTTACACGATCATCCCTTTAAGAAGGCTTCCTGCATTTTCCACTCACATGATCATCCTTTAAGAAGCCTTCACTCACTTCCTACTCACATGATCGTCCGTACCTTTAAGAATGCCTTCTGCTTTTAATTGGTTACAAGATCGCCTGTTCCTTTAAGGCTTTCTGCCTTTAACCAGGTTTCCTCATATTCTTGGCCAGAGTTCTCATCCTGCTGTTCTCAGCTCTCTTGGATGTGGCTGTTTGCCAGCACAGCCAGCACTGCACATCTTACCTGACATGGGCCCATTTGAGGACTCACCCTCTGCCCTGGACTCAGGGGCTTTCCTCTTTTCTTACTGTGACATAGGTTGTCACATAACCTTATCCCCCTTGCTTCCCGTTCTACCTTCAACACACATTTACTTCCCAGTTCCTGCTTGCTTTCTTTTCATTCCTCTCCTTATAATTTCTGACCACTAGATGGCTGTGTTCGTTTACGTGATCTTCACTGTAAATTCAGTCTCCCACTTCCTTACACATAAAAAAGCTATAACAGTTAACACAGCACCATGACAGTCCCTCTAGTATAAGTATGTAGATCTTGCATACCCCTACAATGATAAGCCACTGCCGATTATATTCAGGATGAAAAAGTTGCATTGTCCTCTTTTGTATATCAGATTGTCAGCTTAATTCTCATGTAAAACCATATAAAACTTTGTGAAGGGTTGACTCACTTGGCTGCTTGCAAAAGTAGATGAACACCTCTTGAGGTAAATCACCCACTAGTTTATTAAAACACAGCATAAACCTTAGCAGGGTTGAATAAAGTAAACGTGGCCTTCCTGGCATATTGGAAAAACAAAACAAAGATAAACTGCAAAAGAGTCCTTTCCCTGCAGGATTCACCTGCAGATACCACACAATGTCCTCAGCTCCTCCTGGAGCCACATGGAAGTTCCTCCTCTTCCAAGTTACAACACACACTGACTCTCTAGACAATCTATTTAAGCCAGACTCTGTGATGATCACCTGACCGTGACATCATCCCAGGTCCTGTCAGTATACATGCTGGTGTTGGCTCTGCAGGTGGAGATATGGTGAGCACCCTCCCGCTCTTTGGGTGCCCACATAAAACCAGCCCATGTTTGCAACTTTAATTTAACCCTCTCAACACTTAGTGTGCTGGAGAAAAAATATCTTGGTTTCACATCACTGACGCCAATATGCGCAGTGACACATATCTACCCTCAAACACTGTGAACCTGCCAACTGAATAACTAAATCATAAATGTTCTCCAAATTTGTCATTTACACTTTGCTGGCATTTTAGAGTGGTACATAAAACACAAAAGACTGTGCACCCCTAAAAATGTATATATTTTTCTTTTTTATAATTGTGTATTATATTGTAGCAAATATATGCTATAATGAAAAATAACACTGGTCATGTTTCTAGAAAAGATATTCTATATTTCTTTCCTTTTAAGATCTTGCCATCCAAATCATGTAAATTAAGAAGCTATTGGCCTTATTCCTGTGCCTTTGCCAGAAGCCTGAATCTCAGCGCTGAGATCTCATCTCCCGAGTAGAGTTGAGCGACTTTTGGTTTTTTAGGGTCGCGTTTCGTTTCGTGAAACCCGACTTTTCCAAAAGTCGGGTCGAGCAAGATCGTCCGATTATAGGGAAAAGTCGGGGTCGTCCCGAAACACGAAACCCAATGTAAGTCAATGGGGAATAAAAGTCGGCAGTGAGAGGAGGACAGGAAACACACCTACAGTGCCCATTTGAATGCCAAAAGCATCAATTCTTCTTACTTAAGCTTGTCAACCTTAATTAACTTCATAATACAAGTTACGCACTGAAAAATGGGGGTTATTTGGCTAAAGTTGTGGGGGGGGGAGGGCTGGCTGCAGGTTTTCATGTGCCCTGGGCGAAAGAGCGCCCCTTTAACACATACCACAACTCATCATGCTCCGATACGGCAGATAAATAGCGGTATAGTACAATGAAAAATACCTCACTTTTTACATCTCATGACGAGGCCCATCTATTTCTCCATACAGAATCATTGGTCCCATATAATGTTTGAAACAGGATATGATGAGCTCCACATAATGCTACAGTATATGTTGGTCCCCATGGATGAAGCTCCACTGTCTTATGGGCCCAAATAATGCTCCAAACATAATGGGCCCCATTTCTAATGCTCTAGTGTATAATGGGCCCTGTAAATGCTGCTCCAGTGTCTGATGTCCACCTTTGGAATGTTCCAGTGTATGGTGGGCCCCATCTATCATTCTCCAGAGTATAGTGCTCCCCAAAAATTGCTGTCCCAACATTGAAAACAATCAAATAAGTCTCCTCGCTAGGGAATCCCTGTACTTGTCTGGACAGGTGCTGTAGCTTGCTTAACAGCTCGCCAGCCGTTCTCACGCCCAGTATGGATTGCACGTGATTGCACAAAGGTTAGAAAGGGTACCGTATCCCTGGATAACATGTATGGATAGCGTACACATTCAAAATATATGTCTCAGGAGGCAGGCTCAGACGGTGTCAGGCCCAGTATGGATTGCACGTGATTGCACAAAGGTTAGAAAGGGTACCGTATCCCTGGATAACATGTATGGATAGCGTACACATTAAAAATATATGTCTCAGGAGGCAGGCTCAGACGGTGTCAGGCACAGTATGGATTGCACGTGATTGCACAAAGGTTAGAAAGGGTACCGTATCCCCGGATAACATGTATGGATAGCGTACACATTCAAAATATATGTCTCAGGAGGCAGGCTCAGACGGTGTTAGGCCCAGTATGGATTGCATGTGATTGCGCAAAGGTTAGAAAGGGTACCGTATCCCCGGATAACATGTATGGATAGCGTACACATTCAAAATATATGTCTCAGGAGGCAGGCTCAGACGGTGTTAGGCCCAGTATGGATTGCACGTGATTGCACAAAGGTTAGAAAGGGTACCGTATCCCTGGATAACATGTATGGATAGCGTACACATTCAAAATATATGTCTCAGGAGGCAGGCTCAGACGGTGTCAGGCCCAGTATGGATTGCACGTGATTGCACAAAGGTTAGAAAGGGTACCGTATCCCCGGATAACATGTATGGATAGCATACACATTCAAAATATATGTCTCAGGAGGTAGGCTCAGACGGTGTTAGGCCCAGTATGGATTGCACGTGATTGCACAAAGGTTGGAAAGGGTACCGTATCCCTGGATAACATGTATGGATAGCGTACACATTCAAAATATATGTCTCAGGAGGCAGGCTCAGACGGTGTCAGGCCCAGTATGGATTGCATGTGATTGCACAAAGGTTAGAAAGGGTACCGTATCCCTGGATAACATGTATGGATAGCGTACACATTCAAAATATATGTCTCAGGAGGCAGGCTCAGACGGTGTCAGGCACAGTATGGATTGCACATGATTGCACAAAGGTTAGAAAGGGTACCGTATCCCCGGATAACATGTATGGATAGCGTACACATTCAAAATATATGTCTCAGGAGGCAGGCTCAGACGGTGTTAGGCCCAGTATGGATTGCACGTGATTGCACAAAGGTTAGAAAGGGTACCGTATCCCCGGATAACATGTATGGATAGCGTACACATTCAAAATATATGTCTCAGGCGGCAGGCTCAGACGGTGTCAGGCACAGTATGGATTTGACGGCCCAGATTACACAGCGGAGGAGCAGGGAGAGGTAAAGATTGCAAATGCTGGGGCCCTGCCCAAGCAAGGGGGGCCCACTCATGGGCGTCGGTACTGGCACTGGGCCCCTCATAGTACAGCGGTGTGTCTGACGGCGGGTGTGCACCACCACCGTCAGAGACACTTGATTGCACTATGAGGGACCCTGTGCCAGTGCCCGCGCCCAAGAGTCAGCCTACCCACCTGTCCAGGGCAACGGCACTCGCACGGTGTCGTGCGGTAGGTGGTGACCCCGGCCATGGGGGGGGAGGCAGCACAGTTAGGGAGTTTTAGAAAGTGGCATATGTTGATGTTGGACATTCAGCTGATGCAAAAGGCGAAATAGGTGAAGTACCAGGAAGAGGTGGACCAAAGCAAGCCATTTTTCTGTCACCCTATGTGTCATCAGGGGAAGGTGGGACAAAATCCTTGGAAACCCATGCGTGGTTCATTTTAATGAAGGTTAGATCATCCACATTTTGGGTTGACAGACGGGTCCTTTTTTCTGTCAGGATTGATCCAGCTGCACTGAAGACTCTTTCCGATAGCACACTTGCAGCTGGGCAAGCGAGCTCCTGTAAGGCATATTGGGCCAATTCAGGCCAGGTGTCCAGTTTAGCGGCCCAATAGTCAAAGGGGAATGACCTGTGTGGGAGAACATCGATATGGGAGGAAAAGTAGTTTGTAACCATAGTTGACAACTGCTGTCTCCTGTCACTTTCCATCGATGCAGTATTACCAGTTGTGTGAGCGGTATTTGAAAAATCAGTCCACAACATTGTCATGAAACCCCTGTCTCCAACGCCACTTCTGCTGTGTGCACCACGAACACCTCTGCCAAGCTGCCCCCGGCCCGTACGGCTCGTGTGAGAACCATCACCGCTGCTGTGTGCTGGGAATGCCTCAAGCAACCGATTTACCAGAGTTGCTTGTTTATTAGCCAATATTAGGTCAAGGTTCTCCTGTGGCATGATGTTTTGTAATTTGCCTTTATAGCGTGGATCCAGGATGCTGGCCAACCAGTAGTCGTCATCGTTCATCATTTTGGCAATGCGGGGGTCCCTTTTTAGGATCCGCAAGGCATAATCTGACATGTGGGCCAATGTTCCCGGTGTCAATGATGCACTGCGAGTGCTGGTTGGAGGAGCACTTTCTGGCAAATCCACATCCCTCCAGTCACGCACAAACCCTGTACCAGACCTTGCCACGCCAACATTTTCACTTGCCCCACGAGATGCATCCTCCTCCCCTAAGTAATCATCCCCATCATCCTCCTCCTCCTCTTCTTCCTCCACCTCGTCCAGGAGAGGTCCCTGAGCAGACAATGGCTGAATGTCATCAAGGATTCCCTCCTCCTCTTCCTCCTCATCAACATTGGCTGCAGACGCCTGCTCCTTAAGGTGCGTCAAAGTTTGCATGAGCAGACGCATAAGTGGGATGCTCATGCTTAGGATGGCGTCGTCTGCCCTTACCAGCCGTGTGCATTCCTCAAAACACTGAAGGACTTTACAAAGGTCTTTCAGCTTCGACCACTGCACGCCTGTCAACTCCATGTCTGCTCTCAAAGTGCCTGGCCGTGTATCCTCCCACAAATGCATTATGGCCTGCCTCTGCTTGCACAGCCGCTCCACCATGTGCAGGGTGGAGTTCCACCTTGTTGCAATGTCGATAATGAGGCGGTGGTTGGGAAGGTGGAGCAATCGCTGCAGCTTCTGCATACGAACGGAGTGTACAGGCGACCGGCGGATGTGTGCGCACAGTCTTCGTACCTTCTGGAGCAGGGCTGTTAACTCCGGATAATTTTTGAGGAAGCACTGCACCACCAGGTTCAAGGTATGAGCCAAGCAAGGTATGTGGCTGAGTTTTGAAAGGGCTATGGCTGCCACAAAATTACGGCCGTTATCACTAACTACCTTGCCTGCCTCAAGATGTACACTGCCCAGCCATGACTCAGTTTGTCGCTTCAAGTACTCGGCCAGCACCTCGGCGGTGTGTCTGTCGCCCAAACACATCATCTGCAACACAGCCAGCTGACGCTTTCCACTAGCTGCTCGATAGGGGGACACATCGTGTGCAACAGTGGCAGCTGCAGATGGAGTGCTCGTACGACTGCGCTCTGTGGACGAGCTTTCGCTTCTGGAGGAGGAGGAGGAGGGTCGAACGCCTACAGCCAACTGTTTCCTATACCGTGGGCTAGGCAGCACTGTCCCACCACCGCTGTCCCCTGTGGACCCTGCATCCACCACATTAACCCAGTGCGCAGTGATGGACACGTAACGCCCTGGCCATGCCGACTGGACCATGCATCAGTTGTGAGGTGCACCTTTCCGCTCACTGACTGCTTGAGTGCATGGACAATGCGGTCTTTCACATGATGGTGGAGGGCTGGGATGGCTTTGCGAGAGAAGAAGTGGCGACTGGGTAGGTCATAGCGTGGTACTGCATAGGCCATGAGTTCGCGGAAAGCTGTGCTTTCCACCAACCGAAAGGGCATCATCTCAAACGAGATTAGTTTGGCAATGTGGGCGTTCAAACCCAGTGTACGCGGATGAGAGACTGAGTACTTTCTTGACCTACTCATAGTGTCTGGGAGGGTGAGCTGGACTTGAGAGCTGCATATGGTGGAATCATAGAATCATAGAATCATAGAATCGTAGAGTTGGAAGGGACCTCCTGGGCCATCTGGTCCAACCCCCTGCTCAAAGCAGGATTCGCTAAATCATCCCAGTTAGATGTCTGTCCAGCCTCTGTTTGAAGACTTCCATTGAAGGAGAACTCACCACTTCTCGTGGCAGCAGAAGTGGAAGTAGCGGTGGACAGGGCGGACTGAGAGAGGGTTGATGATGGTGATGGAGTTGGTGTTCTTTCTGATGGCCTAGAATCAGTCTTTCGTTGATATAACAGTGGGATTCCCTGACTGCTGTGGTCTTGCAACGACACCTCAACATTTGCTGCTGTGCTAACCGGTGGGCTTACAGTGGGGGAAACAATGTAGCGTTGCTGACTACCTTCGTTGTGATCAGTTGCACATGTGGCACTTGAGGTTTGGTGTTGTGTTCACGCTTGCAAGTGCATGCTGGTTAAATGTCTAAGCATGCAACTGGTATTCAAATTTTTCAGATTTTTCCTTCGGCTAAAGGTCTTTGCGCACTTCTTACAGATAACCTTGGCCTGATCATGAGGATTTTGTTCAAAAAAGTGCCACACTGCACTCTTCCTACTTTGGCAGACATGTTGCGGCCTAGCACGCTGTGATCTTTTGACCCTCTGGACAAGCTGTCCAGCAACTCTTTTGATGTTTGGAACCTGTCTTTGGAGTGCTCCGGGCCTGCCAGATAACAGCTGTTGCGATGTCGATGTCTGCTGTGGATGCTCCTCATCTGAGCTATTGGAAGCAGCACCCTCTTCCCCCAATGGATGCCAATCTGGGTCAACAACTGGGTCATCCATCACCTCCTCTTCTATGTCATGTGCACCTTTCTCTGTGTCACCGTGTATGGTGGTATAGTGTGCGGGAAGGGGCACCTGAGTCTCATCAGGGTCAAAATCTGGCTCTGTACACTGCGAGGACAATGTAGTGCTCTGAGTGAATGTACCAGCAGAATCATCCATCAGCGGCTGTGTATCAGTGCACTCCATGTCAGATTCATCTTGGCCTGGGTAATTCACCATTTCACTTGATAATCCAGGCATGGTATGTGAAAACAGCTCCATGGAGTAATCAGTAGTATGGCCTGCGTCATCCTTCAATCTTGGTTGGGGTGAAGGACACAAGGAAAGGTGTGGTTCATGAACATGAGCCTCCAATGACGACTCAGTGCTTTTACTTTTTACAACTGAAGAAGAGGAGGCGATAGAGCTGGAGGCTGAGTCAGCAATGTAAGACAAAACTTTTTCCTGATGCTCTGCCTTTAAAAACGGTTTGCCAACTCCTAGAAAACTAAGCGTTCGAGGCCTTATGTAGCCAGACGATGACGCAGGGTCAGCACCTCCTGCATTCGGTCCTATTTTGCTCTTGCCACTACCATCAGATCCACCACCAACACCATCATTACCTTCCACCAGCCTTCCTCATTTTTGGTAGAAATGTAGACAAAATCCAACAAACTATATAGTAATGTAAAACAAGGTACAAGGTGTCTATAGGACAGGGGAGATTTAGAATTTCTGCACACACTTGTGGACAGTGGACACTTTTGGATTGTGTGAGGCCCACTGATATCTGAGCGCTATGTGACAGGCTCGATGGCACAGCTGCCTGTGACCAAAGTGACGAGAGGATAATGGAGATTTTGAATCTCTGCGCACACTTTTGGACACTGGACACTTGTGGATTGTGTGAGGCCCACTGATATCTGAGCGCTATGTGACACGCTCGATGGCACAGCTGCCTGTGACCAAAGTGATGAGAGGATAATGGAGATTTTGAATCTCTGCGCACACTTTTGGACACTGGACACTTGTGGATTGTGTGAGGCCCACTGATATCTGAGCGCTATGTGACACGCTCGATGGCACAGCTGCCTGTGACCAAAGTGACGAGAGGATAATGGAGATTTTGAATCTCTGCGCACACTTTTGGACACTGGACACTTGTGGATTGTGTGAGGCCCACTGATATCTGAGCGCTATGTGACAGGCTCGATGGCACAGCTGCCTGTGACCAAAGTGATGAGAGGATAATGGAGATTTTGAATCTCTGCGCACACTTTTTGGACGCTGGACACTTGTGGATTGTGTGAGGCCCACTGATATCTGAGCGCTATGTGACACGCTCGATGGCACAGCTGCCTGTGACCAAAGTGACGAGAGGATAATGGAGATTTTGAATCTTTGCGCACACTTTTGGACACTGGACACTTGTGGATTGTGTGAGGCCCACTGATATCTGAGCGCTATGTGACAGGCTCGATGGCACAGCTGTGACCAAAGTGACGAGAGGATAATGGAGATTTTGAATCTCTGCGCACACTTTTGGACACTGGACACTTGTGGATTGTGTGAGGCCCACTGATATCTGAGCGCTATGTGACACGCTCGATGGCACAGCTGCCTGTGACCAAAGTGACGAGAGGATAATGGAGATTTTGAATCTCTGTGCACACTTTTGGACACTGGACACTTGTGGATTGTGTGAGGCCCACTGATATCTGAGCGCTATGTGACAGGCTCGATGGCACAGCTGTGACAAAAGTGACTAGAGGATAAGGGAGATTGGATTGCTTTTAAAAAAGCAGTTTGCGGAGCAGTGGGTAAACAGCAATGCCAGCGTGTCAGGAAGCCTTAAAAGGCAGCCCAACAACCAACACCACTGATACACCACAATATAGCCTCCCCTTGCACTGCACACACAGTGACTTGTGTGTTGTGCAGGCCAAATCGCTAGCAGCAGAAGCAGTTTTTTTGTCTTCTTCCCTGCCTAACGCTCTCCCTACAGAATCAGCAGCAACCTCTCCCTATACTAAGATCGGCAGAAGTAAGATGGCGGTCGGCGTGCACGCCCTTTTATACCCCCTGTGACGCCCACCAAAGCAAGCCAATCACTTGCATGCCCTTCTGAAAGATGGTGGTGACCCGTGCCTAGGTCATCACGTTGCCCACAGTGTCCGTGGATCCTGATTGGCTGGAAAAGAGCGCAAAACAAACTTTTGAAACGCGACTTTGGCGCGTAAGTCGCCGACCTCGTGGCCGACCTCATCCTAGGGTCAGGTTTCATTTCATGAAACCCGACTTTGCCAAAAGTCGGCGACTTTTGAATTTTTTCGACCCGTTTCGCTCAACTCTACTCCCGAGATCTTGATGCCGAGATCGCCATCTGCGCATGCCTCAGCAGCTGCACACTAAACCATGTTAGTGCGGGGGGCTCGGGGCTTTCAATGCTCCACTCTTGCCTTCTCCAGCAGCGACTCTGGGACAGCGCAACCACCACCCCCAGTAAGCAATAAGACGCATGGATTATAAGAAGCACCATCATTTTATTAAAAAAGTTTTTTTCCTGTTTTTCTCCTCAAAATTTGGGGTGCGTCTTATAATCCGGTGCGACTTATAATCCACGAAATACGTTAAAATCTTACTTTTCAAATGAAGTGTACTCATTTATGCTGAGCACTGAATACACACATACACACACAGTATAGATAATTTGTAGCTATGTCACAATAAAAGAGAAGGGCTCACTTCTCGCAAAGGGCTCTAAGCTGTCATTGTATGCCGCTAGGTAGAGTATAGAGCTGACTAATATATTTTATAACTTAAAGGGGTTGAACAACAAAACTCAATAGGGCAGGTGAAAAGTAGTGTAATTGCAATATACACCTACTAAAATAGTGACACCTGTCATGCCTACACCAGTTTTCCTGATGCTGGAGATTAGGTCAACCTTCAATGGTGACACAGATGCTAATTTTCTTCTCTGCTCTTTTCTTGTTGCTGCTGAGCAGGATCATGATAAGGGCAATTCCATGTGGTTATGTGAGGAGAAATGTAGCATATGACGTATGAGTAGCAAGCAGAAATGAGAGATATTTATTAGACTAGTCACACAACCATATTTTCTGTCATCCGGGAAAATTGGTCCAATTATGCTAATCCCACTCTGATCATAGAGTGATACGATTTTCTCGGATGAGAAGGATGAAAAAGAAATTGCTCTATTTTCTCCATTCTGTCAGTCCATGAAAATTGGACTGCATTCAAATGTCATAATTTACAGGCTTCTTTGAAGACTATAAATTTATCTCTTTATCCAGAGAACCTGTCAGGGAGAGATGTTTCTGGTTCTGGTAGAGCCTGTACATAAGCCAAGACCAAGAACCCAGACACCTGCTGAAGCTGCTGCACCACCTGAGACTTCAACTCCGTAACCTAATCCATAAGGATCTGGATCAGGCAAGCAAAAGCCTCCACTTGATCCATAGGTTCACCAGATGAATGGTTGGGTGGGTAATAATGTCATGCTCGGGATGGGGATGTCCGGTGGACAGCACAACGTATACATACAACAGGATAGAAAAAGGGAGAGGAATGCCCTAACAGTAGGGAGCAAGGAATGGGGCACCTCCAAACAGCAACCCTTGCCTATCCCTAAGCTCCGCTAATGCCTTATGCGGGTCCTTCCCACCGCAGCCGTCACATGCCTTGTCCATAGCTATCACCTCACTATATCACCACTATATGCACTGACTGGCAAGAACAATAACCTCACCACTGCAGATGGTATCAACACTGGGGAAGTGACAAGCACAAGACAAACATGGAAAGGAAAAACAATACTTAGCTCCAGGCTCTGCTGCCAAGCTTCAAACCGCAGAGGATATGGAACCAGGGACACGAACTCCACAGAAGCAGCATATACACTGCTGGCACCAGAGAGCAACAAACTTTTAGGCTGGTCTTCATAGAATAACTCTATTTCCAACAGTCTGATGCATCATGTGACTATTTAAAGGATGGTGAGAGTGGTCTCCACCTACATCAGCTGATCAGCAACAAAGCAGCTGCCAGCAAGAAATCTGACATTAACCCTTGCTGGCCCAAAAGGAAAACAAGCAACATTTAAATTATAGCAGTACCAGAGCTATCACAAATCCAAAAATTAGTAATGACAGATAGTTTCACCCGATGAGAGAGCATTTTGCTTGTTCATCAGGTGATCAGCAGCCTGTTTACACTGAAAAATTGTTGTTAAACAAATGTTCCTAGGATAGCTTGTTCACGATATTCTTTCAGTGTAAATGCACCTTAAAGGGAACAGGTCAGAAGGATTTTGCCCAGTAACCAACAGACAGTGTTAGGTTGGTGCAGGCACCTGTGGCAGTAGCAGCTATAGGATTGCCTATAGCTTCTACTGCGCATGCGCGGCCGGTGCCATTTTCAAGCTGAATTTTTTTTAAATGAATCTATGGATACCATCAAAAGAAAGCTTATATGCTCATTACACATGCGAAAATGGTGCAGCACAGGTGCCACCGTCGGCGCCTGCCTGCAGAAGGGGATTTATTTTTTCAAATATATATAATATTTATTATATAAACAAGGAGGCAGGTCACTGAGAAATTGGTGACCTGTCAGAAGCCATACTGGTGAATACCTAATCAGAGCACCACATGAAGAACCCCCACCACAGTCTTGCCCCAGAGGACGAGCATATCATTAACTCAAGACTGAAAATAAGGGTTAAACAACAACCACAAGACAGATTTCATCAACCAAGGTATCACTTTAATCAATATAACACCCCCAACATGACACTGTCTTTAGGTTACTGTGCATAATCCTGCTGACTGGTTCCCTTTAAGTATTATTGCAAAATTAAGATGATAAGATATCACAGTTAGAACTACTAAGTTAGGACACAGTTAGGACTACTAACAACTACATGTCTTCTTGTTTATCTAACAGATCATGTGATGGCAAAGGTACAATATAATAAATATGTTTCAAGCACACACAAACAAAACCTTCATGCTAGCTGTCACAACAATGTGGAATATGATTTTCCTTCTCTACACTTACTCTAGAACTTTCAGCTACACAGAGGCGAGTGACTCCCCTCCTTCCCCCCTTCCCAGCCTGCAAGTTTTTTTCACTCACTTGCCTGTAACCTGAAAATACAACTCACTTCTTCCTCTCGCCCCCAACTCAGGAATGTCATTGTCTTCAGACCATGCGGGACTGTCCCATAGCATATAATGGGAATTTATTCATTCGAACGTAATGCAATGTGAGATTGTGATAGAAAAATAAAAACTACATATCTGGGACGTGCGTTGACTAAGCGTCCTGGCCCATGTTTTTCACGGTTCCAGTGCCAACTGAACCAGAGAAATGGATTTCTCCTGAACGGTGTGGAATAACTAGTTCGAGTTTGGTTTTGGATGAATGCCAGCGACAAGCTGGAAAAGATGATACTATGTGCGTTTCTATACGAGGTACCCTCTGCGAGTTATGGTTATGATAAGTTTTTTTAGCCAGATTGTAACTGTGGAAACAAAGGGGAGGACCGTCATAAGCCAGCCCCTTTGGTGAGGTCACCAGCCCAAAGGTATAAGGTATTGTCCCCTGCCCCCCCATGCAGTTTAGCTTGGGATTCCATGGCAATAGGAACTCAAATGCATGGTGACATCTGGCTACTCCCCCAGCATGGTTCTGCCTGAAATGATCTAAGCAATATGTAAGTTTCTCTGTTTTTTTAAATCCCTTTTATTTGTAGTTGCATTGTACATACTGTTATTGTCTCATATCGTGAAACCTTTTTATTTTCTATAAACACTGCCCATCTTTTGGGAATAAACTATAAAATTTATTAGTTCTGTCTCTTTGCTCTGTGACGAATTCACGTGCCTATAAGCTAACTACGCTACTGATTTGGGTTTGCTTCATAACCCTCTATTAATTTTACATATTAATAAGAGAAATCTGAAGCTGGTGGCAGCGAAGTGTGTTCTGGATAGTTGGGTAGTGCTGGTAGTGACTGAGCGGGTTTTATAAGCTGAATGTGTGGCTGCAGCCAAAGCATTTATAACTCCCTCACTGCAAGCGAGCCTAATAGCCATTGCACAGAATGTAGCCTAGGTGTAGTTCCCTGACTGACCTGAGGGAAAGGGGGGCACCAGAGAGCTGCAAGTTCCAAAGTGGAACTGGAAAGTGGGATATCCATAAATCCCGACAGCTTGTAACATATTGTGGCAGTGGTGGGATAACGAAAATAAACCCCCTGCGGTAAATTGTTAGGGCAAGACTAGCTTGCTGTTGTTTTATCACATGGTGCCAGCGGTGGGATAACTAAGATAAGCCCCCTGTACCTGTGATAGCCGTGTGCTACCAAAGGTCACACCCCCTCTCCGTGACACTATAGGAAATCAGGATCCATTTTGTCTTCTCACTTACCATGTTTTGCTCTAAATCTATCACGTAGCACCTTCACAAAGAATCCCACTACACATTCTAAGTGCCTGAGAAACTGAATCAAATTAGATACCTAGACACATACTGTATATCTCTAAATCCCAGAAAATAGTTGCTTGCTTCTTGGCATAAAACCCTTTCTGATCAGGGGTGTATATAAACCCTGCAGCATTTCATTACAGCAGAATCTCTTGCTGGACACTATGTGTTTGTGCTGTCTCTTGATTCTTCTGTACGATCTCATCCATCACAACATCTCTTATCTGGCCTTACAGATTGACTAAAGTGGGCTAGTTGCGCTCACAATGCTCATGTTACAAACATGCATTTTGTAGCTCTCAAAGAGTTTCTGGACAATTTTGATGTAATTGTTTGCTTGTGTATTTCCCAAAAAGTCCTTTACAACATCTTTCATTGACCCAGTTTCATGTGCTGAGGTGGGAATATAATGTCCTTTCTGTCAACAAGTGATTCATGTACAATGTTTTGATCACCGGGTTTAAGGTCAGATCTTGGAGGTCAAATATGCTGATGTTGGTCCTTTGACTTGTAATGGTGAAACTGCCACAGATATTACAAGAGGAATCAGAGCTGTTTATGCACTTACGATGAGAAATAGCAGCGACAGACATGATCTGTGTGATGCTAGCCACTTCTCACAACCAAGTTGTGAGTCAGAATAGTTAAGGAGTCCAAGGTCAGAAGCCAGGAGGGTAAGTCATAAACAGAAGTACGAGACAAAAGCATGGTAAGGTAATGTTCTGAGGTCAGAATACCAAGAAGATAACCGATCAGAGCAGAAGGAGTTAAATAGACAGATGGTCAGAATGAGGTCCAAGGTCAGGCAACAAAAGATCAAGCATACAGAACTCAAGGCACAAAGAGATCAAACCTCACTAGCTGAATGCACGTCTGACAGAGGTCTGGGAGAAACAGCTCACTTCAGTAACATGGCAATCACCAGAGATAATGAATACTTGGAAGCAGCCAGTGCCTACCAGTCTCGGATTGGATAGTCGAGCTGTCAATCAACACATTGACAGCTCAGCACGCCCATGTACCAGACTGGATGACTGAGCTGTCAATCAAAGCACCAACAGCTTCAGCACGCCCCTGTGCCAGATTGGATGGCTGAGTTGTCAATAACTGCATCCCAGACACACTGATGGGTGGAACCATGACAATTTAAAAAAAAAGCAATAAGTGTGTAAATAACAAAATTAAGTTTGGCTAATATTTTAAATCTGCATACATTTTTTTGTCTAAATCAGCAGAAAAATTGAAATAAATGAAAATTATGTTTAAAATTGTTCACAAATGTCTTAATAGTAGTGATGAGCATGCTCTGCACTGCGTGGTACTAGGTTGAGTATTCTGGTGCTCGTGATGCTCGTTACTCAATCGAGTATCCGGGTACTCAGGTGTCATGCTCAATTCCCCATCCTGCATGTTTTGCTGTTGATTTATAGCCATTAAACTTGTGGGGATTGCTTGCTAATCATGGTATTACCAAAGCCATGTTGGCTACGGACATTACTGTGATTGACCTGCCGCATAGCATCATCAGGTCTTCATAAGCCCTGATGACACCATGCTCAGTGCATTATAACTGGAAATAGTGTAGGGAGAGTTTCTACTGGAGAAAGGAAAGTGTGTTATAGCATTACAGTACCTGCTGGTGCAACATTAAGCCAACAGTCCTTTATACGGCTAGTTCAAATAGATTTTATTCTATAATAATACAGCTCTTAACTGAAATGTTAGCTGCTGGAGTATGGATAGTGAATTAGAGGCATCTAGTCAGGGATTATTGAGTTACAGTCCTTGGTACTGCTATGTTAAACCAACATTCATTTTTAGGCTAATTCAAATATGTTATACTCTATAATAATAACTATTCTTAGCTTCAATTAGTGTAGGGTTAGCTGCTGGAGTAGGAATAGTGTATTAGAGGCATGTAGGATGGGTTATTGTGCTACAGTTCTTAGTGCTGCTATGTTAAAACAACAGTCATTTTCAGGCTAATTCAAATATATTATACTCTATAATAATACTGCTCTTAGCGTCAATTAGTTTAGGGTTAGCTGCTGGAGTATAGTGTATTAGAGGCATTTAGGAATGGTTCATTGCGTTACAGTCCTTGTTTCTGCTAAGTTAAACTAACAGTCCTTTTTAGAGCTTAGTCAAATAGCTTCTATTCTATAATAATACTGCTTTTAGCTTCAAATAGTCTAGAGTTAGCTGCTGGAGTATGGATAGTGTATCCTTGCTCTGCATGGGACCTTGCCAGGTTGGGTCAGTAACTTTATCGTCCACCACCTCGTCTTCCACTTCTGTACTCTGGTCCGCCTCCTGACTTGTTGAGCGAGGGCTTCATGATAAAAATTTGGAGCAAGGGCTTCATGATAACCCTGGTGATATGGTGTAGGAGGAGGAGGACAAGAAAAATAATACACCATGAACCATATACCCTTTTTGGGGTGGAAAGGGGTGCATGGGAAGATACCAGAAAAAAAAGAACATTTGAATTGCCTTTATGTTCCGCTGCTGTCATCCAGTGGGTTCAAGAAATCTGGGCCAACCCAGGTCTTGTTCATTTTCAGAACAGTCAGCCTGTGAGCATTTTCAGACAGGCAGATGCGCCCATCACTTTTTGGCAACTGTGTCTCATCATAATCGATCGCTGGAGACAATAGCTGTTGTTATATGCTGGGAAACATACTGGAAGCATTATCTGCCATCCAGCTGACCACCTGTTTGCACTGTTATGCTTCAAGAGCGTTATCCTGCATCCCCCTGCAAAAGTGGGACAGAAACCTAGGTCTCGTGGATGACCGTGCAAACTGTATAGTATTATTTTTTTAAATAAAATACATACCCATGAAAATGAATTTAGCATGAGGGATGCTAGCTGGCCTTCAAAAAGTCATGAGTGAAGGTCACCTGATGGCCTTCTAAAATTTATGAGTGAGGACCACCTGATGGCCTTCCTAAATATATGCCTGAGGGCTGCTGTTCTGCTGCTGTCATCAGCTGGGGTTGAGATGTCTGGGTCAATTCAAGTGGTGGCACTAATAACCCATGGAATCAACTTAAGAATGGAGGGAGCAGTGAATGCGGTCTGCAAGACTCTGATAATAGAAATGAGGAGGCCACCGCAAATAATGAAAGACAGGGATACATCAGTAGTCAGTACAAGTGAATAATAGAATAAGGGAGAGAAAAAGCTACTGACCAAAATTGGGATCACCACAATAAGTAACTAAATACACAATTTTTATTAGGCAATCAGACCAAAAACACAGTTTAAAAACATTAAAAAGTCAATTAATGACAATCACTATGAACCCTTTGGGGTTAATAATATAACCCTGAAAGACTCCCCTGTCATCTTAGTACATACATATTACAAAGAGCCTCAATTGGAGCACTATGGGACCAGAGATCATTGAACTGCTGTATACTAAAAGATTTTTTTGCACCAGATATCAGACCTGCCCCATAAATCAGGGAAAGACATAATATGGAGGTAAAAAAGTGTAAATAGAAGGTATATCTGAGCCCTGAAAGTGTTAGCTCAGAACCAGATAACCAACCTCCAAATTAGCGCATAAAATGTGCGCTGAGTACATAGCAGCATACTATTCCCAAGATAGGGGGTTCACAGTGCAAAAAAATCTTTTAGTATACAGCAGTTCAATTATCTCTGGTCCCATAGTGCTCCAATTGAGGTTCTTTGAAATATGTATGTGACATTTCTGATATAATATAGTTATGTAATACATGGTTCAGCTGCTAGTCTGTATCATTCTCTGATTCACAGGGTAGACTTGATCATCTGTGCACTTTCTTAAGTATATCAGCAGCTTAACAATTTCTGGTTTCATAGTGTTCCAATTGGGGCTCTCTAATACCTGTATGTGTATATGATATTCTTGACATAACATGGTCCTGTTATTCAACACTTGGACCAGTTGTTAGTTCACATTAATACTGTACTAAGATGACAGGGGGGTCTTTCAGGGTTATATTATTAACCCCAAAGGGTTCATAGTGATTGTCATTAATTGACTTTTTAATGTTTTTAAACTGTGTTTTTGCCCTGATTGCCTAATAAAAATTGTGCATTTGTCATGATCCAGTGTTGGATCTGGCGGTATTAAAAGCACAAAGTGAACTTTTTTTACTTTGGTTGAGTTCAAAGGTGTTTTGACTGTCCCCGGTGGTGGTTAGCGGTATCGCACCTTAGGTTTAGGTTAGGTTGCACTTAATTAGGAATCAGGTGTGACTCCCTATAAAGGTGTGCTTAGGGGGGTTCACTCACCGCTGGTGATATTTCTTTCTGAGTTGTTGGAGAGCCTGGTGGAAGGATGGAGCGGGATAGGAGTCCTGCACAGTCAGCCAGAGAGGATGAGTGCCAGCTAATGGTGTCTGCAGGAAGGACTAGCATGGCTTGGTGGAGTCGCAGTTTGTGGTGTCGGCGGGAAGTGCGGGCATGGCTTGGAGGAGTGGCGACTTGGAAGAGAGTTGCACTCAGCATGCTCTACTTGGTTGCTGAGAACTGGACTCGAGCATGCTTGGATTCTTGGCAGAGGCTGGACTCATCTTGGGACTCTGTGTACTGGACTGCTGCAAGTGGTGATGGACTCTGCTCCCAGGCTGCACGATGGTGACGGATCCAGTTATGTGATGGATCAGGGTGGAGGAGAAGATGCACACAGGTGGTGGGCTCTGTTGCTAGGAGCGCACGCAACAGAGCAAAGATAAGTGGTGTTTCCCCTGTATTGTCTCTTTCCTCATGTGTCTTATTAGTGCAGTGGTGGGATTAGTTTCCGCACTGACCTATTCCCTAGTGAGGGTTTAGGTTCTGGGCGAGCTAGGGCGTTGAGGTACGCGTGCGGCGCCCGGTGCGAAAGCGGCATAGGGAATGTCAGGAGTGCAGGGACACTGGCTCGGGGGAGCTCAGGAGGTCTCCAATTTCCCGTTCCCTACCGCAGGGCCCACCATTGTTATAGTTACCCAGGTTCCCCCCTTATTATTTAAATGCGCCTTACTGGAGGCGGTGTTTCCAGATATGTTTGCATAGCGTGTAATACCTAAATCCGCCAGGTGGAGGCGGAGTATCCACCTGCACGCTTTATTATTTAAATTCGCCCCACTGGAGGCGGTGTATCCAGGGTCACGTGTGTTATGGGTTCGCCTTGCGACATCATCTGCGTCCTGACACACGTGATCATGACATTATCACCAGCCCTACTTTTTTTTTTCTGGTGAGCTTCGGCCATGTGGAGACCTGTGGTAATTGCTGCCGGGCCTCACTGAGGAGAGTGGGGAGCGGCATGGTGTGTTAGTGCCGCTGCAGCAGCAGTTATCAGGGTCTGGGGCCTCTGCTCAGATAACCAGAGAAACAAAAATGGCGGCTGCGGTCTGGCAAAAGCCCCTAGAGTCGCTGCTGGGGAGCGGGACTTGCTCATGCACGGGGAAGTACCCAGGCAGGTGGGAGGAATGGTGCCCCACGGAGCTGCCTGGTATTCCCTGAGGTGAAGGGGTACGTCCCTGTAGTGAGCAGATTGGTGAATAGTCCGCGGGGCTCATGCCAAATCTTCGATGCCGCCCCTCCTGGTCGTGTGGAGGCGACCAGCGAGTATATATATATTTTCCTCCATATTCCTGCAGCTATGGTACTAAAACCCCCTAGAGTCGCTGCTGGGGAGCAGGACGGGTTCATGCAGGCGGGCGCACCCAGGCAGGTGGGAGGAATGGTGCCCCACGGAGCTGCCTGGTATTCCCCGAGGTGAAGGGGTACGCCCCTGTGGTGAGCTGACTGGTGTGATAGTCCGCGGGGTTTTACGCCGAATCTTCATACCATCGAAGAAGCCGCCCTCCTGGTCGTGTGGAGGCGACCAGCGAGAGTATATTTCCTCCATTTCCCGGTCCCCTTCTCCTCCTGGTGTGTGCAGCAGGTGTGCTGCGGGGGAGTAGGGACAAATCTCTACCCTTGCCATTAACCAACCCTAAGAGGCGCAGTCCTCATGGTGAAAGGGTTGGAGGGTGGTGTCCCTTGGTGAATAGTGGGGGTGTGAGTGTGGTGACACAGGGGGACGCCTCTGTTGAGTCCAGAGTGAGTTCACCAAAAAATGACAAATGAATGTGTGCAATAAACGTTCAGGTCCGGACCTGTGTGTGAACGAGCATGTATGGGTGCCACCAAAAAACATCTTGTGGAAATGTGTTGTGGAGTCTGATCAGCTCTGAGCAAACCTACACATACATTAACTCGTTCCCCAGGTCGGCGCTGTGGAGATGAGTGGTGCCTCCAAAAGGAACATATATTGCCAATATCAGCGGTGTTTGTCATAAACCTGAAGTGTCAGGGAATGGTGGGGTGAACTCAGGGTCTGGGCATCTCCGCTGTAGGTGTTTCCCTAATGAGGGGTGGTCTTGAGGGTCCAGAGGCCCCTCATTAAGGAGGGGGTACTGTCATGATCCAGTGTTTGGATCTGGCGGTATTAAAAGCACAAAGTGAACTTTTTTTACTTTGGTTGAGTTCAAAGGTGTTTTGACTGTCCCCGGTGGTGGTTAGCGGTATCGCACCTTAGGTTTAGGTTAAGTTGCACTTAATTAGGAATCAGGTGTGACTCCCTATAAAGGTGTGCTTAGGGGGGTTCACTCACCGCTGGTGATATTTCTTTCTGAGTTGTTGGAGAGCCTGGTGGAAGGATGGAGCGGGATAGGAGTCCTGCGCAGTCAGCCAGAGAGGATGAGTGCCAGCTAATGGTGTCTGCAGGAAGGACTAGCATGGCTTGGTGGAGTCGCAGTTTGTGGTGTCGGCGGGAAGTGCGGGCATGGCTTGGAGGAGTGGCGACTTGGAAGAGAGTTGCACTCAGCATGCTCTACTTGGTTGCTGAGAACTGGACTCGAGCATGCTTGGATTCTTGGCAGAGGCTGGACTCATCTTGAGACTCTGTGTACTGGACTGCTGCAAGTGGTGATGGACTCTGCTCCCAGGCTGCACGATGGTGACGGATCCAGTTATGTGATGGATCAGGGTGGAGGAGAAGATGCACACAGGTGGTGGGCTCTGTTGCTAGGAGCGCACGCAACAGAGCAAAGATAAGTGGTGTTTCCCCTGTATTGTCTCTTTCCTCATGTGTCTTATTAGTGCAGTGGTGGGATTAGTTTCCGCACCGACCTATTCCCTAGTGAGGGTTTAGGTTCAGGGCGAGCTAGGGCGTTAAGGTACGCGTGCGGCGCCCGGTGCGAAAGCGGCATAGGGAATGTCAGGAGTGCAGGGACACTGGCTCGGGGGAGCTCAGGAGGTCTCCAATTTCCCATTCCCTACCGCAGGGCCCACCATTGTTATAGTTACCCAGGTTCCCCCCTTATTATTTAAATGCACCTTACTGGAGGCGGTGTTTCCAGATATGTTTGCATAGCGTGTAATACCTAAATCCGCCAGGTGGAGGCGGCGTATCCACCTGCACGCTTTATTATTTAAATTCGCCCCACTGGAGGCGGTGTATCCAGGGTCACGTGTGTTATGGGTTGGCCTTGCGACATCGTCTGCATCCTGACACACGTGATCATGACACCATTTAGTTACTTATTGTGGTGATCCCAATTTTTGGTCAGTAGCTTTTTCGCTCCCTTATTCTGGCCTGCAAGACTCTGGTTTGGCTCAAGTCTGTGGTGTCTGGCTCAAGTCTGTCGGTGGTTTGGCTCAAGTCTGCTGCTTTCATCCGGTGGGTTCGAGAAATCTGGGCCAATCCAGGTCTTGTTCATTTTCAGAACATTCAGCCTGGGAGCATTTTCAGTTGACAGGCAGATGCACCCATTAGTTACTATGCCCCAGCGCCACTAAAAACCCATTAAATCAACTTGAGCAGGAAGTGGAGCAGTGACTGCAATCTGCATCCTGAAGCCTCAGATTTGACTCAAGTCATTGTAAAATAAAAATAAAGATGCATTCATACAATGGGAGAAAGACCAAAAATGGACAAAAGACTTGTGGTGTTCTTTCCCCAGGATGGGTTGGAAAAGTTTTCCTGACATGATTCATGAATTTTGGTTGGCAAAGGTCTCCAAGGAGATAAAAAAAAAATGTTTTGAAATCTCAACTTCAATCTATTTGAAGCATTGGGGCTGCCTGATGCCCGGAGCCGGCACAGTAGGAACTGCCGCCTACCTTAGATGGAACAAAATCACAGTTGGATGCCTGAAAGTCCTTGTTGTGCGAGTTGTACCCTGAGTAGTGGCCTGAAATCCTGGTCTCCTTGTTGCTGGCCACAGAGGTCCCATTCCTTATAAATGTAAATGTTTTCTGAGGCTCTACTCTGAGATATGTGTTCCAGGGGCTATTGGAGTGCCTCCTAATTTTTGGAAGCCTTTGCACTTAGTGCACAGGCTTTTCCAATGTAGGAGTCCCACTCCTTTCAAATGGGGAGAAGAAGATTTCTGAGGCCATCCCCTACATGTATTCCAGGGTTAAAAACATATGTGACATGCACAAGTGTGAACAAGTCAGTAAGACAATGCTCACACCACCCAATGGCTGAAACACAACATGTATTGCAATCCTCCCTTTCAATTTTTGATAGGCCTTGCATTTAGGCTAGTTTCACATTTGCGTCTATGTACGCAGCATATCATCCGCAACCGCAAATGCATGCAAAAACGCATGCTAATGCAGCGTTTTTTAACCGCATCAGCTTACGCATGATGGCAAAAAACGCAGCGTTTGCATGCGTTTTTGCATGTGTTTGCGCTTTTTATGCACATGTGTTTGATAGGAAAATGCTTTTCCAGGAGAATTTCCATGACAAAAGCCACACCCAATGGGCGTGTCTCATGGAAATTCTGTATATAGACCCTTATGCAGATGAAATCCTCATCTTTTGCAGCTGTATCCAGTGTCAAGATGGATCTTCGCTTGGAGAGTTTCTATCTGAATTTGGATTTGGATGTCAGCTTGTTTCTTGCATTTGCTTGTGAGCAAGAAAGGAAAAGAGAAAGACGGATAAGACGTCATCGGCGCTTTTGTCAACACCCCATTGTTGAACTGCAAGAGAGTCGTGGAACCTACCACTCCTTATTCAGTGAACTCCGTTCAAACCCGGATAAATATTTTGAGTACACGAGGATGTCTCAAGAGAGCTTCAGGGATTTGCTGCTTCATGTACAAGGAGTCATCTGCAAGCAGGACGCACAGCTACGTAGAGCGATTACTGCTGAGGAATGTCTGCTGGTGACACTAAGGTACGTAATATTTCAAAAGAAATGCCTGTCATAAATATTACTGTTCTGCCATGTACTTATTTTTTTTTCCTTTTTTACTTTCCTTTTTTCCTTTTTCTGTTCGGCAAAACACCTGTCATAAATATTATTGTTGTAAAAGCCATGTACTTAATGTTTTTTCCTTTCTCTGTTCGTCATATTCCTGGCTATCGGAGAGAGCTTAACATCGCTCTATTTCCAATTCCGGATTGGAATTTCAACACTTTCTGGGATTGTTGCAGACACCTGCTGGGCTTTGTGGGAATTTATCCCCCCTACCCACTCCTGAAATCTGGCAGGAAAGTGCTGAAAAATTCTGTGAAATTTGTAATTTCCCAAATTGTTTGAGAGCTGTGGACGGAAAACATATTAGAATTACCAAACCAGCTGATACTTGATCCGAATACTTTAACCCCTTAGTGACAGAGCCAGTTTGCAGCTTAATGACAGGACAATTTTTAGAATTCTGACCACTGTCAATTTATGAGGTTATAACTCTGGAAAGCTTTAATGGATCCTGCTGATTCTGAGATTATTTTTTCGTGACATATTTTACTTCATGTTAGTGGTAAAATTTCTTCGATAAGTCTTGTGATTATTTATGAAAAAAACGGAAATATGGCGAAAATTTTGCAATTTTAAAACTTTAAATTTTTATGCCCTTAAATCAGAGAGATGTGTCACACAAATTTCTTAATAAATAACATTTCCCACATGTCTACTTTACATCAGCATAATTTTGGATGCAAAAATTTTTTTTGTTAGGAAGTTATAAGGGTTAAAAGTTGACCAGAGATTTCTCATTTTTACAACAAAATTTACAAAACCATTTTTTAGGGGCCACATCATATTTAATGTCATTTTGAGGGGTGTACATGACAGAAAATACCCAAAAGTGACACTGTTCTAAAAACTAGACCCCTCAAGGTGCTCAAAACCACATTCAAGAAGTTTATTAACCCTTTACGTGCTTCACAGGAACTAAAGCAATGTGGAAGGAAAAAATTAACATTTAACTTTTCTTTGCAAAAAATTTACTTCAGAACCAATTTTTTTATTTCCATAAGTGTTAAAAGAGAAAATGAACCACAAAATTTGTTGTGCAATTTCTCCTGAATATGCCAATACTCCATATGTGGGGGTAAACCACTTGTTCAGCTCACGGCAGAGCTCGCAAGGGAAGGAGCCCGTTTGACTTTTTCAACGCAGAATTGGCTGGAATTGAGATCGGATGCCATGTTGCGTTTGGAGAGCCCCTGATGTTCCTAAACAGTGGAAACCCCCAACAAGTGACCCCATTTTGGAAACTAGACCCCTTAAAGAACTTATCTAGATGTGTGGTGAGCATTTTGAACCTTCAAGTGCTTCACAGAAGTTTATAACGTAGAGCCATGAAAATGTAAAAATAATTTTTTTTTACTCGAAAATGATTTTTTAGCCCGCTATTTTTTATTTCCACAAGGCTAACAGGAGAAATTGGACCACAAAAGTTTTTGTGCAATTTGTCCTGAGTACGCTGATGCCCTATATGTGGGGGGAACCACTATTTGGGTGCATGGGAGAGCTTGGAAGGGAAGGAGTGCCATTTTGGAATGCAGACTTTGATGGAATGGTCTGCGGGCGTCATGTTGCATTTGCAGAGCCCCTGATGTGAATAAACAGTATAAACCCCCCACAAGTGATCCCATTTTGGAAACTAGACCCCTGAAGGAGCTTATCTAGATATGTGGTGAGCACTTTGAATCCCCAAGTGCTTCACAGAAGTTTATAATGCAGACCCGTGAAAATAAAAAATCATTTTTTTTCCTCAAAAATGGTTTTTTAGCCCTCTATTTATTATTTTCCTAAGGGAAACAGGAAAAATTGGACCACAAAAGTTGTTGTGCAATTTGTCCTTAGTACGATGATACCTCATATGTGGGGGGGAACCACTGTTTGGGCGCATGGGAGAGCTCGGAAGGGAAGGAGTGCCATTTTCGAATGTAGACTTTGATAGAATGGTCTGCGGGCGTCATGTTGCGTTTGCAGAGCCCCTGATGCACCTAAACAGTGAAAACCCCCGACAAGTGACCCCATTTTGGAAACTAGACCCCCAAGGAGCTTATCTAGATGTGTAGTGAGCACTTTAAATCCCGAAGTGCTTCACAGAAGCTTATAACCCAGAGCCGTGAAAATAAAAAGTCTTTTTAATTTCCACAAAAGTGATATTTTAGCCCCCAATTTTTAGACCCCCAAAGTTGGTAAATAGTGGAAACCTCTCAATTATAGCCCTAACTCTAGCCCTAACTCTAGCCCTAACTCTAGCCCTAACTCTAGCCCTAACTCTAGCCCTAACTCTAGCCCTAACTCTAGCCCTAACTCTAGCCCTAACTCTAGCCCTAACTCTAGCCCATTTCATTATGTTTGCCTAACTAAGGGGGTGATAAACGGGAGGGTTATTCACTATTTTTTTTTTTTTTTTTTATTTGATCACTATGATAGATTATCATAGTGATCAAAATGAATGAATAGAATCTGCCAGCCTGAGCCTGCAGATTCCCTGCGGGCGCAATGCGCATGCACCCGCCATTTTCCCCAGATCCAAGATGGCGGCACCCACCAGAGGACGTCGGCGGGACGCAGGACCACCGGGAGGGGACCCTGGACCATGGAGAGGTACCGTGGGGGATCAGGGACCCTCTTTCTCTCTCCTCTGATGTGCGATCACACCAGAGGAAAGAGAAATTAAATGCAAAATCGCATCTTTTTTTTGCGATCGCCGTTATAGGGTTAATAACGGCGATCGCAAAAGCGGGGTCGGTAAAAACCGACCTAATTCATGTTCTCTGGGGTCTCGGCTACCCCCTGCAGCTGAGACCCCGGAGAAAATCCAACACTGGGGTCGCTATTTACTTACTCCACAGCGCCGTGAATTCCCTGCGCTGTGGTTTAAGTACCCTTAATTACTGATGTTAAAAGGTGTATCAGCGGTCGTTAAGGGGTTAATCATAAAAATAATTTTCTATAGTGCTCATGGCAATTTCAGCAGCGGATTTGTCTCCTTGGACATTGGATCTTTTGGAAGAGGTAATGACTCACAGACATTTAAAAACTTGGACATGGGCCGACCCTTGTATGGGAACAATTTTAATTTCCCACTGCCACGACCTCTTCCCAACAGTGAAGGCCCGCCAATGCCATTTGTTGTGGTTGGGAATGAGGCCTTTAAGATGTGTGGAAACCTCCTTAAACCATACTCCAGTCGGGACTTGAACCACACAAAAATAATTTTTAACTACCGACTGACCAGGGCACGAAGAACTGTTGAGTGTGCCTTTGGTTTGCTGGTATTGAAATAGCGGATTTTGGGAACAGCCAATAATCTCAAAATAGACACAATCAACAAAGTTGTCAAAGCGTGTGTGGTTCTGCACAATTACATCATGGAAAAAGAGTGACCCAACGTAGAACTTGATGAACCTGTTTCTAACCCATTGCCAGATTACCATCATCACCCTCTAAGGACAACAAGGGAAGTTGCTCAAATGAGGGATACATTTGCTGCCTACTTTGTTTTGGATATTGGACGTATGGCATGGCAGGATGAAATGGTTTAGTAAAATGTTCCTGTAATGTTATGTACCTGGAATGTTAAAATGTACCTTTAATGTTTGCTGACAATAAAACACCTCTAGTGAAACACCTGTTCCCAGTGCCCTCTACATTACTATACTTAATTTAACCCCTTTCTGACATCTGACTTACTATCCCGTCCACAGTACCCGGGCCCCTATGACTGGGGATGGGATAGTACGTCATCGCGATCAGCAGCGCCCCTGGGGGAGCGCCGCTGATCGAGGCCGGGTGTCAGCTGATTATCCCAGCTGACACCCGGCACTGTGTGTCAGGGTGGTCACGGACCGCCCCGGCACGTTAGCCCCGACACACTGCAATCTAACATGATTGCAGTGTACCGGAGGATTAGGAAGCATCAGCAGCCCCCAGGATCAAAGATGGCCACGGGGGCCTGCAGAGAGTCGGTTTCCTCAGTGCCTGCAGAGAGCAGGCAAGAGGAAGCCTGCTGCAGCGCCTGTCAGATCGCTGATCTGACACAGCGCTGTGTGAAGTGTCAGATCAGCGATCTGACACTAGACATTGATGTCCCCTCCTGGGACAAAGTAATAAAGTAAAAAAAGAAAAGTGTAAAAATAATTTATAAAAAATCATATTCTTTTTTGGAAATAAAAAAAAAACAAAACAATAAGTACACATATTTAGTATCACCACGTCCATGACGACCCACCTTATAAAACTGTCCCACTAGTTAACCCCTTTAGTGAACCTCTTAAAAAATAAAAATAAAAAGCAAAGCAAAAAATAATGCTTTATCATCATACCTCCGAACAAAAAGTGCAAAAAGACGGATATAAATAATCATGGTACCGCTGAAAACATCTCGTCCCGCAAAAAACAAGACCTCACATGACTCAATGGGTCAAAATATGGAAAAATCATAGCTCTCAAATTGTGATGCAAAAACTATTTTTACAATAAAGCATCTTTTAGCGTATGATAGCTGCCAAACATAAAAACCCACTATAAATAGTAAATCAAACCCCCCTTTATCACCCCCTTAGATAGGGAAAAACAATAAAATTAAAAAATATATATTTATTTCCATCTTCCCGTTAGGGCTAGGGTTAGAGTTAGGGCTAGGGTTAGGGCTAGCTTTAGGGCTGATATTAAGGTTAGGGGTGTGTTGGGGTTAGGGTTGGAGTTAGAATTGGGGTTTTACCACTGTTTAGGCACATCAGGTGCTCTCCAAACGCAACATGGCATCTGATCTCAATTCCAGCCAATTCTGTGTTGGAAAAAGTCAAACGGTGCTCCTTCCCTTCCAAGCTCTGCCATGCGCCGAAACAGTGGTTTACCCCCACATATGGAGTATCAGCCTACTCAGGACAAATTGAACAACAACTTTTGAGGTCCAATTTCTCCTGTTACCCTTGGGAAAATAAAAAATTTGGGGCAAAAATATCATTTTTGTGGAAAAAAAAGATTTTTTTTATTTTTATGGCTCTGTTATAAACTTCTGTGAAGCACTTGGGGGTTCAAAGTGCTCACCACACATCTAAAGTTCCTTGGGGGGTCTAGTTTCCAAAATGGGGTCACTTGTGGAGGTTTCAACAGATTAGGCACATCAGAGGCTCTCCAAACGCGACATGACACCCGCAGACTATTCCATCAAAGTCTGCATTCCAAAACATCACTACTTCCCTTCCAAGCCCCGACGTGTGCCCATACAGTAGTTTTCTCCCACATATGGGTTACCAGCGTACTCAGGACAAATTGGACAATAACTTTTGGGGTCGAATTTCTCCTGTTACCCTTGGGAAAATAAAAAAAAATTGGGGACTAAAAGATCATGTTTGTGGAAAAAATATGAGTTTTTTTTTTTTCACACCAGGGCGTTATAAACTTCTGTGAGGCTCTTGTGGGTTCAAAATGCTCACCACACATCTAGATAAGTTCCTTGGGTGTCTAGTTTCCAAAATGGGGTCATTTGTGGGGCGTTTCCACAGTTTAGGCACATCAGGGGCTCTCCAAAGGCAACATGACACCCGCAGACCATTCCATCAAAGTCTGCATTCCAAAACGTCACTACTTCCCTTCCAAGCCCCGACGTGTGCCTATACAGTAGTTTTCACCCACATATGGGATATCAGCATACTCAGAACAAATTGGACAACTTTTGGGGTCCAATTTCTCCTCTTACCCTTGGGAAAATAAAAAAATTGGGGACTAAAAGGTCATGTTTGTGGAAAAAATATGATTTTTTTTATTTTCACCCCCAGGCGTTATAAACTTCTGTGACGCACATGTGGGTTCAAACATCTAGATAAGTTCCTTGCGGGGTCTAGTTTCCAAAATAATGTCATTTTTTGGGGGATTTCCATTGTTTTGGCACATCAGGGGCTTTCCAAACGCGGCATGGCGTCCGATCTCAATTCCAGCCAAAAAAGTCAAATGGCACTTCTTCTCTTCCGAGGTCTGCCATGCACTCAAACAGTGGTTTACCCCCACATGTGGGGTATCAGCATACTCAGGACAAATTGCACAATAACTTTTGTGGTCCTGTTACCCTTGGCAAAATAAAAATTGGGGGTGAATGATCATTTTTGTGGAAAAAATATGATTTTTTAATTGTACGGCTTACGTTACAAACTTCTGTGAAGCCACTGGGGGTTCAAAGTTCTCACCACACATCTTGATAAGTTCCTTGAGGGGGTCTAGTTTTCTAAATGGTGTAATTTGTGGGGGTTTCCACTGTTTAGGTACATCAGAGGCTCGCCAAACGTGACATGGCGTCCGATCTGAATTCCAGCCAATTTTGCAGTGAAAAAGTCAAACGGCGCTACTTCCCTTCTGAGCTCTGCCATGTGCCGAAACAGTGGTTCGCCCCCACATATCAGGTATCAGCGTACTCAGGACAAATTGCACAATAACTTTTGCAGTTCAATTTCTCCTGTTACCCTTGGTAAAATAAAAAAAATGGACCTGAAGTAATTTTTTTTGTGAAAAAAATTTAAACGTTCATTTTTTTTTTAAACATTCAAAAAATTCCTGTGAAGCACCTGAAGGGTTAATAAACTTCTTGAATGTGTTTTTGAGCACCCTGAGGGGTGCAGTTTTTAGAATGGTGTCACTTTTGGGTATTTTCTATCATATAGACCCCTCAAAGTGACTTCAAATGTGATGTGGTCCCCAAAAATAAAATGCTGTTGTAAAAATGAGAAATCGCTGGTCAACTTTTAACCCTTATAACTTCCTAACAAAAAAAAATGGGTTCCCAAATTGTGCTGATGTAAAGTAAACATGTGGGAAATGTTACTTATTAAGCTTTTTGTGTGCCATATCTCTGTGATTTATGGGTATAAAAATTAAAAGTTGGAAAATTGCGAAGTTTTCAAAATTTTCGCCAAATTTCTGTTTTTTTTCACAAATAAACGCAAGTTATATCAAGGAAATTTTACTACTTAAACGAAGTACAATATGTCACAAAGCAATGTCAGAATCACCAGGATCCATGGAAGCATTCTAGAGTTATTACCTCATAAAGGGACAGTCGTCAGTATTGGAAAAATTGGCCCGGGCATTAACGTGCAAACCACCCTTGGTGGTTAAGGGGTTAATAAGGTGATCACCAGGTCACAACTACAGTCCTTATTCTACTCCTCCCTGTGTCATGCAGATTGGGTTATGTAACCCATGCTTTTCACTACACCTCTTCTCTCTGTCAGTGCTATTGTAGGTGATGTCGGATTAGCTCCATAGTCTTTTCAGTCTGCATTAATCTATAGTCCAATTGATTAATGGAGACTGAAGAGACAATGGAGCTAATCCACCTCATATCTTTACTCACCTGCCCATGTTTCAGAACTAGTGCACTCAGGATGCAGAAAACCCATGTAGTAAAGATGGCGGCAACACAGGTGCAAAAGACTCATGACACTACGCCCATAGTCTGCCAATTCATGGAGGTGTGATTGCTGTGTCATGCTGAGCAGAGGTCTCATCAGTGTATTTCAACCATGTTTAGGCTACTTTCAGACTTGCGTTATGAGGAGCAGCACAGCGCCGCCGCTAAGCTCTGCCCCCGGCCGCGCCTCCTCTGGTCAGCTCCTCCTCTGGGCGCATGATGCTGCATGCGACCAGCGTACCCTATATTTAGCGTTGGGTACGCTGGCTGTGCGCTGGTACGTTTTTTATGGCGCATGCGCCAAACCCACCGTGTTGTTTTTTTGTGCGCTCGGCGCAGCGCCTCATAGCACAAGTCTGAAAGTAGCCTTACTTCATGGGTTTGCTGCATCCTGAGTACACTAGTGCTGACACCTGGGCAGGTGAGCATTGCTGAACCCCTGACCCTTTGTGCTATATTAAGTATGTTTGGAGGATTTTCAGTTCTCTTTGTGTCTTTGCCACCTCATAGCTCCATGACTGACACAAGAAGCAAAGCTGCAGTGTAAAGCAAAGAAAGAAAGAATAGGAGGAGCAGATTGTGTCTGTCATGGAGCTATGCGGTGGAAAAACACAAAACTTTACACTGCAGCTTTACTTCTTGAGCAAATACTTCTATATCTGCTACGGCACAGGTTGTGGTGATGGTGCATGGTGTGTGTTGACAGTAACGGCGCAGTGTGTGTTGACGGCAACGGTGATGAAAGAGACAAAGAACAAGCAGTGATAGGGAGCAAAACCCCGCAAATTTATTTTACAACACAACAATTAACTTTTATGAAAGAATGAGGACGAAATATTAAGGACCTGGTGGGTGTGGAGCTGGAATGATTAGCTAGTTGTGGAAGATGAAGGGGTTTCAGGGGAAGGGCTTACTAAATGTGTGGGGTCTGGGAGGTCAGGAATGGAAGTAGACACATTAAGAGTGGAAGCATGGGAAGCAAAAAAGAAGTGACAGAGGCCTGGGACAGGGGAACTTGCTGCATCAATGCTGGATGAAGGGCTGCTGCTAGGAATTTCGAGGCCCCATACTGGCAAAATTTTTGGGGCCCCCTTGATACTCTGCCCAGGCTCCACCCCAGTCCTGCCTCCACCCCTTGAACTGTCCACAGCCCCACCGCTCTCTCTTGGAAAAACTCCACTTCTCACCAATCACACATTAACGGTTCTCATCACCAGATCACACATATAACCAGCAACCTTTGTTTTGGCCAAAAGATTTTTTAAGCCGCCACCACGACATGGTAGACTTTTTTGGCCGTGCCCTACTCTAACCTATTAAATATTTGTTAAAATAGGCAATACAATTTAGGTATATTTTTAAAGTTTTAAAATGACCAATAATATCACACACAAGGGACAAATACCACTGTACCATGACCAGACACTATATTACCACCACATAGTGACCTATATTAACACATACAAAGGACAAATACCATCACACCATGACCAGACCACATATTAAAACCACAGTGACCAAATAATACCACATACAAGGGACAAATACTGCCACACCATGACCAGTCCACATATTACAACCACATGGTGACCAATAATACCACATTCATGGAACAAATACCACCACACCATGGCCAGACAACATATTACCACCACTTTGTGACTGAATACTACAATACTGATCAGTAATAAAAAAACAAAATGCTAATATCACCATATGTGCCATTATACACAGGAGATCTGTACTTAGTATGCTGTTATGAATGAGTCACCGAAGGAGGAAAAAACAAAAATACTAGCTAAGTCCAGAAACCCGGAGAGGTTGGTAGCTATCGGATCGCAGACCCCTAATCCTATCCACAACAACTAACAGTAGCCGTGGGGGGTTCCTACGATGCCCTAGACCCCTCGATCACAGTCGGAGAACTAAATAGGCCTAAAGAAAGAAAGGGGAAATCTAAACTGCCCCAGAGCAGACCCCCAAAGCAAAAGGCAGCCCCCAACATATAATGACGGTGAAGCAAGATGAAAACACTTACACAGATAGAAAGATAGGTTGAGCAAATGATGGGGCCCAAGCTCACTAAAAAGGACAGGATAGAAAGGCTGCTGTCTGCAATCTGCAAAAAACCCTACCAAAAAATGTCCCAACCATCAGATAGGAAAAACAGGCCCTGAAGTCGCTAGGACTTCAAAATGACTATATCAGCACTCAGGTAAATTCTGAGGACAGACCAAAGAGAGAAACTGATCAGAGACAAAAAAATGGAACTCGGCACACCCCTGACCGGGGATGGCTGAACTCCAAAAAACAAGGTAAACAAAACAAAACTAATAAGTTCAATAGCAGAGCAAAAACTTATCTTTGGGAAGCAGGAATCAGACTGGTCTCCAAGAATCCAGCAGAGAAATCACCAGCGACTCAGAAGGGCGTCGGCTGCCTTATATCCAGTCAGAAGTGCCTGTTAGCCAGTCATCATCTACCAGATCAGGTGTTTGATAATCAGCCTCACTACCTTCCTTCACCAGAAGAGGGAGTTCATCAGACATCGACGGTGAAGGGGAAAATGAACTCACAACAGTATGCAGTGTCAGTGTAAAGGTAATACAGTGATCACTGGTGACATTGTACACATGAGCTCTGTATATAATGTATAAGGTAAAGGTAATACAGTGATCACTGGTGACATTGTTCACAGGACCGCAGTATATAGTATACAGTATATAGTATCAGTGTATAGGCAACACACTAACTCACCAGTGACGCCTCTAGGTGAAGTCTTTCATCTTCATCCAGCACAGATCGACATCAATTCTTCCAGCCAGGGTTCGTCTCTGCAGGAAATAATACAGTTATCTAGAGCACAGCTTGCAGAATACATTACTTATTTTTTTCCCAACTTCTATACTACACCAAATGAAGAAATAAGGCAACATAGCATCACTCTGCACAGTAACAGGACCATCTCCCCATTTAAAACAGTTTACTCAAAAAATAAAATAAATACATCACTGCAGTAATAATATCACTTAATTAGCCCCTATGGTAATAATATCCCCCATCCTGGCCCCCATATATCTCATTACTGGCTCCAGCCATATGTTCTCCCGTCCTACCCTCATGAGTATCCATTCTGCTTCATATGATCTCCCTATCCTGCCCCATCTATGTCCTTCCTGTCCCATATTCCTGCCCATTTTGTCTCCATCCTGCATCATGTCTCCAATCATGTCCTCTGTGTCTCCAATAATGCCCCCATATCTTTCATCATGCCCCCATGTGTCTCCAATCCTGCCCTCTGTGTCTCCAGTCCTGCCCCCTGTGTCTCCAATACTGTTCCCTGTGTCTCCAATCCTTCCCCCTGTGTTTCCAAAGTGTCTCATGCCCCCTGTGTTGGAATGCTGCCCCCCCGCCTGCCCTGGGCCCTGTTGGAATGTGAGCCCCCCTGCATGCCCTGGGCCCTGTTGGAATGCGGTGGGCCCCCTGCCTGCCCTGGGCCCTGTTGTTGGAATGCGGCCTCCTGCCCTGGGCCCTGTTGGAATGCTGTGCCCCCCTACCTGCCCTGGGCCCTGTTGGTGGAATGCTGCGGCTCTCCCCTGCCTGCCCTGGGCCCTTTTGGAATGCTGTGCCCCCCCTGCCTGCCCTGGACCCTGTTGGTGGAATGCTGTGCCCCCCCTGCCTGCCCTGGCCCCTGTTGGTGGAATGCTGCGGCTGCTGGCCCCCCCTGCCTGCCATTGGCCTGGGGCCCTGATCGAATGCTGATGCAGGGCTCTGTTGGAATGCTGCTGCGGGGACCTGTTGGAATGCTGCTGTGGATGCGGGCCCCTGTTGGAATGCTGCTGCAGGTGCGGGGCCCTATTTGAATGCTGCTGTGGGTGCGGGGCCCTGTTGGAATGCTGCTACAGGTGCAGGGCCCTGTTGGAATGCTGCTGCAGGCCCCATGTTGGAATATGGGCCCGGACCAGACCCATTGCTGCCACGCCACCGGAGACGGAGAGAGTCAGAGAGAAACTACTTACCCTGCTCGCCTGCAGCCTCCACCTGCACTTCCGGTCCGCATGCCGTCGCCTCCACTTCTGGTCTGGACTGGTCCGTCTGCACCATGCCTCGCCGTCCGCCATCTTCTGCTTCCACGTGGCACACCGCATGCTGCTCTGCTCCAGAATGAGGAAGTGGAGCAGAGCAGCATGTGACATCACGTGAGGCTGTCTGGACCATGATGCACCAGGGCGGGCCGTAGCTTAAAGCTACAGTACCTGCCCATTTCCTTTCGCTGGCTGGAGCCCGGACGCTATGTTTATGAATATAAGCGCCGCAACAAAGCATGAACAAAATGTTGGGGGGCCTGAGCATGAATCTGGCTGCCAACATGCTTGGGCCCCCCTAATAACCAGGCCCCATACAGTAGTAAGGGCTGTAATGCCCTGATGGTGGCCCTGGTTGGATGGTTGGGACTGTTCAGTGGCTGTTCGATGAGGGGCTGCTCCAGAGGACGATCCAGGTCCGAGAGTGATGCTCCATGTTCTGTGTGGAAAAGAAATGAAAAACATTACTACAAAAAAATTACAATTGTAAAAGTGCCAACATATCCTGTGGAATAGAAAAAATCAGATTAGGGAGTACAACACAGTGGAATACAACACAAAAATACTTATGTTCGCTGAGCAAGAACAGGCCTCAGGAAAGACAGCATCCTGTGGTACTTGTATTTCCTTGCAGCAGAACCACTGCAAACTTTGATCTCCTGTCACAGGTCCTTATTGAAGCGATCCTTCATTGAACACCAATGGGGTTCTGACTTTGTGCACTGTGAAGGGGAAAAAAATTGATAAACAATGCACTTTAGGTTGGGATCACACAACCGTGTGTGATGCGAGAAACTCGCAGGAGTTTCTCATATCACACACGTTTGTGTGATCACGGCCTACAGGTTCACTGCCAAGTCAGACCACATTGTAATACTTATGAAAATCCTTTTGGACTTGTGGCGTGGCGTTGTCCCAGTCATCCATCAGCGACTGGGCCACTTCATTCCACAGCCGCCGAATCACCACTGCATCCGAGTGCTGCTTATCCCGGGTGTCTCACAACGGAACTCTTTTCCACCAACTTTATGAGGTGGTCATTGTCGATGAAATCTTCATCCCGCTGTGGAACCTAGAAATTAAAGAAAGACATTAATGTTGTAAAGATAAAACACTTAAAGCAAAAACAGTCAACAAGAAAAAAAAAGTCTACAGTTAAAACAGTCAAGAATATTTAGGTAAGGTCCACATAGCGTTAATGCAGTCTGTTCAATGCATAGCGTTGACGGGCTGTGTTAACGCTACTCCCTAACGAGATCACGTTATGCTTCATCTGCGCTAGCAGTAGCAGACCCTCGAACGCTGCAGACCGTGTCTGAGGGTCATTGCATAAAATCACTAACGCATGCCACTTATGACATGCATTAGCAATGCGCTACATTATTGCAGTCTTTAGGGGCATTAACGCATCCGTTACATAGCAGTAATGCCGCTATGTAACGGATGCGTTAAACGCCCCCCATAACGCAATGTGGACCCAGCCTTACACACTGTCTTGCCACCGGAACTTTGCCTGAGTCTGCTGCTCCTGCTCGTCTACACTTGAAGTGTTCTGTAAAGAAAAAAACTGATTTAGCCACATGTGTAAATAGTGACAGTGAATACTTACCAATCAGTAGCAAATGTATTTACTTCAGTCTCCTGTCCACTGTGTGAGGTCTGCTCTGCACTGGAAGGAAAAAACACCGTGTGCACAACTGTGATGGTGCCGAGGTAGGTTCCCAAATCATATATAGTATAATGAAAACCTGGCACTCAACTTAAATGCTTAAATGGAACAGTTTATTTGTAGTACCAAACAAAACGTTTCGGTCAGTGCAGACCTTCATCAGTTACGTGCTCAAATATTGTCTGTACTTAGATTGGAGGGCACTTTTTGTATGTCCCTGTAGAGCCAAATGTCAGTGTGCTGCTGGAGCGCAGTTAAGTCTTATCTGTCTGGCAGGGAAAGTGCAAGCCTGGTCCTCCTGGACGCTGTGTTCCACAAGCTGTGGACTTACAGTGCCCACATTCTCTTTTTATACATCTTTGTTTTGGGGTGGCTTAAACCAGTTCCTGGACAGGTTTACTCAGAAAAACGCATGCGTACGCAAACGCAAGCGTACACATGTCCTTGCGTACCTATGCATTCCCATAGACTGTAATGCGTTGTTTTGATGCACTCCATCCACAAGCATCCGAGTATGGTGGCGGAAATATAACGCCTCAAGAAATGCAACATGTTGTGTTGGCCGCGCCCCGCCACACACCGCGAAATGACGCATGCATAAGCAGCCGCAGGCGAACACATGCAAATGCATGCCCCTGCATACACAATGTTAAAGATATGAAAACTGGATGGATGCGGATGTATGTGGATAAAACGCTGCGTTAACAGAAGCAAATGTGAAAGCGGCCTTAGTGCACAGGCTCCACAAGTCTAGGAGTTCCACTGCTTACAAATAGGAAAAAAAATTAGAAATCTCATGCACACGATTCCTTTTTTTTTTCTTGATAGAAATAGAAAACTGTATTTTTGGAAGAACGAGCATGGTAGTTCTTTCATTTTTGCAGCGTTTTTTCACCATTGAAAGCAATGAGAGTGCAATATGTGTGAACATAGCCTAAAGGGTGAAGGAGTTGATTTTTCTCTCTTTTCTTGCCGTAGATTTAAGTCATTATACAGGAAATAATTTTTCCTACAATTTTTTCCTGTTAAAATCCATGTTATCGTTGGATTGATATGTTTTATTGTCAGTCTGTAAAAGTGGCGTAATACTCTGACATCATTGTTCCCATTAACTACCTGCAAGTCAGGTATGCATCAAGGCATCTTCCCCATGCTGGTCCAATTCTATTTGAGCACTTTTTTCATCCATTTCAGCAATGTATTGTCCCCCAGACCTCCTGAGAGATCCCCATTGACTTCCATTATACTTGTTATTCGAGTCAAACACACGAGCAGTCCGAGGTGCTCGATTCAAATAATAATAATGATCACCTGAGCATTTTAGGGATCATTCTTCACTTTTTAGCTGTAATGTTCAAAAACCCTGAGGTCACTAATTTGCTGTAGCCGTCATATGGATGCAGTTATGTGGTAAAGACCATCGGGGAGCACGAGAGCGTCAGTATTGGAGAGACGTCGAATGTAGTGAGTATCGGTTATTTTTTGATTTTATCAGCATTCCTGCAATTTATTTTTCAATTCATGTCAACCCCTTTATGAATCTATAGTCACTACAAATGTTAAACATAATTTTTTTAGCTGTTCTAGAATTATTTTAGATGTATTTGCAATACACAAGCATAGGATGGCCAAGTAAAATATTTCTTACCACTTTAGTTTATATTTGGACTTTCAATTATTTCCAAATATTAAAAATAAATGGTATTTTGGAGTTGGTGCAAAAAATGTTTTTATTCCCCTTAGTTTTTTTTTTACTATCAACTTAAATGATGGTAATTTTTTTTCTTGTTGGCATTAGAGAAAATGGAAATAAGGGGCATGGGTGTCATTACAAAGAAACATGGAAATTGAACAAAAGGGGCTAATTATTTAATTAGCAAATGTCTGCCTGGTTAATGACATATTAATGAGTTTTTGAAATGGTCATATAATTTAACATGAAAGACCCATGTGTGTAGCACAACATTCAATGAATGATTTTGTAATGTGTCTCAGGAGACCACCATACACCATTTAAAATTCCTCTCAGCTTTCATGCTATCTTTTTCATCAACATGTATGGTAATGTCTTAGAAGGCAATAAGTTCAAGTACTGATGATTGCTGATAATAGCTTATATAAATGCGATCCTTTACTTTGTGAGGTTGGGAGTGTTCAATTAATTTTTCAATCCATGTGTTTAGACCTTAAATAGGTGAGAAACAAGTTTCAAAGTTATGAGAAATTATCTACCTGCCTGTAATGTGCTCTGTATTGTACAATGAAGAATAAAAGATTTATCAACGTAATAAGTGATAAGTGAAACGTTCTTGATAAGAGAAGATATTTTGATCCCAGTCTTAGCTTATGATTATTCGCTTGGCGAGATATCAGCTGAGTACCCCACACCATACAGACGATTCATGCCAGGCTAACAAATCAAACTCCGTGACGGTAAACCTGGAAGTTCAGAAAATTTCTGCAGCTCCTGTCCTCGACAAAGAACACTGATTCTAACCGTGGACCAGGGTTATGCAAAGCAATTGGCTCATCTTTATTAATAATAGTTTTTAGGTTGTAGTGTCCCAGTGTCTTCTCCTATCTGTTGCAAAATATAGTTGTTGGGTGTTTACCAAATAGTTATGTCCTGTTATATGGTTTATTCGATAAATTGTCCTATACTGCCATCTACTTTCAAAAGTACAAGAGTTTTGGTAACATGACCCTCTCTCAGCCTGGATTCCTGCAGAAGCCTCTAGAAGCTGCTGAGGTAAAAGTCGGGGAGAAGTACCTCTCTGCCCTGTGAAGAATGGTGTGAGGAGAGGTCGACTTCCTAGGCTGCACTGCCTTCAGCTTAGGTCCCGCTTCCCTTAATATTCAATTGCCCAGCAAACTGCCACAGCCTACGCCAGGAGGGCATGTTAAATTTCAATCTTCATAGAGACAGAAGAGATAGAGCTGTACAAGCGCTCTTCTGGTACACTCCATGCCTTTAATGGGTCTGCCAGCGTGAGTGCCTCATGTTCTGCTGCATATTTTACTGTACGCCATACGACAGTGAACCATAACAGGACTTAATCGTGAGTAAGCAGTGAACACTATTTCCACAGTGAACCAAACTGTGTAGGCCCATCCTTGGTAGTAATATAACTGAAGGGCTGTGTGAATTAAGATAGTAACCCAGCATATAACCGGCAGTCAGTCAATGACTTTTTTTAAGCCATTAATTGGGAAGATTCTTTCTTAAACAGGATGGAGACCAACTGTCACGCTCACGCCCTGACTGGTGGGTGTGAGCCAGGGGGTTGTGGCCCAACTGTGCCACAAATCAGACTATGACTACGACAGCTGCCTTAGTTTTCACTGGAGCCTCTGATGGTGAGATCAGGCTTGTGTGGCTGGCATCTGCCAGGTGCCACTCCAGGGTGGTGTCTAGCTGTGGCTGCTGATCCCACTGGGAAACAAGACACTTGATCAGGTGCGACTGACAGGCAGGCAAGTGGGCACAGAAGGCATGGCTGGTACCAGGGCAGGCAGGCACGGCTGAGACACAGGGCAGGCTGGCACGGCTGAGACACAGGGCAGGCTGGCACGGCTGAGACACAGGGCAGGCAGGCACTGCAGAGACACAGGGCAGGCAGGCATGGCTGAGACACAGGGCAGGCAGGAGTTGTATATGAAGGAACAGGTAGAGACCTGCTCACACAGTGGGTGCAGGTACTGGTACAGGCAGTAAGGAACAGGTAGAGACCTGTTCACACAGCAAGAGCAGGTACAGGAACAGGCAGGAAAGAGTGGAGCATGACAGAACAGGTTTGGACCTGTTCACACAGGAGGTGAAGGTACGGATACAGGCAAGAAAGAGTGAAGTATGAAGGAACAGGTTTGGACTTGTTCGCACAGGTGATTCAGGTACAGGTACAGGCAGAAAGGAGTGGAATATGAAGGAACAGGTTTGGACCTGTTCACACAGGAGGTGCAGGCATGGATACAGGCAGGAAGGAGTGCAGTATGAAGGAACAGGTTTGGACCTGTTCACACAGGAGGAGAACCGCAAGGCTGTGGAGAAGAATAGTAGAGCAGCAAGAGGTTCTGCAACAGCAGGACCGGAACCAAGCAGAACCGCAAGGGTACGGAGCACAGGCAAACAGGGAGGACAAAAGGAAAGGCACAGCAGGGAAAGAAGCCAAAGAGACACAGAGGTAGGACAGAGTTCAGACAGGGCCAAGGACACAGGGACCAGAGTATACACAGATGCAAAGTAAGGCTAAGAGTAACAGCACAGGAACCAGGAAATACTGCCTCCTGGAGGGCAGCAAGACGGGTACAAGACAAAGCTAGGACAAAGACACAGAGACCAGGATATTCTGCCTCGTGGAGGGCAGACAGACAAGTACCAAGCAAAGCTGGCAGCTCAGTAGCAAGACAATATCTGAGTTAACACATTGCACAGGCCAGGTTCCAGTGGGTGGGGCTGCCCTAGAGGAGGGCTCTTGGTAATTGGTCAGGGATAGATTAGACAGGTGCCCCCTGACTCCATAAGAACCAGAGAGTTCTGGTGCCAACGCCTACACAGCCAGGAAACATGCACAGAGCAGACAGGAGACAGAGCATGGAGCTGGCAGTAGTCAGAAATCACAGCATGGCCTGGAGAAGTGAGAAAGTTGGTGAGTGGGGAATGGGAGGCCATGCAGCAATGCCAGCAGGGTTGTTACACCATTACTCTTGCTACCTAAAATTTCCAGCTTGCATGAAGGACTGTGATACCATCGCTATGGACTATGTATTGTGGTGAATAAAGTAAAGACTCCCTTTTGATTACGTTCATACCCTTGTCAGCATTCATCCTTGAAACTGTGCACACACACACTAAGAGGCTGTAAGGGCTCAGAGTGAGGGACACAGGGCTAGCACGCCACAACGCCGCCTGTGACATTCCTAATTTCTTTATTATTGGCCGGCTCTGGCATCTATAACATCTAGTTCCCCCTGGGCACTGCAATGTCATGTTTCCCAGGACAGTTTTTGATGTATTTTGTAAGCCAAAGATTGGCTGCATCCTGATGCTGGTTTCACATAGTGTTTTTCAGAAACATTTTCAAGACATATTTAGCAACTGAATTGTTTACTTTTTTGCAGTCACATGGTGCTTTAAATTCTATTTCGAAATGTAAAACATGGTAAACTTTACCTCATGTACTTTTATTTCATTATGAATCATCATGTGAATTATGTATTTTCTTGTAAAAATGTACAGCAATAAAATTTGGGACATATTTATTAAGCTAAATGCATCAGAATTAAAAAAAACAAAGTGTTTTTCATGACTTGCATCATATTTAGAATGTGTACAACAAGAGGTGGGGCGGTCTCATTGAAATGAGGTATGACCTTGTAGAAAAGGCCATTATCAAATGTGCTTCAATTTTGGCTCAAGTTTCTTGCAGAAAGTATGGCAACTAATATGTGGTGTAAACGTAGACTTAACAGTCCTAAAATTAATTTTATCAAACAACAAGACTGTGGTGGTACATTCAGGCCATGCAGACTGCTCATACTGTAATAGCACAAGCACCATGTGGCCTGGCATTGACATATTGAAAAATTGTTCATGGGACACTTTGGATAAATGGCTGTACCACAGGTTCATGAAATGTAGGTCCAGCTACCTTCTATTATGCCATCCCACACCATAACTCCTTGGAGTGGGACTGATGTGACAATCCCTTATGAAGGCCTTTTAAAGGTGTTGACCATGTTTTCTCCAGACCAATCTTTTGCTGTCAATGCATCCAAGAACTCCATTCAACCGACATTACCATTTTTCTCTGCACCAGGATTGCTTTTGAGGTCAGTGATGTAACGTCAATGGAACATCTATAGCTAGACATCAGGCTCTTATCCTAAAGTAGTGCAAATGCCTTCTGATGGTTTGTCCAAATGCTTTTCGACACTTTAGGATTGGCATGTCATATTTAATTTCACTTGCAGTACAGAATTGATCAATCATGGAGGCAGTGGCACACTATTTATCCAAAGTGTCCCAGGAACTGTTTTTGTTTTCAAATAATTTTATTGGTTTTCAGTAATTAAACAGGGCAAGGGAAGGAAGGTAGGAAGGGAGGAAAGGGAATGGGAAGTGAAGAACCTTGTACAGGTACGGAAAAAATTTAAAACTAGAGAACCCACAAATGGGCATTAAATAGCAATGGCAAATAACAACATAAAAGGAAAAGAAAATCACCAATCCTTATTATGGGGTAACATTCTTGGAAGGAGATACAACATCCCGGTACTACAACGGCCATGTTTAGGCCTCAAAATATAATACCCATTAATAGGTCTATTTGATATGGAATTTGTTGTTCCAAGTCTTCCATTTTTTTGTATATTTGTGGATGTGATTGTTGTTAATCGCAAATCTGAGTTCTAAATCACTATGTTGGCCTATCTTATCAAGAATGTCCGAAAACTTAGGAACCTCGACTTTCTTCCACCATCGTGCTAACATGGTCTTAGTCACTAAGAGGATGTGTATGATAATGTATCTTACCGAATCATCAAACTGTTCCATGTCTAATGAAAGAAGTGCTCTTTCAGGCGTAACTGTGAAGTCCTTAGCAATGAGGTTAATGTGCTGTGTGACCTGGAACCAGAGGTTTTTGATCTTTGAACAACCCCATTATTATGGGGTTGTTCAAAGATCAAAAACCTCTGGTTCCAGGTATATTTATGGTAGAGGTTCCCTTGATGTCCACAGCCTCTCCAGCACAAGGAAGATAATTCTGTGTTAAAATGTGATAACCTTGTTGGGGTATAGTACCACCTATTTAACAGTTTAAAATAACCCTCGTGAAGACCCATTGATATGTTGGAATTGTAAGTGAATTTGATGGCATCGTTACAATTCTCGAGACAGATATCAGCACCTAAATCGGACTCCCATCTCTTCATGTATATGTTTTTGTGGCTCGTTAGGTCCTTGACGACAGATCTATACAAATTAAGCAGACTCCATAGGTTTTTATTTTTAAGGTTGCAAAACAGTCAAGTTAGCATTTCATAATTTAAAGTCTTCCCTTTTATGATTTTCAAAATTCTGTCTTTCAACATGGTGTAAAAGACCAGCTCAGATGATGGTAGATTATATTTAGCCTTGATCTCACTGAATTTCAAGAACTCCACTCCACTAAAAACATCCCCCACCTTTTTGATTCCAGATTTCCCGCATACCTCCGGCATCAGGAGATCATCCATCAGTGCAAATGAAGATAGGGGTAGTTTTAAGATTTGCTCTGCTTTTTTGATATTTTTAGTCGGCTTAATGAGTTCCCTCCAGGCTGAGATTATCGACCAAAATATAGGATGCGATGAGTTCGCACTGTGCTTTTGCAGAAGGAAGTAAAAGAAAAGCTTTCGCGTGGAACCTCTATCACTAGCATCTCTCTCCAAGCCATACCAAGCTGGATGCGTCATGTTTTCCATAAACCAGTGCCAGCTCTGTTTAATAAGTGAGGCCTGATAATAAGTGTATATGTTGGGCAGTCCTGCGCCCCCATGTTTTTTATTTTTAAAAAGTAATTCTGCAGATATTCTTGCTTTCTTACCTTTCCAAATAAATAGTCAGATGAGCTCTTGAATTTTATCAATGGATTGGCGTGGAAAGCTAACTGGCAAAGTCCTAAATATGTATAAAATTTTGGGAAGGATAAAGGCTTTGACTGCCAGTATCTTCCAAAAAATGGAAGTCTCTAACTGAGCCAAAAAGGATAGATTGCCTGTAATAGTCTTTATAATGCTGTCTAAATTGGCCCTAACTGTGGCTTGGAATGATCCTGCTATTATAATCCCTAGATAGACAATCTCTTTCTCCTTCCAAATGAACTGGGTTTGAGTCTTTATTTCGTTAATTTCGGATTGTTTCATGTTTAGAGTTATAAATTTGGATTTGTGTGGGTTTATCTTAAACTAGGATGCTCAACAGAATTTTTCTAGTTCATCTGAAAGGGCTTTAATGGAATTTGCAGGATCAAGAAGTGTGAGGAAGAGATCATCTGTGAATAACCCGATTTTTAAAATTTCGTGATGGCAGTTCAAAGCCTTTAATATCATTGTTTAATCTAATTTTTTCGGCTAGGGGCTCTATGGCAAGCACAAATAGAAGGGGAGACAGGGGGCACCCCTGTCTTGTGCCATTAGTAATGTTGAATGAGTCAGAAAGGAAGTTGTTTGCATAGATCCTGGCACTAGGACCCGAGTATAAGGCGAAGACTGTTGATAGAAACTTCTCGTCAAAGCCTAATCTCGGCGTCCAGTGCCAGAAAAGCAGATTTGGTTCTCGAATTGTTAGCTAAATTTATCAAGTTCAACACCCTTCTAGTCCCATCTGAGGCCTGGCAGCCCTCTGTGAATATCGCTGTTTATGAGGGAGATTGGCCTATAGTTCTGTATCTTCTCGGGGTCTCCCCCCTCCTTTAGAATCATGACAATTGTTGCCTCTAACATCTCCTTTGGGAAGGAACCCCGAGAGGATGCCAGAATAAGACGGAAGCCAACTGTGGAGCCAGAATTTTTGAAAAGGATTTATAGTATTCTCCAGAGAAGCCATCCGGCCCTGGTGATTTTTGGGACTGCAGTTTCTTGATAACGTCAACTATTTCACTCTCTGTAAAAGGGCTATTGACATAATTCAAGTTCAGCTCATCAACTATTGGTAAATCGATACTCTGTAGAAAAGAATCCACAAAATTCGAGTTAACCACCGGTGTTTGGGGGTCATCTTTCAGGTTATAAAGATTTTTAAAGAAATCTGCAAACGAGTTGACAATGTCCCTAGGGTGAATTTTGGGATCACTTGAGGGAGATACAATCTTAATTATCCTTTTTTTTTATTCTTCCTCTTTTTAATTTCCTCATCATAAACTTGGTAGGCTTGTTGAGAGATGTTTACAATTTATACCTAGATGCTTTGATGGCTGCATCGTATTCCTGGTAGGTTTCAGATCCCAGACTCTGTTTGAGTCTCAATCTCAGCCTGGATGGTTTGGGAAGGAACTTTCAAGCTGGTTTGTTTTTTTTCTAGATCATTAATTTGGGCCTGTAGGTTTGTAATTTTTTCCCTATTTCTCTTCTTAGGTTTAGAGAGGATCTGCATAAGGCATCCCCTCAGGACCGCCTTATGGGCATTCCAGACCGTGAACTGATCTACTTCACCAGATACATTTTCCTTGAAGTAGTTTAAGAGAACGTTTTCTATCTTTGCTTGTACTCTGGTATATATAACAAGGCTGGGTTAAGTCTCCAGCGGAATGGCTTGTCAGAGGGAGGACCCACGAGGAACTCAGCGAGAACTGGGGTATGATCCGAAATGGTCTTTTGCATGAACCGTATATCTTTAATTTTGGTTAAAGTAAATATATTAGTAAGTAGTAGATCGATTCTAGATGCTGTCTTATGTACATCTGAAAAGTGAGAATACTCACGAGACGATGTGTTCAAGCAACGAAAAGCATCATAAAGCTCAATGTGAATTAACCACTTTTTCAAAGCTGGAACCTTGTGGCGAACTAATGAGGATGAATCCATGCTACTATCTGGGACAATATTAAAATCGCCTAGTAAGATCAGATCACCTGTTTTGACTTTGTCTATTTTTTTGATTAGCTTGTTCAAGAAACGAATGTGTCCCTTGTTAGGTGCGTATACATTCACTATTGTGCATGGCCTTTCATGGAGTAAGCATATGAGTATATGAAACCTCCCCAACGAGTCTGGTATCTTTTTGATGAGCTGAAAAGGAATGGTGCCACCTACCAGTGTAATGACCCCAGCCTTTTTCTTTGTGGACAGTGACTTGTACATGTGTGGAAAGTTCTTGTGCTGGAAGATCGGGTGTTGATCGGAGGCCAGTTTAACCTCCTGGAGGTATACCAATTCAGCACGGGTTCGGTTGACCTCCTTCCATGCCGCATACCTCTTTTATTCGGACTCCCATGACAGCACCACGAGAGTGGGGATCCGCCCCATAGGAACAGGAAACCTACAGATACAAAAGGGCGGTACCTCTCCCACGCATCAGTTGGTTTCCTGTTCCTGAGGGGACGGGATCCTACAGAAGAATGGGATCCCAGGCCGGCCAGCCGACACCGGTAGCGAGGGGGTCTCCTACCTCGGCTTGGTTCGGATTTTCTGGAAGACGCCACGGTGGCCCAGGATGGGTATCACGGCGGTGGCGTGGACAGCAGGGAGCGGCGTCCGGAGGATGGCCGTCTCCGGAATTAAGCCGCCGCCGGTAAGTATTTTCCCCCCCGGGATTCCCGGCTCCGGCGGCGCAGATAGGTTGCCAGCGCTGTGCAGAGGGCTGCGACCGGGCGCTGCTCCGGAGCTCCTGGGCGTCCCGCGGAGCTTCCGGCGTTTCTGGGGTAGCGGTGACGTCAGGGGGCGGGCGGAGGAGGCGCTTCCGGGTCAGAGCGCTACTGCGCATGCGCGGCGATCCCAAGATGGCGGCGCCCATCGGAAACACCGATGGCGCGCGGTGGGGCGCCAGCTGGGGTAGGGAGATCCATTAAGGGGGGGAGGGGCGCGGCATGGAAACTGCTGACCGGAGGAGGGGTATTTAGGCAGGACCCGGGCAGGGTGCCTTGCCTTGGCCACATTACTACATGCAGCAGTGTGCAGCAGCAGCAGTGGTGATGGAAAGCGATCGAGAGCAGCAGCGACAGAAGCAAGGGCAGCAGCGGCAGACATCACTGCCGCCCCTGGATGACCTTCGGCAGGTCAAACAGAAAAAGAAAGGGTCCCGTGACAGTAATGCGGGACGAAGTGACCAGTCCACTCGTAAAAGCTCCTCCAGGCAGACAGGAGCATCGGCTGAAAGAAATCCCCCTCGTTCTCCGGTACTTGATTGTGGCACTGGTAAGTGATCTTCGTGAAAGTTCACTCAGTGACGGGACCCCCCTTCTGTGTTTTTCTTTTTCTAGGGGAAAAAAAGCTACAAATAAAAATAAACATAGGGAATGCGCACTCTGTGCATGCCCATTACCAGACGCGTGCCTCAAAAGATTGTGCCCCCCCTGTATTCAGCAGACGGTGGCAGAAGAGTCGCCTGCAGTAGCGGCGAGTTTGAGAGACATTGTCAGGGTAGAAATGAGGGAAACCCTAAAGTCCTTGTCTCAGCCGCAAAGTCTAAGGGGCGAGGTCCCGGCGGAGTCTGATTCCTCAGCAGAGTGGAGAAAAAGCAGAGACTCCCAGGCTTCATCTCCCTCGTCCTCTTCAGGAGAAGAGGACTCGGGGCGATTTTGTCTGCCTCTTGACCGGGTAGACAAGCTGGTCAAAGCAGTCAGAGGGACAATGGAGGTAGAGGAGCCTAAGCCCCATTTATCCATGCAGGATGTCATGTTCGGTGGGCTGGAACAGAGGAAGCGGAGAGTCTTTCCGTTAAACCAAAAGATACAGGATCTGATCCACAAAGAGTGGAAAAGACCGGACAAAAGAGGGTCCCTACCACCAGCCCTCAAAAGGAGATACCCCTTCGACGATCCGGCAGTAAGTTCTTGGGACAGAGCCCCCAAATTAGACGCTGCCATTGCGAAGGCATCAAAAAAATCCTCGCTCCCCTTTGAGGACATGGGATCCCTTAAAGATCCCTTAGACAGGAAAGCTGATACCTTCCTGAAAAACACCTGGGAGATGGCGGCCGGGTCCTTAAGACCAGCAGTGGCTTCAACGTGCACGGCCAGGTCCATGATGGTCTGGTTGGACCAGTTGGAGTCACAACTAAAGCAGGGTACATCAAGACAAACAATTCTTGGGGCCCTACCGACCATCCAAGAGGGAGCAGCTTTCCTAGCAGATGCCTTAGCGGATGCAATGAGAATGGCCGCCAGAGCAGCAGGTCTCTCTAACGCAGCTCGCAGAGCCCTGTGGCTAAAGTGCTGGCAGGGAGACATCCAGTCCAGAGCAAAGCTCTGTGCGATTCCATGTGAGGGCGAATACTTATTTGGAACTGTCCTAGACGAGCTGCTTGAAAAGGCGGGGGACGACAAGAAAAAGTTCCCAAACCTTTCATCAGCGTCCTACCGTCGCCCATTTGGTAGAAGGAGATTTGGCCAGGTGAGAAGGCGCAACTCTTCACCTGTTAGAGATCGACCCAGATGGGAAGACAGAAGGAGACGAGGTACGGGCTATATGTTTACACGCTCGTCAAGAGATCAAAAGAAACCAAATCAATGACTAGCGGTTCCCGTAGGGGGTAGACTGTCATCCTTCTTCCCGGCATGGTCGCAGATTACGAATAGTGACTGGGCGCGCAAGGTAATATCCACCGGGCTTAGGTTGGAATTTACCCAGATCCCGCAGGACACCTTTAAACTGACCCCCTTAAGATCTTCTCATCTTGAACAAGCGGCTTTAGAAGCAGAAGTCTTGAGCCTATGTCAGAAAAATGTTCTGGTAGAGGTCCCAGAGGCTGAAAGAGGAAGAGGGTTTTACTCTCCCCTGTTTCTAATCCAGAAACCTGATAACACATTCAGAACGATTATAAACCTTCGTTCCCTTAACGAATTTTTGATTAATCATAAATTCAAAATGGAGTCCATTAATACAACAATAAAAATATTGTTTAAAGGTTGTTTTATGGCAGTCATAGATTTGAAAGACGCGTACTATCACGTACCTATCCATACAGACTTCCAGCAGTTCCTGAGGGTGGCAGTTTCAGTAGAGGGCACAGTACGTCATTTTCAGTATAGAGCCCTTCCCTTTGGTCTCTCAGCAGCACCCAGGGTTTTTACAAAATTAGTGGCCGAAGTTATGGCTCACTTACGAGAGGTTGACGTCTTAATCATTCCATATTTAGACGATTTCTTGATTGTAGGAAAATCGATGGGTCATTGTAAATCCCAGATAGAAAAAGCTAGATCCAGGTTAGAAAACCTAGGATGGATTTTAAACTACCAGAAATCCCGACTCCAGCCCTTAAAAATACAGAAATTTTTAGGATTGATACTAAATTCAGACACTCAGCGGTGCCTGCTACCACTAGATAAATTACAAAAGATACAGGAGCAGGTTCTTCGGGCAATGGATAATCCATCTATGACCCTCAGACAGGCCATGTCCCTGTTAGGTTCTCTAACTTCATGCATCCCAGCAGTAAGGTGGGCACAGTTCCATACCAGAACCCTTCAAAACGACGTCTTGATTAATAGCAGGGCCCTTGGAGGCTCCTTACAAGGTCGGATGTGTCTAAGCCCCTCAACTGTTACATCACTAAGATGGTGGCTTCAGAGCGAGAACCTAGCGTCAGGGGTGCCCTGGATAGCACAGATAACCCGTATTATAACCACAGACGCTAGTTCCTTTGGTTGGGGAGCCCATATGGGGGACATAGTGGTACAGGGCCAGTGGGATTCTAATTCTGAAATCTCATCCAACCAGAGAGAACTATTGGCGATAGAGCGAGCAGTCAAGAAACTCATTATCTACCTGCAGGGCCATCATGTGAGGATACACTCGGACAACCAGGTAGCGGTAGCATATGTCAACCACCAAGGTGGAACCCGCTCCAGCGCTCTGATGCAGATAACAGAACGGCTCCTCCAGATAGCAGAGAGAAATTGTCTATCTTTGACCGCGCTCCACATCAGCGGAAAGGACAATGTAAGAGCAGACTTTTTAAGCCGCAAGGCTCTAAGACAAGGAGAATGGGCTTTGAACAAAGACATTTACCGCCAGATTGTCCGCAGATGGGGCCAGCCTGAGGTAGACCTCTTTGCCACCAGAGAAAACAGAAAAGAAAGATTGTTCTGCTCTCTGAACCCCAGGGAAAATCCCCTGGCGGTGGATGCCCTACTGATAAGATGGGACTTTTCTCTGGCATACGCCTTCCCACCATTGAATCTTCTTCCCCTGGTAGTCAGGAAGATCAGAGAGGATCAGGCAAGAGTCATACTGATTGCCCCCTTTTGGCCCAGGAGGACCTGGTTCGCGTGGTTGAGGACCATGTCGGTAGGCGATCCCTGGGTACTACCGAACCTTCCGGATCTCCTCTACCAGGGGCCAGTCAGCCACCCACAAGTAGCGAGACTTCATTTGACGGCGTGGTGTTTGAAAGGTCACTATTAAAAAATAGAGGGTTCTCCAAGAACTTAATTGACACCCTCCTAAGAAGCAGAAAATTAACCACCACTAATATTTATGCTAGGACCTGGAAACGCTTCCTATCCACCTTTCACTTTGACATCAGAGATGGAATTCCCACGAAACATATTCTGGAATTTCTCCAGAAAGGTTTCGAATTGGGTCTCTCCACAAGTACGCTAAAAGTACAGGTTTCAGCCTTAGGGGCCCTGTTTGCAGCTGATATTGCAAAAGATTATTGGGTAGCAAGGTTCATCAGAGCAGCGGCCAGATCGAGACCTATACACAAAGACAGATGCGTACCGTGGGACTTAAACTTAGTCCTTACAGCCATGACAGAAAGTCCGTTTGAACCTTTAGATTCCGCCTCACTAAAGATTATATCCCTTAAAACAGCATTCCTGGTAGCAATAACATCTGCACGTAGGGTGAGCGACATACAGGCACTCTCCAGATTGTCTCCTTACACAGAGTTCTTACAGGATAGAGTGATCCTAAGGCCAGATCCAGCATACCTTCCCAAGGTAGCAACACAATTCCACAGGACACAGGAGATAGTTCTGCCTTCCTTCCTCCCTAATCCAACCAACCCTAAAGAGCAGAAACTTCAGGCATTAGATATTAGGCGGTGCTTACTGACATATTTAGCAGCCACGGATCCTTGGAAGAAGAACGCATTATTCCTATCCTTCCAAGGTTCCAGAAAAGGATACAGAGTATCAAAACGCACATTAGCAAGGTGGATTAGGGAGGCTATCTCTCTTGCCTACACAGCAGGTGGCGGTCCGGCTCCACAGAACCTGAGGGCACATTCCACTCGGGCCATGGCATCATCCTGGGCAGAGAGATCTGGAGTATCAATTGATCAAATATGTAAGGCGGCCACCTGGTCATCTCCTTCCACCTTTTTTAACCACTATCGGTTAGACATGGGTGCCTCCTCAGACCTCACCTTCGGGCTAAGGGTGCTGCAGGCTGTAGTCCCTCCCTAAGTTAGTTTACATCTCTGTAATTCTCTCGTGGTGCTGTCATGGGAGTCCGAATAAAGTATTAAGTTACGTACCGGTAACGGTATTTTTCGGAAGCCCATGACAGCACCCTTAGTTCCCTCCCTTGTTCACATATAGGGGTGCACGCCTTAGAAGGTTGTTCATAGAATCACCTTATGTGGGAGATGGTATGAAATAATTCTGTTAAATAGGGTAGATAGGTTGTATATATTATATGTTGTGTACTAACCATGGTAGCCTCTCAAGCTCTGTAATCCAACTGATGCGTGGGAGAGGTACCGCCCTTTTGTATCTGTAGGTTTCCTGTTCCTATGGGGCGGATCCCCTCTCTCGTGGTGCTGTCATGGGCTTCCGAAAAATACCGTTACCGGTACGTAACTTAATACTTTTCGCACTGTTTAGCCCCCTAACATTGTATGATAAGATTTTCATTGTTAGAGTGCAAAATCAAAACAGAAAAATGGAAACAAGCAAAACAGTGAAATACAGAAAAAAAAAAAAAATTAGGAACTTGAGCGTTCTCCTGGAGGACTCCAAACCAGTTGGTGTCTCACCTTAGTGTGGGGGAAAAAGTGAGAAAAAATTAAGTGGCAAGTTCCCACAGTGACATAAATAAACCGTAAATACGGGTCATAAGATATTCATATTCATGAAAAGGAAATTAATAGTATACACCATGTAAATTCGAACATAAGATAAAAATCAGTCCTAATCACTATCCCTAAATGCTGGGCCATCCATCAGAAATTAAAGGAACTTGTGACCCTTGTATGGAGTGTAGATGGGATAGTTTTTGTCATTATATCAGACTAATAGCTTGGTAGGGAAACCCCATCTATATGACACTCTGAGCTCTCTAAGTTTAGAGGTCAAATCTCTGAAAGACCTTCTTGCGTCCATTGTCTCTGGAGAAGTCTTGGAAAATCTCTAAATTTTTATATGGCTCTGGAGGTGAAACTCTCTCTCTCTCAGAGATTTTAGAACCTTCTCCTTTGTTTCAAAAAAATGGACTCTGAGGATAGTGTCCCTAGGCTTTTCCTGTGGGACCCCTTTTGGACGTGGGAGGCGGTGTATACCATCAATATTTACTTCTAGTTCTGTCAATTTTGGCGATAATTTTTTGAAGAAATTTTTGTGTAATCTGAAAGATCTGCCTGCGAGACCGACTCAGGAATACCTCGTATTTTTAAATTATTTCTCCTGCTTCGGTCCTCCAGATCCGTTAATTTGTTTTTAAGGGAAATAACCTCAGTTTTTAGGAGAGAATTTTCCTTTGAGAGGTAGACTATGTCCCTCTCCGCCTGTCTTTACCTCATATTTCTCAACCTTTTGGCTAAGATTCCTGCAATTTTCCTGTAGAGCCTTAGCCTGAGTCTCAAACCCTATTTTTAGGGCATCACTGAAGGACTGGAAGAGATCCGCCATGAATCCTTCGGTGGCTTGTTTATTGGACCCCTTGTATTCCCCCAGGTTGATGGATGGAGGAGGAACCTCAAATGAAGGAAATGGACCTCCAGTGTCTCTTCTAGGCCTCTGCCTTTCAGGGCTTGTGTTTGGGGTATAGTCAGCTGAGACACTGTCTGAGTTCTCAGAAGAAAGGCTGTCGGTGTTTTCCTGATCGTCTGTGCCCTTCCTTTTGTTTGATTTGGAAGTGTCCATTTCCTCCGTGAGGAGCTGATTTGGAGGAGGAGTTTTAATGTGTCCCCCCAAATTTTTCTTTTTTTGAAGTGTTTCAGGTTGTGTTTTAGGCAGTGTTTTGGTCAATGGGTTCTTGATACCTGATCCCCCTTTTGCAGCTTTGACAGGTGCAGGGTTATGGGATTGTTTTATATAAGGCGTTTTGGGCTCACCTCTTTTCAAAGGTGACCTAGATTTTGTGGGGCTTAACACATTAGGGATATCCTCATAGGATTTTGAATATGCCCCCAAACTGTGCCTCGTCACCCTGTGTGAGCTATTATTAATTCTGCCCCTGCCTGACTGCATCTTACTTTGCCATGCAGCCTTCGCTGGCCTCAGATCTATGACCCTTTTAGCTTGAGCCATCAGACAAGTTAAGTAAAATGGTCTAAAAACAAGTTTCAGAAAAGGAGTCAACTGAGAAACCATCAGTAAGAGTGCCAAAAGTCACACAATTCCTCAATAATAATGCAAGCAGTCCACTGTAGCTCTGATCCTTGCTTGAAGAGTGGATAATCCTCTATTATGGTGCACTGCACAGATGAGTATATGGCACCGGGGCCACCAGCCAGAAGCTGCGGTCACTATTGTGTTATAAGTCTGCGCTGCTGGTAAGTGCAGAATAGTCAGTATTCCTATATTGTGTGGGGATAGTGAGGGCCCTCCCCACAATCTATATCCTTCTCCTCAGTACTCTTGGGGATGACTACCTGCTGCACCGCACACTTCTGGGGTATAGCTGAGCCTGTAGTACTGGGGGCCACTTGCTGTGTGCTGCAGTGCCTGTGATGTCAGGTTTCTGCAACGCTGACAGGCTGGACACAGTCAGAACTACTTCCCATTGAGTTCTATTGCGGCTGTGATCAGTGTGCAGCGTCCGGTTCTAGTGACCGGATTTCAGTTGTGCCTCACCTTAGCAGTTTTTAGTGGCTCCCCCGGTACTAGTTGCCTCTGATCCGGTCCTTTATGAGGCTGTATAGTGCTGTTCTTGGCCGATTCCGGGGTCTGGTCCTAGAAGTCCGGTGGTATCCCTCCGCCCTTCAGCTCCTTGCCAAAGAAAGAGTCCCCGCCGATGTCTTTGATTTCCTCTTCAGCGTGCCACGCTAGAATATGTCAAGGGAAGCTCCTCTGTCCCCGCTAACCTCACCCTAATGTTACAGCAGTCAGAATTCAGCGGCACTCAGGTGTTATCAGCAGGGATGAACATGCAGGAGTCTGTATCCCTCCGCCACAGCCACATTGTTATCCTCCACACACGACAGACAGAAAGCCGTGCAGACAGCTGGATTTACGTTGTGCCTTACTGGGGGTCCAAATAAAGTCCTCAGTACCAATAATGATCCTCCAGATCAATCCTGGCTACAGTAAAGCCTGCGCTGGCACTCCGGTCTCTTCACAGGAGGGCAGATGATGTGGGGTGAGGTCCCTCAGCTTCTGCTGCACCGCAGCCATACAGACTTGTAAAAGCTTATTTCTTCAGTCCTCTTTGGACCAGAGTCCTGCTTTTTGTCTCAAAATGGGCACCCAAACTTCATAAATAAAATAGGGTCCAGCAAGGTTATATTGGTTAACCCTATGCACGCTTATTTTGTAGCTTTAGAATGTGACTGTGGGAGCTTAGCGCTCTTGCTGCCTACATGCTCAGAGCCCAGGCCACGCCCCCCCAGGAACTGTTTTTCAACACAACAACACCAGACCATATGCTGCTTCTGATACTGTGAGCAGCCTTCATAGCCTAAATATGATACCATGGTCTGATGCATCTATGAACTTGTCTCCCACTGAGCACATCTGGGACATCATTGGTCGGTGTCAAGGAGGACATCAGGGATGTTGCACAAATCCCACCACTGTCACCAATATGTCAGGGAGAGAGCAGGGGGAGTCGCGCAGATCCCATCGCTGCCACCGTTATGTCAATGATGACAGCCTGGGGGGTTACACAGACACAATAATAAAAGAACTACTAGCTGCCACCACCAATTGTTTATACAAGCTGATTGGACAGCTGTTACAGACAGCATATGGCTTCAGGGGTTCGGTTTACAGAGCAAGTGGAACAGAGCTATTAATATTTATATATATATATATTTAAAGGAGTTGTCTGGTCCAAATCTGTAAGTCTGCAGTCACTCTGTGTGACTGCAGAATTATGAATTCCCCCAGTACATGCACTGTGTGCTGCAGGGACTCACTGGTTTCCGACCCGGTACCAGAGGATATGTATGAGTTATACATAGTCCAGGCCAGTGTGCCTGGCCTCGCTCCATACACGTGTATCCACAGAATCCACAGCAAAGTGTACCTGCCAGGACTGAGAAAATACACAAACCCAAATTCTGCTTTTTATTATATCAAGGCTACACCCATATACCTCCCCTTGGTGAGCTCATGTAGGGGCTGGTTGTAGAATGTGCTAGGTTTGTTAAAATTTTATGCGAACCCCAACTTGCAGGATATCTTCAACCCTGGAGGTCCCAGATGGTAGATATTGTTGCCATGTTTCTTATCGTTATTTGACCGTTACATAGAGATGAAACATGGCATGGATAGCACCATCCATAGGACTAACGTTGAGTTGGAGGTGTTTTACCGGCCTTACGAAGATATGAATGAATGCATTATATTCGTCCCTTCGCTACAACACTGAAAAAAATCTCTCATAAATACCAAATCACTGCAAACCCCAATATTCATCACTGACCACTGGCTCCAAAATGCTTCAGAGCAGTGATTTGATCAGAAGCAGCTTTTGCCTAGGAAGCATACTTCACTTATACTTCATAGATCAAAACAAATACCAAGAGGAATGAGGGCTCTGCTCGCAAGCTTACAATCTATAAGGAAAAAGGGGAGAGATGAAATGTGGATGGTAACAATTGCTTTTATTGTTTGGGTCCAGCCATAGTGTAAGAATCGGGTGTTCCTGTGATGCTGCATGAACCAGTTAACAGTCTAAATATGTAATAGTACAGACACAGAGGGCTATTAAATACATAAAGCATGGGGATTGTGCATTAATTGTATTAACCTGGGAAGTGCATTCCAAAGAATTGGCGCAGCACGTGAAAAGTCATGGAGAAAGGAGTGGGAGGTTCTGATTATTGAGGATGTTAACATCAGGTTATTAGCAGAATGGAGTGCACGGGTAGGGTGGTAGGCTGAGACGAGGGAGGATATGTAGGGTATTGCTGAGCCATGGAGTGCTTTGTGGGTGAGGGTAATAAGTTTATACTGAATTCTGGAGTGGATGGATAACCAGTGTAAGGACTGGCACAAGGTAGAGGCATCTGTATAACGATTGGTGAGGAATATGATGTCTCGGTGTCATTTTCCCAGAACAAATCTCCCTTTGTCATTACCTGTTCACTGCAGGAGGCTCCCACTTTAATTGATGTTGAAGTGTCAGCTCCCTCCTACCTACCCAATTGTAGTTAGTTTTTCTCTTCCCCGGCTATATTTAATCCTGTATGCTCAATGTAGAGTCCTACTTCAATGGAAATTTAGGTGTTAGTTCTTTCTCTCTTCCCTAGTAACAATTAATCCAATATGCCTAATGTAAGGGTTGATATGTTCCCTCTCTGGAAATGTCTTATGGATTTTAATTTTTCGTTATGAGAGTCAGCAATTGAAAAGGGACGGACCAGCAGTTGATTTTGATGATTTGCTTGCCCAAAAACATTTCGCGTGGCAGAATATTCCTCAGACAGCCATTAATAATCTCATTGATAGCATTGACTAGGTGTGTAAGTGGAGGCATTTCTGTGCATGGTGCTCATAGTCCATGCAGAAAAAAAATTGTATTTTATCTACAGTACATATACTGTATATACAGTGGGCACGGAAAGTATTCAGACCCCTTTAAATTTTTCACTCTTTGTTTCATTGCTGTAATTTGGTAAATTCAAAAAAGTTCATTTTTTTCTAATTAATGTACACTCTGCACCCCATCTTGACTGAAAAAACCTGAAATGTAGAAATCTTTGCAAATTTATTAAAAAATAAAAACTGAAATATCACATGGTCATAAGTATTCAGACTCTTTGCTCAGACACTCATATTTAAGTTACATGCTGTCCATTTCCTTGTGACCCTGCTTGAGATGGTTCTACTCCTTCATTGGAGTCCAGCTGTGTTTAATTAAACTGATAGGACTTGATTTGTAAAGGCACACACCTGTCTATATAAGACCTCACGGCTCACATTGCATGTCAATCAAAATGAGAATCATGAGGTCAAAAGGAACTGGCCAAGGAACTCAGAGACAGAAATGTGGCAAGGCACAGATCTGGCCAAGGTTTCAAGAGAATTTCTGCAGTTCTCAAGGTTCCTAAGAGCACAGTGGCCTCCATAATCCTTAAATGGAGGAAATTTGAGACCACCAGAAGTCTTCATAGACGTGGCTGTCCAGCCAAACTGAGCAATCATGGGAGAAGAGCCTTGGTGAGAGAGGTAAAAAAGAACCCCAAGATCACTGTGGCTGAGATCCACAGATGCAGCAGGGAGATGGGAGAAAGTTCCACAAAGTCAACTATCACTGCAGCCCTCCACCATTCAGGCCTTTATGGCAGAGTAGCCTGATGGAAGCCTCTCCTCAGTGCCAGACATATGAAAGCCCACATAGAGTTTGCTAAAAACGCATGAAGGACTCCCAGACTATGAGAAATAAGATTCTCTGGTCTTAAGAGATGAAGATAGAACTTTTTGGTGATAATTCTAAGCGATATGGGTGGAGAAAACCAGGCGCTACTCATCACCTACCCAATACAATCCCAACAGTGAAACATGGTAGTGGCAGCATCAAGCTATGGGGCTGCTTTCAGCTGCAGGGAAAAGGATGACTGCAGTTGAAAGAAACATGAATGTGGCCAAGTACAGAGATATCCTGGATGAAAACCTCTTCAAGAGTGCTCTGGACCTCAGGCTTGGCCGAAGGTTCACCTTCCAACAAGACAATGACCATAAGCACACAGCTAAAATAACAAAGTAGTGGCTTCAGAACAACAATGTGACCATTCTTGACTGGCCCAGCCAGAGCCCTGACCTAAACCCAATTGAGAATCTCTGGAGAAACCTGAAAATGGCTGTCCACCAATGTTCACCATCCAACCGGACGGAACTGGAGAGGATCTGCAAGGAAGAATGGCAGAGGATCCCCAAATCCAGGTGTGAAAAACTTGTTGCATCATTCCCAAGATGACTCATGGCTGTACTAGCTCAAAAGGGTTCTTCTACTCAATACCGAGCAAAGGGTCTGAATGCTTATGACCATGTGATATTTCAGTTGTTCTTTTTTAATAAATTTGCAAAAATTTCTATATTTCTCGTTTTTTTCAGTCAAGTTGGGGTGCAGAGTGTACATTAATGAGAAAAAAATTAATTTTTATCATAGGTACACTTCATCTGTAAGAGACAGAATCTTAAAAAAAAAATACAGAAAATCACAATGCATGATTTTCACATAATTAATTTGCATTTTCTTGCATGAAATAAGTACTTGAAACAATACAAAGACAGAACTTATTTAGTACAGAAATCTCAGGGCTGTTGCTGGGTAACATTGAAAAAAGTTGTTAGCCAAAATCTTGCGATACATGACCCCATCCATCCTCCCTTCAATACGGTGCAGTCATCTTGTCCCCTTTGCAAAAACCACCCAAAAATTATGATGTTTCCCCAACCATATACACAATTTTTTTTAACCCCTTCCCTGTCCTTTAGAATCAAGCAAAATTCTGGCTAGCTCTAATTTTGTGGATTTGTGCGAATCCAAATTTAGGAGCAGGGGACTGAGACAGCGCTATTGACTAGTTGGACAGGCAAGTCTTCAGCGCCTGTCCGACTAGTCTAAAGCATGTTCTAAAGTTCTAAAGTATGTTTGTGCAGCTGTGTTTCGAAGACAAACATGCATGGCTGATATCATACAGGCAGTTCCTGGTGTCAGGATCAATTTAAATATAGCTCCTTCATGAAATCTACTGCTAAAATCCTAAGCATTTGGGGTTCTGTAAGACAGCATAAATTACTGATCAGCTCTGTGGACAAGATTTAATCAGATTCTTTGTTGAAAAATAAGAGCACTCCATGCGCTCTTCAGCCTTCTCTTTTTATTTGGACCACACTGAGCATAGTTTTATGATAAGATATGCAGGTTTAATCCTATACTTTTATTTCACGAGACCATTATCGGACATTCTCGTCCCTCACTAATAATTTATCTACAATGATATATTTATCTTACACCATGGCCAAACTTGATTTTTTTTTTTGCAGTGCAATTAGTAATAGTTGAAAAACAACCCATGTTCGTTGGCACTAATGTGTTTTCTATAGATTTTGGTGACAAAACTCGGGATATAAATGTTGTCAAGCTGTGCCACTGCTGGAAGGCACATTGTACACTAAAAGGTTGCATTTAAAATTATGAAAAACGGTTTTAACAAATGTTCTTTATTCTCTTGATTTTGTTTTTCTAGTGCAAAACCGAATTGGCAGAAAACAACAGCACCTCTAGGGCTTGCGTGGTTGTCAGCTGATTCAGATACATGGCTTTGTACTTAGCAAAACAGAGTAAGGGTCTACTTGACATTTTAATTACAAAAAATTATACATTTTATTGTGTTTGCAGCGGTAAATTTTACCTGAAAACATTCTGCCATTGGATTTCTTGAATGATTCATAGTTTTTGATCGCTGCATATATATTATATTGGAATGTCTTTGGGGCAAACATGTCTCACTTATTATTGTGTATATAGGCAGAGATATTTATAACTAATTGCCATGTGTTCCCTATGAATCACTATATACTGGGATAATAATGATATAAAAATTGAAACTTATATCATTATGTACCATTAAAATGTGTATGTATATTATGGCTAAGTATCATGTTAATGAATCATCAGCTTTACTAATTGTTTCAAAGCGGAAATTATTTTCTTTTCATTATAGGAACAGTTGTTAACACATCTTAAAATGGAAAAGAAAGTTGGTTCAGTGAAATAGTGGAGAGACCCAGTACAATTTATTAACTTATTTTGACACATACTATACATTAGCACTCTGCAAACATTGTGTACATGAATTCCACAATTGTTACAAATGTAAAGATGTATAGGTGGTTTGCGCATATTTTAATAAAAGCATCTGAGTCCATCTGACATTGACAAGGTAACCTCCTTTAGTTTGGAGCCTATATTAACCCCTTCACCCCCAAGGGTGGTTTGCATGTTCATGACCGGGCCAATTTTTACAATTCTGACCACTGTCCCTTTATGAGGTAATAACTCTGAAACGCTTCCATGGATCCCGGTGATTCTGACAGTGCTTTCTCGTGACATATTGTACTTCATGTTAGTGGTAAAAATTTAATTCATATAACTTACATTTATTTGTGAAAAAATGGAAATTTGGCAAAAATTTTGAAAATTTCGCAATTTTCCAACTTTGAATTTTTATGCCCTTAAATCACAGAGATATGGCACATAAAACTTTAAGTAATATTTCCCACATGTTTACTTTACATCAGCAAAATTTTGGAACCAAATTTTTTTTGTTAGGAAGTTATAACGGTTAAAAGTTGACCAGCGATTTCTCATTTTTACAACACCATTTTATTTTTACGGACCACATCACATTTGAAGCCACTTTGAGGGGTCTATATGATAGAAAATACCCCAAAGTGACACCATTTTAAAAACTGCACCCCTCAAGGTGTTCAAAACCACATTCGAGAAGTTTATTAACCCTTCAGGTGCTTCACAGGAATTTTTTGAAATGTGTATGCTGATACCTGATATGTGGGGGGGGAACACTGTTTCGGCGCATGGCAGAGCTCAAAAGGGAAGGAGTGCCGTTTGACTTTTTCAATGCAAAATTGGCTGGAATTTGGATTGGACGCCATGTCACGTTTGGAGAGCCCCTGATGTACCTAAACAGTGGAAACCCCCCACAAGTGACCCCATTTTGGAAACTAGACCCCCCAAGGAACTTATTTAGATATGTGGTGAGAACTTTGAACCCACAAGGGCTTCACAGAAGTTTATAACGTACAGCGGTACAATTAAAAAATCATATTTTTTCCACAAAAATGATCTTTTCACCCCCAATTATTATTTTCCCAAGGGTAACAGGACCCTAAAAGTTATTGTGAAATTTGTCCTGAGTACGGTGATACCCCATATGTGGGTGTAAATGACTATTTGGGCGCATGGCAGAGCTCGAAAGGGAAGCAGCGCCAATTGACTTTTTTGGCTGGAATTGAGATCGGACACCATGTCGCGTTTGGAAAACCCCTGATGTACCAAAACAGTGGAAACCCCCCACAAATGACACCATTTTGGAAACCAGTCCCCCTAAGGAACTTATTTAGGTGTGTGGTGAGCACTTTGAACTCCCTCAGTGCTTCACAGAAGTTTATAACGCCCGGACGTGAAAATAAAAAAATCATATTTTTTCCACAAACATGATCATTTAGTCCCCAATTTTTTTATTTTCCCAAGGGTACCAGGAGAAAATGGACCCCAAAAGTTGTTGTCCAATTGGTCGTGAGTACCCTGATACCCCATATGTGGGAGAAAACTACGGTGTGGGCCCACGTCCGGGCTTGGAAGGGAAGTAGTGACGTTTTGGAATGCAGACTTTGATGGAATGCTCAGCGGGTGTCATGTTGCCTTTGGAGAGCCCCTAATGTACCTAAACAGTGGAAACTCCCCACAAGTGACCCCATTTTGGAAACTAGACCCCCCACGGAACTTATCTAGATGTGTGGTGAGCACTTTGAACCCCCAAGGGCTTCACAAAAGTTTATAACGCCCGGGCGTGAAAATAAAAAAATCATATTTTTTTCCCACAAAAATGATATTTTTGCCCCCAATTTTTTATTTTCCTAAGGGCAACAGGAGAAAAAGGACCCCAAAAGTTGTTTTGCATATGTCCTGAGTAGGCTGATACCCCATATGTGGGGGTAAAACACTGTTTGGGTGCATGGCAGAGCTTGGAAGGGAAGGAGCACCATTTGACTTTTTCAATGCAGAATTGGCTGGAATTGAGATCAGACGCCATGTTGCGTTTGGAGAGCACCTGATGTGCCCAAACAGTGGAAACCTCCCAATTCTAACTCCAACCCTAACACCAACACACCCCGAACCCTAATCTCAGCCCTAACCCTAACCCTAACCCTAGCCCTAATGGGAAAATGGAAATAAATACATTTTTTTAATTTTATTATTTTTCCCTAACTAAGGGGGTGATAACGGGGGGTTTGATTTACTATTTATGGCGGTTTTTATTTTTGGCAGCTGTCATAGGCTAAAAGACGCTTTTTATTGTAAAAATAGTTTTTGCATCACCACATATTGAGAGCTATAATTTTTCCGTATTTTGACCCACTGAGTCATGTGAATTCTTATTTTTTGCGGGACGAGTAGACGTTTTTATTGGTATCATGTTCGGGCACGTGACATTTTTTGATCGCTTTTTATTCCGATTTTTGGGACGCAGAATGAACAAAAACCAGCGTTTCATGAATTTCTTTTGGGGGGTGCGTTTACACCGTTCCGCGTGCGGTAAAATTGATAAAGCGGTTTTATTCTTCGGGTCAGTATGGTTACAGCGATACCTCATTTATGTCATTTTTTTATGTTGTCGCTTTTATGCAATAAAAACAATTTTATATAAAAAAATAATTATTTTTGCATTGCTTTATTCTGCGAGCTATAACTTTTTTATTTTTTCTCTGATGCTGCATGGCGGCTCATTTTTTGCGGGACAAGATCACGTTTTAAGCAGTACCATGGATATTTATATGCATCTTTTTGATCACGCGTTATTGCACTTTTTGTTCGGCAGTATGATAATAAATCATTATTTTTTGCTTCGTTTTTTATTTTTAGTTTTTAAGTGGTTCACTAAAAGTCTTAACTAAAGGGACCGTTTTATAGGGCAGGTCATTATGGACGTGGTGATACCAAATATGTGTACTTTTATTGTTTTGTTTTTTTTTATTTCTAAAAAATGAATTTATTAGGGAATATTTTTATTTTTTTTTTAATTTATTTAGCGATTTTTTTAAAATTATTTTTACACTTTTTTTTTTTTTTTTAACTTTATTAGGTTGTCCCAGGGGGGACATCACTGTCCTATGACAGATCGCTGATCTGTAACATCACAGATCACTGTGACAGATCGGCAATCTGTCACAGGCTGTGCAGAAGGCATCCTCATGCTTGCGCTTTGCAGGCACTGAGGAAGCCAACTCCCTGTAGGCCCCCGAAGGTCCCCGTCGCCATCTTGGATCCGGGGGCCTGTAGGGAAAGAGCCACCCGCAGCAGCGCTGCACATTGTGCTGCCGTGGGGGGCTCAGGGAACCACGGAGGAAGCCCCCTCCCTGCCGATGCTTCCCTTTAACCCCCGGTACACCGCGATCGTGTTTGATCACGGTGTGCAAGGGGTTAACGTGTCGGGGGCGGTCCGTGACTGCCCCTGACACATTGTGCGGGGTGTCAGCTGTGATAATCAGCTGACACCCGGCCGCGATCAGCGGCGCTCACCACGTGGGCGCCGCTGATCGTGCTAGACGTACTATCCCGTCCATGGGCATAGGGGCCCGGTTCCCATGGACGGGATAGTACGTCTGATGTCAGAAAGGGGTTAAAGATTCACCTCTCTCTGTGCCTAAGCCTCAAATGAACTCCAAAAGCATCTCTACTTCACTCTACATAGCATTTTTTTAATTGATGAATTAAAAAATTGTAAGTGAATGAGCAAAAGAGAATTCTAAACTGAATCAACTTTTGGTGTCACCACTAGAGATGAGCGACTTTCCCTTTTTCGGGTCGAGTCGGGTTCGGACCACCCGACTTTCACAAAAGTCGAGTCTAACACAATCGGCCGACTATCGTGAAAAGTCAAAGGCCGACTGAAACACGAAACCCAATGCAAGTCAATGGGGAAGAAAAGTCGGCAGTGAGTGGAGGACAGGAAACACACCTACAGTGCCCATTTTAATGCCAAAAACATCAATTCTTCTTACTTAAGCTTGTCAACCTTAATTTACTTTATAATAATAGTTAGGCGTTGAAAACTGGGGGTTATTTGGCTAAAGCTGTGGGGGGGGTAGGGCTGGCTCCAGATTTTCATAGGCCCAGGGCCAAAAAGTGTCACTGGGCTCCTTTAACACATGCCACAATTCATGATCCTCTGATACAGCTGAGAAATAGCGGTATAGTACAATGAAATATACTTCACTTCTAACGTCACATGACTGTTATCCATTTTAAATTCTCCAATAGCTCCAAAAACGGACAGTACATATATTACTCCATACAGTATTATGGCCACCGCATAGTGCACAATACTGAGTAATGAGGCCCACATATTTCTCCATACAGAATCATTGGTCCCATATAATGTTCGATCAGTATATGATGAGCTCCACATAATGCTACAGTATATGTTGGTCCCCATGGATGAAGCACCACTGTCTTATGGGCCCAAATAATGCTCCATATATAATGGGCCCCATTTCTAATGCTCCAGTGTATAATGGGCCCTGTAAATGCTGCTTCAGTGTCTGATGTCCCCCATTTGGAAAGCTCCAGCATATGATGGGCCTCACGGATGATGCTCTAGTGTAAGATTGGTCCAAATAATGCTCCATATATAATCTGCCCCATTTACAATGCTCCAGTATATGATGGGCCCCATGGATGATGCTCCAGTGTCTTATGGGCCCAAATAATGCTACATATATAATGGGCCCTATTTCTAATGCTCCAGTGTATAATGGGCCCTGTAAATGCTGCTCCAGTGTCTGATGTCCACCTTTGGAATGCTCCAGTGTTTGGTGGGCCCCATATATCATTCTCCAGAGTATAGTGCTACCCAAAAATTGCTCCCAACCTTTAAAACAATTAAATAAGTCTTCTCGCTAGGGAATCCCTTTACTCTGGACGCCTCATCATCCCCATCTTCCATCTCTCTGCACTTGGACTGTTTAGGCATATGGTGTACAGACGTGACGTCATCGTGCTCTCTGACCAGAATGTCACTGCCAGGAAACGCAGAAGACGTCACGGCGGTGGAGCAGGGAGAGGTAAGTATTTCAACTTTGCAAGTGCTGTGATCCTGAGCAAGCAGGGTGGGCCCACTCGTTGGTGACGGCACAGGGCCCCTCATAGTGCGGCGGTGTGTCTGACGGCGGGTGGGCCCTTCCACCGGCAGAGACACTTTTGCGTACTATGAGGGGCCCTGTGCCAGTGCCATCGCCCATGAGTATGCCCCCCCACCTGCTCAAGGAACCTGCACTTTCATCTGCACCTTCCTCTTTGTCACCGTGTAAGGTGGTATAGTATGGGAGAAGGGGAACCTGAGTTGCATCAGGGTCAGATTCTGGCTGTGTAGCGTGCGAGGGGAATGTAGTGGTCTGGGTCAATGTACCAGCAGAATCATCTAGCAGTGGCTGGGCAACATTGCACTTGTGGCGCCCCCAGGAGTATGGTCACCACAGTGGCATTACCTTCCTCCTAGGGAGTGTGGCCTGCTGCATCATTCACTTTTGTTGGGGGTGAAGGACACAAGGAAGTGGGTTCTTCCTGACCAGGAGCCAGCACTTGACGACTCAGTGCTTGCATTTTTGTGAAACTTCAGAAGAGGAGGGCTTATTAGCTGGAGTCTGTTTCGGCAATGTAAGCCAAAATCAGTTCCTGATGCTCCGGCTTTAAAAGCAGTTAACCTACTCCCATAAAAGGTAGCCTTCCAGGCCTTCTGGAGCCAGACCATGACGCAGGCTCAACACCTCCTGCCTTAGCTGCTATTGTGCTTTTGCCACTACCAGTAGATGCACCACCACCATCAGTACCAGCTGGTCCCCCCACGCCCATTTCCGCGCCCTCTTCCACCATACTTCCAAATTTTGGATAAAATGTACCCAAAATAACATCAGATATATGGTACTGTATCAGAAGCGTACAGCTGTATACAGTCAAAGGATAATTGTAAATCTCTGTATATATTTCATGAGTCACACAGACGATCACAGGCTCAGTATGGATTGGACAAGAATATAAAAAGTAGAAAAAGGGTACAGTATCATCAGATAGCAGGTATGTATAGTATAGTTTAAACATTCTAAATCTCCGTATATATTTCAGGAGGCAGACACAGACGCTCTCAGGCTTAGTATGGATTACAACACAATATAAAAAGCCGTAAAACGGTAATGGATCTGAAGCGTACAGCTGTATACAGTGCAAGGGTCATTGTCAATCTCAGTATTTATTTCCAGAGTCAGAAACAGACTCTCACTTGGTCAGTTTGGATTAGACCAGAATATAAAAACCAGTAAATGGGTAATGTATCACAAGTGTAGAGCTGTATACAGTGTTGTGGTAATTTTTAAATCTACATATAAATTGCAGGAGTAACCCACAGACTGTCACACGCTCAGGATGGATCACACCACAATATAAAAAGAAGATCCGCAAGAAATAATCACACATGTGGGCCAATGTTCCAGTTGTCAATGATACACTTGGAGTGGTGGGTGGAGGAGGACTTTCTGGCAGAAAGGGTACAGTATCACCAGATACCAGGTATATATAGCATAGTTTTAAAATGTACGTCTATATATCAGGAGTAGTGTTGAGCCACCCCGCTAGTGTTCGAGTTCGGTTCGGTTCGTCGAACAGGAGGCAAGTTAGTCGAATGTTTGTCAAACGTTCGACGAGCACTGTCGAACCCCATTGAAAACAATGGCAGGCAAGCACAAACACATACAAACACATAGAAAACACATACAAAACACCTTAAAAGGTGTCCCAAAGCAGACAAAATGCTCAGAAGACACAAATAACATATGGAAAAGGGCAACTACATATAGAAAAGAGGTGGAGGAGTAAAAGGAGGAGGAGGAGACACAGATATAGGCATGTCATGCCCTTATAAAGTCAAGAAAGGCTGGAATAAAAATCTAAAATAAAATTTTTTTCTAAAATCAAAGACGATCATATACCGTCGGACTTCCCACCATAATTTATGCTAGCTGACGATCGGGCGGCGTTATTCCCACGACCCTCCGAACAGCGTCCATGAAGGCAAAGTGTTTGGTTTCCGGGAGCAGTATGGTTACAAAGCTGAACCTTAAAGGAATGTCCAGAAGGGCACCACCAGGAGTGTAGCCTGTGGCTTAATTGGACTTCACACGGGTAACCTCAACCATGCCAGCCACGGGAAGGATGGACAGATTGCAAGCTTTCTCGATTCTGTGGATGGTGGTGCATGGCTGTTCTTAGTTGTGCTAGCGATTTGTCAGCTTAATTCCATTAACGAATGAGACTCTGGCATGCCCCCGCGGTCCACGAGGCTCTGGCACGCGCTATCGAGCAATAACAGGTCTGTCATGCCCTTACATGTCCGGGGCTGCACGCGCGCTACACTGAAAGGACCAGCGTGTGTCGCTTACAGGTGCGGATAACCCGCTGAACCCCGTTAGTGATGGGGATCTGGGATTCCAATTCTTCCCCACTAATGAGGATTTCCCAGTAAGTGCAGGTCAACAGAAATTTCGGAATTAGTCCTAACCGGCATTCCAGAAAGAATGTGAAAAAAACTAAGTGTCCAAACCACAGGTGCTGTAGCTTGCTTAACAGCTGGGCTCCTCTGCTGAGCAGCACACAGTTCTTACATAAACAGGCAGCATAGCTTGGTTCATGGGTCAGCAACTCTGCTGAGTAGCAGACAGTGCTTACATAAACAGGCGGCATAGCTAGGTTCACGGGTGGGCTCCTCTGCTGAGTAGCAGACACAGTTACTAGGCCCAAAGTATTAACTGGGCTAAAAGCAGTAAAAAACTGGTTCTTTCATAAACAGGCAGCTTAGCTAGGTTCATGGGTGGGCTCCTCTGCTGAGTAACAGACAGTGCTACAAGGCCCAAAAGGATTTTCTTGACAAGATGCGTTAAAAAATTATTAGAAACACACACGGTATAGCTCCTTGACAGGTCTACTACACCGCTGGCCACCAGACACTGCTACTATGCCCTGAAACTGTCTATTAACATTGAAAACCATTATTAATGTGAAAATAAAGTTACGCTTTTGGTGAACGAACTGTTCTCGAACGGAACCTCGAACAGCCGAATTTTAAGCAAAGTGTTCGAGTTCGACGAAAGGCTCGAACACCGCCCAAAACAGCTCGATTTTGAACTTGGCGAACAGTTCGACTCGAACACTGCTCATCTCTTATCGGGAGGCAGACTCAGACGGTCTCAGGCCCAGTATGGATTCGACGAGAATGTAGAAAGTTGAGAAAGGGTACAGTATCACCGGATAACTGGTATATACAGTATAGCATAGTTTAAACATTAAAAATCTCCGTGTATATTTCCAGAATCCGACAAAGACACTCACAGCCTCAGTATGGATTAGACAAGAATCTAAAAAGTAGAAAAAGGGTAATGTATTCGAAGCGTACACCAGTATACACTGTTGGGGTATTTTTCAATCTTTATATATATTTCAGTCTCAGTAAGACAGTCCAGACTCTCCGCAAGAGGAAACAAGATGGATACAAGTACAGACGGAAAATCGAGTGATCGCAGAAATTTTGGAATTACTGATCATGGGAAACTCCAGGGAGAATTCTCAGAGGTGATGCTGACCCTCAATTACTTTGTCTGTGGAGACAGCGAAAACAGTTCTTTGTGAAGAAAGGGTTGCTGTATTGCAGTACCATGGATCCCATCAGCGTTACTCATCTCCATCAAATTGTGATCACAGGGAGAGATGTAGACATGGTCCTCACTGCCTATCATGATGTGTCAGGTAACTTTGGAGTGCAAAAGACAGAAGCCACAGGCCGTAGGCGATTCTGTTGTATTGGCATGAGAGGACACATTTAAAAATGTGGGCAGGAATGTCACATGTCTGTGAGTAGGAAAACTGTGAAAGCTGATGATAAACCACCACTGCATCTCATTGTGAGTCGAGGTCCATAACAAAGGGAAGCCATTGATCATCTGAAGATAGAGCCCAGCAGGACAGGGCATAGCTACGTCTTAACCATCATCTATCTGTTCACCAAATTTGTAGTGGCAGTCCCAGTGAAGGATTTAACAGCCCAGACTACACAGCGGTGGAGCAGGGAGAGGTAAGTATTGCAATTGATGGGGCCCTGAGCAAGCAGGGGGGCCCACTCGTGGGCGACTGTACTGGCACAGGGTCCCTCATAGTATGCCGGTGTGTCTGACGGTGGGTGTGCACCCCCACCATCAGAGACACTTGATTGTACTATGAGGGACCCTGTGCCAGTGCCGTCGCCCAAGAGTGGGCCCACCCACCTGTTCAGGGCAACGACACTCGCACGGGTGCATGCCCCAGGTGGTGACCCCAGCCCTGGGGGGGAGGCATCCCAGTTAGGGAGGTTGAAAAAATGGCATATGTTGATGTTGGACATTCATCAGCTGCAAATAGAGGAATTGGAGAAGTCCGAGGAAGAGGAGGACAAAAGCGAGCCATTTTTCTGGCAACCTATGTGTCAGCAGGGGAAGGTGGGACAAAATCCTTGGAAACCCTTGCATGGTTCATTTTAATGAAGGTAAGATCATCAACATTTTGGGTCGACAGACATTTCCTTTTTTCTGTCAGGATTGATCCAGCAGCACTGAAGAATCTTTCGGATAGCACACTAGCAGCAGGGCAAGCGAGCTCCTGTAAGGCATATTGTGCCAATTCAGGCCAGGTGTCCAGTTTACTGGCCCAATAGTCAAAGGGGAATGACCTGTGAGGGAGAACATCGATATGGGAGGAGAAGTAGTTTGTAACCATAGTTGACAACTGCTGTCTCCTGTCACTTTCAATCGATGCAGTATTACCAGTCGTGTGAGTGGTATTTGAAAAATCAGTCCACAACATGGTCATGAAACCCCTGTCTCCAACACCACTTCGAATGTGTGCACCACGAACACCTCTTCCATGTTGCCCCATACGGCTTGTGGAAGAACCATCACGGCTGCTGTGTGCTGGGAATGCCTCAAACAAGCGGTTTCCCAGAGTTGCTTGTTTGTTAGCCAATATTAGCTCTAGGTTCTCCTGTGGCATGATGTTGTGGAATTTGCCTTTATAGCATGGATCCAGGATGCTGGCCAACTAGTAGTCATCATCGTTCATCATTTTGGCAATGCGGGGGTCCCTTTTTAGGATCTGCAAGGCATAATCAGACATGTGGGCCAATGTTCCAGGTGTCAATGATGCACTGCGAGTGCTGGGTGGAGGAGCACTTTCTGGCAAATCCACATCCCTCCAGTCACGCACAAACCCTGTACCTGACCTTGCCACGCCAACATTTTTTCTTTCCCCCTGAGAAGCATCCTCCTCCCCAAAATAATCATCCCCATCATCCTCCTCCTCTTCCTCTTCTTCCTCCACCTCATCCACGAGACTTCCCTGAGCAGACAATGACTGACTGTCATCAAGGCTTCCCTCCTCCTCTTCTTCCTTGGCTGCAGACGCCTGCTGCTTAATGTGCGTCAAAGTTTGCATGAGCAGATGCATAAGTGGGATGCTCATGCTTATGATGGCGTCGTCTGCGCTTACCAGCAGTGTGCATTCCTCAAAACACTGAAGGACTTTACAGAGGTCTTTCAGCTTCAACCACAGCACACCTGACAACTCAATGTCTGCCCTCAAACTGCCTGCCCATGTATCCTCCCACAAATGCATTACAGCCTGCCTCTGTTCGCACAGCCTCTCAACCATGTGCAGGGTGGAGTTCCACCTTCTTGCAACGTCGATAATTAGGCGGTGCTTGGGAAGGTGGAGCAATCGCTGCAGCTCCAGCATACGACTGGAGTGTACGGGCGACCGGCGGATGTGCGAGCACAGTCTTCGCACCTTATGGAGCAATGGTGTTAACTCCAGATAATTATTGAGGAAGCACTGCACCACCAGGTTCAAAGTGTGAGCCAGGCAAGGTATGTGGCTGAGTTTTGAAAGGGCTATGGATGCCACAAAATTCCGGCCGTTATGACTAACTACCTTGCCTGCCTCAAGATGTAGACTGCCCAGCCATGACTCAGTTTGTCGCTGCAAGTAGTCAGCCTGTACCTCCGTGGTGTGTCTGTTGTCGCCCAAACACATCATCTTCAACACAGCCTGCTGACGCTTACCACTAGCTGTTCGATAGTGGGACACCTCGTGTGCAACACTGGCAGCTGCGGTGGTGTGCTCGTGTGACTGCGCTCTGTGGATGAGCTTTCGCTTCTGGAGGAGGAGGAGGAGGGTCGAATGCCTACAGCCAACTGTTTCCTATACCATGGGCTAGGCAGCACTGTCCCACCGCCGCTGTCCCCTGTGGACCCTGCATCCACCACATTAACCCAGTGCGCAGTGATGGACACGTAACGGCCCTGGCCATGCCTACTGGACCATGCATCTGTTGTGAGGTGCACCTTTCCACTCACTGATTACTTGAGTGCATGGACAATGCGGTCTTTCACATGCAGGTGGAGGGCTGGGATGGCTTTTCGAGAAAAGAAGTGCCAACTGGGTAGGTCACAGCGTGGTACTGGGTAGGTCATAGCGTGGTACTGCGTAGGCTATGAGCTCGCGGAATGCTTCGCCTTCAACCAACCGAACCGGTAGGGCATCATCTCTAACGAGATTAGTTTGGCAATGTTTAAACACAGTGTATGCGGATGAGAGGATGAGTACTTTCTTGTCCTACTCAGAGTCTCTGGTAGGGTGAGCTGGACTTGAGAGCTGCATATGGTGGAACTAGCGGTGGACATGGCGGACTGAGAGAGAGTTGGTGATGGTGTTGGTGGTCTTGCTGATTGCCTAGATTCAGTCTTTAGTAGCAATAACATTGTGATTCCCTGACTGCTTTGGCCATACGATGACACCTCAACATTTGCTGCTGGTGGTGTGCTAACCGGTTGTATTACAGTGGGGGAAGCGATGTAGCGTTGCTGACTACCTTCATTCGGAGCAGGTACACATGTGGTACGTGAGGTTTGGTAGTCCGTCCACGCTTGCAAGTGCATGGTGGTTAAATGTCTAAGCATGCAACTGGTATTCAAATTTCTCAGATTTTTCCCTCGGCTAAAGGTCTTTGCGCACTTCTTACAGATAACCTTTGCCTGATCATTAGGATTTTATTCAAAAAAGTGCCACACTGCACTCTTCCTACTAAGGAAGATATTTTGAGGCCTTGCACGCTGGGCTAATTTGACCGTCTGGCCAAGCTGTCCTGCAATTCTTTTGGTTTTTGCAACCCGTTTTTGGACTGCTACGGGCCTGCCAGATAACAGCTGTTGCGATGTCGAAGCCTGCTACGGATCCTCCTCCTCCTCTTCTGAGCTATTGGCAGCGGCACCCTCTTCCCCCAATGGATGCCAATCTGGGTAAACAACTGGGTCATCCATCACCTCCTCTTCAATTTCATGTGCACCTTCCTCTGTGTCACCGTGTAAGGTGGTATAGTATGCGGGAAGGGGCACCTGAGTTTCATCAGGGTCAGATTCTGGGTCAGTACACTGCGAGGACAATGTAGTGCTTTGAGTGAATGTACCAGCAGAAAAATCTAGCAGTGGCTGTGCATCAGTGCACTCCATGTCAGATTCATCTTGGACTGGGGAATTCACGATTTGACTTGCTAACCCGGCATGGTATGTGAAAAGAGCTCCATGGAGTAATCTGTAGTGTGGCCTGCCGCATCCTTCACTTTTGGTAGGGGTGAAGGACACAAGGAAAGGTGTTGTTCCTGACCAGGAGCCTCCACTGACGACTGCTTTTATTTTTTGAAACGTCAGAAGAGGAGGCGATAGAGCTGGAGGCTGTGTTAGCAATGTAAGCCAAAACTTGTTCCTGAAGCTCCAACTTTAAAAGCAGTTTACCTACTCCCAGAAATGGGAGCCTTCGAGTCCCTGTGGAGCCAGACGATGATGCAGGCTCAACACCTCCTGCCTTAGGTGCTATTGTGCTTTTGCCACTACCAGCAGATGCAGCACCACCACCACCATCAGTACCAGCTGGCAATCCCCGCCCACGTCCACGGTCTCTTCCACCATACTTCCTCATTTTTGGGAAAATGTACCCAAAATACCACCAGATATATGGTACTGTAAAACCAGGTACAAGATGTATATAGTATTGGGGAGAATTTGAATCTCCCTAGAGATTTTAGGAGGCTGAATAATTATCTGAGGCCCACTATAGATTACACCTCAATTTAGCAGGCTGAAATAGGCTGGTGTATGACAAGGTACAAGGTATATATAGTATTGGAGAGAATTTGAATCTCCCTAGAGATTTTAGAAGGCTGACAATGATGCTCTCAGTCCAAGTATGGCAGCAGGCAGCCTAATAAGCAGGACTGCTGCACACAAAAGTGTGGCAAAATGAACACTTAGTAACTGTGCAGAAAAGAGGAAGAAAAGTATTTTTGCTTTTAAAAAAGCAGTTTGCACAGAAGTGTGCAAACAGCATTGCAGCTATCAGGGAGCCTTATAAGGCAGCCTAATAACCAACAGAGCTGATGCACACAAATATATCCTCCCCTGTCACTGCGCACAAACTGTTGTGTTGTACAGTAAAAATCGCTACCAGCAGAAGCAGTTTTTTTTTCTTCTTCTCTGCCTAATGCTCCCCTTATGCTAAGATCGGCAGAAGTAAGATGTCGGTCGGCATGCATGCCCTTTTATACTGTAGCCCCTGTGACGCCACACAAAGCAAGCCAACCACTTGCATGCCCTTCTCAAAGATGGTGGTGACCGCTGCCCATGTCATCGCGTTGCCCACAGTGTGCGTCCTCCATCATTGGCTGAAAAAGGGCGCTGGAAGCATCATTTGAAACGCAACTTTTGCGCTCTGGCCGACCTCACGCTATGGTCGGGTTTCATTTCATGAAACCCGACTTTAGCGAAAGTCGGCGACTTATGAATTTGACCGACCCGTTTCACTCAACTCTAGTCACCACCTTTTGCTTTAAAAATAGCATCAATTCTTCTAGGTGCACTCGCACAAAGTAGTGAATTTATAGGAATATTTTCAGGTTTATAAATCACCATTTATACCAAATAAGTGGCAATGATCATCATTTTCAAATGTAGGTTGAAACAGTTATTAACAGAAACAGCTATGTATGAGGCTTAAAATGGGTGAGGAACTGGCAAACTCTGCTACAATAGTGAGGTTGTGGAAGACTGTTTCATGTCACAGGTCATATACCATGGCAAGTCTGACCACAGCAACTGGACGCAAGGTAGTTATATTCCATCACCAAGGTGTCTCTCAGGCAAAGATTTCAAACAAGGCATGGGTTTAAGGATGTACTGTTCAGACACTAAGAAACAGACAATGCTTATACCGGAGATGCAGAAGTTGGCCAAAGAAACTTAGTGCAAGAGATGGAAAGCGCAAATTGCTTACTTCCTGATTAGATTGCAAGATGCCAAGTAGTGCCAACTGTTCACAACTGGCAGCAACCAGTGGAACCCAGCTACACCCATCTACTGGCTGGAGACTTTTGGCAAGAAATTGTCTTCATGCAAGAATTGCATCCAAATACCATACGTTCAATATGGAAACAAGGCCAAGCGACTCATCTATGCATGAAAACATAGGAACTAGGGAGCACAAAAATGACAGCAGGGGCATTGGACTGATGAGGCAAAGTTTTAAATATTTGGCTGTAACAGAAGGCAGTTTGTTCACTGATTGGTTTGAGAGTGGTACAATAATCAGTATCTGCAGGCAACAGTGAAGCATGGGGGAGGTACCTTGCAACTTTGGGGTTGCATTTCAGCAGAGTTGGGAATTTGGTCAATATTAATCATATCCTCAATACTGGGAAATGCAGTCCTACACTTATCCATCTAACATCAGGGAGATTTCTGATTGGCTCCAATTATTTTTGTGCAGCCCAAAAATGGCCATGAATATTCAGCCAATGTCATTATGAACTATCTTCAGCATAATGAAAAACATGAAGCCCTGAAAGTGTTGAAATGTCTTGCACATAGCGTTAGTCTTTTAACATCATCAAGTCTGATGATATGTGCAAGCCTATATCCACAGAAGATTTGTGGTTAGTTCTACAAGATGTCTGGAAAAACCACCTTGCTGAGTTACTTAAAAAAAACTGTGTGCAAGAGTACCTAAAGGAATTGATGCTGTTATTTAAATTTCGCTTTTGTTCATTTACTTTGTTTCATTAATATTGACAACTCTCCTATTTTATATTTTTCAGGTTTTACTGTCATAAGAAACAGGTGAAAATCAAGTGTCTAGCTTAAATATCTTAACTGAAAGTAAATTAAAAATCCATGAGTGCAGTCATTGCAGTAAAGAAAAGTGTTCATTATGACAAGGGAGGTGACAAGACACAAAGCTGTGATTGACAGCTGGCCTCCCATGGCAGATCTGAAGAACCTATCTCCATTGTTAACCTAACCTTACAACATTCAGCAGATGTCATGCATGCGTCTTATTTAGAGTATTTAGCACACACAGTCAAGCACAGAGAAACATTGGTAGTAGTATGGGTAATGCTGAGGAGTCCAATGACATTAAACGTAGAGCAGTGATTAGATGCCACCTTCGCCACAAGTTGGTTCATGCCATTCTTGATCTTCTATATTTATCCAGATGAACTGTAAGTGCAAATACTGTGAAGTGATGTCATTTAGGGCTACAATCAGCTCAGCTATGATATGGTACACCATGCAAGCTCACAGAACAGGCTCACAATTCTACATAACAGAGATTTTAATTGTTTTTAAAACAATACGACTCACATTAACGGTCAAAGCTTGATTTCTTCATCATAATGTTTTTTCCTATATTATTATCATCAATAGATATTATGCGTTTAACCATTTCCAACACTAGGTGTTTTTTTTATTGTCTTTGAGATTTAGAATTCTGAAACATTTTATTGGTTATCTGACACTTCTTCTCTCCGTGCACCAAATTTAAGTAATAAAATAATATATGCATATAAAGCTAGATGTTAAAACACACAAGCAGTTGGTCTCATATTTTTCTTATTGATTCGGTGCTGTTTCTTATATTTCCGCTTCTGTACTACTATGCCTGATTTACCATACCAAATATATATAAACTTGGCACACACCAAAGGTTTCTGATGCAGAAAGGTGATTTTTAATTATACAACAGTACATACATACACAGACGTTTTGGTCTAGGACCTTCATCAATGTACGATATATTGTACTGTGAGATTCTTAGTGACTGGGCTTTGTGAGATAGACCAATCCTGTGAGGAGGCACATGAAGCCGTCCCACTGCGTGGTGATTTGTGGAGTGTGGACGCCCAGTCACTAAGAATCTCACAGTACAATATATCGTACATTGATGAAGGTCCTAGACCGAAACGTCTGTGTATGTATGTACTGTTGTATAATTAAAAATCACCTTTCTGCATCAGAAACCTTTGGTGTGTGCCAAGTTTATATATATTTAGTTCACGGATTGGGATCCTACTTGGGCACCACCTACAATTCTCAGGGTTGTGCCAACGGTTTTGTTCTTACATGATTTACCATACCAGACTCACCCATATGGGTATTACTACGTAGATAGATTCTCTGTGTCCTGTTCTATATGTGCCACATATTTTCTACTCTGCTGAGCCCCATGATGTATATTTTCTATTGCTAACTAAATAAAAAAATAAATTATGAAAAATATAAAAGACATGAGCAAAAATAACCTTCATGGATAAGCATCTGCTGTAGAATACAATCTGTAGGTGTGTAGCTACTGTACAACATTAATCCCTATCCCATATTTAGCAATCTTTGCCAGATAGCAAGAGGAGATGATGTATTTCTACTACAGGTGCAAATCAATAAAACATCAGTTGTGCATGTAATGTTAAATGAAATAAATGTAGGTTTCCTTGGGCTATTTAGTTTGTTTTTTCTCATGTTTCAATAGTTCAAACCTTCAATTAAAACTGATATTGTTAGAAGCCAGAAATATGCCATATCCCCTCACTAGCCAGAAGCTTTGCACTCTTCTGTTCGTGCAAAATACCCTTACATGAACAGAACTTTCTATCTACTTTACTCTATGTGTAGAAGGAGTTCACGCTAGCAGAAAACTCAGAAGAAAATGTATCGGTGTTATGCCATAGTATAGCCTTCCTTTCATTGGCAACCTTATTACTTTGAATAACTCATTACATTCTGTGCTTTTACAAATCATTTTAGAAATAGGTTCTGATCGTCTTTGTTTCTTCAAAATATGGTAAATCATCAAATATTGTCTATGGCATGGAGCAAATTGTTTTAACCCCTTCCTGACATCCGACGTACTATCCCGTCCATGGGACCCGGGCCCCTATGCCCATGGACGGGATAATACGTCTGCCGCTGATCGCGGCCGGGTGTCAGCAGATTATCACAGCTGACACCCGGCACATTGTGTCATTGTGTCACGGACCGCCCCCGACACGTTAACCCCTTGCACACCGCGATCAAACATGATCGCGGTGTACCGGGGGTTAAAGGGAAGCATCGGCAGGGAGGGGGCTCCCTCCGTGCTTCCCTGAGCCCCCCACGGCAGCGCAATGTGCAGCGCTGCTGCGGGGGGGCTCCTTTCCTGCAGGCCCTCGAATCCAAGATGGCGACGGGGGCCTTCGGGGGCCTGCAGGAAGCTGGCTTCGTTAGTGCCTGCAAAGCACAGGCATGAGGAAGTCTGCAGCAGTGCCTGTGGCAGATCGCTGATCTGTCACAGTGATCTGTGATGTGACAGATCAGCGATCTGTCACAGGACAGTGATGTCCCACCTGGGACTATTTAATAAAGTTAAAAAAAAATAAAAAAAGTGTTAAAATAAATTAAAAAAAATCGCCAAATAAATTAGAAAAAAAAAATATTCCCCCAAATCAATTTTTTGGAAATAAAAAAAACCCAAAAACAATAAAAGTACACATATTAGGTATCGCCGCGTCCGTAACGACCCGCCCTATAAAACTGTCCCATTAGTTAACCCTTTTAGCGAACCCCTTAAAAAATAAAAATAAAAAACGAAGTAAAAAATAATGATTTATTATCATACCGCCAAACAAAAAGTATAATAACGCGCGATCAAAAAGACGCATATAAATATCCATGGTACCGCTGAAAACATAATCTTGTCCCGCAAAAAACGAGCTGACACACAGCATCATCAGCGAAAAAATAAAAAAGTTATAGCTCGCAGAATAAAGCGATGCAAAAATAATTATTTTTATATAAAATAGTTTTCATTGCATAAAACCGACAAAACATAAAGCGACCTAAATGAGGTATCGCTGTAACCGTACTGACCCGAAGAATAAAACCGCTTTATCTATTTTACCGCACGCGGAACGATGTAAACGCACCCCCCCAAAAGAAATTCATGAAACACTGGTTTTTGTTCATTCTGCGCCCCAAAAATCGGAATAAAAAGCGATCAAAAAATGTCACATGCCCGAAAATGGTAACAATAAAAACGTCAACTCGTCCCGCAAAAAATAAGACCTCACATGACTTGGTGGGTCAAAATACGGAAAAATTATAGCTCTCAATATGTGGTGATGCAAAAACTATTTTTACAATAACCCCCCGTTATCACCCCCTTAGTTAGGGAAAAATAATAAAATAGAAAAATGTATTTATTTCCATTTTTCCGTTAGGGGTAGGGTTAGGGTTAGGGTTAGGGCTGAGGTTAGGGGTGTGTTGGGGTTCGGGTTGGAGTTAGAATTGGGGGTTTCCACTGTTTGGGCACATCAGGGGTTCTCCAAATGCAACATGGCTTCTGATCTCAATTCCAGCCAATTCTGAGTTGAAAAAGTCAAATGGTGCTCCTTCCCTTCCAAGCTCTGCCATGCGCCCAAACAGTGTTTTACCCCCACATGTAGGGTATCAGCCTACTCGGGTCAAATTGTAAAACAATTTTTGGGGTCCAATTTCTCCTGTTACCCTTAGGAAAATAAAAAATTGGGGGCAAAAATATCATTTTTGTGGAAAAAAATGATTTTTTTATTTTCACGTCCGAGCGTTATAAACTTCTGTGAAGCACTTGTGGGTTCAAAGTGCTCACCACACATCTAGATAAGTTCCGTGGGGGGTCTAGTGTCCAAAATGGGGTCACTTGTGGGGAGTTTCAATAGTTTAGGTACATCAGGGGCTCTCCAAACGCACATGACACCCACAGACCATTCCATCAAAGTCTGCATTCCAAAACGTCACTGCTTCTCTTCTGAGCCCCGACGTGTGTCCATACAGTAGTTTTCTCCCACATATGGGGTGTCAGCGTACTCATGACAAATTGGACAACAACTTTTGGGGTCCAATTTCTCCTGTTACCCTTGGGAAAATAAAAAAATTGGGGACTAATTGATCATGTTTGTGGAAAAAATACGATTTTTTTATTTTCATGCCCGGGCATTATAAACTTCTGTGAAACCCTTGGGGGTTCAAAGTGCTCACCACACATCTAGATAATATCCTTAGGGGGTCTCGTTTCCAAAATGGGGTCATTTGTGGGGGTTTCCACTGTTTAGGTACATTAGGGGCTCTCCAAAGGCAACATGACACCTCCAGACCATTCCATCAAAGTTTGCATTCCAAAACGTCACTACTTCCCTTCCGAGCCCCGACGTGTGCCCATACAGTAGTTTTCTCCCACATATGGGGTATCAGCATACTCAGGACAAATTGGACAACAACTTTTGGGGTCCAATTTCTCCTGGTACCCTTGGGAAAATAAAAAAATGGTGACTAAAAGATCATGTTTGTGGAAAAAATAAGAATTTTTTATTTTCACGCCCGGGCGTTATAAACTTCTGTGAAGCACTGGGGGGTTCAAAGTGCTCACCACACATCTAGATAAGTTCCTTGGGGGGTCTAGTTTACAAAATGGTGTCTTTTGTGGGGGTTTCCACTGTTTAGGTACATCAGGGGTTTTCCAATCGCGACATGGTGTCCGAACTCAATTCCAGCCAAAAACGTCAAATGGCGCTGCTTCACTTCCGAGCTCTGCCATGCGCCCAAATAGTGGTTTACCCCCACATGTGGGGTATCAGCGTACTCAGGACAAATTGCACAATAACTTTTAGGGTCCTGTTACCCTTGGAAAACTAAGAATTGAGGGTGAAAAGATCATTTTTGTGGAAAAATATGATTTTTTAACTGTACCGCTGTACGTTATAAACTTCTGTAAAGCCCTTGTGGGCTCAAAGTTCTCACCACATATCTAGATAAGTTCCTTGGGGGGTCTAGTTTCCAAAATGTGGTCACTTGTAGGGGGTTTCCACTGTTTAGGTACATCAGGGACTCTCCAAACGTGACATGGCGTCCGATATGAATTCCAGCCAATTTTGCATTGAAAAAGTCAAACGGCGCTCCTTCCATTCTGAGCTCTGCCATGCGCCAAAACAGTCGTTCCCCCCCACATATCAGGTATCAGCGTACTCAGGACAAATTGCACAATAACTTTTGCAGTCCAATTTCTCCTGTTACCCTTGGTAAAATAAAAAAAATTGAACCTGAAGTATTTTTTTGTGAAAAAAAGTTAGATGTTCATTTTTTTTTAAATATTCAAAAAAATTCCTGTGATGCACCTAAAGGGTTAATAAACTTCTTGAATGTGGTTTTGAGCACCTCAAGGGGTACAGTTTTTAGAATGGTGTCACTTTTGGGTATTTTCTATCATATAGACCCCTCAAAGTGGCTTCAAATGTGATGTGGTCCTAAAAATAAAATGGTGTTGTAAAAATGAGAAATCGCTGGTCAAGTTTTAACCCTTATAACTTCCTAACAAAAAAAAATTTTGGTTCCAAAATTGTGCTGATGTAAAGTAAACATGTGGGAAATATTAGTTATCAAGTTTTTTGTGTGCCGTATCTCAGTGATTTAAGGGCATAAAAATTCAAAGTTGGAAAATTGCGAAATTTTCAAAATTTTCACCAAATTTCCGTTTTTCTCACAAATAAACGCAAGTTATATGAATGAAATTTTACCACTAACATGAAGTACAATATGTCACGAGAAAACATTGTCAGAATCACCGGGATCCATGGAAGCATTCCAGAGTTATGACCTCATATAGGTACAGTGGTCAGAATTGTAAAAATTGGCCCGGTCATGAACGTGCAAACCACCCTTGGGGGTGAAGGGGTTAAGCATGCTATTTGATAATCTAAAAGCCTGCTGGAGCAAAATTTGAAAAACATTTTTTAGGAACAGCAGAACTCCAAATAATTTCGTCTATGCTAGAAAAACCTGCCATGAGCTGGTATAAATTTCAGGTATAATGTAAGCCTATTTCTGGCCTAAATTGTGTCTGCCACCCCAAAACTGGCATATTAAACTAAGTGTATTGCCTTGTAGGAAGCATAGGCCCTATAAAAAATATAGTGCTCATGCAGTTCAGTGAACGCTTCCTCATGTCTGTCTCCATCTCTCTTGATTGACAGCGTGGGTTTGCCCAGAGTGAGTGTTGTCTGCAGAGAATGCTGAGGCCGCTCCACTACACTTCCGATTGTAGGAAATGGATGATGTGGAGAAAGGGCTGCTCAAACGCGCTCCGTACCTCATGCTTGAGTGTTCTCTGCAGACAGTGTTTGCTTTGGGAGAACCAGCGCCATCAAGAGAGAAAGTGATGGCGTGATTGGTGCCCTGAACACCCTAATTTGGATATATTGGTTTTCCTGCATAACAGAGGAGGTAATTTAAAAAATGGAAAGGGATGGTTTTCATATAGACTATACTGTATCCCCTACAAGACAAAATGTTTAGTTTAATATTTCAGTTTGGGGTGACAGGCGCCATTTAATCTATAGTACAGATTGTCTCTTCTTCACCGTATTAACATCAGTCATCTTTTCAGGAATGTGGTAAAAGCAATATAAAATCAAAGAAAAGTCAGTTTTCTGAGCAATACAGTTGAATGTTAACTTTTTCTTCTGGCACAAACCTGCCCCAATGTGCTTATTGATTTCAACACTCATATAAGGGACAATCCTTAAAGCACTATTAAATTTTACCATTGGAGTAGCGCTTCTAATGTAATGTCCCTGAATCTATTCTTATACTCACCTGCTGGCATCTTCCCCTTCTATGTCCACAGTTCCCGTCTGTCTTCGTCAGTTTGTGAACTGCTGGATCGTTCCAATGTTTCATGGAGGATGTCGGAGGTCATAACTCCATACAAATCTTTGAGGGCCTCATTCTGGCTCTCATAGACTTGCAGTGAGTGCTAGTGTCTGTTACTTCTGACTTTTGTCCATTCAGAAGCTGTGATCACAAGTTGGCGCTTCTGGACTGGAATGGCAGAAAAGAAAGGTGAAGATGGCAGACTGTGAGTATAAGACTGAGGGCAGGGACCTTGCAATAGAAGAACCACTCCAGTGCTGAAATAAACAAAACGCTGGAGTAATGCTTTAAACATTGTAAAGACAACATCTATAAGGAGTTTGTATATTCTGCCCGTGTTTGTGTAATACACTGGACGCCGCGGGGTAGCCTCATTAGCCGCGCCAGTACTCACTGTGCTGGAGGCTGCTTCATGCCAGGTACGCTGCTCACTCCTAGGGATCAAAACATTGGAGGCAGAGTCCGAGATAAACTTTAACAGTTGAACTTTATTTTCTTCAAGGCACAGTACCTCCTAAACACCAGCAGGACTCTCAACGTGATACCAACAGTACATCTTCATCTACAGCAGCACCTCACTTCTTCAGACACACTTATGCGGACCACACGATAAACACGGTGAATGCAGCTCTTCGTCTTCCCTCCTGGCAACCGACTACAGACCACGAAGGTAACCATCTTCTACGCTGTAGTTCACCCCTTTACGGCACTAGTGATTCTGTTCATGCTCTAGGCTAGTGGACCACTCTACTGCTTGCTTAGCTCCACACACTTGCTGTCCTCTCCACAGGGACTCTCTGTACTCCCTGTCTTAACAGCTTCCAGACTCTGGCTGTCGTCTCCACAGGGACTCCACTATTCTTATCCCTAGCTCAACAGCTCTCAGACACAAGCTGACTTCTTCAACCAGCTGGCTTCAACTCACATCAGCTTCCACCCCCTAGATGATGGCTTCAGTGGCTCTCCCCACTGGCTGCTGCTGTAGGAACAATTCTCTACTTCTCTGCTCTGGTATTCTGCCTCCACTTTGGTACTTTGAGGCTACCCCCGGCTGCTCTGACTGAGCTCAAGCAGGAAATCTGTCTCCTCAAGTACCAGCTAACCACTCCTCTAATCTTAACCCTCTAGTGTTCACCAGAATGGCCCCAACCTAAGTGCGCTCAGTGTCCCCATCTAGTGTCCCAAACTACACCTATCACTACATATTTATCTAACTAATGTCATGTGGCCGCAAACACACATGCACATAACACACATACTGCACACAAACATGTCAAGGATAACAGATAAAACAATGACGTCAATATATACAGGGCTGGTCCCTGTCACCTTCTTACATTTGCGTGGGTTTCCTCCGGTTCCTCCAGTTTTTCCTATATTCCAAAGACATACTGATAGGGGATTTAGATTGTGAGGTGCAATGGTGACAGTGTTGATGATGTCTGTAAAGCGCTGCGGAATTAATGGTGACATATAAGTAATTCATTAGGCAAATACAATACAAATGATAAAACTTTGGCATCTGTTTGGGCTCCTTTTTGTTGATGTCTGTCTTTTCAGATGGGCATAAGAATATAGTAGTCTACATTCATATCACCCACTGAAAAGATTGACACCTCCGCCAGAAAGATGCACAAACACAGAAGCCAAAGTGTCATACTCTCTGTTACAGGAATTCAGATGAAACTGTCATGATCCCAGTGCAGGTTTTTGAGCTGCACGGCAGGGGTTAATGTCTGGAGCTCAGTGCAGGTTTTGACCTGCACACCTGGGGTTAATGATTTTGGCCTCTCTTTGGTTCTGGGAGAGCTTCTTAAACCCCTGGGAAGCTCCAATCCCTGCCAGTTATACTTTTGCCTTTGGCCGAGTGTGCTGACGTCTGTGTGCCTGTGCCTGTTCGTTGCTATAGCGTGTTTATATGGTTCTGACTCAGTTCTGTTCCCCGTTGTGAGTTTGCCTGTTGATTCTGTACTACGCTACCCTCCCTGTGTATGACTCATTGCCTGTGATCTGACTACTCTCTGCTCACCCCTCTTGTACCTTGCAGCTATCTCTGTGTATGACTCATTGGCTACGTCCTGACTATCCTCCCTGTCTATGCCCCTTGGTAACTTTGTCTCGCAGTTACCCTGCTAGGAGTTCTCTTGCAGCTCCTAGCTCTCTGGAGTTTAGGCCACGCCCCTAGCAGTCACGTGCTTCAGGTCCTGCTGCTCTGAAGTGCACATCTACTCTGCTGCTGCCCGCTCCACAGGTATCTTTGAGCACAGTTCGCTTTACTCAGGACACGCGCACTGGCTCAGTGGGCAAGTTCAGTGCGGTGTTCCTGACAGAAACCTTGAATGGTGACATAAATGCACTGTGTGAACCACCCTAAGGGTCAATGCACTCCAGTATTTTATGTGTTTTTTCCCACATAAATAGCATATGAAAGCATAAGAAAATCCACAAGAAAAACCCTGTACCAATTATCATAGCTATAAATGCTTTTTTTGGTCTCTGGTTTGTGTCTTTTTTACTGTTTTTTCCTGAGCATTTTTTCCTGATTTTTGATTGGTCCTTTCTGCTCTTGTGACATCCACATCAAAAGTCATACCTACAGTTTTGCTGCAGAAATACACATAAAACGTATTTAAAAAAATAAATAAAAGCATCTCTTACAGCTGTATTTTTTAACGCGGAAAATCAGCTCCCTATTGAAGTTTATGACGGAATTTGCGTTAAAAAATGCAGTTAAAGTGCTGTGGCCTTGGCATATATTTATTAGCATCTTGGTACAGCACTCAGTGAAGAACCGCTGAAAAATCTGTGCTTTATTTTTAAATATTTCTACATCTCTACTTGTAGATGCAACCTGCTTGCAGGTTTTAACAAATGGAAGTTGTGGCATGGCTGTATTGGTGCCTGTTCCCTTTTTGTAGTGGTTCATGTGGCAGTCATGAGAAATCCAGTATAGTAGTCATTTGTAAATTGGATTGGAAGTGCACTGGGGGCGTGGCAATGCAAAAGCAGTCTAAAGGCAAGGGACACCCCCAGTGCACTTCTATCATTATTTGCATATAACTTATGTACTCGATTTTTCATGATGGGCGCATCAGGTCTCTACAAAAACAAATATACAAAATATACAACTAGTAATTTTTATTGGAGTACAAGTCATACCACTGCATTCATATGTAAAAACATGCTGATATGTTAATTATGTAGTAATTAATTATGTAGTAAAGATCCTAATATAATGAAGGCTTGCATTTCCAGTTCTGCAAACTTTAGAGATGAAATCTCCCAACAATTTGTGCATGTGTACATAGTGTACTGGGAACTGTCACCTTTATACCAGGTACTGTGCAGTTATAGTGTATGATAGAGGAACATGTTTATCTGCATTATAGGAGCTTAAACGAATCTGTCAGCAGGTTTTTTCTGCGCAATCTGACAGCAGCATGATGTAGGGTCAGAAACCCAGATACCCTGATTCCAGCGATGTACCATTTGGTTTGCTGGGTGCACCAGTTATGACAGAACTACAGTTTTCTCTGATGCAGATCTACCAGAACTCGGAAAGATGAGCCCTGTATAACCCCGTCAACACCACTGATTAGCAGCATTCTACAGTCATGGCCGAAAATGTTGGCACCCTTGAAATTGTTCCACAAAATTAAATATTTCTCTCAGAAAATGATTTTGTTATACACATTTTGCTTCCTTTGTGTGTATTGCAACAACACAAAAAGACAGAGAAAAAAAGGCAAATTGGACATAATTCCACACCAAAACCTCTGAAATGAGCAGGACAAAATTGATGGCACCTTTCCAAAATTGTGGGTAAGCAACTTTGTTTCAAACATGTGATGCTCGTTCAAACTCACCTGTAGCAAGTGACAGGTAGGGGCAATATGAAAATCACACCTGAAACATATCTCCACATATCTTCATGTTCCATTGTCCTTGGTGCACTACATAATCAAGAAGATTACAACCCATGGCACTGTAGCTAATCTCCCTAGATGTGGACGGCAGAGAAAAATTGATGAAAAGTTTCATCTCAGGATAGTCTGGTTGGTGTATAAGCAGTCCCAATCAAGTTCCAAAGAATTTCAAGCTTTCCTGCATGCTCAGGGTAAATTGGTGCCAGTGCAAACTATCGACATTTGAATAAAATGAAACACTCTAGCAGGAGACCCAGAAGGACCCCAGTGCTGACACAGAGACATGAAAAAGCTAGACTGCAGTTTGCCAAAATGTGAATAAGCCAAAATCCTTCTGGAAAGCATCTTGTGGACAGATGAGACCAAGATAGAACTTTTGGTAAAGTACATCATTCTTCTGTTTATCTAAAGCAGAATGAAGCTTCAACTGGAATTTTGGACCACTCTTCTTTTGCAAACTGCTCCAGGTCTCTCATATTTGAAGGGTGCCTTCTCCCAACAGCAATTTTAATATCTTTCCACAGGTCTTCAATAGGATTTAGATGCGAACTCATTGCTGGCCAGTTCAGAACTCTCCAGCGCTTTGTTTCCATCCATTTCTAGCTGATTGTTGAAGTATGTTTGGGGTCATTGTCCTGCTGGAAGACACATGATCTCGGACGCAAACCCAGCTATTGTTTATTATTTTACTACCTTCTTTGGGGTTATTCAATGTCAATTAGTGTTACAAATTCCTCTAGCCAATCATGCTTTTGATTCCCTGAATATATTTATTATTTTGTGCAAGGTGACCTTCCCTCACCTTATTTTTACTTTTTTCTTATAAACCATAAAAATTTCAAAATTTATTTACATTATGTTCAGAATGCCAGAGTGTTTTTTGAGATTTTCACACTTTTCATTTGTTTACAGATTGTTGGCTCAGAGACCAGCCACCACTACTAGGCAGCAGTGCTGGTTTACAGGAAAATAAGAAACGTTGAAATCAATCTTATTAGAAAATCTGTTTCTTTCTGCTCCAGGACACAGAGCCAGCTCCAGGTTTTTGTGGGCCCCGGGCTACAGAATCTCAGTGGGTCCATTTAACACATACCCTGGCGGGATTCAAAAGTTTTCATTTTGGACTGGAAGTATAGTCCTCAATACAGTATTATGGGCACCACATAGTCCTGCATACAGTATTATTGGCACCATATAGTCCTCCATACACTATTATGGGCACCACATAGTCCTCCATGCACTATTATGGGCACCACATAGTCCTACATACACAATAATGAGCACTATATTTTGCTTCATGCAGAATAATGGGCCCTATATCATGTCCATACAGAATAATGTCCCTCATATAATGGTTCATTCAGAATAATGGGCCTCATATAATGCTCCATATTGAATAATGTGCTTCATATATTGCTTCACATAGAATAATGTACCCTATATAATGCCCCATACAGAATGGACCACATATAATGCTCTATACAGTATAATGGGTCTCATACAATGTTCCATACAGAATAATGGACCCGATACAATGCTGAACACAGGATAAAGGACCCCATATAATGCTACATAAAAAGGGACCAAACTAATGCTCCATGCAGAATAATGGGCCCCATATAATGCTCTATACAGAACAAAAGGACCCCATATAATGCTCCATACAGATTAATGTACAAAAATTTGCACTCTATTGTGCTAAAGCATGTCAATGTGAAATATATGAAGTATGAATAGCTATGGCTTCTGAATACTTGAAAGAAATGAGATGCTTTGCACACAATTTGGCCATGTTATATCTGTCCGTCAACAAATATCAAGGTGGTCTCAGAAAAAACTGATGGATCCCTATCCAATGTGAATAGCTCTCTTAGGCTGGTGTCTGAATTCCTGGGTGAATGTGGAAACCTCTCAGCAATGCCTGCACTGAGGGCGGAGTGCTCGGTCAGAAAACTAACATAGAAATAACAAAAAACTGACTGGCGCATCCAAGCTAGTGAGAATAGGTGCTAACTTAGGAGCAGCTACCTCCATGTATAATATACAAAAAAGTTGCCCTCTATCGTGCTAAAGCATGTCAATGTGAAATATATGAAATATGAATAGCTATACAGCTTCTGAATACTCGAAAGAAATGAGATGCTTTGCACACAATTTGGCCAAGTTATGTCTGCCCATCAACCAACATCAAGGTGTTCTAAAAAAACTGATGAGCCCCTATCCAATATGAATAGCTCTCTTTGGCTGATGTCTGAATTCCTGGGTGACTGTGGACACCTCTCAGCAATGCCTGCATTTATGGGTTGGTAGGAACCTGATGTAATTAAAATCACCACATGAAGCCATAGAATAGGCCCCATATAATGCTCCATACAGAATGGGCCCCATATAATGCTCCATACAGAATGGGCCTTATATATTGCTTCATGCAGAATGAGCCCCATATAATGTTCCATATAGAATGGGCCTTATTTATTGCTCCATATAGAATGGGCCTCATATAATGTTCCATACAGTATGGGCCCCATATAATGCTCCATAAAGAATGGGTCCCATAAAATACTACATACATCATGGGCCCCATATAATGCTCCATACAGAATGGGCCTTATATATTGCTTCATGCAGAATGAGCCCCATATAATGTTCCATATAGAATGGGCCTTATTTATTGCTCCATATAGAATGGGCCTCATATAATGTTCCATACAGTATGGGCCCCATATAATGCTCCATAAAGAATGGGTCCCATAAAATACTACATACAGCATGGGCCCCATATAATGCTCCATACAGAATGGGCCTTATATATTGCTTCATGCAGAATGAGCCCCATATAATGTTCCATATAGAATGGGCCTTATTTATTGCTCCATATAGAATGGGCCTCATATAATGTTCCATACAGTATGGGCCCCATATAATGCTCCATAAAGAATGGGTCCCATAAAATACTACATACAGCATGGGCCCCATATAATGTACCTTTTCTGGGGCAGCTGAGAGATGGTGGTTTTAGCCTGGGGCGACAGTACCATGGCCCCTTCCTAGGCTATTAATATCAGCCTGAAGCTGTCTGCATAGCCTTTGCTGACTAGATATAGGGGGACCCTACATCATTTTTTTAGGGTCCCCTATTTTAATAACCAGTAAAGGCTAAGTATACAGTTGTGAGTTGATAGTAATTGCCTGGGAAGCTCCATGGGTATTACCCCCTTCCCAGGCTATAAACATCAGCCCCAGTTGTCAACTTTCCTTCTGCTGGTTATAAAAATTACGTGGGAGCCCACATCATTTTTTTCAGAAAAATTATCTTTTATTAATTAAATACATGTACAGTAAACACACACTGTATTAATTGTATTTGTCACAGACATCTGTATATCAACCTATTCTATTTGTATTTACCGCATCTGATCCATTTTGTCTATCCTGTTGGTTCCTGCTGTGATTTTACACTATGCGGCTGCTGGATTGTCAGCTTTTCTTCTATCTATGTAATATATATATATATATATATATATATATATATATATATATATATATATATATATATATATACACATGTCACTGACATCTATATATATATATGTATTCTACGTGTACATATCTATTCTATTTTAACCTGTCACTCTGTGATTTTTCTGTATGCAGCTGCTGAATTTCTGGCTTTTATTCTATCTTTTATATACACACAGTCAAAATTGTTGGTACCTCTTGTGTATTGACAGAAAAACCCACAATGGTCACAGAAATAACTTGAATCTAACAAAAGTAATAATAAATAAAAAATCTATGAATATGAACGAATGAGAGTCAGACATTGCTTTTCAATCATGCTTCCACAGAATTAAAAAAAAAATAAAACTCATGAAATAGACCTGGACAGAAATGATGGTACCCTTGAAAATATTGTGAAAAAAGGGACATGTTATATCAAGGTGTGTCCACTAATTAGCATCACAGATGTCTACAATATTGGAATCAGTGAGTGGGCCTGTATAGCAGGCTTTAAATACTCACTGTGCTGTTTGGTAACATGGTGTGTATCACACTCAACATGGACCAGAGGAAGTGAAGGAAAGAGTTGTCTCAGGAGATTAGAAAGAAAATTATAGACAAACATGTTAAAGGTAAAAGTTATAAGACTATCTCCAAGCAGCTTGATGTTCCTGTGACTACAGTTGCACATATTATTCAGAAATTTAAGCTCCATGGGACTGTAGTCAACCTCCCAGGATGTGGCCGCAGGAGGAAAATTGATGACAAATCAAAGAGACGGATAATGCGAATGATAACGAAAGGGCCCAGAAAAACTTCTAAACAAATTAAAGGTGAACTTCAAGCTCAAGGAACATCAGTGTAAGATCGCACCATCTGTCATTGTATGAGCATAAGTGGACTTCATGTGAGATGACTAGTGTTGAGCGATACCGTTCGATACCCAAAAATATCGTATTGGATGGTATCGCCCGATACGAAAAAAATATCGGGTATCGCCGATTCCGATACCGGAAGTCCCATTCAAATCAAATGGGACTTCCGGTATCGGAATTTAAAAAAGCCCTTTATTTCCTTGTTGGCTAATTCTACGTAATTGAAAACAAATAAGAATTATGTAGAATGTATTGTGTGAGGTGGAGGAGACATTAAAGGCATAGTGGTTTATTCAAATCACATGGCATAGCATTAATTCCAATTTTTTTTTTTCAAGACGTTCGGAGTTAAAAAGATATTGACTATGTTAACCTTTTTTATATTTTGTCAGATATGTATGTTTCACAACTTCCATGCTCTTCACCTTCTTTTGTACTTCTCCCACACTTTCTCCTTCATGATCCGCAGCAGTAGCATTTTTTCATCAACTTTTTCTTCACCTTATTCATCTTCTTCTTCTTCATCTTCTTCCCATTAATTTTTTTTTTCCATTCTTAATATTCTTCTTATTCAGCTATTATTAATTTTAATATGCTATTTCTTCATCTTCTTCCTATTCTTCTTTGTCTTCATTTTCTTATGGTGACAGGCATTCCTGTAGTACTTATCTATAAAAGTTATAAGATTACACCTTACGTTCTGCCTGTCACTAAAGATTTACAACAGGATTTGTCCGCATTCAGTTTGACCTGCAGCAGCAGGCATTTTCCAGGGGCACCACGAGGAGGAACGGACTCACCCCCATTTACTGCTTAGTCTTCTTCTGCTTATAATTTTGATTTCTTCTATGCTGATTTTTAGTCTTATGCTTAATGTTCTTCTGCTTTCTGTTCTTCTGCTTTTGCTTCTTCTGCTTCTTGTTCTTCTGTCTTTTGTTCTGTATCTTGGTGGTTGTCTTCATGTTCTTTGTCCTCTTGGTCTTATTATTTAGGGTCATATTTCTGGTCTTCTTTGGTGTGGTCTTCAGGGTCGTTGTCTTCAGGGTCGTCGTCATGGAGATCAATAAGGATTACCAAAGACAATTTAAAAAAGCTTGATCTTGGAAATGTAGCAGAAGGTACAAGAAGGCTGAGAAACTGGCGAGAACCAGCAGACAGTGCTGGCACCCGGATGGGTAGCAGAAGGAACAAGAGCCAATGGCACTACCGAGGACCAACTGACGGTGCTGGACCACGGTTACTAAGCAGAAGGTACCTGTGCTAAAAAGCACTACCAAGGACCAGCTGACGGTGCTGGACCTTGGATACCGAGATGGAGGCACCTAGGCCAAAGGCTGTGGCAAGAACCAGCAGACAGTGCTGGCACCCGGATGGGTAGCAGAAGGAACAAGAGCCAATGGCACTACCGAGGACCAACTGACGGTGCTGGACTACGGTTACTAAGCAGAAGGTACCTGTGCTAAAAAGCACTACCAAGGACCAGCTGACGGTGCTGGACCTTGGATACCGAGATGGAGGCACCTAGGCCAAAGGCTGTGGCGAGAACCAGCAGACAGTGCTGGCACCCGGATGGGTAGCAGAAGGAACAAGAGCCAATGGCACTACCGAGGACCAACTGACGGTGCTGGACCACGGTTACTAAGCAGAAGGTACCTGTGCTAAAAAGCACTACCAAGGACCAACTGACGGTGCTGGACCTCGGATACCGAGATGGAGGTACCTAGGCCAAAGGCTCTGGCGAGAACCAGCAGACAGTGCTGGCACCCGGATGGGTAGCAGAAGGAACAAGAGCCAATGGCACTACCGAGGACCAACTGACGGTGCTGGACCACGGTTACTAAGCAGAAGGTACCTGTGCTAAAAAGCACTACCAAGGACCAACTGATGGTGCTGGACCTCGGATACCAAGATGGAGGCACCTAGGCCAAAGGCTGTGGCGAGAACCAGCAGACAGTGCTGGCACCCGGATGGGTAGCAGAAGGAACAAGAGCCAATGGCACTACCGAGGACCAACTGACAGTGCTGGACAACGGTTACTAAGCAGATGGTACCTGTGCTAAAAAGCACTACCAAGGACCAGCTGACGGTGCTGGACCTCGGATACCAAGATGGAGGCACCTAGGCCAAAGACTGTGGTGAGAACCAGCAGACAGTGCTGGCATCCGGATGGGTAGCAGAAGGAACAAGAGCCAATGGCACTACCGAGGACCAACTGACGGTGCTGGACCACGGTTACTAAGCAGAAGTTACCTGTGCTAAAAAGCACTACCAAGGACCAGCTGACGGTGCTGGACCTCGGATACCGAGATGGAGGCACCTAGGCCAAAGGCTCTTGTGAGAACCAGCAGACAGTGCTGGAACCCGGGTGGGTAGCAGAAGGTACCCATTCAAAGCAAAGTAGCCAGGCCGCAAGCCGGCCGCAGTTACCGAAACCCACAGTCCTACAGGGGGTCCATGTCCCATTGGCACTACGGATCCAGCCTTCAGTGCCAGTTCCCGCAGCCCACATAGGAGTCACCTAAACTGCAGGTACCGTAGAGTCGGCTAACCCGGCCGCAAGACGACAGGACAACGGATTGGTGGCATAGTGACCTTGACACTACCCGGAAACAGCAGGCGTGCTGAAAACAGACTGGGCAACAGGGAGTACCCGTGCCAAAGACACTGCCGAGAACCAGCTGACGGTGCTGGAACCCAGATGGGTAGCAAAAGCTACAAGAGCCAATGGCACTACTGAGGAACAGCTGACGGTGCTGGACCACGGTTACTAGGCAGGAGGTACCTGTGCTAGAAAGCACTACCAAGGACCAGCTGACGGTGCTGGACTTCGGATACCGAGATGGAGGCACCTAGGCCAAAGGCTCTGGCGAGAACCAGCAGACAGTGCTGGAACCCGGGTGGGTAGCAGAAGGTACCCATTCAAAGCAAAGTAGCCAGGCCGCAAGCCGGCCGCAGTTACCGAAACCCACAGTCCTACAGGGGGTCCATGTCCCATTGGCACTATGGATCCAGCCTTCAGTGCCAGTTCCCGCAGCCCACATAGGAGTCACCTAAACTGCAGGCACCGTAGAGTCGGCTAACCCGGCCGCAAGACGACAGGACAACGGATTGGTGGCATAGTGACCTTGACACTACTCGAAAACAGCAGGCGTGCTGAAAACAGGCTGGGCAACAGGGAGTACCCGTGCCAAAGACACTGCCGAGAACCAGCTGACGGTGCTGGAACCCAGATGGGTAGCAAAAGCTACAAGAGCCAATGGCACTACCGAGGAACAGCTGACGGTGCTGGACCACGGTTACTAGGCAGGAGGTACCTGTGCTAGAAAGCACTACCAAGGACCAGCTGACGGTGCTGGACTTCGGATACCGAGATGGAGGCACCTAGGCCAAAGGCTCTGGCGAGAACCAGCAGACAGTGCTGGAACCCGGGTGGGTAGCAGAAGGTATCCATTCAAAGCAAAGTAGCCAGGCCGCAAGCCGGCTGCAGTTACCGAAACCCACAGTCCTACAGGGGGTCCATGTCCCATTGGCACTATGGATCCAGCCTTCAGTGCCAGTTCCCGCAGCCCACATAGGAGTCACCTAAACTGCAGGCACCGTAGAGTCAGCTAACCCTGCCGCAAGACGACAGGACAATGGATTGTTGGCATAGTGACCTTGACACTACCCGGAAACAGCAGGCGTGCTGAAACCAGGCTGGGCAACAGGGAGTACCCGTGCCAAAGACACTGCCGAGAACCAGCTGACGGTGCTGGAACCCAGATGGGTAGCAAAAGCTACAAGAGCCAATGGCACTACCGAGAAACAGCTGACGGTGCTGGACCACGGTTACTAGGCAGGAGGTACCTGTGCTAGAAAGCACTACCAAGGTCCAGCTGACTGTGCTGGACTTCGGATACAGAGATGGAGGCACCTAGGCCAAAGGCTCTGGCGAGAACCAGCAGACAGTGCTGGAACCCGGGTGGGTAGCAGAAGGTACCCATTCAAAGCAAAGAAGCCAGGCCGCAAGCCGGCCGCAGTTACCGAAACCCACAGTCCTACAGGGGGTCCATGTCCCATTGGCACTATGGATCCAGCCTTGAGTGCCAGTTCCCGCAGCCCACATAGGAGTCACCTAAACTGCAGGCACCGTAGAGTCGGCTAACCCGGCCGCAAGACGACAGGACAACGGATTGGTGGCATAGTGACCTTGACACTACGTGGAAACAGCTGGCGTGCTGTAACCAGGCTGGGCAACAGGGAGTACCCATGCCAAAGACACTGCCGAGCACCAACTGGCATTGTTGGAGCCCAGGGACAATCATGGTGCAGGCCGAGGCCTACCTGGTGGCATTTTTTGATTATTTGTAGGCTACAACAGACTGTCAACGTGCTCCAATTAGGCATCTGTCTCCACTCTGTTTCCAGGATTTCACATAACCACCAACACCGCCAGTTTATGCATACAGCAGCCGTCTGCCCAATCCACACGTGTTCCTGTGTTACTGGGGTTCTGTAACGTCAGCAGATCCCCTGATGTGTGTCTGCCACTGTCTCCTGCTCTGTCCACGTTCCCACCGCTTGCAGTGGGAAGGTGGACAGCGCAGGAGACAGTGGCGGACACACATTGGGGTATCTGCTGACGTTACAGAACCCCAGTAACACAGGAACACGTGTGGAATGCGTGGACGGCAACTGTGAGCAGGAACTGGCGGTGTTGGAGGTCAGGGGAAATATTAGTGACAGAGTGGAGACAGAGGCCAAATCAGAGAATGTTTAAATCTGAAGTAGTTACAATTTGGAGGCAGCAGCACTTTGCCCTCCACACAGCAGGGGATCAGCTGACGTTACTGAACCCCACTTGCACATGAACGAGTGTGTTTTTCTGTGTGGACAGCACTTCTGAGCACCAACTAGCGTTGTTGGAGTCCAGGGAGAACCAGGGTGCAGGCCGAGGCCTACTTGGTGGCAGTTTTAGATTGTTTGTAGGCTACAACAGACTGTCAATGTGCTCCAATTAGGCATCTGTCTCCACTCTGTTTCCAGGATTTCACGTGACCACCAACACCGCCAGTTTATGCGTACAGCAGCCGTCTGCCCAATCCACACGTGTTCCTGTGTTACTGGGGTTCTGTAATGTCAGCAGATCCCCTGATGTGTGTCTGCCACTGTCTCCTGCTCTGTCCACATTCCCACCGCTTGCAGTGGGAAGGTGGACAGCGCAGGAGACAGTGGCGGACACACATTGGGGGATCTGCTCACGTAACAGAACACCAGGAACACAGGAACAAGTATGGAATGCGTGGACGGCAACTGTGAGCAGGAACTGGCGGTGTTGGAGGTCAGGGAAAATACTAGAGACAGAGTGGAGACAGAGGCCAAATCAGAGAATGTTTAAATCTGAAGTAGTTACAATTTGGAGGCAGCAGCACTTTGCCCTCCACACAGCAGGGGATCAGCTGACGTTACCGAACCCCACTTACACATGAACGAGTGTGTTTTTCTGTGTGGACAGCACTTCCGAGCACCAACTGGCGTTGTTGGAGCCCAGGGACAATCATGGTGCAGGCCGAGGCCAACTAGGAGCCAAGTGTAAATCGGAGTTATTTTGACTTTGGAGGCAGCAGGAGAGTTTGCCGTACACACAGCAGGGGATCAGCCGATGTTACCGACCCCCACTTTCACATGAACAAGTGTTTTTTTCTGTGTGGACAGCACTTCCGGCAACAACTGACGATGTTGGAGCCCAGGGATAGTCATTTTGTAGGCTGAGGCCTACTTGGAGGCAGTTTAAGATAAGACGTTGTTTGAATTTGGAGGCAGCAGCAGTTTGCCCTCCACACAGCAGGGGATCAGCTGACGTTACCGAACCCCACTTTCACATGAACAAGTGTTTTTTTCTGTGTGGACAGCACTTCCGAGCACCAACTAGCGTTGTTGGAGCCCAGGGAGAACCAGGGTGCAGGCCGAGGCCTACTAGGAGCCAGGTGTAAAGCTGAGGTATTTTGACTTTGGAGGGAGCAGGACACTTTGCCCTCCACACAGCGGGGGGTCAGCTGACGTTACCGAACCCCACTTTCACATGAACAAGTGTTTTTTTCTGTGTGGACAGCACTTCCGAGCACCAACTAGCGTTGTTGGAGCCCAGGGACAATCAGGGTGCAGGCCGAGGCCTACTTGGTGGCAGTTTTTGATTGTTTGTAGGCTACAACAGACTGTCAACGTGCTCCAATTAGGCATCTGTCTCCACTCTGTTTCCAGGATTTCACGTGACCACCAACACCGCCAGTTTATGCGTACAGCAGCCGTCTGCCCAATCTACACGTGTTCCTGGGTTACTGGGGTTCTGTAATGTCAGCAGAGCCCCTGATGTGTGTCTGCCACTGTCTCCTGCTCTGTCCACATTCCCACCGCTTGCAGTGGGAAGGTGGACAGCGCAGGAGACAGTGGTGGACACACATTGGGGGATCTGCTGACGTTACAGAACCCCAGTAACACAGGAACACGTGTGGAATGCGCGGATGGCAACTGTGAGCAGGAACTGGTGGTGCTGGAGGTCAGGGGAAACACTAGAGACAGAGTGGAGACAGAGGCCAAATCAGAGAATGTTTAAATCTGAAGTAGTTATAATTTGGAGGCAGCAGCAGTTTGCCCTCCACACAGCAGGGGACCAGCTGACGTTACTGACCCCCACTTTCACATGAACGAGAGTTTTTTTCTGTGTGGACAGCACTTCCGAGTACCAACTAGCGTTGTTGGAGCCCAGGAACAATCAGGGTGCAGGCCGAGGCCTACTAGGAGCCAGGTGTAATGCTGAGGTATTTTGACTTTGGAGGGAGCAGGACACTTTGCCCTCCACACAGCAGGGGATCAGCTGACGTTACTGACCCCCACTTTCACCTGAACAAGTGTGTTTTTCTGTGTGGACAGCACTTCCGAGCACCAACTAGCGTTGTTGTAAGCCAGGGAAAATCAGGTAGTAGGCCGAGGCCTACTTGGAGCCAGGTGTAAATCTGAGGTTGTTTGACTGTGGAGGGAGCAGGACACTTTGCCGTACACACAGCAGGGGATCAGCTGACGTTACCGAACCACACTTACACATGAGTGAGTGTTTTGTCTGTGCGGACAGCACTTATGAGCACCAACTGGCGGTGTTGGAGCCCAGGGAGAATCAGGTAGTAGGCCGAGGCCTACTTGGTGGCAGTTTGCGATTGTTTCTAGACTACTACTAACTGTCAACGTACTCCAATTAGGCCTCTGTCTTCACTCTGTTTCGAGTATTTCCTCTGGCTTCCAACCACACCAGTTGCTGCTCTGAAATGCAGTCTGCACAACCCACACTAGTTCCTGTGTTACTGGGGTTCTGTAACAGCAGCTTCTCCCTAGAGGTGAGTCAGGCAATGTCTCCTGTTCTGTCCACATTTCCACTACAAGTAGTGGGAATGTAGACAAAGCAGGAGACATTGCCGTGCTCACCTCTGGAGATGAGCAGATGTTACAGGACCCAGGTAACACAGGAACAAGTGTGGATTGTGCAGACGGCACTTGAGAGCAGAAACAGGTGGTGTTGTAGGCCGGAGGAAATACTCAAAACAGAGTGGAGACAGAGGGCAAATCAGAGAACATATTAAATCAGAGGTAGTCAGAAGTTGTAGGCAGCAGGAGAGTTTGCCGTACACACAGCTGGGGACCGTGTGCGACGGTCTGTTACCACACCACCTGCAGCACTAAAGACACGTTCCGATAATACACTGGCAGCAGGGCAAGCCAGCACCTCCAATGCATACTGGCTAAGCTCTGGCCATGTATCCAGCTTAGAGACCCAATACTTGAATGGGGAAGAGCCGTCTGGGAGAACACTAACAGGGTACGACAAGTAGTCTGTCACCATCTAACGGAAACGTTGCCTCCTGCTGACTGGAGCCGTCTGTGATGGTGTAGCCGTTTGTGGCGGTCCCACAAAACTTTTCCACATTTGGGCCATACTGGCCTTGCCTTGTCCTGCGGCACTGCCTCTGCTACCTCTTTGTGCTGAGCTTCCTCCACTGCCTCTACCCACATGGCTGCTTTGAAAAGCACCACCAGCAACACTTGCAGGGGGAATGGAGAACATGATGGCCTGCACAAGTGTTTCTTGGTACTCCCGCATTTTTCGCTCCCGGTTCAACTGTGGTATGAGGCTTTGTAAGTTGTCCCGGTAGCGAGGATCTAGGAGGGTGTACACCCAATAATCAGCCGTGTGGAGAATGTTGGCGATGCGGCGGTCATTTAACAAGCACTGCAGCATGAAATCAACCATGTGCTGCAGACTGCCAACTGGACCGGAAACGCTGTCCCCAGCTTGAGGCAGCATCTCTGCCTGCTCAGCATCACCCCACCCTCGCTGTACACACTGACTACTAGAGCCTTGTGTACCTCCCTCCTCTGGAGAGATGTGTTCCTCCTCCTCCATTGACTCCTCGTCATCCTCCTCACTAAGTGTCCCCTGCCTGGGCCTTTGTGTGGAATCACGTTGCGCAGACTTGCCAGAAGCAGATGGCATTTCTGACTGCTCATCCTCGACCTCTTCAAAAACCTCCTCACTTAGTGCTTGTAAGGTTTTTTGAAGCAGACAGATGAGGGGGACAGTCATGCTGATTAGTGCATCATCTGCACTGGCCATCCGCGTGGAGTCATCGAAGACACGCAAAACTTGGCAGATGTCCCTCATAGTGGCCCACTCAGTGGTGGTGAAGTGTGTCCGGCGCACAGTGCGACTTGTTTGCGCCTGATGCAGCTGGTACTCCATTACTGCTGCCTGATGCTCACACAACCGCTCCAACATATGTAACGTTGAATTCCACCTGGTGGGGAGGTCACATATGATGCGATGTTCTGGCAGGCGGAATCGGCGTTGCAGAGATGCAATGCGCGATCTTGCCATGCTGGAACGCCGCAAGTGAGCACACTCTAGGCGAACCTTGTGCAGCAGTGCATCAAGATCCGGATAGTCCCTCAGAAAGCTCTGCACGACCAAATTGAGCACGTGTGCCAGACATGGTATGTGAGTGAGGTTGCCTAGGCCCAGAGCTGCCACTAGATTTCGGCCATTGTCACTCACTACCAAACCTGGCTGGAGATTCGCTGGCACAAATCACACATCGCTCTCCTGCTTGATGGCATTCCAGAGCTCCTGTGCTCTGTGGCTCCGATTCCCCAAAGAAATGAATTTAAGGACGGCCTGTTGACGTTTGGCCACACCTGTGCTCATATCTGGCCTAACAGGCTCATGCAGTGCTGATTCCGAGGAACTAGAGTAGGAGGAGGACTCAATATGTTCAGACTGCATTCCTGCAATCCTTGGAGTTGGCAGAATACGTACAGAGCCACTCTCCAGATCTGTACCCGGCTCCACAACATTGACCCAATGGGCAGTGAGGGAAAGGTATCGTCCCTGTCCATGGCTACTGGTCCACGCATCGGTGGTCAGGTGGACCTTGCTACTGACGGCATTTAGTAGCGCATTTTTAATTTTTCCCTCCACATGCTTTTGCAGGGCAGGGACAGCTTGCCTGCTGAAATAAAAGTGGCTGGGCACATTGTATTGTGGAACTGCCAATGACATAAAGTTCCGGAAGGTGTCAGTCTCCACCAGCCTGAATGACAGCATCTCAAGGGCCAGTAGTTTGGCAATGCCGGCATTCAGAGCCAGTGCTCGGGGATGGTTTGCCGAGTATGGCCGCTTTTTCTCCCATGCCTGTGCTACCGATTGCTGGTGAGTGACCTGGGAGTGTGCTGATGACTGCGAACGTGGTTCAGTGGGTGGAATTTCACTGGGTCTCTGGACAACAGTGGCAGTGGTTCTTCCATGGCGTTCCAGTGAGGAAGCCGAATCAGCTGTGTGTGAGCTGGAGGAAGAGGCCCCAACACGAGCTGAAGAGATGGTAGGTGCTGCTGAAGGTTGGCCTACATCTTCAGTGTGTCTGTGTAACTCCACCTCGTGCTTGGTATGCACATGTTTCCACATATTTGTGGTATTGAGGTTGGTCACATTTTTCCCTCGTTTCACTTTCTGATGACACAGCTTGCATTTGACAAAGCAAATGTCATCTGCAACTGTGTCAAAAAAACGCACTGCAAGTCCTGGGAGCGCCCGTTTTGTGTTTTGGAAGAGGATTGCTCCTCACGGGTGCCAAAGTGGAGGCTACAGGCAACCAAGTCTGCCCCCGCCCTCTCCCTCCTCTTTTGGCCGTTCGGGGAATCTCTTCCTCAGAGCTGCTCCCATCACCTTCCTGTGGCTGACGCCATGATGGGTCAAGGACCTCATCATCTCCATTCTCCTCTTCAAGCACAGGCTGGTCCTGGGTTGTCTCGCCAGCACCGTACGCACCAGAAATTGGCAACTGAGTCTCATCATCATCAGATGAGCACTGAGGTGTGCTGACAATAGGCACTGGCCCACCCGCCTCTTCAGATTCAGAGGGACAAAGCAGTTGCGCATCACTGCATACTCCCTCTTCTTCACGCTCTAGAATGCTGCTTGGCTGGCCACCTCTTTCCAAGCCAACAGATTCTGAGAACAGAAGTAAAGATTGAGATGGCTCCTGTCCTGGGCTCTCAGACTGCCTGGGCAATTTGGCAGGTGGTGAAGAGACAGATGGTTGCTCTTCAGTGCTCTGGCCTTGGGAGGATGCGGATGTCATTGAAGTGGATGAGTTAGCTGCCATCCATCCGACAACGGCTTCAATTTGTTCGTCACGCAGCAGTGGGGTACGGTGAGGTCCTACAAAGCTGCGCATGAAGGACTGTTGCCTGGTAAAAGTGGGGGATGCCGGGTCACTGGTGGCCGCAGCAGACACCGAATCCCCACGTCCTCTCCCTGCTGAATCCCCCCGTCCTCTCCCTGCTGAAACTCCATGGCCACGACCACATGCCTTACTCCCTGCCTTCTTCATCTTGGTAGACTGATAAAGATAGGCAGAAAAGTAAAAAAGGGGTGGCTTAGTGTTCTTATTCCTGAACACCTGCTAACCAGTATAAGAAACACTATTTTGGCTAAGAGTGTGTGTACTACACTTTAATATGATCTAATGTGGCCTAGACAACTGTAAAGTGCAGTGTTTGGTGAACTTTATTTCCTTTTCTTTGGGGGGGGAGGAAGAAAAGTATGTGACCAAAGTTTGAAAGCTATAGTATCACAAACTTTTTGGAGCGATTACAATGCAGGAAGCTAACCTACAATGCAATTGATGAGGCTCCAAAAAATAGGGTGATACTAGTCTGGCTGGCCCTGAAGGGCACAAGCCAGCAAAAAGGCTCCTCTATCTAATCCTATATAGTGTTTGCAACCAACCAATGACAATGGATGCGGTTGGAAGCACACTAATATAGAAGCAAAAATCTGGCTATATTAGCTGCAAAAAAAGGACTATGTATGAGGCAGTGACGTACGCTGAGCGGACTACAGCTAGCGGTGACTGTAGAACACACTGCAACGTAAGCTGCACTCACACACAGAGAGACCTATCAGACAGCCAAAAACAGTGCAGAGAAATGGGCTATAGCACTGAAAGACTGCTGAAAGGCTCCGCTGTCCACTCCTTTAGTGTTTGCAACCAACGTATATGGATACGTATGGAAGCACACTATAGAGGAGAAAAAAAAAGCAGCAATAAAAGAAAAATGTGTATGAGGCAGAGACACACGCTGGCCGGCCTACAAGCAGACGTGCCTGCAGGACACACTACACAGCGTGGGTCTGCACTCACACAGCCCTTGCAGACAGCTATTAAAACAGCGCTGCTGGGCTACAAAAATGCTACAGTGGTGGATTATGTAGCCTGGGTAGAGCAATAGATATTTTGGATGATCGCTATTTCTAACTGTCCCTCACAGTCTTCAACAGCAGCCTGTCCCTAACTGAATTCACAGCAGAGTGACCAGAAATGGCGGCTGCAGCGGTTTTTATAGTGCATCATGACATCATTTCAGCAGCCAATCACAGCCATGCCAGTAGTTAACATGCCTACATGCCTAACAGGATGTGCCCACACTTCTGAGGATCCCCATTGGCTGAATCAAATCGAGCGGGCTCCTAGCATTATGGGAACTTCCGATTCCGGTATTCGATATGAAAAAAGTATCGGAATTCCAATACAGCTGATATCGGCCGATACCCGATACTTGCGGTATCGGAATGCTCAACACTAGAGACGACCAAGGAGGACACCATTGTTGAAAAAAATCATAAAAAAGCCAGACTGTCACGGTCACGTGTGTCTGGACGCAAGTACCGCAAGGCGAACCCATATGACACACGTGACCCTGGATACACCACCTCCAGTGGGGCTAATTTAAATAATAACACATGCAGCTGGATACACCGCCTCCAACTGGTGAATTTAGATATTACACGTATATATAAAGTAGTCTGGAAACACCGCCTCCAGTAAGGCAAATTTAAATAATAAAGGGGAACCTGTGTAACATTAACAACGGTGGGCCCTGCGATAGGGAATAGGGACGTGGAGACCTCCTGCACTCCCCTGAGCCAGAGTCCCTGCACTCCTAACGTTCCCTACGCTGGTTCCGCACCGGGCGACGCACAGGAACCTTAAAACCCTGACTCGCCCTGACCCTAAACCCTCACTAGGGAATTGGTTGGTGCGGAAACTAATCCCACCACTGCACTAAACACACACAAGGGAAAATAACAATACAGGGGGAACACCACTTAGCTTTGCTCTGTTGCGTACGCTCCTAGCAACAGAGCCCACCACCGGCGTGCATCTTCTCCTCCACCCGGATCCATCACCACAACCGGATCCATAACCATAGTGCAGCTTTGGAGCAGAGTCCACCACCAGTTGCAGCTGCCCAGTAAACAGAGTCCCAAAGATGAGTCCAGCTTCTGCCAAAAAGTCCAGCATGCTTGAGTCCAGTTTTCAGCAACCAAGTCCAGCATGCTGAGTGCAACTCTCACCGTTGTCGCCACTCCACCGAGCCATGCAAGCACCTCCTGCTGACACCATAAACTGCGACTCCACTACGCCATGCTAGCCCTCCATGCAGACTCCATAGCTGACTCAACCCCTCTGGCTGGGCTGCCCAGGACTCTCATTCAGCTCCTTCTCTTACCCGGGCTTCCTTGAGAATGTCTAACTCACAATATCACCAACAGTTATCAAACACACCTGAACTCTTTTATAGAGCCTCACACCTGATTTGTAATTAAGTGCACATTAAACCAAAGAAACTAAAGTGCACTACCGCTCACCACCACCGGGGCAACTTAGAATGAACGACACCACGTGTAATAATTCTAATGGCCACCGGGGGCAATCAACCCACTTTGGCAACCAGCCAAGGGAAAAAAGTTCACTTTGTCCATTTACTTGTTAGATCCACCTTGGATCATGACAGTACCCCCTCCTTAATGAGGGGCCTCTGGACCCTCAAGACCACTTCTCATCAGGGAAACACCTACAGCGGGGATGCCCAGATCCTGGGTTCACCCCACCACCACCTGAAACTACAGGTCTATGACAAACGCACCGCTGGTATTGGCAATACATGTTCTGGAGGCACCACTCATCTCCACAGTGCCGACCTGGGGAATGAGTTTATGTATGTGTATGTTTGCTATGAGCTGATCAGACTCCACAACACACTTCCACAAGATGTTTTTTGGTGGCCACCCATACATGCTCGTTCACCCACAGGTCCGGATCTGAACGTTTATTGCCACACATTCGTTTGTCATATTTTGGTGACCTCATTCTGGACTCGACAACAGAGGTATCCCCCTGCTGTCACCACACTCACACCCCCGCTATTCACCAAGGGACACCACCCTCCAACCCTTTCACCATGAGGTCTGCGCCTCCCAGGGTTGGATAATGGCGAGGGTTGAGATTTGTCCCTACTCCCCCGCAGCACACCTGCTGCTCACACCTGGAGAAGGGGACATGAATATGGAGGAAATATTCACTCGCTGGTTGCCTCCACACGACCAGGAGGCGGCGGCTTCTTCGGTGGTATAGAAGATTTGGCGTGAGCCCCACGGACAATAACGCCAGTCTGCTCACTACAGGGACGAACCCCTTCACCTCGGGGAACCCCAGAGTGTACCATGGGGATCACCAACTCCACCCACCTGTCTGGGTATGTCCGCCTGTATGAACAAGTCCCGCTCCCCAGCAGCGACTCTAGGGGGCACTTTGCCAGAGCCGCAGGGAAATGGAGGAAAAATACACTCGCTGGTTGCCTCCACACGACCAGGAGGGGGCAGCTTCTTCAATGGTATGGAAGATTTGGCGTGAGCCCCGCGGACTATACACCAGTTTGCTCACTACAGGGATGTACCCCTTCACCTTGGGGAATACCAGGCAGCTCCGTGGGGCACCAACTCCTCGCACCTGCCTGGGTACCTGCGCATGCATGAGCAAGTCCCACTCCCCAGCAGCGACTCTAGGGGCTTTTTGCCAGACCGCAGCCGCCATTTGATTTTCTGGTTGAGCCCAAGGAAAGGCCCCAGACCCTGATAACTACTGCTGCAGCGGCTCTAACACACCATGCCACTCCTCACTCACCTCAGTGTGGCCCGGCAGCAATTACTCAGCGGTCTCCACATGGCCAAGGCTCACCAGAAAAAAAAGTAGGGTTGGTGATATTGTGAGTTAGTCATTCTCAAGGAAGCCTGGGTGAGAGAAGGAGCTGAATGAGAGTCCTGGGCAGCCCAGCCAGAGGGGTTGAGTCAGCTATGGAGTCTGCATGGAGGGCTGGCATGGCGTGGTGGAGTCGCAGTTTATGGTGTCAGCAGGAGGTGCTTGCATGGCTTGGTGGAGTGGCGACAATGGTGAGAGTTGCACTCAGCATGCTGGACTTGGTTGCTGAAAACTGGACTCAAGCATGCTGGACTTTTTGGCAGAAGCTGGACTCATCTTTGGGACTCTGTTTACTGGGCAGCTGCATCTGGTGGTGGACTCTGCTCCAAGGCTGCACTATGGTTATGGATCCGGTTATGGTGATGGATCCGGGAGGAGGAGAAGATGCACGCAGGTGGTGGGCTCTGTTGCTAGGAGCGTACGCAACAGAGCAAAGCTAAGTGGTGTTCCCCATGTATTGTTATTTTCCCTTGTGTATGTTTAGTGCAGTGGTGGGATTAGTTTCCGCACCAACCAATTCCCTAGTGAGGGTTTAGGGTCAGGGCGAGTCAGGGTTTTAAGGTTCCTGTGCGTCGCCCGGTGCAGAACCGGCATAGGGGATGTTAGGAGTGCAGGGACTCTGGCTCAGGGGAGTGCAGAAGGTCTCCACATCCCTATTCCCTATCGCAGGGCCCACCATTGTTAATGTTACCCAGGTTCCCCTTTATTATTTAAATTTGCCTTACTGGAGGTGGGGTTTCCAGAATTCTTTATATATACGTGTAATATCTAAATTCGCCAGTTGGAGGCGGTGTATCCAGCTGCACGTGTTATTACTTAAATTCGCCCCACTGGAGGTGGTGTATCCAGGGTGACTGTGACACAGACTGGAATTTGCCAAACTACTTGTTGAAAAGCCACACAGCTTCAGGGAGAATGTCCTATGGACAGATGAGACAAAAATGGAAATTTTTAGCAAGACACATCAGCTCTATATTCACAGATGGAAAATTGAAGCTTATCAAGAAAAGAACACTGTTCCTACTGTGAAACATGGAGGAGGCTCTGTTATGTTCTGGGGCTGCTTAGCTGCATCTTGCACAGGGTGTCTAGACTCTGTGCAGGGTACAATGAAATTTCAAGGCTAACAAGGGATTCTAGAGAGAAATGTGCTGCCCAGTGTCAGAAAGCTTGGTCTCAGTCGCAGGTCATGGGTGTTGGAACAGGATAATGACCCAAAACACACAGCTAAACGCACACAAGAATGGCTAAGAGGAAAACATTGGATTATTTTGAAGTGGCCTTCTATGAGCCCTGACCTAAATCCTATTGAGCATCTTTGGAAAGAGCTGAAACATTTAACCTTCAAACACGAGACAACAGGAGCAGTTTGCTCTTGAAGCGTGGGCCAGCATACCTGTCTAGAGGTACAGAAGTCTCATTGACAGTTACAGGAATCGTTTGCAGTGATTGCCTCAAAAGGTTGTGCAACAATATATTAAGTTAAGGTTATCATCATTTCTGTCCAGGCCTATTTCATGAGTTTTATTTTTATAAAAATTCTGTGTAAGCATGGTTGAAAAGCAATGTCTGACTTTCACTTGTTCATTTTCATAGATTTTTTATTTATTATTACTTTTGTCCTATACAAATTATTTCTGTCCCCATTGTGGGATTTTCTGTCATTAAACAAGGGGTACCGACAATTTTGGTATACAGCTCTGGCAAAAATTAAGAGACCACTGCACAGTTTTTTAAAAATCAGCTTCTCTACATGTCTGACAGCCATTCCATTCCAGTGTCAGTTGAACTCCAACCAGAGTACACCTCATTCAACTTAATATGCTTCTGATTAGATGATCACCTGAACCAAATCTTATTTAACGAAGGAAAGTATAAAAACCCTGCTCTGGTGTTCACAATCCTCTTGCAATAGGACAAGCTGGCTGGCAAAACAAGTGCTAGTAATATCCAAAAAGTAATAGGAATGAAAAAATAACTTTTAACCATGCCAATGGAGTTGAAAAGTCTTGAGTGAGGAATAGAATGGCTCAATTCTGGCTTTACTAGCAGAGGGATGCAGTGAGCATCATGTTGCCTCCATCCTTAAAATTTTTAAGACGGCAGTCCATTACAACAAGGTCAAGCAGCAGATATTGGAGACAACAAAGCTACAGACCGGCAGAGGGCAAAAACGGGATGACGGTCATCTTATTTGAATGTCACTCAGCAACCGCGGGATGACATCAAGTGACAGACAAAAGGAATGCTCAAATGGCAGCTGGGGTGAAGTGCACTGCAAGAACAGTTCGTAACAGGCTCCTAGAGGCAGGGCTCAAGTTATGTACAGCTAGAAAAAAGCCTTTCATCAATGAGATGCAAAGGAGAGCCAGGCTGAAGTTTGCCAAATACCATGAGGATTGGATCATAGAGGACTGGAGTAAAGTAATCTTCTCTGTTGAGTCTAAATTTCTGCTTTGCCCAACACCTGGTCGTCTAATGGTGAGACGGAGATCTGGAGAGGCGTACAAGCCACAGTATCTTGCACCCACTGTGAAATTTGGTGGAGGATCAGTAATGATCTGGGGATGCTTCAGCAAGGCTGTAATTGGGCAGGTTAATCTTTGCGAAGGGCTTATGAACCAAGCCGCATACAAGGTTATCCTGGAAAAACAGTTGATACCTTCTGCTCAGGCAATGTTCCCCAACTCCAAGGACTGTTTTTTCCAGCAGGACAATATGCCATTACACACAGCTAGGTCAATCAATGTGTGGATGAAGGACCACTGCACCAAATCCCTGTCATGGCTAGCCAAATCTCCAGACCTGAAACCCAATGAAAACCTCTAGAATGTAATCAAAAGTTAGATGGATAGTCACAAGCCATCAAACAAAGAAGAACTGCTTACATTTTTGTACCAGGAGTGGCATAAGGTCACTCAAAAGCAGTGTGAAAGACTGATGGAAAGCATGCCAAGACGCGTGAAAGCTGTGATTAAAAATCATGGTTATTCCACAAAATATTGATTTCTGAACACTTCCTGAGTTAAAACATTAGTATTGCTGTTTCTAAATGGTTATGAACTTGTTTTCTTAGCATTTATTTGAGGTCTGCAAGCTGTGCATTTTTTTGTTATTTTGACCATTTCTCATTTTCTGAAAATAATTACAAAATTTAGTGCTTTCAGTGCTTTCAAATTCGAAGACATGTTATCAGTAGTTTATAGAAAAAAAATGAGCAATTTACATTTTATTCAAAAATATACATATAAAGAGAAAAATCAGACAAACTGAACATTTTGAAGTGGTCTCTTAATTTTTGCCAGAGCTGTAAATATGTGTGTGTGTGTGTGTGTATATGTGTGAATATTTCCTTTGAAAGCAATGTGTAAATGACATAGAGAATTTCTCTATGTAAAAGTACAGGTTAAAATCACATTGGAATCAGATAGCAATCGCACTGCATTGCATGTAAATCGGATGGTAGGTGTGAAAAATCGGATTGTAGTTGCATCACACTCGTGCGACCCTCGGCAGGGAGACTCGGACTAATTTTTCATATGTTTAGTGTGACTACGGCCATACTGTAGCTTCAGCAGAACATGCAGCATGTCTGTGGCTGTCTCTCGCTTCTCTTCCCCCTTCTTTCTCCATAGAACTTTATAGCACCAACTGTCATCTCCTATTTTAGAAACAGGAAAATCTGTTTTCTTGAAAGATATATTACAACGTTGATTCTTTTCATGTGTACTAATTGCTAATGATTTCTGAAACAAAAATTAAAACAATTGTTCCTCTTTAAGGTTTTGAGCACTGTTTTAAAGCTGGCCATGGTCCCTACAGGTCATCGTTACCTCCTAATCCTGTCCAGCTCCAGCAACAGCAGTGGTCGGTCTCCTAGACATCAAGATGTAAACACACCCTAAAAAAAGAAGCTAAAGATGTGCAGAGCTCATTCATACCAATTATACTTGTATCTCCCTAGGCAAAAACAGAGGTAAAAATCTGGATTTTATTACAGAGTTAATGTAATGAAAGCGTGTAAGGGGTGCAATCCTCAGCGACAATCCACAGCAGACAATGAAGCAATGGGCTTCAAATCTGCATATTTTTTTTATAACCAATAGATGAATTGTTTAAAATGTCACCCACTGTGCTGTTACTGTAATACTGCATTGTGTGTGAGTATATACAGTGGGGCAAAAAAGTATTTAGTCAGTCAGCAATAGTGCAAGTTCCACCACTTAAAAAGATGAGAGGCGTCTGTAATTTACATCATAGGTAGACCTCAACTATGGGAGACAAACTGAGAAAAAAAAAATCCAGAAAATCACATTGTCTGTTTTTTTTTTTCATTTTATTTGCATATTATGGTGGAAAATAAGTATTTGGTCAGAAACAAGCAATCAAGATTTCTGGCTCTCACAGACCTGTAACTTCTTCTTTAAGAGTCTCCTCTTTCCTCCACTCATTACCTGTAGTAATGGCACCTGTTTAAACTTGTTATCAGTATAAAAAGACACCTGTGCACACCCTCAAACAGTCTGACTCCAAACTCCACTATGGTGAAGACCAAAGAGCTGTCAAAGGACACCAGAAACAAAATTGTAGCCCTGCACCAGGCTGGGAAGACTGAATCTGCAATAGCCAACCAGCTTGGAGTGAAGAAATCAACTGTGGGAGCAATAATTAGAAAATAGAAGACATACAAGACCACTGATAATCTCCCTCGATCTGGTGCTCCACGCAAAATCCCACCCCGTGGGGTCAGAATGATCACAAGAACGGTGAGCAAAAATCCCAGAACCACGCGGGGGGACCTAGTGAATGAACTGCAGAGAGCTGGGACCAATGTAACAAGGCCTACCATAAGTAACACACTACGCCACCATGGACTCAGATCCTGCAGTGCCAGACGTGTCCCACTGCTTAAGCCTGTACATGTCCGGGCCCGTCTGAAGTTTGCTAGAGAGCATTTAGATGATCCAGAGGAGTTTTGGGAGAATGTCCTATGGTCTGATGAAACCAAACTGGAACTGTTTGGTAGAAATACAACTTGTCGTGTTTGGAGGAAAAAGAATACTGAGTTGCATCCATCAAACACCATACCTACTGTAAAGCATGGTGGTGGAAACATCATGCTTTGGGGCTGTTTCTCTGCAAAGGGGCCAGGACGACTGATCCGGGTACATGAAAGAAGGAATGGGGCCATGTATCGTGAGATTTTGAGTGCAAACCTCCTTCCATCAGCAAGGGCATTGATGATGAAACATGGCTGGGTCTTTCAACATGACAATGATCCAAAGCACACCACCAGGGCAACGAAGGAGTGGCTTCGTAAGAAGCATTTCAAGGTCCTGGAGTGGCCTAGCCAGTCTCCAGATCTCAACCCTATAGAAAACCTTTGGAGGGAGTTGAAAGTCCGTGTTGCCAAGCGAAAAGCCAAAAACATCACTGCTCTAGAGGAGATCTGCATGGAGGAATGGGCCAACATACCAACAACAGTGTGTGGCAACCTTGTGAAGACTTACAGAAAACGTTTGACCTCTGTCATTGCCAACAAATGATATATCACAAAGTATTGAGATGAAATTTTGTTTCTGACCAAATACTTATTTTCCACCATAATATGCAAATAAAATGAAAAAAAAACAGACAATGTGATTTTCTGGATTTTTTTTTCTCAGTTTGTCTCCCATAGTTGAGGTCTACCTATGATGTAAATTACAGACGCCTTTCATCTTTTTAAGTGGTGGAACTTGCACTATTGCTGACTGACTAAATACTTTTTTGCCCCACTGTATACTGTTCTAAAAAATAAAGGGAACACTATGACATAGGATGTGGTATTTTAGTGTTCCCTTTATTTTTATATATGCATGAACTTTTCCACATTTTTCACGTTGCACCCACGAACTTTAATGTTTTATATGTGATTTACCAACACAAAGTAGCAAGTATGTGTGAGGTGTAAAAACATTGATATATCATTTTCTAAAAATTTTAGAACTATAAATCTGAAAATAGTGATGTGTATTCAGTCCCCCTCAGTTAATACTTTGTAGGACCACCTTTCACTGCAGTTATTGCAATCTTTTGAGGTATGTCTTTACCAGTTTTGCACATCTAAAGGCTGACATTGTTGCCTATTCTTCTTTATAGGCCACATTCACACATTCAGTATGTGGTCAGTATTTGACATCAGTGTTTGCAAGCCAAAACCAGGAGAGGAACAATCAGAGGAAAGTATAATAGAAACACGTCACCACTTCTGGATTTATCACCCACTCCTGGTTTTTGCTTACAGAATAATGATGTAAAATACTGATCAAATACTGAATGTGTGAACGTGGCCTTAAACTAGCTCTAGCTCAGTGAAATTGGATGGAAAGTGTCTGTGAACAACAACTTTCAAGTTTTGTCACAGATTTTTAATGGGATTTAGGTCTGGACTGTGACTGGGCCACTCACACACATGAATATGCTTTGATATAAACCATTAGCTCTGGCAGTATATTTAGAGTCATTGTCCTGATGGAAGGTGAACCTATGCCCCAGTCTCAAGTTTTTTGCAGCCTCTAACAGGTGTTACTCCAGGATTGGTCTGTGTTTATTAGCTCCATCCATTTCCCATCAACTCTGACCAGCTTCCCTGTCCCTACTAAAGAAAGGCATCCCCAATAGCATGATGTTGCCACCACGTTTGAGATAGTTTTCTACCACACATAGCGTTTTACATTTAACCCAAATAATTTTACTTTGTTCTCATCTGACCAGAGCACATTCCTCCATATTCTACCTGTTTCCGCTACAAGGCTTTTTGCAAAATGCAAGTGGAACTTTTAATAGCTGGCTTTCAAAATTGCTTTCTTGCTACTTTTCCATAAAAGCCAAATTTGTGGAATATGACTCCAAGTTGTCATCTGGACACATTCTCCCACCTTACCTGTGGATCTCCTGCTCCTCTAGAGAGATCATGGGCTTGTTGGCTGTTTCTCTATTTGGGGTTCTGGTTTGTCAGTTATCGGGGATCAGTGGTTAGCACGTGTTGGGATCCTGGGTTCAAATACCACTATGGACAACTTCTGCAAGGACTTTGTATGTTCTCCCCGTATTTGTGTAGGTTTCCTCCCACACACAAAACACATACTGATAGGGTTTGGGGACAGTGATAATAATGTCTGTAAAACGCTGCAGATTATGATAGCACTATAAAAGCAATGCATAATAAATAAAATAATAGTGGACGGCCATGTCTTGGTAGTTTTGCAGTTGTCCATACTCCTTCCATTTTGGATGATGGCTTCAATAGTGCACCTTGAGATATTCAGAGCTTGGGCTATTTTTTATAGCCTAATCCTGCTTTTCTCCACAACATTATTCCTGACCTCTCTGGTTGGTTCCTTGGTTTTCATAATGCCGTTTAAACCTAAATGTTCTCAAACAAACCTCTGAGGCCTTCAAGGAATAGCTGTAGTTATATTGAAAATGCATTACACACAGGTGGACTGAATTTACTAACTTTGTGACCTCTGGAGGCAATTGGCTATACAGGATTTTATTTAGGGGTATCGGACGAGAGGGGCTGAGTACAAAAGCACGTCACAATTTTCAGATTTAAGTTTTCTAAATAATTAGTAAACCACGTATCATTTCCTTTACAGCTCACAAATAATTGCTAATTGGTGTTGGTATATAAGATAAATCTCAATAAAATACAAATAAGTTTGTGAGTGTATTGTGTAAAAATTTGGAAAAGTTCACAGTGTATGAATACTTTTGCAAGACACTTTATCTATATATAGTGGTACAATAGTGCACACATTGATTCTTCATTCAAAACCTTGCTATAAAGTATAATTAACACAATTATACTTATTTCAACAACTGTTTTCTTCTCTCATTGCTTATCAAATCCTATAACTGGTACTATTACAATTAACTAGCATGAGAAATATTGTGTAGCCAGTAGGTGGCAGTGCATGAGTGAGAAATAGGTGCCCTACAGTCTGGTGGATGACATTATTTGGCCAAGGATATGTTAGACACTTCTGTCAGTTCATTGTTAGCTATGCCTAGACTCCGAAAAATATCCGGAAAGCCACAGGTGTAGCTCTGCAAGTGCTTTATCTAAAACACAACCACTGCTGCTCTTACAGCAAAGAAGGGGAACATTTGTTTGTTATTCATTTATTCAAAGCTATACTTTCTGTCAATCATCCTTTAAATCTCTGCATGCCGCAGGAAAGGCTCCTTGTACGAAAACAATTGCTGGTACACAGGAGATTCTAACATGTGCTTCCTTGGTGTCATACTGACAAAGTATGAAACATTTTTGCTGCAGATCTCAGTATGTATAAATCAATTTGCAAGCGAGCTGAGACTTCTGCCTTTCTAGAGACCTTTTTGGCCAAGAGGGAAAAAGTGTAACGTGATAAACACAACTCTAGTACTTGGAGTTTATTCATCACTTTTGTTGATATACTGTATTGCCGGCTTTGACATAAAATGGACAACTGAGGTTGTTCCTCCTTTCTGTTATTATGTATGTTTTATCAATTACTCATACTTGTAAAATGTGGAGCAATGTTTATAGTAAAAATATTTGTGAGATTTTATTTTATCACCCTTTTTAGATTGTTAACTAAACTTGAATACATAGAAATGGGCTTTATGGTGGCTCAGGGGTTAACACTGTTGCTTTGTAGGGCTGTGTCCTGGGCTTGAGTTAAACTATTGAAAACTTTCTGCATAGAATTTGAATGTGGTGGTGGTGACAGTGGTGAAGCCAGGGTTGCTGCTTCAGAAGGTCAACGGCGATGCTGCAGGGCTCGTCCTCTCAGAAGAGTCACTGTTTCAGGAGGTTGGCAACAGTGGCAGGAGTGGGGCAATGCTGCAGGTCCCGTCCTTTCAGAAGGGTCACTGTTTCAAGAGGTCGGTAATGGACGAGTAGGGCGATGCTGCAAGCCACATCCTCTCAGAAGATGTTGGCGCCTCTGGCGCCCCTTTTCCCAAAGACTACCGCAGGGATATGTACGGAAAAGTGGACCTCCGATCACCACCGCTGACTTCTTCTAAAAGGATGGGGCCCACATCATAACCCCAATCCTTCTGCCACTGCCACCGACCTCTTGAATCAGCAACCCTGGTTCTTGTGACCTCTCTCAACCACCACCGTTCCCAGGTGAGATACCTTTGGATTATCAGACACATCACCTTTTTCCTCCCTAATTTTGGGGAAAAAAGTGCATTTTATAATCCAAAATAATGTTTAACTGCATATAATAATATGTGAAAAAAAGATAACACCATGATATGACATAACGGCTTTCATAGCTTAAGTTACAGTAAAAGTGCAACATCAACTCAGGGATGCCCCTTCTTGACCTATGGAAGTTCAGGAAATAGCCAAGTGTTGTACTCAGCTTTCTCCTGCTGTCCAGTATAAAATAAATGGAATGGAGATCTTGCATGCAGAGCACTGACATTGAGATCCAGAGCCATTTTCTTAGAAACTCTGGTCTGTGGAGTGGCCAGACCCTCAGCAATCAATAACTTATCATCTATCTTATGGACAAGCATATGTTCAGTTACCCATTAATGGGGATTGTAAACTTTATTTTAGCTAATATGTTAGGGACATGATTTCTCCTTGACTGTGAAGTGTCACCCGCTTGTTAATTCAATCTTCTTAACAGATGCCACATCTCTCCTATTCTCAAAATATCAATGGGAAAGCTGTAAGTAGAAAAAGAAACCACCCTCTGACAAAGCTTGTTCCAATTTTGATAATTTTTTAACCCTTCACGACTCTCGACATATATGTACGTCAAAAGTTGAGCCCCTGACTTTTATTGTGGGCTCTCACACCAAGCCCGGGACTGAGAAATCCTGGACAGGAGAACTGAAGGTCAATACATGAATACTGATTTAATCAGCCATCAAGTGCCTTTACCAGCTGTGGGTTGAGTGGAGCTCCACGAGTGGCTGTTTTACTTGTTAAATCCCCCATTCAATCTCTGTAAAATCCGATCCGTAAACAACGCAACGAAAAAAAAAGTAAAAACACCAGAATTAAGTTTTAATAAAATGCAATAAGATGCGAGCAAAACATTGTATATACACCAAAATGGTATCAATAAAAAGAACAGCTCAAGGTGCAAAAACTAAGCCTTTACACAGTCCTATATCCCAAAAAATGAAAATATTACGGGTCTTGGAAAATGTTGAAAAAGGCTAATTTTATTTTTCTTACAAATTTCCGATTTTTTTTCATTATTTAAATAAAAAAAAAAAATCTATAAATGTTTGGTATCTGCGTACTAGTACTGACATGGAGAATCATATTGGTGTTGGCATATGCAACAGAAATGGGCTTATTGTTTATGTAAAGGAGGACTTTACACTAGCCTGACAGCAGATGGTGATAGTGTGAAGTTAAATGTTTACTGCATTGTGGGGAGGGAAGTTCTCTGTTGTTGTTAGTTTTACTTTCGCTTTTGCCTGTATTACACCAGCAGCATGGGCTGTGTGCTTCTGAATTCTTATCTCATGTTTACCCATAAGAAGTAAATGCTGTTTACTCAAGATAACTTGCTCAGTGAAGTTTTCGTGTGTATCGATGAATTCTCAAAAGATATACTCTGCTACAGGTTATGGGCCCAGAACAGGAGATAGTCCCAGACACCCAGAACAGAGACACTCAGGAGATAAATCCAGACACCGGAGAAGCAGATAATCTCTGTTAACAGAAGTAGATAAAACCCAGTGAACAGAGACTGAAAAAAAAAAAGAAAAAATCCAGATACAGAGGGACAAAGGAATTTATGTTCCAGGAACTGGATGACTGCACACTGGAGATTATTACAGAGAATCACCACACACAGGATATACAGGAACTCAAGAAGAAAGAAGAATATCTTCATAAAACAAGTAAGATTATATAAAAATGATGTGCAGCACTGAGCTGAAATTCACAGTAGCTAAGCTGAACAGTGAAAATTATCAGTTATGGAAATTCAAAGTAGAAATGTTGTTATCTAAAGATGATTTATGGGAAGTAATTACTACAGATAGACCTGATGAAGATAATCAGACATGGAATAGAAAGAATAGAGAAGCTAGAGCCACCATTAGCTTATTAGTGGATGATGCTCAATTAATACACATAAGAAATGAAGAAACAGCGAAAGGAATGTGGGACACATTAAGAAAATTACATGAAAGACCCAGTTTAAATCACAAGTTATTTCTATTAAGAAAGCTGTACAGTATGAGATTGAGTGCAAATGACGACATGCAGAAGCACATATTCTCAATGATGGAAGTAATATCACAGCTAAGGTCTATTGGTGAAGACATTAAAGAAAGTCATGTAGCAGCAATATTATTGTGCAGCTTACCAGATTCGTATACAGCCTTGATAAATGTCCTAGAGACAAGACCAGAAAAAGACATCACATTTTGTGAAAACTAGACTAATAGATGAACATCAGAGAAGGAAAGCACAGACAAATGATTCTTCTACTGAAAAGGACAGTGGAAACGCTCTTAAAGCTACAGAATTTCAAAAACCCTATAATAAAGAGAAAAGAGAATGTTTCAGATGTAAGAAAAAAGGTCATTTAAAGAAAGACTGTACGATATGGAAAGCAAAACAACAAAATTACAACATAAAGAGCATACACAGATAGTGAAAAACACAATTTCCGATTCATGTGAGAATAATTGCAATGGCACATTTAAAGTAACAGACAAGAAATCATCACTTGGTTGGTTTATTGATTCAGGAGCAACGAGTCATATGACAAGTGACAAGAATTTCTTCACTGATCTTGATTTAGATAAGAAAGAAGGCATTTATCTTGCAGATGGGAGCAAAATAACCTCAGAAGGTATCGGACAAGGTATGCTAAACTGTTCAAACAAGTTCGGACAAAATTCAAAGATTCTTGTTCAGATTGTGTTGTATGTTCCAATATTGGAAGGCGGATTGTTATCTGTGAAGCGTTTAACAGCCAATGGACTCACTGTAAAATTCAAAGACAATGAGTGTGCAATTCTAGCAGGAAACAAGGTGATAACCAATGTCAAGGCAGATGAACAATTATATCATCTCGACACACCAAAGGAACAGATGAAGGTATGTACACATGATCACAAGAAATGTGTTCACATGTGGCATAGACGTCTAGGACACAGACACCCTGACAGTATAAGGGAACTACAAAGAAAAGAATTGACAAAAGACCTAAAGATATCAGATTACTCAATTACCGTAAGATGTGAATGTTGTATAAAATCTAAATGCACAAGAATATCTATTCCAAAAGAAAGTGAAATGAAAAGCAAAAGACCACTTGATTTGGTGCCTACTGACGTATGTGGACCCATGACTACATCAGTAGGAAATAGATACATGGTGACTTTCATAGATGACTAGTGTTGAGCATTCCGATACCGCAAGTATCGGGTATCGGCCGATATTAGCGGTATCGGAATTCCGATACTTAATTCCGATACTTTTGTCATATCGGATTCCGGAATCAGAATCGGAATAGGAAGTTCCCATCATGCTATGAGCCTGCTTGCTTTGATTAAGCCAATGGGAATCCTCCGAAGTGTGGGCACATCCTGTTAGGCATGTAGGCATGTTAACTATTGGCATGGCTGTGATTGGCTGCCGAAATGATGTCATGATGCACTATAAAAGCCACCGCAGCCGCCATTTCTGGTCACTCTGCTGTGAATTCAGTTAGGGACAGGCTGCTGTAGAAGACTGTGAGGGACAGTTAGAAATAGCGATTCCACCAAACATCTAGTGCTTTACCCAGGCTACATAAACCACCACTGTAGCCTTCTTTGCCCTAGCAGCAGTGTTCACAGCTGTCTGCAAGGGCTGTGTGAGTGCAGCTCACGCTGTGGAGTGGATCCTGCAGCCACGTCAGGCTGTAGGCCACCCAGTGTGATCACTGCTGCCTCATACATCTTTTATTTTTTGAGCTGCATTTTTTACATAATTTCAATCTAGTGTGCTTCCATCCGTATCCATATACGTTGGTTGCAAACACTAGTAGTAGACAGCGGAGCCTTTCTGCAGCCTTTCAGTGCTAGTGTCCACTTTGCTGCACTGTTCACGGCTGTCTGAGAGGTCTCTGACTGTGTGTGAGTGCAGCTCACGCTGAGTAGTGTGTCCTGCAGCTACGTCTGGTTGTAGGACGCTCAACGTGCGTCACTGCCTCACACATATTTGTCTTTGAGTGCAGCTCATTTTTTCTTCTCCTATTAGTGTGCATCCATCCGTATCCATCAACATTGGTTGGTTGCAAACACTATATAGGAGTAGATAGAGGAGCCTTTTTTTCTGGCTTGTGCCCTGCCGGCGCAGCCAGATTAGTATTACCCAATTTTTTTGGAGCCTCATCTTTTGCATTGTAGGTTACCTGCCTGCATTGTAATAGCTCCAAAAAGTTGGTGATACTATCAGTTTCAATTCTTTGTTCACATACTTTGAGTTTGTTTCCAACAAAGAAACCACAAAAAAAGTTCACCAAACACTACATTTTGAACTTGTGTAGGCCACATCAGCTCCTATTAAAGTCTAGTCCACACACACACACACTTCATAAAATTAGTGTTTCTTGTACCTGTAACCAGCTGTTCAGGAATAAGCACACTAAGGCCCCCCTTTGTACTTTTTTGCCTATCTTAAGCAGTCTTGCAAGATGAAGAAGGCAGGGAGTAAGGCGCGTGGGCGTGGGCGTGGAGTTTCAGCAGGGAGAGGACGTGGGGATTCTGCAGGGAGAGGACGTGGGGATTCTACAGGTAGAGGACGTGGGGATTCTGGGCCTGCTGCGGGCACCAGTGGATCAGCATCCCCCAGTTTTAGCAGGCAACAGTCCTTTATGCGCAGCTTTGTAGGACCTCAACGTACCCCACTGCTGCGGGAGGAACAAATTGAAGCCGTTGTCGGATGGATGGCAGCTAACGCATCGACTTCAATTACTTCCGCATCCTCTCAGAGTCAGAGCACCGAAGAGCAACCATCTGTCTCTTCACCACCTGCCAAAGTGCCCAGGCAGTCAGAGAGACATGGACAGGAGCCATCACAGTCTCTACTTCTGTTCTCGGAATCTGTTGGCTTGGAAAGAGGGGGCCAGCCAAGCAGCATTCCTGAATGTGAAGAAGAGGGAGTATGCAGTGATGCGCAACTTCTTTGTCCCTCTGAATCTGAAGAGGCGAGTGGGCCAGTGCCTATGGTCAGCACACCTCAGTACGCATCAGATGATGACGAGACTCAGTTGCCACTTTCTGGTGCGTACGGTGCTGGCGAGACAACCCCGGAGAAGCAGCTGTTTGAAGAGGGGAGGGAAGATGATGAGGTCCTTGACCCATCATGGCGTGAGCAACAGGAAGGTGGTGGGAGCAGCTCGGAGGAAGAGATTCCCCTACCGGCCAAAACAGGAGGCAGAGGGAGGGGGAAGACTTGGTTGCCTGTACCCTCCACTTCGGCACCCGTTAGGAGCATTCCTCCTTCCAAAGGCAAACCGGGCGCTCACAAGAGTTGCAGTGCGTGGTCCTTTTTTGACACAGTTGCAGATGACATTTGCTTTGTCAAATGCAAGCTGTGTCATCAGAGAGTCAAAAGAGGGAGAAATGTCAGCAACCTCAATACCACAAATACTGTATGTGGAAACATGTGCGCACCAAGCACGAGTTGGAGTTGCAGAGACACCCTGAAGACGTAGGCCAACGTACAGCACCACCTACCACCTCTTCAGTTCGTGTTGGGCCCTCTTCCTCCAGCTCACACACTGCTGGTTCGGCTTCCTCACAGGATCGCCAAGGAAGAACCTCTGCCACTGTTGTCCGGAGACCCTGTCAGATTCCACCCATAGCAGCACGTTCCCATCCATCACAGCCATCGGTAGCACAGGCATGGGATAAAAGGCGCCCTTACTCGGCAAACCATCCCCGAGCACAGTCTCTGAATGCTGGCATTGCCAAACTTCTGGCAGTTGAAATGCTGTCATTCAGGCTGGTGGACACTGACACCTTCCGGGACTTAATGGCATTGGCAGTCCCCCAATACAACGTGCCCAGCCGCTTTTATTTCAGCAGGCGAGCCGTCCCTGCCCTGCAGAAACATGTTGAGGGCAAAATAAAACATGCGCTACTAAACGCCGTTAGTAGCAAGGTCCACCTGACCACCGATGCGTGGACCAGTAACCATGGACAGGGACGATACCTTTCCCTCACTGCCCACTGGGTCAATGTTGTGGAGCCGGGTACGGATCTGGAGAGTGGCGCTGTACGTGTTCTTCCAACGCCACGGATTGCAGGACTCCAGACTGTACACATAGACTCCTCCTCCTACTCAAGTTCCACAGAAACAGCAGAGCAGGAGCCTGTTACGACCGATATGAGCACAGCCGTGGCCAAACGTCAACAGGCTGTACTCAAATTAATTTCTTTGGGGAATCGAAGCCACACAGCGCAGGAGCTCTGGAATGCTATCAAGCTGGAGAGCGATGTGTGGTTTGGGCCAGCGAATCTCCAGCCGGGCTTGGTAGTGTGTGACAATGGCCGAAATCTGGTGGCAGCTCTTGGCCTAGGCAACCTCACACACATCCCATGTCTGGCACATGTTCTTAACTTGGTCGTGCAGAGCTTTCTGAGGGACTATCCGGATCTTGCTGCACTGTTGCACAAGGTCCGCATAGAGTGCGCTCACTTGCGACGTTCCAGCACGGCAAGATCGCGCCTCGCTGCTCTGCAGCGACGATTTGGCATTCCGGAACATCACATCATATGTGACCTACCCACCCGGTGGAATTCAACGTTACATATGTTGGAGCGGTTGTGTGAGCAGCAGGCAGCAGTCATGGAGTACCAGCTGCATCAGGCGCAAACAAGTCGCACTGTGCGCCGTTCACACTTCAGCACCATTGAGTGGGCCTCTATGAAGGACATCTGCCTCGTTTTGCGTGCCTTCGATGAATCCACGCGGATGGCGAGTGCAGATGATGCACTAGTCAGCATGACTGTCCCCCTTATCTGCCTGCTTCAACAAACACTGCAAGCACTAAGGGATGAGGTTTCAGAAGAGGTGGAGGATGAGGAGTCCCAAATGCCATCTGCTTCTGGACAGTCTGCGCTACGTGTTTCCTCACAAAGGCCTAGGCAGGGGACACTTTGTGAGGAGGATGAGGAGGAGTCGATGGAGGAGGAAGACATCTCTCCAGAGGAGGGAGGTACACAAACCTCTACTCAGTATGTACAGCGAGGGTGGGGTGATGCAGAGCAGGCCGAGGTCACGCCTCAAACAGGGGACAGCGGTTCTTTGGCAGTTGGGAGTCTGCAGCACATGGTTGATTTCATGCTGCAGTGCCTGAGAAACGACCGCCGCATCGCCCACATTCTCGTCTCGGCTGATTATTGGGTGTACACCCTCCTAGATCCTCGCTACCGGGACAGCGTACAAAGGCTCATACCAACGTTGAACCGGGAGCGTAAAATGCGGGAGTACGAAGAGCCACTGGTGCAGTCCATAATGTTTTCCATTCCACCCGACAGCATTGTTGCTAGTGCTTTACAAAGCAGCTCTGTGCGTCGAGGCAGTGGAGGAAACTCTGCACAAAGAGGGAGCAGAGGCAGCGCCGCAGCACAAGGCAAGACCACTATGGCCCAAATGTGGCAAAGTTTTGTGTGTCCACCACAATTGTCTACACCATCAGCGACGCCTCGAGTCAGCAGGAGGCAACGCTTCCGTCAGATGGTGTCAGACTACATGTCTTGCCCTGTCGCTGTACTCCCAGATGGCTCTTCCCCCTTCAAGTTTTGGGTCTCTAAGCTGGATACATGGCCAGAGCTTAGCCAGTATGCATTGGAGGTGCTGGCTTGCCCTGCTGCCAGTGTATTATCGGAACGTGTCTTTAGTGCCGCAGGTGGTGTACTAACAGACCGTCGCACGCGACTATCTTCCGATAATGTTGACCGGCTGACTTTTCTGAAAATGAACAAGGCCTGGATCTCCAAAGACTTTGCCATTCCTCTTACAGACTAAATTAGTGGTTGGCAACTGTATCCAGGTCTGCTGGTGTGTTCATTTTTCTACCACCTGAACTATAATCCCTTTGCTTCAACACAGCCAGTTGTCGCTCAGATGTGTCGTCTGCACAGAGAAACACACTAGCTCCTGTGTTAGTGGGGTTCAGTAATGCCAGCTGATCCCCTGCTGTGTGGACGGCAAAGTCACCAGCTCCATCAACATTCAAACCACTACTGATTTTTAACCGTGCCCAACTTAGGTCTCTGGCTCCACTGTCTCTACTATTTCCCCTGACCTCCAACCCCGCCATCTACATCTCTGAAGTGGCGTCAGCACAATCTACACTTGTTCCTGTGTTCCTGTGGCTCAGTCCCATCAGTTTATCCCCTGATGTGTGTCCGGCAAGGTCTCCTGCTCTGTCCACATTCCCATAACCAGTAGTGGGAATGAGGACAGAGCTGGCGAACTTGCCGGACAAACATCAGGGGATCAACTGACGGGACTGAGCACCAGTAACACAGGAACAAGTGTAGATTGTGCTGACGCCACTTCAGAGATGTAGCTGGCGGGGTTGGAGGCCAGGGTAAATAGTAGAGACAGTGGAGCCAGAGGCCTAAGTGGAGCATGGTTAGAATCAGTAGTAGTCCACAACCTCCATAAAAACCGCTGCCCATTGGCCTCTGCATGCGGCATGCGTAATCCTGGGCTCCAACAGCGTCAGTTGGTGTTCAGAAGTGTCGTCTCCACAGAGCCAAACACCTTCGTTAGAGTGTTAGTGGGGTTCAGCACTGCCAGCTGTTCCCCTGCTGTGGAGATGGCAAGTCTCCTGCTGCCTTCACCTGCCAAAATCCAGTAGGCCCCAGCCTGCTCCTCGCCTAATCCTGGGCTCCAACAGCGTCAGTTGGTGTTCAGAAGTGTCGTCTCCACAGAGCCAAACACCTTCGTTAGAGTGTTAGTGGGGTTCAGCACTGCCAGCTGTTCCCCTGCTGTGGAGATGGCAAGTCTCCTGCTGCCTTCACCTGCCAAAATCCAGTAGGCCACAGCCTGCTCCTCGCCTAATCCTGGGCTCCAACAGCGTCAGTTGGTGTTCAGAAGTGTCGTCTCCACAGAGCCAAACACCTTCGTTAGAGTGTTAGTGGGGTTCAGCACTGCCAGCTGTTCCCCTGCTGTGGAGATGGCAAGTCTCCTGCTGCCTTCACCTGCCAAAATCCAGTAGGCCCCAGCCTGCTCCTCGCCTAATCCTGGGCTCCAACAGCGTCAGTTGGTGTTCAGAAGTGTCGTCTCCACAGAGCCAAACACCTTCGTTAGAGTGTTAGTGGGGTTCAGCACTGCCAGCTGTTCCCCTGCTGTGGAGATGGCAAGTCTCCTGCTGCCTTCACCTGCCAAAATCCAGTAGGCCACAGCCTGCTCCTCGCCTAATCCTGGGCTCCAACAGCGTCAGTTGGTGTTCAGAAGTGTCGTCTCCACAGAGCCAAACACCTTTGTTAGAGTGTTAGTGGGGTTCAGCACTGCCAGCTGTTCCCCTGCTGTGGAGATGGCAAGTCTCCTGCTGCCTTCACCTGCCAAAATCCAGTAGGCCACAGCCTGCTCCTCGCCTAATCCTGGGCTCCAACAGCGTCAGTTGGTGTTCAGAAGTGTCGTCTCCACAGAGCCAAACACCTTCGTTAGAGTGTTAGTGGGGTTCAGCACTGCCAGCTGTTCCCCTGCTGTGGAGATGGCAAGTCTCCTGCTGCCTTCACGTGCCAAAATCCAGTAGGCCACAGCCTGCTCCTCGCCTAATCCTGGGCTCCAACAGCGTCAGTTGGTGTTCAGAAGTGTCGTCTCCACAGAGACAAACACATTCGTTCAAGTGTTAGTGGGGTTCATCATTGCCAGCTGATCCCCTGCTGTGGAGATGGCAGTCTCTCCTGCTGTCTCCGCATTACAAAGACAGTAGGCCTCTGCCTACACCCTCCTATTTCCTGGGCTTCAACACAGCCAGTTGTAGTTCGGAAGTGCCGTCCACACGGAAAGAGATACTTGCTCCCGTGTCTCAGTGGGGTTCAGTAACGTCAGCTGATCCCCTGCTGTGTGGATGGCAGTCTCTCCTGCTGTCACCTCAATCAAAATACAGTAGGCCTCTGCCTACACCCTCCTATTTCCTGGGCTTCAACACAGCCAGTTGTAGTTCGGAAGTGCCGTCCACACGGAAAGAGATACTTGCTCCCGTGTCTCAGTGGGGTTCAGTAACGTCAGCTGATCCCCTGCTGTGTGGATGGCAGTCTCTCCTGCTGTCACCTCAATCAAAATACAGTAGGCCTCTGCCTACACCCTCCTATTTCCTGGGCTTCAACACAGCCAGTTGTAGTTCGGAAGTGCCGTCCACACGGAAAGAGATACTTGCTCCCGTGTCTCAGTGGGGTTCAGTAACGTCAGCTGATCCCCTGCTGTGTGGATGGCAGTCTCTCCTGCTGTAAACTCATTCAAAATACAGTAGGCCTCTGCCTACACCCTCCTATTTCCTGGGCTTCAACACAGCCAGTTGTAGTTCGGAAGTGCCGTCCACACGGAAAGAGATACTTGCTCCCGTGTCTCAGTGGGGTTCAGTAACGTCAGCTGATCCCCTGCTGTGTGGATGGCAGTCTCTCCTGCTGTCACCTCAATCAAAATACAGTAGGCCTCTGCCTACAACCTCCTATTTCCTGGGCTTCAACACAGCCAGTTGTAGTTCGGAAGTGCCGTCCACACGGAAAGAGATACTTGCTCCCGTGTCTCAGTGGGGTTCAGTAACGTCAGCTGATCCCCTGCTGTGTGGATGGCAGTCTCTCCTGCTGTAAACTCATTCAAAATACAGTAGGCCTCTGCCTACACCCTCCTATTTCCTGGGCTTCAACACAGCCAGTTGTAGTTCGGAAGTGCCGTCCACACGGAAAGAGATACTTGCTCCCGTGTCTCAGTGGGGTTCAGTAACGTCAGCTGATCCCCTGCTGTGTGGATGGCAGTCTCTCCTGCTGTCACCTCAATCAAAATACAGTAGGCCTCTGCCTACACCCTCCTATTTCCTGGGCTTCAACACAGCCAGTTGTAGTTCGGAAGTGCCGTCCACACGGAAAGAGATACTTGCTCCCGTGTCTCAGTGGGGTTCAGTAACGTCAGCTGATCCCCTGCTGTGTGGATGGCAGTCTCTCCTGCTGTAAACTCATTCAAAATACAGTAGGCCTCTGCCTACACCCTCCTATTTCCTGGGCTTCAACACAGCCAGTTGTAGTTCGGAAGTGCCGTCCACACGGAAAGAGATACTTGCTCCCGTGTCTCAGTGGGGTTCAGTAACGTCAGCTGATCCCCTGCTGTGTGGATGGCAGTCTCTCCTGCTGTAAACTCATTCAAAATACAGTAGGCCTCTGCCTACACCCTCCTATTTCCTGGGCTTCAACACAGCCAGTTGTAGTTCAGAAGTGCCGTCCACACGGAAAGAGATACTTGCTCCCGTGTCTCAGTGGGGTTCAGTAACGTCAGCTGATCCCCTGCTGTGTGGATGGCAGTCTCTCCTGCTGTAAACTCAATCAAAATACAGTAGGCCTCTGCCTACACCCTCCTATTTCCTGGGCTTCAACACAGCCAGTTGTAGTTCGGAAGTGCCGTCCACACGGAAAGAGATACTTGCTCCCGTGTCTCAGTGGGGTTCAGTAACGTCAGCTGATCCCCTGCTGTGTGGATGGCAGTCTCTCCTGCTGTCACCTCAATCAAAATACAGTAGGCCTCTGCCTACACCCTCCTATTTCCTGGGCTTCAACACAGCCAGTTGTAGTTCGGAAGTGCCGTCCACACGGAAAGAGATACTTGCTCCCGTGTCTCAGTGGGGTTCAGTAACGTCAGCTGATCCCCTGCTGTGTGGATGGCAGTCTCTCCTGCTGTCACCTCAATCAAAATACAGTAGGCCTCTGCCTACACCCTCCTATTTCCTGGGCTTCAACACAGCCAGTTGTAGTTCGGAAGTGCCGTCCACACGGAAAGAGATACTTGCTCCCGTGTCTCAGTGGGGTTCAGTAACGTCAGCTGATCCCCTGCTGTGTGGATGGCAGTCTCTCCTGCTGTAAACTCATTCAAAATACAGTAGGCCTCTGCCTACACCCTCCTATTTCCTGGGCTTCAACACAGCCAGTTGTAGTTCGGAAGTGCCGTCCACACGGAAAGAGATACTTGCTCCCGTGTCTCAGTGGGGTTCAGTAACGTCAGCTGATCCCCTGCTGTGTGGATGGCAGTCTCTCCTGCTGTCACCTCAATCAAAATACAGTAGGCCTCTGCCTACACCCTCCTATTTCCTGGGCTTCAACACAGCCAGTTGTAGTTCGGAAGTGCCGTCCACACGGAAAGAGATACTTGCTCCCGTGTCTCAGTGGGGTTCAGTAACGTCAGCTGATCCCCTGCTGTGTGGATGGCAGTCTCTCCTGCTGTCACCTCAATCAAAATACAGTAGGCCTCTGCCTACACCCTCCTATTTCCTGGGCTTCAACACAGCCAGTTGTAGTTCGGAAGTGCCGTCCACACGGAAAGAGATACTTGCTCCCGTGTCTCAGTGGGGTTCAGTAACGTCAGCTGATCCCCTGCTGTGTGGATGGCAGTCTCTCCTGCTGTCACCTCAATCAAAATACAGTAGGCCTCTGCCTACACCCTCCTATTTCCTGGGCTTCAACACAGCCAGTTGTAGTTCGGAAGTGCCGTCCACACGGAGAGAGATACTTGCTCCCGTGTCTCAGTGGGGTTCAGTAACGTCAGCTGATCCCCTGCTGTGTGGATGGCAGTCTCTCCTGCTGTAAACTCATTCAAAATACAGTAGGCCTCTGCCTACACCCTCCTATTTCCTGGGCTTCAACACAGCCAGTTGTAGTTCGGAAGTGCCGTCCACACGGAAAGAGATACTTGCTCCCGTGTCTCAGTGGGGTTCAGTAACGTCAGCTGATCCCCTGCTGTGTGGATGGCAGTATCTCCTGCTGTCACCTCAATCAAAATACAGTAGGCCTCTGCCTACACCCTCCTATTTCCTGGGCTTCAACACAGCCAGTTGTAGTTCGGAAGTGCCGTCCACACGGAAAGAGATACTTGCTCCCGTGTCTCAGTGGGGTTCAGTAACGTCAGCTGATCCCCTGCTGTGTGGATGGCAGTCTCTCCTGCTGTAAACTCATTCAAAATACAGTAGGCCTCTGCCTACACCCTCCTATTTCCTGGGCTTCAACACAGCCAGTTGTAGTTCGGAAGTGCCGTCCACACGGAAAGAGATACTTGCTCCCGTGTCTCAGTGGGGTTCAGTAACGTCAGCTGATCCCCTGCTGTGTGGATGGCAGTCTCTCCTGCTGTCACCTCAATCAAAATACAGTAGGCCTCTGCCTACACCCTCCTATTTCCTGGGCTTCAACACAGCCAGTTGTAGTTCGGAAGTTCCGTCCACACGGAAAGAGATACTTGCTCCCGTGTCTCAGTGGGGTTCAGTAACGTCAGCTGATCCCCTGCTGTGTGGATGGCAGTCTCTCCTGCTGTAAACTCATTCAAAATACAGTAGGCCTCTGCCTACACCCTCCTATTTCCTGGGCTTCAACACAGCCAGTTGTAGTTCGGAAGTGCCGTCCACACGGAAAGAGATACTTGCTCCCGTGTCTCAGTGGGGTTCAGTAACGTCAGCTGATCCCCTGCTGTGTGGATGGCAGTCTCTCCTGCTGTAAACTCATTCAAAATACAGTAGGCCTCTGCCTACACCCTCCTATTTCCTGGGCTTCAACACAGCCAGTTGTAGTTCAGAAGTGCCGTCCACACGGAAAGAGATACTTGCTCCCGTGTCTCAGTGGGGTTCAGTAACGTCAGCTGATCCCCTGCTGTGTGGATGGCAGTCTCTCCTGCTGTAAACTCAATCAAAATACAGTAGGCCTCTGCCTACACCCTCCTATTTCCTGGGCTTCAACACAGCCAGTTGTAGTTCGGAAGTGCCGTCCACACGGAAAGAGATACTTGCTCCCGTGTCTCAGTGGGGTTCAGTAACGTCAGCTGATCCCCTGCTGTGTGGATGGCAGTCTCTCCTGCTGTCACCTCAATCAAAATACAGTAGGCCTCTGCCTACACCCTCCTATTTCCTGGGCTTCAACACAGCCAGTTGTAGTTCGGAAGTGCCGTCCACACGGAAAGAGATACTTGCTCCCGTGTCTCAGTGGGGTTCAGTAACGTCAGCTGATCCCCTGCTGTGTGGATGGCAGTCTCTCCTGCTGTAAACTCATTCAAAATACAGTAGGCCTCTGCCTACACCCTCCTATTTCCTGGGCTTCAACACAGCCAGTTGTAGTTCGGAAGTGCCGTCCACACGGAAAGAGATACTTGCTCCCGTGTCTCAGTGGGGTTCAGTAACGTCAGCTGATCCCCTGCTGTGTGGATGGCAGTCTCTCCTGCTGTCACCTCAATCAAAATACAGTAGGCCTCTGCCTACACCCTCCTATTTCCTGGGCTTCAACACAGCCAGTTGTAGTTCGGAAGTGCCGTCCACACGGAAAGAGATACTTGCTCCCGTGTCTCAGTGGGGTTCAGTAACGTCAGCTGATCCCCTGCTGTGTGGATGGCAGTCTCTCCTGCTGTCACCTCAATCAAAATACAGTAGGCCTCTGCCTACACCCTCCTATTTCCTGGGCTTCAACACAGCCAGTTGTAGTTCGGAAGTGCCGTCCACACGGAAAGAGATACTTGCTCCCGTGTCTCAGTGGGGTTCAGTAACGTCAGCTGATCCCCTGCTGTGTGGATGGCAGTCTCTCCTGCTGTCACCTCAATCAAAATACAGTAGGCCTCTGCCTACACCCTCCTATTTCCTGGGCTTCAACACAGCCAGTTGTAGTTCGGAAGTGCCGTCCACACGGAGAGAGATACTTGCTCCCGTGTCTCAGTGGGGTTCAGTAACGTCAGCTGATCCCCTGCTGTGTGGATGGCAGTCTCTCCTGCTGTAAACTCATTCAAAATACAGTAGGCCTCTGCCTACACCCTCCTATTTCCTGGGCTTCAACACAGCCAGTTGTAGTTCGGAAGTGCCGTCCACACGGAAAGAGATACTTGCTCCCGTGTCTCAGTGGGGTTCAGTAACGTCAGCTGATCCCCTGCTGTGTGGATGGCAGTATCTCCTGCTGTCACCTCAATCAAAATACAGTAGGCCTCTGCCTACACCCTCCTATTTCCTGGGCTTCAACACAGCCAGTTGTAGTTCGGAAGTGCCGTCCACACGGAAAGAGATACTTGCTCCCGTGTCTCAGTGGGGTTCAGTAACGTCAGCTGATCCCCTGCTGTGTGGATGGCAGTCTCTCCTGCTGTAAACTCATTCAAAATACAGTAGGCCTCTGCCTACACCCTCCTATTTCCTGGGCTTCAACACAGCCAGTTGTAGTTCGGAAGTGCCGTCCACACGGAAAGAGATACTTGCTCCCGTGTCTCAGTGGGGTTCAGTAACGTCAGCTGATCCCCTGCTGTGTGGATGGCAGTCTCTCCTGCTGTCACCTCAATCAAAATACAGTAGGCCTCTGCCTACACCCTCCTATTTCCTGGGCTTCAACACAGCCAGTTGTAGTTCGGAAGTTCCGTCCACACGGAAAGAGATACTTGCTCCCGTGTCTCAGTGGGGTTCAGTAACGTCAGCTGATCCCCTGCTGTGTGGATGGCAGTCTCTCCTGCTGTAAACTCATTCAAAATACAGTAGGCCTCTGCCTACACCCTCCTATTTCCTGGGCTTCAACACAGCCAGTTGTAGTTCGGAAGTGCCGTCCACACGGAAAGAGATACTTGCTCCCGTGTCTCAGTGGGGTTCAGTAACGTCAGCTGATCCCCTGCTGTGTGGATGGCAGTCTCTCCTGCTGTAAACTCATTCAAAATACAGTAGGCCTCTGCCTACACCCTCCTATTTCCTGGGCTTCAACACAGCCAGTTGTAGTTCAGAAGTGCCGTCCACACGGAAAGAGATACTTGCTCCCGTGTCTCAGTGGGGTTCAGTAACGTCAGCTGATCCCCTGCTGTGTGGATGGCAGTCTCTCCTGCTGTAAACTCAATCAAAATACAGTAGGCCTCTGCCTACACCCTCCTATTTCCTGGGCTTCAACACAGCCAGTTGTAGTTCGGAAGTGCCGTCCACACGGAAAGAGATACTTGCTCCCGTGTCTCAGTGGGGTTCAGTAACGTCAGCTGATCCCCTGCTGTGTGGATGGCAGTCTCTCCTGCTGTCACCTCAATCAAAATACAGTAGGCCTCTGCCTACACCCTCCTATTTCCTGGGCTTCAACACAGCCAGTTGTAGTTCGGAAGTGCCGTCCACACGGAAAGAGATACTTGCTCCCGTGTCTCAGTGGGGTTCAGTAACGTCAGCTGATCCCCTGCTGTGTGGATGGCAGTCTCTCCTGCTGTCACCTCAATCAAAATACAGTAGGCCTCTGCCTACACCCTCCTATTTCCTGGGCTTCAACACAGCCAGTTGTAGTTCGGAAGTGCCGTCCACACGGAAAGAGATACTTGCTCCCGTGTCTCAGTGGGGTTCAGTAACGTCAGCTGATCCCCTGCTGTGTGGATGGCAGTCTCTCCTGCTGTAAACTCATTCAAAATACAGTAGGCCTCTGCCTACACCCTCCTATTTCCTGGGCTTCAACACAGCCAGTTGTAGTTCGGAAGTGCCGTCCACACGGAAAGAGATACTTGCTCCCGTGTCTCAGTGGGGTTCAGTAACGTCAGCTGATCCCCTGCTGTGTGGATGGCAGTCTCTCCTGCTGTCACCTCAATCAAAATACAGTAGGCCTCTGCCTACACCCTCCTATTTCCTGGGCTTCAACACAGCCAGTTGTAGTTCGGAAGTGCCGTCCACACGGAAAGAGATACTTGCTCCCGTGTCTCAGTGGGGTTCAGTAATGTCAGCTGATCCCCTGCTGTGTGGATGGCAAAGTCTCCTGCTGCCTACACAGTCGTACCACTACTGATTTTTAACCGTGCTCCAATTAGGCCTGTGGCTCCACTGTCTCTCGTATTTCCCCTGTCCTCCAACCCTGCCAGTTACAGCTCCGAAGTGGCGTCTGCACAATCCACACTTGTTCCTGTGTTACAGGTGTTCAGTCCGGTCAGTTAATCCCCTGATGTGTGTCCGGCAATGTCGCCTGCTCTGTCCACATTCCCATTAATCCCCTGATGTGTGTCCGGCAATGTCGCCTGCTCTGTCCACATTCCCATTATGGGAATGTGGACAGAGCAGGCGACATTGCCGGACACACATCAGGGGATTAACTGACCGGACTGAACACCTGTAACACAGGAACAAGTGTGGATTGTGCAGACGCCACTTCGGAGTTGTAACTGGCGGGGTTGGAGGACAGGGGAAATACGAAAATCAGTGAAGCCACAGGCCTAAGTGGAGCTTGGTTCAAATTAGTAGTCTACAACCGATCTTAAAATTTCTTCAATGCAGCCTAAGCCTGCTCCATGCTTGTCCCTGGGCTTCAACACAGCCAGTTGTTGCTCGGAAGTGCCGTCTTCACAGAGTAAAACACTAGCTCCTGTGTTTGTGGGGTTCAGTAACGTCAGCTGTTCCCCTGCTGTTTTGATGGCAATCTGTCCTGCTGCCTCCCAATTGACAGCACATCAGGCCTCAGCCTGCTAAGTGCTTGTCCTGGGCTCCAACATCGCCAGTTGCTGCTCATAACTGACTTTGGCACGGGTACTCCCTCCTGCCCAGCTTGGTTCCAGCCCTGCCTGCTGTTTCCGGGAAGTGTCAATGTCAGTTTGCCACCCCAAGTTGCCATGTCGTGTTGCGGTTGGGTTAGCCGAGGCTAGGGTGCCAGCAGTTTAGGTGCTTCCTATGTGGACTGCGGGTTCTGGTAAGAAAGGTTTGTTCCATAGTGCCAGTAGGACAAGCACCCCCTGTAGGACTGTGTGATTCGGTAACTGCGGCCAGCTTGCGGCATGCCAACTTTGCTTTTCAGGGGTAACTTCTGATACCCCTCCGGGTTCCAGCACCGTCAGCTGGTTCTCATCAGAGCCTTTGGCCTAGGTGCCTCCATCTCGGTATCCGAGTTCCGGCAACGTCTGCTGGTCCTTGGTAGTGCTTTGTAGCACAGGTACCTCCTGCTTAGTAACCGGGTTCCAGCACCGTCAGCTGGTCCTCGGTTGTGCCATTGGCTCTTATTCCTTCTGCTGCCCCTCCGGGTGCCAGCACTGTCAGCTGGTCCTCGCTATTTCCATTTGCTCTTGCAGCTTATGCTACCCCTCCGGGTTCCAGCACCGTCAGCTGGTTCTCGTCAGAGCCTTTGGCCTAGGTGCCTCCATCTCGGTATCCGAGTTCCGGCAACGTCTGCTGGTCCTTGGTAGTGCTTTGTAGCACAGGTACCTCCTGCTTAGTAACCGGGTTCCAGCACCGTCAGCTGGTCCTCGGTAGTGCCATTGGCTCTTGTTCCTTCTGCTGCCCCTCCGGGTGCCAGTACCGTCAGCTGGTTCAAGAGGACAAAGAACAGGAAGACAACCACCAAGATGCAGAACAACAAGAGAGAGAAGACAAAGAAGCATAAAAAAAACAAAGCAGAAGAACATTAAGCATAAGACTAATACTCTGAGCAAATGATATTATCTTATTTATAAGCAGAAGAAGACTAAGCAGTGTATGGGGGTGAGTCCGTTCCTCCTCGTGGTGCCCCTGGAAAAGGCCTGCTGCTGCAGGCCAAACTGAACGCGGACAAATCCTGTTGTAAATCTTTTGTGACAGGCAGAACGGAAGGTGTAAACTTCTAACTTTTCTAGATAACAACTACAGGAATGCCTGACACAAACAAGAATATGATGAAGAAGAATAGGAAGAAGATGAATAAGCTGAATATGTAGAATAATAATTGTTGAATAAGAAGAATATGAAGAATGTAAGAAAAGGAAGAAGAAGAAGAAGAAGAAGAAGAAGAAGAAGAAGAAGAAGAAGAAGAAGAAGAAGAAGAAGAAGAAGAAGAAGAAGAAGAAGAAGAAGAAGAAGAAGAAGAAGAAGAAGAAGAATGTAAAAAAAGGAAGAAGAAGAAGAAGAAGAAGAAGAATGTAAAAAAAGGAAGTAGAAGAAGAAGACATACATGTCTGGCAAAATATAAATGAGGCTAACATAGTCAATATCTTTGTAACTCCTAACATCTTTAAAAAAAAAGTTTAATTCCTGCTATTCCATTTGATTGGGCTAAACCTCTATGGCTTTAATGTCTCCTCCACCTCCCACAATACATTCTACATTATTCTTAGTTGTTTTTCTTCATGTAGAATTAACCTACAAGGAAAGAAAGGGTTTTTTTTAATTCCGATATTTTGGCCCCATTGACTTGCATTGGTTCCCGGTATCGGAATCGGCGATACCGATACTTTTTTTAAAGATCGGCCGATCCATTCCGATCCGATATTTTCAAGTATCGGCTGGTATCGCTCAACTCTATAGATGACTACTCAAGATACACAGTCACATACTTAATTAAGAATAAAAGTGAAGCTTTTGATAAACTTGTAGACTGCGTAACAAGGTCGAGTAACAAATTTCAAAGGGAGCCAATTGTCATCAGAAGTGATAATGGAGGTGAATTTACAGGTCACAAAATAGAAAACTACTTAAGACAGAATGGAATAGAACACCAGAAAACTGTTCCATACACACGTGACCAAAAGGGAGTAGCAGAAAGGAAAAACAGAACTCTGACAGAAATGATAAGATGTTTGCTGACAGATTCCAAACTACCAGTGAAATATTGGGGTGAGGCAGCAATGACAGCTACATATCTACAGAACAGACTTTTTTCCAGAAAACTCCATATGAACTGTGGCAAGGTATGAAACCAAGTGTCAATTATTTAAAAGTTTTTGGATGTAAAGTTTTTGTATTCATTCCAACAGAAAACGTTCCAAACTTCAAAACAGATCTATGGAGGGAATATTTGTTGGATATAGTGAAAATTGCAAGGGATACAGAATCCTAGATCCCAAAACAGACAGAGTCATGGTGAGTAACTGTGACATTCATTGAGGATCTAAATGAAGACGATATGATTTCAATTGACACAAAAAATGAGAAAAACAGCAGTGACATAACTGAAGAGGTATCTGATGAGAAAGTAGTTGAAATTGATGAAGAACAGAATACTGAAAATGAAGAAATACAACTACAAACAGACACAGAGCCAAGACGTTCAATGAGACAAAACAAAGGAAAACCACCAAAAAAACGTCTCTCATACAAGACAAGCACAAGTAAATTTTATGAACCTACCTTTTGGGAAGACATATCTAAACTCCCTAAGAATAAGCTAATAAATGGATAGAAGCAACAGAAACAGAAATGAAATCCATGCATAACTCAAATACATAGACACTGACAGATTTACCAGAAGGAAGAAAAGCCATAGGATGTAAATGGATTTTTAAAGTAAAATACCAAACAGATGGCACACCTGAAAGATACCGAGCAAGACTCATAGCTAAAGGGTATTCTCAAAAATATGGAGAAGACTATGATGAGACATTTGCTCCAGTTGTCAAACATACTACAATAAGAACTTTACTTACAGTTGCAACAATGAAACAGATGGAACTGATACATCTAGATGTAAAGACAGCATTTTTGAATGGAGATTTAACAGAAGACATTTACATGGAACAATCTCCAGGATTCAAAGATGAAAGAAACCCAAACAAAGTTTGCAAACTACAGAAAAGCATATATGGTTTAAAGCAAGCAGCTAAAGCGTGGAATGACAAAATCACGGAAATGCTTACAAATGAAAAATTTTAAAGAAGCAAAGCTGATCCATGCTTGTACACAAAAAGGCTGATGAATAGATGGATTTATGTACTCATATATGTAGACGACATTTTGATTTGTTCTGAACAAGAAAGAGATAAAGAAAACATTCTAAAAATCCTGAAGTGACATTTTGAAATCAAAGACTTGGGAAATGTGAAGTATAATTTCTTGAAGGATTATCCTACTGAAGAAACGACAGCATACATCTTCACGAAGGCGTTGAATGCTGATAAACACCAGAGACTAATAAAAAAAGTTGGGTTTGACTGAATAAGTCCTTACTTTTGAGAAATGGTGTTGGCATATGCAACAGAAATGGCCTTATTGCTTATGTAAAGGAGGACTTTACACTAGCCTGACAGCAGATTGCGATAGTGTGAAGTTAAATGTTTGCTGTATTGTGGGGAGGGAAGTTCTCTGTTGTTGATGTTAGTTTTACTTTCGCTTTTGACTGTATTACACCAGCAGCACGGGCTGTGTGCTTCTGAATTCTTATCTCATGTTTACCCATAAGAAGTAAATGCTGTTTACTCAAGATAACTTGCTCAGTGAAGTTCTCCTGTGTATCGGTGGATTCTCAAAAGATACACTCTGCTACAATTGGAAGGTCAGTTTTACCACATAGTAACATACATAGTTAGCAAGGCCAAAAAAAAGACATTTGTCCATCCAGCTCAGCCTATATTCTGTCAGAATAAATCCGCAGATCTATGTTCTTCTAAAGAACCTAACCACTGTAAAATACAATATTGTTGCGCTCCAAGAAGACATCCAGGCCTCTCTTGAATCTCTCAACTGAGTTTGCCATCACCAACTCCTCAGGCAAGGAATTCCAGATTCTCTCTGCCCTAACAGTAAAGAATCCTCTTCTATGTTGGTGGAAAACCTTTTCTCCTCCAGATGCAGAGAATGCCCCCTTGTGACCGTCACCTTCCTTGATATAAACAGATCCTCAAAGAGATATTTGTATTGTCCCCTTATTTACTTATACATGGTTATTAGATCACCCCACAGTCGTCTTTTTTCTAGACTAAATAATCCTAATTTTGCTAATCTCTCTGGGTATTGTAGTTTTGGGGTGCATCCAAGCCCAGGCACATCAGGTCTCTCATGAGGGGTGTTCCCATTGCTATGCACTGAGAGTGTGCTGGCCAGCCCGCCTAATCGAACAGTAGGGGTGTGACTAATAGGCTGTGAACCAGACACTGTGCGGTACCTTTATGTGAACAACGCCCTATGCGGGTCTTTATTGTGCAATTGTATACCAAGCAGTCACCCCCTCCAGGATGAGTAGGTGGAGAGTGGCTGCTTATCTAATATTTTGCACCTGTGTTGCTGACATCTTGCTTTATTGGCTGGCTGCACCCTGTAGAGCATTTGTTTCAAGATCTGGGCAGGTAAGTGTTGCTGCCTTTTTGTCCATGCGCGGTCTAACCAGGGATTTGTACAGGGGCAGTATAATGCTCTCATCATGTGAATCCAGACCTCTTTTAATGAACCCTATGATCCTGTTTGCCTTGGCAGCCGCTGCCTGGCACTGGCTGCACTAGATAACTTTATCATTAACTAGTATCCCCAAGTCCTTTTCCATGTCAGATTTACCCAGTGGTTTCCCATACAGTGTATAATGGTGATATTTATTCCTTTTTCCCCATGTGTATAACCTTACATTTATCATTGTTAAACCGCATCTGCCACCTTTCGGCCTAAGTTTCCAACTTATCCAGATCCATCTGTAGCAGAATACTATCTTCTCTTGTATTGACTGCTTTAAATAGTTTTGTATCATCTTCAAATATCGATATTTTACTGTGTAAACCTTCTATCAGATCGTTAATAATTATGTTGAATAGGTCCCAACACAGACCCCTGCAGTACCCCACTGGTCACAACGACCCAGTTAGAGAATATACCATTTATAACCACCCTCTGCTTTCTATCACTAAGGCTAGTTTCACATTTGCAGTTGAATCCACAGCATATCTTCCGCAACTTCAAACGCATGAAAAACCGCATGCAAACTCGTGCAAACACTGCATTTTTTTTTAGACGCATTGGCTTACACATGCTGACAAAAAAACACAGCGTTTGCATGCTTTTGCATGCGTTTGCGTTTTGTGTGCGCATGGTGGAAAATTTTACACGAGAAAAATCTAGATCACATTGTATTATCTACATCGTCTCTTCATTCTGTGTTCAATAGTTACGCAGACTGAAGAGACTGATGAGTTTGTGATTTGATGTTTATCTCTCAATGGGAGATCGATATGCTGGAAGGTTGCCAGATTTTGATCTGAGGCCTACTCGAGTAGCGGAGAACAAACACACACAGAGACAGGATATGTATCTGCAGGATGTTCCCCCTTTCCTGATTTAATTAGGTAGCTTATATGCTCATTTGAGTAGGCGGTAACATTACATCATCACATTTCATTGGACAATTGATCATTCAACAGTAAGCATAAATGGTTCCAACCAATCATATTCATATTCGTTAACCAATCAGATTGTACTCGGCTGTTAATTATTAGTATTTGTGTAGACGTGCTGAAAGCTTTAATAGGTCTTGGGTAAATTACACAAGACCCCAATATTATTCTCATTAATCTATCCTCATGACAGTTATAGCTCCATTAGCCTCATTAACCTGTCTTACTAAGTATTCATGGCCCCAGTATCTACCTAGCATGTGGACGTGTAGTTTCAATGTCCAACTGGGTGCAGTAAACAGTTTATCCATCACGTACAATTTCTTATGAAGAATAAGGTTATAGGTAATCATTATCATGAGACAGCATTTTCATATACAGAGTATGCATGTAAGACCCCAGAAATACATTGATATTAAAAGGACATACAGAATTCCCTGTCAGTCCCCCCTTTTGAGAACAGATATGACTCTACCATTCACATATAGGTACATTCAAAGGCCTAATGCCAGTGTCGGACTTCCTAACCCTTCTTCTGCCGAATTCCCCATAGGGAAAGGGAGATCATATCTAATTCTCAACCTCAAACCATTTGCTCATAATCATTATTGTAAGGTTTCATTGTGATATACATAGTTTTAGTAATAGACGCATCAATCAATCTTTGAAGTAGTCCTCTGATACATGGTATGCAGCAGCATCCACAGGTCACAAGTACTGCTGCTACTACTGCCAGAGAGATGAGGAGGCTGGACACAAGATGACTCCATCTACCGAACCAGGATTCCAACCAGTCCATGAAGGGATTGTTGATACCCGAATTTTCTGCCAATTCTTCGGACAGGGATGTAAGACCCTCCAACGCCTTGGTGATACTCCCATCTGGACTTGTATTATTGGGGATGAAGGTACAGCAAAACGTTCCAAACATCTTGCACACGCCCCCTTTTTCCGCTAGCAACATATCCAAAGCCATCCTATTCTGATGTGTCATTAAAGAAGTTGGGCCTAATTGTTCAGCTATCCCTTTTACTGCATCCCTTGTGTAATTTATAAACCTTTGCTGATTATAATAAATATAATTTATCCAATCCACATTTTTATTAATTGTCACCCACCAGAAGAAAATTGATTCAAAACCTGCTGCTATCTGGTTCCTGGCCTTGTACTCATCCGGTACCCCTCTGGGTACCCCTATATTGTCTATATAAACTCTAGGATCAAAGGACCCAGCAGGTACTGACCTCCTATTTCTGTGTAGGGTTTCAACATTCATTCCACCTCCTTTAATCTCTTCTGATGAAATTATTTTAAATGGCATGAGCACTTGAACTAGAGCACAGCTGCCAACCCAACCTGGTGGCAACCTAGGCCTCAATTTCATATCTCCACATAACCACCATATGTCACTCCTTGCTATAGTTTGGTTTTGAAACCAACTGGCTTTAAACCCTCCTGTATCTGTATTTATTGGGATGGTGTTGTGACAAAACTCTGAAGTTAGATTTCCTACCCATCTTCCTGGTCCTGTTCTCAGGAAGCAAGTGTAGTCATTGGATACCGGACTGATAGAGATTTACACAGAACATTATCACTAGGGTCATATGTGGCATTATACAAAGCTAGAATACACTGTAAGTCTACTTGATCCTGTTCTGAATATCTGAGGGGAATAGTCCCTAAATGGGGCCTAGCGGTTGCACATGCAATACAATCAGTTTTGTTATTTTGCTCTGTAGTATACTTCATCCATAGCAACCATTCATTCCTCTCTGTGTAGCCTGTTTCTACGGCTAACTTCTCCTCATAGCCTAATTCTCCAATTCCATCAACATCCAACATTTCTCCTGACCTTTGGGGTTTGTCCTCCTCTTGTTCCTTGTCCTGTGCAGGAACAGCTTTTAACCAAAATGTTCCCTGCTGAACCTGTCTACCTGGGGTATACAGTCCCAATACATAGAGACCTTCATCTCCAAGAGAGGGTTCATCCAGTGTTATAAGGAGAGGATTTGCAAGAGAATCTCCAGTCCAGAACCTCTGGATCACAACCCCATTTTGGAATGGGTACAGCAATATTCATCCTCTTGAGGAGAGGCTTTCCTGATGAACTAACACGAGTCATGGCTTCCTCTGGCTTATACCCCCATGACGTTCCCGTGTTCCAAGCTGCATCTGACCAAGAATTACAGTTCTCATTTCCAGGTCTAGTTACACAGATATATACCACCTCCCCTTCAACTCCTGTTAGATATTTATAATTGGGGTTGCTACTCTTCTTCCCAAATTTAAGATTCCATTGACACTTCACTATCCGACACAAGTCCACCCTAAATGTAGCTGTTGCTGCCTTGGTGTCAAACCACAAGGTTACTGATGTGCTATTCTGAAGTGTCTCGTCCAGTTGTCCTTCTTGCAGTAGAGCTGCCAACATCATCAGGGACAGGACCCATATTCTTCCACTCCAGGACCTCATAGTAGCTTGTGTAGACCGGTCTTCCGTTTAACTCTACGGATGTGGCTTAGCGGGGACCATCAACCAGTGGCTCCAGTGGTCTTCGTGTCTTTTGGTCAGCAACCAATGTCTGGATTAACTAAAATAGAATCAAAAACTTATTTGTACACAAATGGGAGTCTCTTTTGGACTCCGGACCTGCTGCAGGGGTTGTCAAATAGTTACAACATCTATGTGGACAAGAGAGTACCTCAGTTGTGGTAGCTTCTGACATCAGGAAGGCCTCCAGTCCCCTGAAAAGAGATCAACACACACGAGCACATACTTCATACATCTTACCTTGGGCAGCCTGTATGAAGTCAATCTGCAGTCATTGAAACGGATAGGAGGGCCCAGGCGCACGTGTATGTCTATGGCATCTTTCTAGTCTATCTGTGTTGTGCGCATCTAATCTATGTTAATGTAAAGCTAAACAGGTGGACCCAGCATCTTTCTTCAGAGCACATAGTTTTGTCTTCACTCACGTGCGTTGAGTCATGAGCCATCACATGGTGCAAGGATTTTGGCAAACATACCCACTGTCCCACCATCCACGGTTCTGAGCTCCAGCTTCCGACCAGACTTCAGTCTCTTCCCCGGTTGGTGACCGAGTCAGAGCCTGTAAGATACTTAAGTCTATCTGGTTATCTTTAATGCTCACCATGACCAGTGGAGGCGCCTCAGGGGTCTCCCAGTACCTTGGTCTTCTGGCTGATTCCCAGCCACTTTGTTTGCTTCGTGCTCCACGGGTTCCTTCTCATATGTACCCTCACTTCCACTATGGCAACCTCTTCCAGGGCCTGTTGATGTAAGAAAAGACCTTTTCTCCCCATATGGGGCTGCAGTTGTGGGTTCACCTGAAAACAATGACTTGTATATGTGGTGTCTTGCTTACCTTAAAGCCCCCTAAACGCCTCAATGAGTGCCGTCAACTCCACCTCCCCTGTAGAGTTATGAGGGAGGAGTGGTTCTGCTTTCTACTATCTCATGCTGTGTGATCGCCATACAACCAGGTTCTTGGACCTTCCGGAAAGAAAAACTCAAAATCCAGATTAATGAGAGATACCTTTATGGATTAAAAATATTTAAAAAATAGCTGACTCTCCTCTCTTCTCCCCCCCTTTGGAAATCACCATATTAATACCGAATAGGGGGCAGAGTGGTGGATTTCCATTACACATATAACGGGATTTCCTCTTTTTTTTTTCTCTTTCATCAACATGCATTCTAAAAAAAAAACTTGACATTATGAAAAACTAGCTGTATACCTTCTACAAATACGTATTATGCTATAATGTGAATCCAGTGAGCAAAGCCGCAAGCTGCGCTTCAACCAGGTACGTCTCTGGTTGGCCATTATTTAATGGACATCTGACAAGATTATAATTTTCTATGTCACTTAATGAAATTCCGTCGACCCAGGGAGTTGCAGGAATACCATGCACATTGAGCCTAAACACTTTATACTCTGGAAATCTGTCTGACAGAAATCCAAAACCAGTGAGCTGTTGGATATACCCTCCTGGTATAATTTTGACAATTCTCCAACCTTCAGGAGATATAATCAACATTAATCCAAATGTGCAATTAGGGCACGACATTTTCTCATGGAATATCTGGCACACACACACACACACACACACACACACGGCAAGCAATACAACAGAATTTCACACATGAGATCATGCACTTCCACTTATCAGCAGAGAGTCTCAAAGGTCATTCACATTCCTTCACACAGATTCAGTAAACTGTTAACTCCTTAAGCTTATTACCTCCTGGTGCTCCTGCTAAAAATCCTATCTATGTTTTCTGGTTGATACTTGACTGTATTGGGGCGAAAAATTCTCCTGGCTTGTCCTAAAATGTAAAATGCCTATGGCTTGCGGACCCGTACTGACTGCACTTCGCTAACTCAATGTACAGGCCGCACCTAGACCATATCTCTCTATCTGCCTCTTTCTCTGGTTGCTATTCACTTATTCTCTTAATATACGCTGTTACTGTGTGCCCACATCTCAACAAGTCTACTTCATTATCACTGTGCTTAGCAATATCCATGCCGACTGTACTACACCAATTCGATACATAGACTGCGTACCGTTGTTTTATGAGGTTCCCGCTCAATGTTTGAACTTGCGTGTCCTAAACTGAAACTGATCAGTTGATAGGCATCAAACCCATGGGAACCTTGATAAGAAGGTTAACTATTTAGTGGTCCGGCCAGACCTCGTGACCCACCTGGTCACCTAACACTAAATCTCTACGTACTCAGTATGAGATGGCACTTCTCTACAGTTATAATAAACCTATATATACCAGAGAGCAAATCCAATTAACTATAGGCAGACTAATATGACCCAAATTTTCTTATTAGCCCAGTAAAAATCTTTTCCCTCAACTAAACCTGCTGAGCCTTGTATACTCAGAGATCTTATTTATCAACCAGAAGACTAAAGCTATCATTAGTATGCAGGCTAATGTAATCCCTACTACCTCAAAGTTCTTTAGCACCATTAGAGGGCAGTTTGTGCGTATGAGACAGAATAGAAGGTGGATAGACCTATCCTGTCTGTAACCGGCGTTTTAACACCGTAATAGTACCTCTAGCACTCTCCAAGAGGACGTACGCAGCCTTCTTTATGCGTATGCCGCCAGAGACGTGTCCTCACATGAATCCTGGCAAGCCAGTTACCATGGAGAGACGCTCCCAAGGGGCAAAAACACAGTAAAGAATTCCTAGTACCATCAAGGTTGGTTCAATCATTCAAGCGCAATCATACGTAGCAGCTTTTAGGTTTCTCCCTCCAGCATACGTATTATGTATCACAAGGATATTCTACAGTTCTTAGCGCTGGTATGTAAGAAGACAGACTATACTGTACCCCAAGAGCCGGTTCAGAACATTTAGCAGAGGGGAGACACAGAATTTGTAAGAATCAATGGCTCTTACCTTCACCGGTGATTTTGATCTGTGTGTCCTCTAGGCCTTCAGTCTGCGGGTGCCGGATTTCAGGATACTGGGGTCTTCTGTTGTAACCAGCCCGCCCAAGGAGACGCCAACTGATGAGTTTGTGATTTGATGTTTATCTCTCAATGGGAGATCGATATGCTGGAAGGTTGCCAGATTTTGATCTGAGGCCTACTCGAGTAGCGGAGAACAAACACACACAGAGACAGGATATGTATCTGCAGGATGTTCCCCCTTTCCTGATTTAATTAGGTAGCTTATATGCTCATTTGAGTAGGCGGTAACATTACATCATCACATTTCATTGGACAATTGATCATTCAACAGTAAGCATAAATGGTTCCAACCAATCATATTCATATTCGTTAACCAATCAGATTGTACTCGGCTGTTAATTATTAGTATTTGTGTAGACGTGCTGAAAGCTTTAATAGGTCTTGGGTAAATTACACAAGACCCCAATATTATTCTCATTAATCTATCCTCATGACAGTTATAGCTCCATTAGCCTCATTAACCTGTCTTACTAAGTATTCATGGCCCCAGTATCTACCTAGCATGTGGACGTGTAGTTTCAATGTCCAACTGGGTGCAGTAAACAGTTTATCCATCACGTACAATTTCTTATGAAGAATAAGGTTATAGGTAATCATTATCATGAGACAGCATTTTCATATACAGAGTATGCATGTAAGACCCCAGAAATACATTGATATTAAAAGGACATACAGAATTCCCTGTCAAGACGATGGAGGCAATACAAGGCATATCTATACTCGCCAGGCCAGGTTTCAGAAATAGTTAATTCAGGATGCTGGGTTTTGTGCATCCTGAATTCACTATTTCTGACACCTGGACAGGTGAGTATAGATATGCCTTGTATTACCTCCATCGTCTCTTCAGTCTGCATAACTATAGATTACGCAGACTGAAAAGATGCTGCAGAAAATACTAGTCATATTCGTTTTTGACAACTCATAGCTCCATGACAAACACAAGAAGCAAAGCTGCAGTGTTTTAGTTGTCTCGCTACTGGAGCTATGAGGTGTCAAATACACAAAGTGTACGGTGCAGTATGTTTAGTCGGTACATGGTGTGTGTTGCCGGTGGCGAAATACACAAATAACCAAAGCGTAGTAGGGGCAAAAAAAACACAAATTTATTTACAAAAAACTTTGGTGACTTGGGGTAAAGTGACATAACTGGGGGTGTTGAGCTGGGACGACTGACTTAATGATGACGCAGGGGTTGCAGGGGAAGGGGCGCTGGAACTAGTGGGGTCAGGGAGGTCAGGGATGGGATTGGAGGCATGGGACGGGAGAGACACACTGGAAGGTAGAGTCAAACCAGACATCACAGACACATTGGGAGGTGAGGAAGGAGGGAGTGCAAGAGTCCGTTGTTTCTTTTTCTTGTTTTAAACAGCTGACATGTGCCCAAAACAGCCGCGGGCAGAATCGTGATCCACCCGCGGCTATTAACTAGTTAAATGCCGCTGTCAAACTCTGACAGCAGCATTTAATGCGCGCTTCCGGCCATCGGGCCAGAAATATGCACACTGCTGACCCTGTCGCGTGATCGGGGATCATCGGTTCATCGGCATAACAACCAGAGGTCTACTGTGGTCAGCGCTCATAGCAATGCAGTAATTCTGAGCATCGCCTCTATGTAGCAGAGCTGATCAAGTTTTGGCAGCTTCTAGCCTCCCATGGAGGCTATAGAAGCATGCCAAGAGTTAAAGAAAAATAGTTTAAAAATATATAAAAAATGCATAAAAGTTAAAATCACCCCATTTCTCCCCATTCAAAATAAAACAATAAAAAAATCAAACATAGATATATTTATTATCTCCGTGTTCAGAATTGCCCGATCTATCAATAAAAAAAAGGATTAACCAGATCGCTAAATGGCGTAGCGAGAAAAAATTCAAAACGCCAGAATTACGTTTTTTTGGTTGCCTCGACATTGCGTTAAAATGCAATAACTGGCGGTCAAAAAACTGTATCTTCACCAAACTGGTATGATTAAAAACATCAACTCGGCATGCAAAAAATAAGCCCCCACCCAACCCGAGATCACGAAAAATGGAGACGCTACAGGTATCGGAAAATGGCGCAATATTTTATTTTTAAGGAAGTTTGGAATTTTTTACACCACTTAGATAAAAACGAACCTAGACATGTTTGGTGTCTATAAATTCGTAGTGACCTGGAGAATGATAATGGCAGGTCAGTTTTAGCATTTAGAGAACATGGTGTTAAAAAAAACAAAAAACGAGTGTGGGATTGCACTTTTTTTGCAATTTCACCGCACTTGGAATTTTTTTCAGGATATAGTAAAACCAATGGTGGCGTTAAAAAGTACAACTCGTCCCACAAAAAACAAGCACTCACATGGCCATATTACCTGAAAAATAAAAAAGTTATGGCTCTGGGAAGAAGGAGAGTGAAAAACAGAAACGCAAAAACGAAAATGGGCTCCGACGCGAAGGGGCTAATCAATGAATTCAGGTTTTACATTTAGTCCCTTTGCCGAAGGCATATAAAACTCAGCAACTTGCCATACTGTCTGTCATTACACATATTTGTGAAAAGGTTCTTTCACACGTCAGTGTTACCAGTAGGTGCATTGACAATTTTCACATATACTGGAGACACCTACACATGTAGACCAATTCTCTATGCACATGTCAGTGTATTTCCTTGGACTATGTGTCCCTGGGCAAAACACGCTGAAATGTCCATTGTTTAATAGCAGCGTGGGCCACAAAATGTCCCACACATGTGCGCACTGATAACGCATAGATGACATCTGTGTGTCATCAGTGAGACCTGTATCGGCGCCTGGGAATCAGCAGTACTGTTCAACACTGTTTCCTGGCACCAGGTGCTGAAGACTGCTCTTATCATTCTCCGCTGCTTGCGCTGCGATCAGCGCAAGCAGGAGAAAATGTTGAGAGTTGTATTCAGCTGATAACAGTGAGAGCAGGCACCTCCTATATACATTTTTTTTTTTAAAAATGACATGAGGTTCCTCTGTAATTTTGATAACCAGTCAGGCAAAGCAGCATCTGTGGGCTGCAACTGTGGGCTCTATTCCAGTTACCAAGAATAGAAGGGTCAGCATGCCGTATTTTTTAATTATTAAATAAATAATTTTAAAAAATAAAGTGGGTTTCTCCCCCTATTTTTGAAAATCAGTCAAGCTAAAGCTGACAGCTGGGGGCTGGTATTCTCAGACTGGTAAGGAGCCATGGATATTGGCCCCATCAGCCCAAAAATAGCTGCTAGAATGGCTAATTTTGGCACTTTGCCCAGCTCTTGCCACTTGCCTTGTGATGGTGGCAAATGACGTTCATATTTGTGGGCTTGATATCACCTATGTATTGTCTGGTGACATGAAGCCCATGGCTTAGTAATGGAGAGGTGTCTATAAGACGCCTATCCATTACGAACCCTATACTTGCATTGTAAATAAACACACAGCAAGTATAAATTTCTTTATTTTAAATAAAAGCAAAACACACTTTTCCTTTTTTTATTTAAAAATAGCAAACACAGTTATACTCACCTAATACCCATTCCATTGAAGGCGAACATGAGGAAAAAAATTCAAAAATTCAAAAAAACACATCATTTGTAAGGTAACTCATCAAACCCTGACTGATGCACTGGCAGGATGCAGCAGAGCCCCATTGATAAAGGCTGGGGCAGCACAGGTGCATTCCACTGATGAGAACAGCCAGTAACCCATCATGGTCTGGCTGCCTAGTGGAAAAAAATGCACACTAATAAGGCTTGCATAAGACATAAGTCACACTGATGTTTTCTGTGTGATGCATGTATACAGTGGTGAGCGGCCTGCCTTCTAATACTATGGGCGTCATTAATAGGCCGCTCAGACACTATGCATCACACTTATCAGTGTGACTTATGTCTTATGCAAGCCTTATTAGTGTGCATTTTTTTCCACTAGGCAGCCAGACCTTGATGGGTTACTGGCTGTCTTCACCAGTGGAATGCACCTGTGCTGCCCCAGCCTTTATCATTGGGGCTTTGCTGCATCCTGCCAGTGCATCAGTCAGGGTTTGGTGAGTTACCTTACAAATGATGTGTTTTTTTGAATTTTTTTCCTCATGTTTGCCGTTTAGATTTAGTGTTAGGGACTCACAATATCTGGGGACCCTTGACGTTGGGTTGTGAGCTTATCTGCTTTGGCCAAAATAGTAACTAATACCCCATACCTATTTATCTTTTTGCACTTTTTATCATTTTTGCAGGATGCAGCTAGAGCCCTTCATGTTGGCTTGGTTTTTCTGTGTGATGCATGTATACAGTGGTGAGCGGCCCACCTTCTAATACTATGGGCGTCATTAATAGGCCGCTCAGACACTATGCATCACACTTATCAGTGTGACTTATGTCTTATGCAAGCCTTACACTAGTGTGCATTTTTTCCACTAGGCAGCCAGACCTTGATGGGTTACTGGCTGTCTTCATCAGTGGAATGCACCTGTGCTGCCCCAGCCTTTATCATTGGGGCTTTGCTGCATCCTGCCAGTGCATCAGTCAGGGTTTGGTGAGTTACCATTCCATTGAAGTCCTCATCTCCAACCATATCACTAGCCTATGTGACATTTTGTCCCAAACTGTAATCCAAGTCTGGGGATAAATAGTTTTCAATCTGGACAGTGTCAAGATGCAACCATTCAGGCTGAGAACTACTGAAGAATGAGGTGCAGTATCAGTGAGCAGAGGTGACCTCATCAAGGTGTGACGGGTCACTGAGGCTGCATTCCCAGCTGGGCTGAACTGCGGTGATTTGGGCACCATGAAAAAAAGTCAGGATGTCACCACAGATCACTGTGAAAAATTCTGAATACTCATATATTGCCCCCTGCTAGGGCTGATCGCTGAAGTGAGCTGTCTTAAGCACCTGTGCCTGGGAACAGTGCGAAAAGTACCGCTGATTCTCAGATGCTGGTTCATGTGGTGCTGTTGCGGCACACAGGTGGCACACATTTGCCACACATATGATACAAGTATTACACACAAGGAGACACATACACATGGACATAGACTGATATCTCCAGTACTGTTTTTTCCAGGACCGGAAATATCAGGACTAGAGTTGAGCGAAACGGGTCGAAAAAATTCAAAAGTCGCCGACTTTTGGCAAAGTCGGGTTTCATGAAACGAAACCCGACCCTAGGATGAGGTCGGCCACGAGGTCGGCGACTTACGCGCCAAAGTCGCGTTTCAAAAGTTTGTTTTGCGCTCTTTTTCAGCCAATCAGGATCCACCGACACTGTGGGCAACGTGATGACATAGGCACGGGTCACCACCATCTTTCAGAAGGGCATGCAAGTGATTGGCTTGCTTTGGTGGGCGTCACAGGGGGTATAAAAGGGCGCGCACGCCGACCGCCATCTTACTTCTGCCGATCTTAGTATAGGGAGAGGTTGCTGCTGATTCTGTAGGGAGAGCGTTAGGCAGGGAAGAAGACCAAAAAACTGCTTCTGCTGCTAGCGATTTGGCCTGCACAACACACCAGTCACTGTGTGTGCAGTGCAAGGGGAGGCTATATAGTGGTGTATCAGTGGTGTTGGTTGTTGGGCTGCCTTCTAAGGCTTCCTGACAGGCTGGCATTGCTGTTTACCCACTGCTCCGCAAACTGCTTTTTTAAAAGCAATCCAATCTCCCTTATCCTCTAGTCACTTTGGTCACAGCTGTGCCATCGAGCCTGTCACATAGCGCTCAGATATTCATTGGGCCTCACACAATCCAAAAGTGTCCAGTGTCCAAAAGTGTGTGCAGAGATTCAAACTCTCACTTATCCTCTAGTCACTTAGGTCACAGCTGTGCCATCGAGCCTGTCACATAGCGCTCAGATATTCATTGGGCCTCACACAATCCAAAAGTGTCCAGTGTCCAAAAGTGTGTGCAGAGATTGAAAATCTCACTTATCCTCTAGTCACTTAGGTCACAGCTGTGCCATCAAGCCTGTCACATAGCACTCAGATATTCATTGGGCCTCACACAATCCAAAAGTGTCCAGTGTCCAAAAGTGTGTGCAGAGATTCAAACTCTCACTTATCCTCTAGTCACTTAGGTCACAGCTGTGCCATCGAGCCTGTCACATAGCGCTCAGATATTCATTGGGCCTCACACAATCCAAAAGTGTCCAGTGTCCAAAAGTGTGTGCAGAGATTCAAACTCTCACTTATCCTCTAGGTCACTTAGGTCACAGCTGTGCCATCGAGCCTGTCACATAGCGCTCAGATATTCATTGGGCCTCACACAATCCAAAAGTGTCCAGTGTCCAAAAGTGTGTGCAGAGATTCAAACTCTCACTTATCCTCTAGTCACTTAGGTCACAGCTGTGCCATCGAGCCTGTCACATAGCGCTCAGATATTCATTGGGCCTCACACAATCCAAAAGTGTCCAGTGTCCAAAAGTGTGTGCAGAGATTCAAAATCTCACTTATCCTCTAGTCACTTAGGTCACAGCTGTGCCATCGAGCCTGTCACATAGCGCTCAGATATTCATTGGGCCTCACACAATCCAAAAGTGTCCAGTGTCCAAAAGTGTGTGCAGAGATTCAAACTCTCACTTATCCTCTAGTCACTTAGGTCACAGCTGTGCCATCGAGCCTGTCACATAGCGCTCAGATATTCATTGGGCCTCACACAATCCAAAAGTGTCCAGTGTCCAAAAGTGTGTGCAGAAATTCAAAATCTCCCCTGTCCTATAGACACCTTGTTTTACATACTATATAGTTTGTTGGATTTTGTCTACATTTCTACCAAAAATGAGGAAGGCTGGTGGAAGAGGCCGTGGAATTGGGCGGGGGTTGGCAGCTGGTAATCATGGTGTTGGTGGTGGATCTGATGGTAGTGGCAAGAGCAAAATAGGACCGAATGCAGGAGGTGTTGAGCCTGCGTCATCGTCTGGCTACATAAGGCCTCGAACGCTTAGTTTTCTAGGAGTTGGCAAACCGCTTTTAAAGCCAGAGCATCAGGAAAAAGTTTTGTCTTACATTGCTGACTCAGCCTCCAGCTCTATCGCCTCCTCTTCTTCAGTTGTAAAAAGTAAAAGCACTGAGTCGTCATTGGAGGCTCATGTTCATGAACCACACCTTTCCTTGTGTCCTTCACCCCAACCAAGATTGAAGGATGACGCAGGCCATACTACTGATTACTCCATGGAGCTGTTTTCACATACCATGCCTGGATTATCAAGTGAAATGGTGAATTACCCAGGCCAAGATGAATCTGACATGGAGTGCACTGATGCACAGCCGCTGATGGATGATTCTGCTGGTACATTCACTCAGAGCACTACATTGTCCTCGCAGTGTACGGAGCCAGATTCTGACCCTGATGAGACTCAGGTGCCCCTTCCCGCACACTATACCACCATACACGGTGACACAGAGGAAGGTGCACATGACATAGAAGAGGAGGTGATGGATGACCCCCAGTTGTTGACCCAGATTGGCATCCATTGGGGGAAGAGGGTGCTGCTTCCAATAGCTCAGATGAGGAGCATCCACAGCAGACATCGACATCGCAACAGCTGTTATCTGGCAGGCCCGGAGCACTCCAAAGACAGGTTCCAAACATCAAAAGAGTTGCTGGACAGCTTGTCCAGAGGGTCAAAAGATCACAGCGTGCTAGGCCGCAAAATGTCTGCCAAAGTAGGAAGAGTGCAGTGTGGCACTTTTTTGAACAAAATCCTCATGATCAGGCCAAGGTTATCTGTAAGAAGTGAGCAAAGACCTTTAGCCGAGGGAAAAATCTGAAAAATTTGAATACCAGTTGCATGCTTAGACATTTAATCAGCATGCACTTGCAAGCGTGGACACAACACCAAACCTCAAGTGCCACATGTGCAACTGATCACAACGAAGGTAGTCATCAACGCTACATTGTTTCCCCCACTGTAAGCCCACTGGTTAGCACAGCAGCAAATGTTGAGGTGTCGTTGCAAGGCCACAGCAGTCAGGGAATCCCACTGTTATATCAACGAAAGACTGATTCTAGGCCATCAGAAAAACAACAACTCCATCACCAACATCAACCCTCTCTCAGTCCGCCCTGTCCACCGCTACTTCCACCATATGCAGCTCTCAAGTCCAGCTCACCCTCCCAGACACTATGAGTAGGTCAAGAAAGTACTCAGTCTCTCATCCGCGTACACTGGGTTTGGACGCCCACATTGCCAAACTAATCTCGTTTGAGATGATGCCCTTTCGGTTGGTGGAAAGCACAGCTTTCCGCGAACTCATGGCCTATGCAGTACCATGCTATGACCTACCCAGTCGCCACTTCTCTCGCAAAGCCATCCCAGCCCTCCACTATCATGTGAAAGACCGCATTGTCCATGCACTCAAGGAGTCAGTGAGCGGAAAGGTGCACCTCACAACTGATGCATGGTCCAGTCGGCATGGCCAGGGCCGTTACGTGTCCATCACTGCGCACTGGGTTAATGTGGTGGATGCAGGGTCCACAGGGGACAGCGGTGGTGGGACAGTGCTGCCTAGCCCACTGTATAGGAAACAGTTGGCTGTAGGCGTTCCACCCTCCTCCTCCTCCTCCTCCAGAAGCGAAAGCTCGTCCACAGAGCGCAGTCGTACGAGCACTCCATCTGCAGCTGCCACAGTTGCACACGATGTGTCCCCCTATCGAGCAGCTAGTGGAAAGCGTCAGCAGGCTGTGTTGCAGATGATGTGCTTGGGCGACAGACATACCGCCGAGGTGCTGGCCGAGTACTTGAAGCGACAAACTGAGTCATGGCTGGGCAGTGTACATCTTGAGGCAGGCAAGGTAGTTAGTGATAACGGCCGTAATTTTGTGGCAGCCATAGCCCTTTCAAAACTCAGCCACATACCTTGCTTGGCTCACACCTTGATCCTGGTGGTGCAGTGCTTCCTCAAAAATTATCCGGAGTTTACAGCCCTGCTCCAGAAGGTTCGAAGACTGTGCGCGCACATCCGCCGGTCGCCTGTACACTCCGTTCGTATGCAGAAGCTGCAGCGATTGCTCCACCTTCCCAACCACCGCCTCATTATCGACATTGCAACAAGGTGGAACTCCACCCTGCACATGGTGAAGCGGCTGTGCGAGCAGAGGCAGGCCATAATGCATTTGTGGGAGGATACACGGCCAGGCACTTTGAGAGCAGACATGGAGTTGACAGGTGTGCAGTGGTCGAAGCTGAAAGACCTCTGTAAAGTCCTTCAGTGTATTGAGGAATGCACACAGCTGGTAAGCGCAGAAGACGCCATCCTAAGCATGAGCATCCCACTTATGCGTCTGCTCATGCAAACTTTGACGCACCTTAAGGAGCAGGCGTCTGCAGCCAATGTTGATGAGGAGGAGGGAATCCTTGATGACATTCAGCCATTGTCTGCTCAGGGACCTCTCCTGGACGAGGTGGAGGAAGAAGAGGAGGAGGAGGATGATGATGGGGAGGAGGATGCATCTCGTGGGGCAAGTGAAAATGTTGGCGTGGCAAGGTCTGGTACAAGGTTTGTGCGTGACTGGAGGGATGTGGATTTGCCAGAAAGTGCTCCTCCACCCAGCACTCGCAGTGCATCATTGACACCGGGAACATTGGCCCACATGTCAGATTATGCCTTGCGGATCCTAAAAAGGGACCCCCGCATTGCCAAAATGATGAACGATGACGACTACTGGTTGGCCAGCATCCTGGATCCACGCTATAAAGGCAAATTACAAAACATCATGCCACAGGAGAACCTTGACCTAATATTGGCTAATAAACAATCGACTCTGGTAAATCGGTTGCTTGAGGCATTCCCAGCACACAGCAGCGGTGATGGTTCTCACACGAGCCGTACGGGCCGGGGGCAGCTTGGCAGAGGTGTTCGTGGTGCACACAGCAGAAGTGGCGTTGGAGACAGGGGTTTCATGACAATGTTGTGGACTGATTTTTCAAATACCGCTCACACAACTGGTAATACTGCATCGATGGAAAGTGACAGGAGACAGCAGTTGTCAACTATGGTTACAAACTACTTTTCCTCCCATATCGATGTTCTCCCACACAGGTCATTCCCCTTTGACTATTGGGCCGCTAAACTGGACACCTGGCCTGAATTGGCACAATATGCCTTACAGGAGCTCGCTTGCCCAGCTGCAAGTGTGCTATCGGAAAGAGTCTTCAGTGCAGCTGGATCAATCCTGACAGAAAAAAGGACCCGTCTGTCAACCCAAAATGTGGATGATCTAACCTTCATTAAAATGAACCACGCATGGGTTTCCAAGGATTTTGTCCCACCTTCCCCTGATGACAAATAGGGTGACAGAAAAATGGCTTGCTTTGGTCCACCTCTTCCTGGGACTTGACCTATTTCGCCTTTTGCATCAGCTGAATGTCCAACATCAACATATACCACTTTCTAAAACTCCCTAACTGTGCTGCCTCCCCCCCCCATGGCCGGGGTCACCACCTAGCGCACGACACCGTGCGAGTGCCGTTGCCCTGGACAGGTGGGTAGGCCGACTCTTGGGCGCGGGCACTGGCACAGGGTCCCTCATAGTGCAATCAAGTGTCTCTGACGGTGGTGGTGCACACCCGCCGTCAGACATACCGCTGTACTATGAGGGGCCCAGTGCCAGTACCGACGCCCACGAGTGGGCCCCCCTTGCTTGGGCAGGGCCCCAGCATTTGCAATCTTTACTTCTCCCTGCTCCTCCACTGTGTAATCTGGGCCGTCAAATCCATACTGTGCCTGACACCGTCTGAGCCTGCCTCCTGAGACATATATTTTGAATGTGTACGCTATCCATACATGTTATCCGGGGATACGGTACCCTTTCTAACCTTTGTGCAATCACGTGCAATCCATACTGGGCCTGACACCGTCTGAGCCTGCCTCCTGAGACATATATTTTGAATGTGTATGCTATCCATACATGTTATCCGGGGATACGGTACCCTTTCTAACCTTTGTGCAATCACGTGCAATCCATACTGGGCCTGACACTGTCTGAGCCTGCCTCCTGAGACATATATTTTGAATGTGTACGCTATCCATACATGTTATCTGGGGATACGGTACCCTTTCTAAACTTTGTGCAATCACGTGCAATCCATACTGGGCCTAACACCGTCTGAGCCTGCCTCCTGAGACATATATTTTGAATGTGTACGCTATCCATACATGTTATCCGGGGATACGGTACCCTTTCTAACCTTTGTGCAATCCATACAGGGCCTGACACCGTCTGAGCCTGCCTCCTGAGACATATATTTTGAATGTGTACGCTATCCATACATGTTATCTGGGGATACGGTACCCTTTCTCACCTTTGTGCAATCCATACTGGGCCTAACACCGTCTGAGAATGATAGATGGGGCCCACCATACACTGGAACATTCCAAAGGTGGACATCAGACACTGAAGCAGCATTTATAGGGCCCATTATACACTAGAGCATTAGAAATGGGGCCCATTATGTTTGGAGCATTATTTGGGCCCATAAGACAGTGGAGCTTCATCCATGGGGACCAACATATACTGTAGCATTATGTGGAGCTCATCATATACTGTTTCAAATATTATATGGGACCAATGATTCTGTATGGAGAAATAGATGGGCCTCGTCATGAGATGTAAAAAGTGAAGTATTTTTCATTGTACTATACCGCTATTTCTCTGCCGTATCGGAGCATGATCATTGATGAGTTGTGGTATGTGTTAAAGGGGCGCTCTTTCGCCCAGGGCACATGAAAACCTGCAGCCAGCCCTCCCCCCCCACAACTTTAGCCAAATAACCCCCATTTTTCAGTGCGTAACTTGTATTATGAAGTTAATTAAGGTTGACAAGCTTAAGTAAGAAGAATTGATGCTTTTGGCATTCAAATGGGCACTGTAGGTGTGTTTCCTGTCCTCCTCTCACTGCCGACTTTTATTCCCCATTGACTTACATTGGGTTTCGTGTTTCGGGACGACCCCGACTTTTCCCTATAATCGGACGATCTTGCTCGACCCGACTTTTGGAAAAGTCGGGTTTCACGAAACGAAACGCGACCCTAAAAAACCAAAAGTCGCTCAACTCTAATCAGGACGTGTGAAAGAGCCCAAACAAAGAGTTGTTATAAAGAGCTCACTGAATTTGTGTGTGATGCTGTAATAGGATGTCACCAATATTGCAATTCAGTTCATGAAGGTTCTTCCCACCTAAATATTCCATGGTAAACAGTGAGTGGTATTATTGAGGCGTAGTTATGAGCAAGCACTAAAATGCTCTGGTGCTCGTTACTTGAATCAAGCACTTTGGACTTCTCATGTGCTTGACTCGAGTAATGAGTTTTATGGAAGTCAGTGGAGAACTCTATAATTTTACCGACAGACCCTCGTAGGAGGTTTGGGGGGGATTAAAATTACGGTACTGAAATGGATATGAATAGTGCTCAACTGGAATGGAAACAGCATGGGGAAGATGCCTGGATGCATGTCTGACTCCCAGGCCGCTGCTGGGAACACTGTTGTCAGAGTATTACTCTACTTTTACAGACTGACAATAAAACATACCAAACCGAATAGACAATAGATTTTGCAGGAAAAAATGTTAGGAAACATTCTTTCCTGTATAATGACTTCTACATAACGCAAATGAAAAAAGATGAAAAAAACCTGCCTTCTACACACCTTAGTCTATGTTCACATGTAACGCTTTTGCTGCATTTTTGCACTTTCTAATTGCTTTCAATGGCGAAAAAAAATCCACCGGTAATTTTAACATTTTACTACTTTATCTGAGCATGTGATGTGTGTAACACGGTTAGACACATCCTGTTTAATTTATGAAGAAAGGACTCTGAAACTCATAAAGCTCATATGGACAATGCAAGAACTTCCAAAAATTAGAAGGAAGGGGGATGCCAATACAACCTGTAATAGACAAAAAGGATGGCCTCATACACATTTTGCTAAAATTGTTAGGTAGCGAGACTCATAAATCCTATGCATTAAGTGTTAGGGCTGTCAAAAATTAGAAAGTGGGACTACAATATACCTTGGAGAACACGTAGAGAATGACCTCAGAATAAATTATTTGACAATTGTTAAAATATTGTGTTTTAAATTGTGAAAAGATTGAGACTTTTAGATTTCAAAAAGATTGTACAAAGAGACAGCTTCTTTCCATGCATTTACTGATAAATTCTGTCATGTTGTGGACTGTGGAACAGATGTATGTGACCAAGATGATACCATCATTTGACATCGATAAATACAACAAGATGAGCCAAAGCAAAAACTTATCTTGGTCTCAGAAAAAATTTGGGGATGATTTTAAAAATATTGTGAATTGGATTGGAAGAAAATGGAAGGTGAGGCCCTCTCCCATGACTACCGTAAACACATGGATGGTACAGGGAAACTTTGAATGGTCATTATATCAGCTAATTTTGCCATCTTTTGTGAATTTATGTCTACAGATGACCATAAACAGTCTTGGCCTCTGAAAAAATTTTGGGCGATTTAAAAAAAATTGTGAATTGAATTGGATTGAAAAAAGTTTGGAAGATGAGATCCTCTCCCACAACTGCAGAATATAAATAATTGAATCATAGAATTATAGAGTTGGAAGGGACCTCCTGGGCCATCTGGTCCAACCCCCTGCTCAAAGCAGGATTCGCTAAATCATCCCAGACAGATGTCTGTCCAGCCTCTGTTTGAAGACTTCCATTGAAGGAGAACTCACCACTTCTCGTGGCAGCCTGTTCCACTCATTGATCACTGTAACTGTCAAAAAGTTTTTTCTAATATCTAATCTGTGTCTCTTCCCATTCAGTTTCATCCCATTGCTCCTAGTCTTTCCTTGTGCAAATGAGAATTAAGATGATCCTTCTACTATGTGACAGCCTTGAGACATTTGTAGACAGCTATTAAGTCTCCTCTCAGTCTTCTTTTCTGCAAGCTAAACATTCCCAAATCCTGCAACCATTCCTCATAAGACAGGGTTTGCAGACTGGTCACCATTCTGGTCACACTTTTCTGAACTTGCTCCAGTTTGTTGATGTCTTTTTTAAAATGTGTCGCCCAAAACTTGACACAGTATTCCAGATGAGGTCTGACCAAAGAGGAGTAGAGGGAAATAATGACTTCACGTGATCTAGACCGTATGCTTCTGTTAATACATCCTAGAATTGCATTTGCCTTTTTTGATGCTGCATCACACTGTTTACTCATATTCAGTCAGTGATCTATTAGTATACCCAAGTCTTTTTCATATGTGCTGTTGCTTAGCCTTATTCCTCCCATTCTGTATATGCTTTTTCATTTCTATTGCCCAGATGTAGTACTTTACATTTTTCCCTGTTAAAAACCATTCTGTTACTTGCTACCCACTGCTTCAATTTATTTACACCTTTTTGAATCCTCTCTCTCTCTTCTCTAGTATTAGCTATCCCTCCAAGCTTTGTGTCATCAGCAAATTTAATCAGTTTACCCTCAATTCCTTCATCTAAATCATTGATAAAGATGTTGAACAATACAGGGCCCAGGACAGAACCCTGTGGTACCCCACTTGAGACATTCATCCAACTGGATGTACAGCCATTTACGACCACTCTTTGGGTCCGATCACTAAGCCATTTATGAATCCACCTAACAGTTGCCTTTTCCATTCCATACTTAGCCATTTTTTCAATAAGGATTGTGTGAGATACTTTGTCAAATGCTTTGCTGAAGTCAAGATATACTATATCTACAGCATTTCCCTGATCCACCCAATCAGTGATTCTGTCATAGAAGGAAATTAAGTTAGTCTGACATGACTTATTAGTTACAAACCCATGCTGACTCTGGTTAATCACTTCATTCTTATCCAGGTACTTACATACATGTTGTTTAATAATTTGTTCAAAGATCTTTCCTGGTATAGAAGTCAGACTCACCGGCCAATAGTTGCCTGGGTCCACCTTCTTCCCCTTTTTGAAGATAGGAACAACATTTGATCTTCTCCAGTCTTCTGGGACTTCTCCTGGTCTCCAAGAATTTTAAAAGATTATGGAGAGGGGTTCAAAAATTTCGTCTGCTATCTCCTTCAGTACTGTGGGGTGTAATTCATCTGGACCTGGAGACTTGAATTCATTTAGGTTAGCTAAGTGTTTACTCACTATATTTCTGTTTATAGATATCCTGGATTCTTCTATTCCCTTAATAGGACTGTGAAGAACAGTTGATGATACATTTCCTTTCTGAGAGAAAACAGATGCAAAATAGGAATTTAAAAGTTCGGCCTTCTCAACATCCTGTCTTAACATTTCAGCATTTTCATCCTGTAAAAATCCTATAGCATCTTTCACTTTTCTTTTACTTTTGACATATCCCCAAAGTCCTTTATTATTGCTTTTGATGTCTCTTGCAAGCCTCAATTCATTGTCAGCTTTAGTAATCTGATTTGAGCCCTGCAAGTTCTGCAGACAGATTATATTCTTCTTTCGATATTCCTCCCTCTTTCCATTTTATAAACATTTCTTTCTTCCTTTTTAGCATGTGCTTAAGTTCTGTGTTCATCCATCCTGGTTTCCTTAAATGCTTCCTATTCTTTCCTCTTTTTGGAATTGTTAACAATTGTGCTTTGAGAATTTCATTTTTCAAGATTTCCCATCCTTCCTGGACATTTTTGTCCTTAAGGATATCCAGCCATTGGATCCCTCCAATTCTCTTTCTGAATCCCTCAAAATCTGCCTTTCTGAAATCTAACCTTGACATCTGAGTCTTCACAGGTCTTCCTCCTCTAGTTATCCAAAATTCTAAAATAGCATGGTCGCTACCTCCTAGGGTCTCAGCCACTTTTACCTCCTCAACCATTTCCTCCCTGTTTATAAGGATTAGATCCAAGGTAGCAGATCCCCTTGTTTTCTCCCCTACCTTTTGGAAGATAAAGTTGTCAGCAAGAGAGGATAAGAATTTCCATGACCTGTTAGTTTTGCCTGAGATTCCCAACAAATGTCAGGATAGTTGAAATCTCCCATGACAACTATGTCATATTTTTTGGAGAACTTGGCCATTTGATGCATAAATAGTTCATCCATATCTTCATCTTGCATAGGCAGCCTGTAGTAAATGCCTACAATGGTGTCCTTTCCATTGTTCTGTCCTTGTATACTTACCCAGAAATGGATGGTTCAGCTAAACTGAAAATGGTCATTAAATCAGTTAACTTTGCCTTTTTGGGGGAATTTCTGTCTACAGATGACCATAAACAGTCTGCATCTGTCAATGAATGCATGGAAGGAAGCTATCACGTTGTGGACGTCATGTATGTTACCAGAAGGAACATTCGTTTCCATTAGATTATAGTCTTATGAGACTGTTAGGCGTCGGATTCCTGGCACTGCACAGCGGGAATCCAGAGCCAGACATCCTGCGGTCTCTCATTCTCCTCCGACCGCTCAGACTCCTGCTCAGCAATCACAGCGAGCCAGGCATTTCCCTCAGACTCGTTCTGTGAGCCTGGATGTTGCTGCCACCTCTGGTGCAGCAATGGTAGCGCAACCTGCTTTGCAGGGAACTGCTCTGAAGCAAGTCTTCTTGGGACCACGGGTCACACACGATACGGCCCTCCAACTGTTATCCTTAACACAAGGGTCACTTTCGGTTAGCCATCATGCTGTCCGGTTTTGGACACTGGCTTCCGAGTTAGAGTGGCCGGACAAAGTGTTGGTCCCGGTGTTTTGGAGAGGCCTGGCTGAGCACGTAAAAGATGCTCTAGCTACTAGGGAAATTCCCACAAGTCTGGAGGAGTTAATTGCCGTTTCCACCCGCATTGATCTCCGCTTCACGGAGCGCGGGTTGGAACGAGCGCAATCCAGACGTAGGGTTAATTTGGTTCCCACCTTTACCGAGCCGCTGATATATCCCGCACAGGAGCTCCCTTCCTCTGAGCCTATGGAGGTGTCTCGCACCGGCACTAAGTCGCGTCCGATGCGAAGCTCTGTGCGCTGTTATCAGTGCCGACAGTTTGGCCACTCGGCTGGCACATGCCCTCAGCGGCCGAAAAGACGACCACGTTCAGTGGCCGTAGGTGGTGGTCAATCCAAGGTGGGACCCTTTTCACCCAAACCGGTGTTCCGGTGTACTTTAGTTAGTGGGTCCTCCACCTGGGAGGCAGAGGTCACCCTGGATTCTGGGGCCGAGGGGAACTTTATGTCCTCGACCTTTGCCCAGAGACACGCTATCCCTCTGGTGTTACTCTCCCAACCTCTGACCATTAGGGTGGTAAATGGGGCACCGTTACCGTCTCAGGTGACCCATCAGACAGCCCCACTCGGACTCTCTATTTCACCCTCACATCAGGAGACTCTGTCCCTGCTTATTATGCCCAATGGCATCGATCCGGTGCTCCTCGGAGTTCCCTGGCTTCGTTGCCACTCCCCTCATATTGACTGGGCTTCGGGGAGGATACTGGGCTGGGGCAAGGACTGTGAGGGAAGGTGCCTGAGGGGCAGCGTTCAGGTTGCTTCCACTGAAGTGCCTGCGGATCTCTCCGCGCTCCCCAAACCCTACCACCAGTACGCGGACGTCTTCTCTAAGAAGTCTGCGGAGACGCTCCCGCCGCACCGTTCCTATGATTGCCCGATTTATCTCCTGCCAGGCACAGAGCCTCCCTGAGGCTGTGTTTACCCGTTATCACTCCCTGAGATGGAGGCTATGTCCCAATATATCCGGGAGAACCTGGCTAGGGGTTTCATCAGAAAATCTGTGTCACCGGCTGGTGCAGGGTTCTTCTTCGTACAGAAGAAGAACGGAGAGTTACGCCCCTGCATTGACTACCGAGGTCTCAATGCTATCATGGTTAAAAACAAATACCCCCTACCATTGATCTCGGAGTCATTTGACAGGTTGCGGGGGGCCCGGATCTTTACTAAATTAGATCTGCGGGGTGCATACAACCTGATCTGCATTCGCGAAGGAGACGAATGGAAGACAGCTTTTAATACCAGGGATGGCCATTATGAATACCTGGTTATGCCCTTTGGCCTTTGTAATGTGCCAGCTGTCTTCCAAGATTTTGTCAACGACGTCTTCCGCGACCTGCTCTCTACCTCGGTGGTGGTCTATCTGGATGACATACTCATCTTTTCGCCAGATTTGACCACCCACTGGAGAGACGTCTGCAGGGTCATCGACCGTCTGCGGGCGAACTCACTATTTGCCAAGCTGGAGAAGTGCCAGTTTGAGCAGGAGTCCTTGCCGTTCCTGGGCTATATCATCTCGGCCCAGGGACTGGCCATGGATCCTGCCAAACTACAAGCGGTAATGGACTGGCAGGAACCCCATTCCCTCAAAGCGGTGCAGCGCTTTTTGAGGTTTGTGAATTACTACCGCCAGTTCATACCACACTTTTCCACACTGGTGGCTCCTTTGGTTGCTCTCACCAAGAAAGGAGCTAATCCCAATGCTTGGTCAGAACAGGTCTCCAAGGCCTTCTCGGCTATAAAATCACATTTTGCTGGCGCCCCCATATTACATCGTCCCGATGTGGATAAGCCGTTTATCCTTGAGGTAGACGCTTCTTCCGTCGGTGCTGGAGCAGTTCTTTATCAAAAGGATGCTCAAGGTCGGAAGCATCCCTGCTTCTTCTATTCCAAGACCTTCTCACCGGTGGAGAAAAATTACTCCATCGGCGACAGGGAGCTGCTAGCCATGAAGTTGGCTCTTTCTGAGTGGAGACATCTCCTGGAGGGAGCCTGGTTTCCCTTTCAGGTGTATATACGGACCATAAAAACCTGGTCTATCTACAGACGGCCCAACGCCTGAATTCCCGTCAGGCCAGGTGGTCGCTCTTCTTTTCCCGATTCCGCTTCACCCTCCACTACCTCTCTGGAGAGAAGAACGTCCGTGCGGATGCTCTCTCACGTTCAGTGGTCTCAGCGGAGGAAGGAGAAGCTGAGCCTCGGTTAATTCTCCCGCCGGAGAGTTTTACGACCGTGGCTCCAGTTGCTCTCGAGTCGGTACCACCGGGCAAGACCTTGGTGCCTCCTCAGCTACGGCCGGAGGTCCTCGCCTGGGCACATGCCTCCAGGGTGGGTGGCCATTTTGGTATTAAACGGACCACCGAACTCCTGGCAAGGTCATATTGGTGGCCACATATGGCTCGAGATGTCAAGGAATACGTGCAAGCATGTGTTTTGTGTGCTCGGAACAGACCCTCTAGACAGAGGTCGGCGGGGCTGTTGTTTCCCCTGCCAGTGGCGGATAGACCTTGGGAGATGGTTGGCATGGATTTCATAGTTGGCCTGCCCAAGTCTGGTGGCAGTACGGTCATCTGGGTGGTCACCGACCATTTTTCCAAAATGGTGCATCTGGTGCCACTCGCACGCCTGCCTTCCGCTCGAGGTCTGGCCACCTTGTTCATTAAGCACGTATTCCGTCTACGTGGCATGCCGGACAAAATCGTGAGTGACCGTGGTCCCCAGTTTGCGTCTCGGTGTTGGAGGGAGCTCTGCAGTTTACTTAGCATCGAGCTAAATCTATCCTCCGCTTACCACCCCGAGACGAATGGCTTGGTCGAGAGAGCCAATCAGACCTTGGTCACCTATTTACGGAATTTTGTCTCTGCCAGGCAGGATGACCGGGCATCCTTGCTACCTTGGGCCGAATTTGCCCTAAACAATGCGGTGGCTGATTCCACTGGTCAGACGCCCTTTCTCCTAAACTATGGTCAACATCCACGCGTCCCGATGCCAGTGTCCTCCACCGACTCCAGGGTGGCAGACTGGGCAGTGGAGGCCCGGGACATTTGGGATCGCACTCAGGATGCTAACCGAGCATCTAAAGAAAGGATGAGGGCGTCCGCCGACATGCATCGGCGGCCCGCGCCAAGCTTCTCCCCTGGCGACATGGTATGGCTCTCCATCCGAAACATTAAACTGCGGGTCGAGTCTCCCAAGTTCGCACCGCGATACATTGGACCATTCAAGGTCCTCGAGCGACTTAGCTCGGTGGTCTACCGCCTGGCTCGGCTCTTCCTCCTGATTTGGCCATTTCGGACGTGTTCCATGTGTCCCTCCTCAAACCAGTTCACATGGTCCGGTTTTCTGAGTCATATGCCGGGTCATCAGACTTATCGTCTGATGAGTTTGAGGTTAACGCCATCGTGGGGCGCAGGTTTGTCCGTGGCAAAAAATTTTATTTGGTGGACTGGAAGGGTCATGGGCCCGAGGCTCGGACCTGGGAGCCGGTGGAAAACATTCATGCACCACACCTGATCGTGGCCTTTGAGCGCAGTGAGGCTCAGAGGGGGGGGCCCTAGGAGGGGGGGTAATGTTAGGCGTCGGATTCCTGGCACTGCACAGCGGGAATCCAGAGCCAGACATCCTGCGGTCTCTCATTCTCCTCCGACCGCTCAGACTCCCGCTCAGCAATCACGGCGAGCCAGGCATTTCCCTCAGACTCGTTCTGTGAGCCTGGATGTTGCTGCCACCTCTGGTGCAGCAATGGTAGCGCAACCTGCTTTGCAGGGAACTAAGTCCTCATGCCGTGCTACTGGGCATGCCCGCAACTTGTCCTCTCAGTGGAGAGCAGGGGTCACATGTGCAGGTCCTATGTCGGATCTGATTGGTCCTTCCCAAAGTACTGGAAGGTCCCGGAAGCGCATGGCTATAAAAAGCCCGCATGGCGGCTCGGCCATGCGCTAGTGTAGCATATTATTCTGTGTGTGTATGGTGATGGATGCATGGACTGGTGACTGACTCATTATGAAACCCCCACCCTCTGATATTATGAGTGGTGACTGAGTGTGTATAGTCAGCTCCAGGGTTGTGGCAAGCTACAAGCCACTTGCTCCACGCCTACACTAGCGTCCGTCGGCGCCCGGTCATCGGCGCCGACGCTTGCGGCTTTCTCTGCCGCTGCGCTGTAGTAACAGCAGCTATTGGTGTTCGCAGCTGTGACGCCACACGCAGGCCTCTGTGACGCTAACAGGGCCCGCGCCTTTGCTTTAGGGTTCGCCAAGCGACTCTGTTTTTACGGAGCCGCTCTTAGCGTTCGGGTGACGTTAACCCGAGCGCAGTACCGCACCTACTAGGTGCATCTGCTATTGTCCAGCAGCGGTCTTGTCACCTACCGCACGGTGGACCCCGGGCGGCGAACGCACCTACTATTATTTATATTTGGTGCGTTCCGCCGTCCATAACAGAGACAACATGAAGCAGACCAACATGGCAAAAAGCAAGAACTTGACTTGGCCTCTGGAAACATTTTGGGACAATTTTAAAAAGATTGTGAATTGGATTGGATTAGAAAAAGGCTGTTAGGGTACTGTGCCCTAGGCTTTTAGGGCACTCTTCATCAGGCTGTTGTGACATTCTACACCATGTTGTTATGGAATGCTGCAACAAGCTGTTAAAGTATGCTGCACCAGGCTGTTAGGGCACGCTACACCTGGCTGTTATTGCACTCTACACCATGCTGTTATGGCATTCTACACCAGGCTGTTAAGGTACTATGCTCCAGGCTGTTAGAGCACGCTGCACTGGGCTGTTAGGGCACGCTGCACCAGGCTGTTATTGCAATTTATATCAGACAGTTATGGCACTGAAAGTGACGACAGCCTAAAAGCTTGTTGATTGGCTGCTCTGAAGCCTTTCGATAAACTTTATTCAGCACCACTGCCCCCTCCGACTTCCCTCAGTTCTGCTGAGAACTTTGCCGCGCACTTCAAAAATCAGATTGACCAAACAAGGCAAGTCTTTATTGTTAAACAACCACAACTACTTTGTATACCAGATAAAATACCCTTCCCCCATAACCTCCCTATCCAACATCACTGAAGGAGATCTTACTCATCTCCTCTCTAAATCACATCTCACCACTTGTGCATGTGACCCCATCCTATATCCTCCTCAACCTCATCAACACACTTATTCCATCCCTCATCCATCTCTTCAACCTATCAATAACATCTGGTACCTTCTGCTTTCAAACATGCAACAATCATGCCTATCCTCAAAAAGCCATCCCTCGACCCGACCGCTATGTCAAGCTATCGCCCCATATTGCTGCTCCCATTTGCTTCCAAACTTCTGGAGCAGCATGTCCACGTTTCTTCCCACCTATATTCTAACTTGCTCTTTGACAATCTGCAATCTGGTTTCCATCCCCATCATTTAACTGAAACTGCCCTGACCCAAATTACCAACGAGCTATTTACAGCCAAAGCTAACAGGCAATTCTCTATACTCCTCCTTCCAGATGTGTCCTCTACCTTTGACACAGTTAATCACTGCCTCCTACTACAGATCCTCTCTTCCTTTGGCATCAAAGACCTCATACCTTTCCAACTGTACATTTAGCATCTCCCCGCTACCTCCTCTCTATGTTGGATTCCCTCAAGGCTCTGTCCTAAGACCCTTACTCTTCTCAATCCATACCCTTGGCCTGGGACAACTCATAAAATCCTATAGCTTCCAGTACCACATACTGTACATGCTGATGATACTCAGATCCACCTCTCTGGCTCCGACGTCACCTCTCTGCTGTCCAGAGTCACGGAGTGTCTATCAGCCATATCCTCCTTCTCCTCTCGCTTCCTCAAACTCAATGTGGACAAATCTGGACTCAGCATCTTCTCTCCATCTCACAGATCTTCCTTACCTGATCTATCTATCACAATAAATGCCATCATGCTTTCCTAATCTGCTGCTTTGGAGTGACCCTTGACTTTACTTTGTCCTTCAAACTTCACATTCAAGCTCTTCCCACCTCCTGTTGCCTCGAGGTCAAAAATATTTCCAGAATCCATCCTTTCCTCTACCCTCAATCTATTAAAATGATTGTGCATGCCCTCATCATCTTCCACCTCAACTACTGCAACATTATCTTCTGTGGCCTCTCTGCTAATACTCTCGCACCTCTCCAGTCTATCCTTTACTCTGATGCTTGACTAATTTATCTCTCTCCTTGCTACTTCTCACCTCTAGAAATCTCCTCACTGGCTTTCAATTCCTCAGCGTATCCAGTTCAAATTACTAATACTGACCTACAAAGCCATCCATAACCTTGGTATATCTCCAAACTAATCTCCTGATATCTTCCATCACGCAATCTCCTGTCCTCCCAAGACCTTCATTTCTTCTCCACACTTATTAGTTCCTCACACAATCAACTCCAAGACTTCTCCCAAATATCCCTCAGACTCTCGAATTCTGTGCCCGAAAACGTCCAATAATCAGCCACATTTGGATCCTTCAGATGGAAATTGAAAGCCCACCTCTTCAAGAAAGCTTACAGCCTGCAATGACCCTGCTGCCTCCTCACCACTACCGGAGATACCGCCTCACTAACACCGGAGCTGCTGCCAACCTTCTGTATCCTTCCCACCATCCTGTAGAATATAAGCCCGCAAGGGCAGGGTCCTCTTTTCTCTGTACCAGTCTGTCATTATTAGTTTGTTTACTGTAAGTGATATTTGTATTTTGTATATAACCTCTTCTCATGTATAGCACCATGGAATCAATGGTGCTATATAAATAAATAATAATATAAAAAATTAAACAAAAAACATTATAAAAAAAAATACATTTTCTGTAAAATTCAGATTGAAGTAGATTATTTTTATTTTCTGTTCATATATTTCTATTCACTTCTTCCGACATGGCAATTTTACATTTTTCATTTTCCTCCAAGATTCTTAACTTTTTAAATTTTTTTGTTGTTGAAATAAGCAACTGGAAGTCAAATAATGACCTCCGGGTCTGTCAACTATGGTGACCTGTTAGACCACGCCAGGAGAATTGTCTAATAGGTGTTTTGTCAGTGCAGCACTGACAGGCATAATGCATTGCAGTCCATGTGTATTTCAATGCAGTACAACTGTGACCAAAGTAGTATAAGCTGAAGTCCCACAGATGGACAAAGTAAAAAATAGTTACCATATTTTTCATATTATAAGACGCTCCAGATTATAAGACGCACCCCAATTTTGAGGAGAATTTTTTTTAATAAAATGGTGGTGCTTCTTATAATCCATGCATATTATTGCTTACCGGGGGTGGTTGCTGTGGTCAAGCGGGGTCCCAGGGTCGCTGCTGGAGGAGGCAGGAGTGGGGTGATGCTGCAGGCCACAGGCTGGGATGAGGGGGTTCTCCGATGTGCGGCTCACCGCAGTGGCCATCCGATGCTGCTGTGCGTGTCTGTTGCTGCTGTTGGTGTCTGGTATGCGGGGGTGTCCGGCGGTGCTGCGGGGATGTCTGGTGCTCCTGAGGGTGCAGCATCACTGGACACCCCCAGCACCGCCGGACACCCCCCTCATCCCAGCCTGCAGCAATGGTATCGGTAAGGTATATCCGCATTATAAGACGCGCCCCCATTTTCCCCCCAAATTTGGGGGAAAAAATTATGTCTTATCTGAAAAATACGGTAATATTTCTTAATAAATATAACCGCCACACACAAAATAAACCACAAAAAAATTATCAATAAAATGTTACACATATTTATGTAAAAGCAAAATTAAATGAAAAAGTACACATATTTGGTTTTGCCGTGTCCGATATAACCTGATTTATAAAACTGTCATATTTAACCCCTTCAGTGAACACCGTAAAGAAAAGAAATAAAAGCACAGCAAAAATTATATTTTTTTTTATAGCTGAACAAAACATAGAATAAAATGACATCTGAAAGACATCTGTAAATAAAATTGGTATAGCTGAAAACAGAATCTTATCCAACAAAAAACAAGCAGAAAAATGAAAAAAAAATACAGGTTTGTGCTGTTCTAGCACTTAGAGTCTCTGCAAAGGGAGTCTGAAAACTATTCTAGAAAAGTAAGTTCTGCAAAAGTCAAAAAGTGCTCCTTCCCTCTAAAGCCATGCTGCATGGCCAAAGAGTTCTGTACAGCTACTTATGGGATATTGCAATGTTCAATTATGGGGCCTTTTTTTTTACCCATTTCTTTGTGTGAAAATGAAAAATCTGGGGCTAAAACAGTATAAGAAAGTGATAAAAAGTTAATGTTATTTCTTCACCACCCAATGGTATAAAATTCTCTGATACATCTGTGGTGTCAATATCCACACTGCATTGCTAGATATTCACTGAAGGTGCTATTTGTAAAATGGGGTCACTTATGGAGGGACTGCTGTTCTTGCACCTCTGGGGCTCTGCCAATGTGACACTTGCAAAAAGTTCAAGTAAAAACTGCATTTCAATTTGGTGCTCCTTTCATTCTGAGCTTTGCACTGTGCCTGAAAAATCGTTTCTGACAACTTATGAGGTATTGGTGTACTCATGACTTATGGATATGGGACGGACCCCCACTCCATCTTAAAACCACCATAACTACAGTAAACCTAGGCACTAGAATAAATACACAACACATTATTTTGGTTGTCAAAATGGCCACAGCTTTATTTAAATCACAGGATTAAAACAAATCACAGTAGGAGTCAGGTGAAGTGCTAGTACATTGGGATTCACAAGTACTGTGATACCCCCAGCTGTCTGACATATAGCACCAGGACAGACAGCCATAAAGGGGCGGCACGCACTGGCTTGCCATTCAAGCAGAGCCAGTAAACTTTCAGGGCACCAATGACCCTATTATCCTCACTCCTGTGCTTATCCACTGTGCCCGCCCCTGATTGACGTTACCATTACAACGTCCTTGAGGCTGGCCACCATAGCCAAGCCTGTTCACCACCATGAGGTTTTACATCCTCTATTAGTTAAAATGAGTCCACCTTAACTTGTCTGAAACTTCCACCTGACTCCTAAACCGCCACCAGAGAGGTCATTTGACACCTTAAATGGACTCGACCCCCATCAACCATGCCTAATAAAGCCATCAACCATTTCTACATGCTATGGAAAGACTGTGCATACAAGTAAAAAATTCCAGATCTCCGACAGATTAATTTTATCAATGCCATGCTACCAAGTTATGATTGATAATACGGTAACTACAGCAAAATAATAGTTGCTAAACATCCTGCAATGAGGATCCCATAATGGGGAATGTGGAAAGTAAACCATAATTAAGGTCGTAGCCACAATCTGAATACCTGTATAATGACATCTGTCATGCTTCAAAAAACTATTATACTGCATGCATTGTAGCCAGCTCTAATAATTCACCAATTCACAGATTTTAGTTCTAGAAACCACCATTATTTACAGTAGCTGTGCAGTAAAATTTCTTAAACCCACTTACTATCACTACCCGAAAAGTGATGAACATATCAATAGAAAGATATTATAAATAGGGAGTAATTAAAAACTATACACAATATAACATCAACATTATAACCGACCATAAAATAACGTTCAGAATATCTGGAAATAGTCATTTAAATTAACCTAAAGCAGAAAAAGTCTACAAAGGCATTATTAATAACCCTGCCACGCCACTGTTAATTGTTTTTCATTCACGTGATAACATTTACTGTTGACCTCTCCAACTGGGTCAAAGGCATTGGGAATAGGCATATTGCCCTTTGTGTTAATGCATTTGATTACTTTACCCTTAGCCGGTCCCACTGGCTCAAGGGCATCGGGAGTAGGCATACTGTCCTTTGTGTTAATGCACTTGATTATACCCTTAGCCGCTCCCATTGGCTCAAGGGCATAGGAATAGGCATACTGCCCTTCATGTTAATGCACTTGATTACTTTACCCTTAGTCACTCCCACTGACTCAAGGGCACACAGATTAGGTACATTGCTCTTCAGTTTCATGCACTAGATAACTGCATTGTCCAGACGACAACCTTGAAAGAAACATGGTTTGGTCAATATAAACAGTCAAAAACCGTGCCTCGGCATTCTCAAGTCACATGAAAAAAGAGAGGGTCCTTGAAGCTATAGATTTTATTGAAAAGCATGCCTACCTTGTTCTCTTCTCCCCTCCAGTCGCTGTTCCTGGCTCATAGGAGCCAATTTATTCTGTAGGCATGCAAAATATAATTGCCATGACTCCAGGGACTTTACCCTAAGAGGGTCCTATAAAATATAAATGCTTCTGGAAACCAGGGGGCCATACCGTGATGGTCACCCCTCTATACCAGGGGGCCATACCAGAGATGGGTCCCCCCTCCACACCAGTGGGTCATACACGCGATGGTTACCCTCCACACCAGGGGGCCATACCTGAGATGATTACCCCTCAAAACCAGTGTGCCATACCAGAAATGGTTACCCTTCCAAACCCGGGGGGGTCATACTGTGATGAACACCCCACAAAACCAGAGGTCCATACTTGATATGGATACCCCTACTCACCAATTTATAAATAATTTCAAGGACCCACTAAAAGGAAAACAAATAACTGTTTTTTTTTTTCTTTTTTTACATTTTTAATTCATGTTCTTATTAAAATAAACATAAAATAAACATCAAAGCATAAATAACATTAACACGCTGGGTGGAGTCCTTGAAGCTCCCAAATCTGGTGATTACCAAACATAAAATGTACCAACAATTACTCCCAGCCGTTACCCCACTAGCTCGGGAGCACCATTGCCACAAGGGTTCCAATGTTCAGTTGAATTTCCTGGGGATCTGACAAACCCTTGCCGAAACTCCCGTCCACATTTCACCAGGTCCAGAGCTATATTAACTTCCAAAAAGAGGAATCCATATCCCAATGGATCCCCCAGACCAATTTCTAACCAACTTCAAGGACCCCCCCCAACCACCAGGCTCCAGGTAATCCACTCAGGCCTGTGCTATCCGCCATCTTAAGTAATATAAAATAAGCACTTGGTGGGTATAAACCGATCCCTTTTTTTTTTTAAATTATTATTCACGCCTTTATTAAAACAAACATACAATAAAACATCAAAGCATAAATAATATTAACACACTGGTAGGAGTCCTTGAAGCTCCCAAAATTTGGTGATTACGAAACATAAAGTGAACATAAAATGTACCAACAATTACTCCCAGTCGTTACCCCACCAGCTCGGGAGCACCATAACTACAAGGGTTCCAATGTTCACTTGAATTTCCTGGGGATCTGACAAACCCTTGCCGAATCTCCCCTCCACCTTTCACCAGATCCAGAACCATTTTAAATTCCAAAAGGAGGAAACCATATCCCATTGGATCCCCAAGACCATATTTAACCAACTTCAAGGACCCCTCCATCCGCACAAGATGTGGGATAAGTGAGGGTGAAAACCATTCAGGTTTACAACCAAGGTATACAACAGGTTAATAATGGAAAATATCCCATCGTAAGGTCCAGAAATAGACAGAGATGGGCAATGCTGTGTTATATGCTGCAACAATAAATGAGAAGCCGCTTGCTCCTCTACAGGAGTTACAGACAGACGCTAATCACCAGTTATGCATAAATGGTAAGAAATATAATATGTAGGTCTACTATAATCTGCCTGCAGCCATAGGTGTGTGTGCAGAAAACTGCAAGTTCTGTATCCCAGCCAGTCACTCTACTACATACACTTACAACAGATGAGAGATGGGGCTAAAAACTGGGCCCATGATGTGTTTTCCAGAGCAATGTGCAGCATCACACTAGGAGTGCCCACTCACTGCCCGCCATGTGCTGAGTTATTAGTGCCCACTCAAATGTGCCGAGTTACTCCCCGATTATTTATGTTACACATGATAAAACATAAACCATTCAGGCCTGTGCTATCCACCATCTTAGGTAATCTAAAATAAGCTCTTGGTGGGTATGCTCTGATCATGCAACATACGAGGGAGACAATATACAGAAACAGGATGGATATATCTGGCAGGACAGCATGTAACACAAGAGGACTAAAGGCAGCAATAGCTACAGAAATCAAGCACTAAGCTGGAAGTCATGTCCAGATTATATGTACAGCCAGGAAAATAACCTGGAGACACAGGATGTTTATACACAGCATGATCCGTATATAGCAGAGTGAGGAGTGATATCATGTATGCAGACCTGTGGTACAGGTTAAGTATACAGCACAGGAATAGAGCCTTTACACATATACCACATATATAGTGAGTAACTTGGTTACACTGGATCTGTACACCCAGCATGTATGTAACAGAGATGAGGTCACATACAGATCATCAGACTCCATAAGGTCTGTTTCACACTTCAGTTTTTTTGTGTCAGTTAAAATCCGCCAAAATGGCGGAAAGCGGATCCTTTGCTAACTGATGTGAACGGATGCCACCGGACCGTTTTTTTGACGGATCCAATGAATGAAGAATTTTAAAGGAACCGCAGCCCGGGGAGGAGAGAGAGAGAATTTTTTTCGTCCGCCAGAAAGGATTTCAGGGTTAAATTTCCGGCTGACTTCCTCCAGGCATGCGCACTGTAAAATGCGGATCCTGCAGCAAAAAAAAAACGTTGCATGGTCCGTCCAGGCATGTCGGCGGACGCAAAAATTTTGGCGGATCCAACGGATGGCCATCCATCAAGATCCGCCGGTAATGCAACTCAATGGGGAAAAAAACGATCCGCCAAAAAAAATGGCGGATACGTTTTTTTTTTAAAACGGCGGATTTTGACTGATGGTCAAAAACGGAAGTGTGAAACAGGCCTAACTGGGAAGGGGGGGGGGTAATCAGCACACAGCAGGGTCAATATACAGTGCACTAACATGAAGTGCAGCCTTTCATCCTCATACATATACCATACATCGACTGCTCCTCTCTGCAGTGTCTCTAATACATGTGACTGCCCAGCTCCACCATAGTAATGGCAGACACTGTATGTGCCCCTGCTCTGTCCTATCATACATAAACCCAGAACTCATGAAGACTCTGTATAATACAGCAGTTATGTGGTATATCAGAAATGTCTGCAGGGAGGTCACACAAAAGCTGCCTCTGCAATAAGTGAGGGAACATGGCAGCTACATGCATTTCTAAGGTAATCTTGATCCCAGATATGATGTAGGAGCTGATACTACCCTAGTACACACTACACCATGTCTGAGGTGAATGCAGAGTAGTATATCAAACATGTCTGCAGGGAGGTCACCCAGAAGTTGTCTCACAGTCTGTGAGAAAAATGTAGCATGCACATGAGGGACATGGCAGCTACATGAATTTCTGAGGTAATATTGATCCCATACATAATGTAGGAGCTGATACTACACTGGTACATGATGTCTGAGGTGAATGTGCTCCTATCATCTGTCATGTGAGGTGATAACCCCCGTATTATACTCCCTGAAACTGTAGACATGCTTCCTCCTGTTCATTCTGTGTAAGAAACAGGGAGAGAGACAGATTTCCTGTTCTATATAAGCCTCACCCTCCTCACAGTAACCCCCCAGGCACAGACATACTGTGCTTCTTCCTCTGAAAGCAACATCACTCTTGCTTAAAATCTATACCACTATACTAAAAAGCTGCAGGAGTAAAGGTCCACCCATCCCCAAGTCATGTCCTCCTCCGCCTATGGCTCCAGTAGTTTCTTGAAAATTTGTGTAACAAGTAGAGTTGAGCGAAACGGGTCGAAAAAATTCAAAAGTCGCCGACTTTTGGCAAAGTCGGGTTTCATGAGGATGAGGTCGGCCACGAGGTCGGCGACTTACGCGCCAAAGTCGTGTTTCAAAAGTTTGTTTTGCGCTCTTTTTCAGCCAATCAGGATCCACGGACACTGTGGGCAACGTGATGACCTAGGCACGGGTCACCACCATCTTTCAGAAGGGCATGCAAGTGATTGGCTTGCTTTGGTGGGCGTCACAGGGGGTATAAAAGGGCGTGCACGCCGACCGCCATCTTACTTCTGCCGATCTTAGTATAGGGAGAGGTTGCTGCTGATTCTGTAGGGAGAGCGTTAGGCAGGGAAGAAGACAAAAAAACTGCTTCTGCTGCTAGCGATTTGGCCTGCATAACACACAAGTCACTGTGTGTGCAGTGCAAGGGGAGGCTATATTGTGGTGTATCAGTGGTGTTGGTTGTTGGGCTGCCTTTTAAGGCTTCCTGACACGCTGGCATTGCTGTTTACCCACTGCTCCGCAAACTGCTTTTTTAAAAGCAATCCAATCTCCCTTATCCTCTAGTCACTTTTGTCACAGCTGTGCCATCGAGCCTGTCACATAGCGCTCAGATATCAGTGGGCCTCACACAATCCACAAGTGTCCAGTGTCCAAAAGTGTGCGCAGAGATTCAAAATCTCCATTATCCTCTCGTCACTTTGGTCACAGGCAGCTGTGCCATCGAGCGTGTCACATAGCGCTCAGATATCAGTGGGCCTCACACAATCCACAAGTGTCCAGTGTCCAAAAGTGTGCGCAGAGATTCAAAATCTCCATTATCCTCTCGTCACTTTGGTCACAGGCAGCTGTGCCATCGAGCGTGTCACATAGCGCTCAGATATCAGTGGGCCTCACACAATCCACAAGTGTCCAGTGTCCAAAAGTGTGCGCAGAGATTCAAAATCTCCATTATCCTCTCGTCACTTTGGTCACAGGCAGCTGTGCCATCGAGCGTGTCACATAGCGCTCAGATATCAGTGGGCCTCACACAATCCACAAGTGTCCAGTGTCCAAAAGTGTGCGCAGAGATTCAAAATCTCCATTATCCTCTCGTCACTTTGGTCACAGGCAGCTGTGCCATCGAGCGTGTCACATAGCGCTCAGATATCAGTGGGCCTCACACAATCCACAAGTGTCCAGTGTCCAAAAGTGTGCGCAGAGATTCAAAATCTCCATTATCCTCTCGTCACTTTGGTCACAGGCAGCTGTGCCATCGAGCCTGTCACATAGCGCTCAGATATCAGTGGGCCTCACACAATCCACAAGTGTCCAGTGTCCAAAAGTGTGCGCAGAGATTCAAAATCTCCATTATCCTCTCGTCACTTTGGTCACAGGCAGCTGTGCCATCGAGCGTGTCACATAACGCTCAGATATCAGTGGGCCTCACACAATCCACAAGTGTCCAGTGTCCAAAAGTGTGCGCAGAGATTCAAAATCTCCATTATCCTCTCGTCACTTTGTTCACAGGCAGCTGTGCCATCGAGCGTGTCACATAGCGCTCAGATATCAGTGGGCCTCACACAATCCACAAGTGTCCAGTGTCCAAAAGTGTGCGCAGAGATTCAAAATCTCCATTATCCTCTCGTCACTTTGGTCACAGGCAGCTGTGCCATCGAGCCTGTCACATAGCGCTCAGATATCAGTGGGCCTCACACAATCCACAAGTGTCCAGTGTCCAAAAGTGTGCGCAGAGATTCAAAATCTCCATTATCCTCTCGTCACTTTGGTCACAGGCAGCTGTGCCATCGAGCCTGTCACATAGCGCTCAGATATCAGTGGGCCTCACACAATCCACAAGTGACCAGTGTCCAAAAGTGTGCGCAGAGATTCAAAATCTCCATTATCCTCTCGTCACTTTTGTCACAGGCAGCTGTGCCATCGAGCCTGTCACATAGCGCTCAGATATCAGTGGGCCTCACACAATCCAAAAGTGTCCACTGTCCACAAGTGTGTGCAGAAATTCTAAATCTCCCCTGTCCTATAGACACCTTGTACCTTGTTTTACATTACTATATAGTTTGTTGGATTTTGTCTACATTTCTACCAAAAATGAGGAAGGCTGGTGGAAGAGGCCGTGGAATTGGGCGGGGGTTGGCAGCTGGTAATGATGGTGTTGGTGGTGGATCTGATGGTAGTGGCAAGAGCAAAATAGGACCGAATGCAGGAGGTGCTGACCCTGCGTCATCGTCTGGCTACATAAGGCCTCGAACGCTTAGTTTTCTAGGAGTTGGCAAACCGCTTTTAAAGGCAGAGCATCAGGAAAAAGTTTTGTCTTACATTGCTGACTCAGCCTCCAGCTCTATCGCCTCCTCTTCTTCAGTTGTAAAAAGTAAAAGCACTGAGTCGTCATTGGAGGCTCATGTTCATGAACCACACCTTTCCTTGTGTCCTTCACCCCAACCAAGATTGAAGGATGACGCAGGCCATACTACTGATTACTCCATGGAGCTGTTTTCACATACCATGCCTGGATTATCAAGTGAAATGGTAAATTACCCAGGCCAAGATGAATCTGACATGGAGTGCACTGATGCACAGCCGTTGATGGATGATTCTGCTGGTACATTCACTCAGAGCACTACATTGTCCTCGCAGTGTACAGAGCCAGATTTTGACCCTGATGAGACTCAGGTGCCCCTTCCCGCACACTATACCACCATACACGGTGACACAGAGAAAGGTGCACATGACATAGAAGAGGAGGTGATGGATGACCCCCAGTTGTTGACCCAGATTGGCATCCATTGGGGGAAGAGGGTGCTGCTTCCAATAGCTCAGATGAGGAGCATCCACAGCAGGAATCGACATCGCAACAGCTGTTATCTGGCAGGCCCGGAGCACTCCAAAGACAGGTTCCAAACATCAAAAGAGTTGCTGGACAGCTTGTCCAGAGGGTCAAAAGATCACAGCGTGCTAGGCCGCAAAATGTCTGCCAAAGTAGGAAGAGTGCAGTGTGGCACTTTTTTGAACAAAATCCTCATGATCAGGCCAAGGTTATCTGTAAGAAGTGCGCAAAGACCTTTAGCCGAGGGAAAAATCTGAAAAATTTGAATACCAGTTGCATGCTTAGACATTTAACCAGCATGCACTTGCAAGCGTGGACACAACACCAAACCTCAAGTGCCACATGTGCAACTGATCACAACGAAGGTAGTCAGCAACGCTACATTGTTTCCCCCACTGTAAGCCCACCGGTTAGCACAGCAACAAATGTTGAGGTGTCGTTGCAAGACCACAGCAGTCAGGGAATCCCACTGTTATATCAACGAAAGACTGATTCTAGGCCATCAGAAAGAACACCAACTCCATCACCATCATCAACCCTCTCTCAGTCCGCCCTGTCCACCGCTACTTCCACCATATGCAGCTCTCAAGTCCAGCTCACCCTCCCAGACACTATGAGTAGGTCAAGAAAGTACTCAGTCTCTCATCCGCGTACACTGGGTTTGAACGCCCACATTGCCAAACTAATCTCGTTTGAGATGATGCCCTTTCGGTTGGTGGAAAGCACAGCTTTCCGCGAACTCATGGCCTATGCAGTACCACGCTATGACCTACCCAGTCGCCACTTCTTCTCTCACAAAGCCATCCCAGCCCTCCACCATCATGTGAAAGACCGCATTGTCCATGCACTCAAGCAGTCAGTGAGCGGAAAGGTGCACCTCACAACTGATGCATGGTCCAGTCGGCATGGCCAGGGCCGTTACGTGTCCATCACTGCGCACTGGGTTAATGTGGTGGATGCAGGGTCCACAGGGGACAGCGGTGGTGGGACAGTGCTGCCTAGCCCACGGTATAGGAAACAGTTGGCTGTAGGCGTTCGACCCTCCTCCTCCTCCTCCTCCAGAAGCGAAAGCTCGTCCACAGAGCGCAGTCGTACGAGCACTCCATCTGCAGCTGCCACTGTTGCACACGATGTGTCCCCCTATCGAGCAGCTAGTGGAAAGCGTCAGCAGGCTGTGTTGCAGATGATGTGTTTGGGCGACAGACACACCGCCGAGGTGCTGGCCGAGTACTTGAAGCGACAAACTGAGTCATGGCTGGGCAGTGTACATCTTGAGGCAGGCAAGGTAGTTAGTGATAACGGCCGTAATTTTGTGGCAGCCATAGTCCTTTCAAAACTCAGCCACATACCTTGCTTGGCTCACACCTTGAACCTGGTGGTGCAGTGCTTCCTCAAAAATTATCCGGAGTTAACAGCCCTGCTCCAGAAGGTGCGAAGACTGTGCGCGCACATCCGCCGGTCGCCTGTACACTCCGTTCGTATGCAGAAGCTGCAGCGATTGCTCCACCTTCCCAACCACTGCCTCATTATCGACATTGCAACAAGGTGGAACTCCACCCTGCACATGGTGGAGCGGCTGTGCGAGCAGAGGCAGGCCATAATGCATTTGTGGGAGGATACACGGCCAGGCACTTTGAGAGCAGACATGGAGTTGACAGGCGTGCAATGGTCGAAGCTGAAAGACCTTTGTAAAGTCCTTCAGTGTTTTGAGGAATGCACACGGCTGGTAAGCGCAGACGACGCCATCCTAAGCATGAGCATCCCACTTATGCGTCTGCTCATGCAAACTTTGACGCACCTTAAGGAGCAGGCGTATGCAGCCAATGTTGATGAGGAGGAAGAGGAGGAGGGAATCCTTGATGACATTCAGCCATTGTCTGCTCAGGGACCTCTCCTGGACGAGGTGGAGGAAGAAGAGGAGGAGGAGGAGGAGGATGATGGGGATGATTACTTAGGGGAGGAGGATGCATCTCGTGGGGCAAGTGAAAATGTTGGCGTGGCAAGGTCTGGTACAGGGTTTGTGCGTGACTGGAGGGATGTGGATTTGCCAGAAAGTGCTCCTCCACCCAGCACTCACAGTGCATCATTGACACCGGAAACATTGGCCCACATGTCAGATTATGCCTTGCGGATCCTAAAAAGGGACCCCCGCATTGCCAAAATGATGAACGATGACGACTACTGGTTGGCCAGCATCCTGGATCCACGCTATAAAGGCAAATTACAAAACATCATGCCACAGGAGAACCTTGACCTAATATTGGCTAATAAACAATCAACTCTGGTAAATCGGTTGCTTGAGGCATTCCCAGCACACAGCAGCGGTGATGGTTCTCACACGAGCCGTACGGGCCGGGGGCAGCTTGGCAGAGGTGTTCGTGGTGCACACAGCAGAAGTGGCGTTGGAGACAGGGGTTTCATGACAATGTTGTGGACTGATTTTTCAAATACCGCTCACACAACTGGTAATACTGCATCGATGGAAAGTGACAGGAGACAGCAGTTGTCAACTATGGTTACAAACTACTTTTCCTCCCATATCGATGTTCTCCCACACAGGTCATTCCCCTTTGACTATTGGGCCGCTAAACTGGACACCTGGCCTGAATTGGCCCAATATGCCTTACAGGAGCTCGCTTGCCCAGCTGCAAGTGTGCTATCGGAAAGAGTCTTCAGTGCAGCTGGATCAATCCTGACAGAAAAAAGGACCCGTCTGTCAACCCAAAATGTGGATGATCAAACCTTCATTAAAATGAACCACGCATGGGTTTCCAAGGATTTTGTCCCACCTTCCCCTGATGACACATAGGGTGACAGAAAAATGGCTTGCTTTGGTCCACCTCTTCCTGGTACTTCACCTATTTTGCCTTTTGCATCAGCTGAATGTCCAACATCAACATATGCCACTTTCTAAAACTCCCTAACTGTGCTGCCTCCCCCCCATGGCCGAGGTCACCACCTACCGCACGACACCGTGCGAGTGCCGTTGCCCTGGACAGGTGGGTAGGCCGACTCTCGGGCGCGGGCACTGGCACAGGGTCCCTCATAGTGCAATCAAGTGTCTCTGACGGTGGTGGTGCACACCCGCCGTCAGACACACCGCTGTACTATGAGGGGCCCAGTGCCAGTACCGACGCCCACGAGTGGGCCCCCCTTGCTTGGGCAGGGCCCCAGCATTTGCAATCTTTACCTCTCCCTGCTCCTCCGCTGTGTAGTCTGGGCCGTCAAATCCATACTGTGCCTGACACCGTCTGAGCCTGCCTCCTGAGACATATATTTTGAATGTGTACGCTATCCATACATGTTATCCAGGGATACGGTACCCTTTCTAACCTTTGTGCAATCACGTGCAATCCATACTGGGCCTGACACCGTCTGAGCCTGCCTCCTGAGACATATATTTTGAATGTGTACGCTATCCATACATGTTATCCAGGGATACGGTACCCTTTCTAACCTTTGTGCAATCCATACTGTGCCTGACACCGTCTGAGCCTGCCTCCTGAGACATATATTTTGAATGTGTACGCTATCCATACATATTATCCGGGGATACGGTACCCTTTCTAACCTTTGTGCAATCACGTGCAATCCATACTGGGCCTAACACCGTCTGAGCCTGCCTCCTGAGACATATATTTTGAATGTGTACGCTATCCATACATGTTATCCGGGGATACGGTACCCTTTCTAACCTTTGTGCAATTCATACTGGGCCTAATACCGTCTGAGCCTGCCTCCTGAGACATATATTTTGAATGTGTACGCTATCCATACATGTTATCCGGGGATACGGTACCCTTTCTAACCTTTGTGCAATCACGTGCAATCCATACTGTGCCTGACACCGTCTGAGCCTGCCTCCTGAGACATATATTTTGAATGTGTACGCTATCCATACATGTTATCCAGGGATACGGTACCCTTTCGAACCTTTGTGCAATCACGTGCAATCCATACTGGGCCTAACACCGTCTGAGCCTGCCTCCTGAGACATATATTTTGAATGTGTACGCTATCCATACATGTTATCCGGGGATACGGTACCCTTTCTAACCTTTGTGCAATCACGTGCAATCCATACTGTGCCTGACACCGTCTGAGCCTGCCTCCTGAGACATATATTTTGAATGTGTACGCTATCCATACATGTTATCCAGGGATACGGTACCCTTTCTAACCTTTGTGCAATCACGTGCAATCCATAATGGGCCTAACACCGTCTGAGCCTGCCTCCTGAGACATATATTTTGAATGTGTACGCTATCCATACATGTTATCCGGGGATACGGTACCCTTTCTAACCTTTGTGCAATCCATACTGTGCCTGACACCGTCTGAGCCTGCCTCCTGAGACATATATTTTGAATGTGTACGCTATCCATACATGTTATCCAGGGATACGGTACCCTTTCTAACCTTTGTGCAATCACGTGCAATCCATACTGGGCGTGAGAACGGCTGGCGAGCTGTTAAGCAAGCTACAGCACCTGTCCAGTCAAGTACAGGGATTCCCTAGCGAGGAGACTTATTTGATTGTTTGCAATGTTGGGACAGCAATTTTTGGGGAGCACTATACTCTGGAGAATGATAGATGGGGCCCACCATACACTGGAACATTCCAAAGGTGGACATCAGACACTGGAGCAGCATTTACAGGGCCCATTATACACTAGAGCATTAGAAATGGGGCCCATTATGTTTGGAGCATTATTTGGGCCCATAAGACAGTGGAGCTTCATCCATGGGGACCAACATATACTGTAGCATTATGTGGAGCTCATCATATACTGTTTCAAACATTATATGGGACCAATGATTCTGTATGGAGAAATAGATGGGCCTCGTCATGAGATGTAAAAAGTGAGGTATTTTTCATTGTACTATACCGCTATTTATCTGCCGTATCGGCGCATGATGAGTTGTGGTATGTGTTAAAGGGGCGCTCTTTCGCCCAGGGCACATGAAAACCTGCAGCCAGCCCTCCCCCCCCCACAACTTTAGCCAAATAACCCCCATTTTTCAGTGCGTAACTTATATTATGAAGTTAATTAAGGTTGACAAGCTTAAGTAAGAAGAATTGATGCTTTTGGCATTCAAATGGGCACAGTAGGTGTGTTTCCTGTCCTCCTCTCACTGCCGACTTTTATTCCCCATTGACTTACATTGGGTTTCGTGTTTCGGGACGACCCCGACTTTTCCCTATAATCAGACGATCTTGCTCGACCCGACTTTTGGAAAAGTCGGGTTTCACGAAACGAAACGCGACCCTAAAAAACCAAAAGTCGCTCAACTCTAGTAACAAGTTATGTGGTCCATTTTCTTCTATTTCCCCTTCTGAAAATTAAAAAGCTTGCAGCTAAAACAGCATTTTACTGATACAAATGTAATTATTCATTCTTGACTGTCCAATAATATAACAGTTTGTGACACCCCTGGGGTGTCAATATGCTCACTACACACCTACTGTAGATGAATTAATCGAAATGTGTACTTTGTAAAATGAGATAACTTATGAGGGTTTCTGCTGGTCTGGCACCTCACAACTCTGTCAATGTGACATGGCACTCACAAATCACTCCGGCAAAATCTGCACTCCAATATAGTTCTTCTTCCCTTTTAAGGTTTACACTGTGCCTGTATAGTTATTTCAGACCACATATAGGGTATTGGTGTATGCTGAATAAATTGTTTAATAAACGAAGTGGTCCATTTTCCTAATAGCTATTTTCAAAAATTAAAAACTTGGGGATAAAATAACTGTTTTATTGGAAAACTTAAACATTTTTCATTACCACAGCCCAATGTTACACAATTCTGGGAATCATTGGAATTACATGTTTTTTTATACAGATGTTTATTTCCTTTGTGTGAGTTAAAGCAACACAAAAATAACAAACAAAAAAGGCGAATTGGACATAATTTTGCAGAATACCCCAAAAATGAGCCGGACAAAATTGTTGCCACCCTTAACTTAATATTTGGTGGCACAACCTTTGGAATAAATAACTGCAATCAATCACTTCATATAACCATCAACAAGCTTCTTACACCTCTCAACTGGAATGTTGGACCACTCTTCATTTGCAAACAGCTTCAGGTCTCTAATATTTGAAGGGTGCCTTCTCCCAACAGCAATTTTAAGATTTCTCCACATGTGTCCAATGGGATTTAGATCTGAACTCATTTCTGTCCATTTCAGCACTCTCCAGCGCTTTGTTTCCATCCATTTCTGTGTGCTTTTTGAAGTATGTTTGGGGTTATTGTCCTGCTGGAAGACCCATGACTGGGACGCAAACACAGTTTTCTGACACTGGGCACTACATTGCGACTCAAAATCCTTTGGTAATATTCAGATTTCATGATGTCTTACAGTAAAAGCACCCAGTGCCAGAGGCAGCAAAATAACCCTAAAACATCTTGGAACTTCCACCATATATGACTTTAAGTAGTGTGTTCTCTTTTCTGTAGCCCTCATTCACTTTGGTAAACAGTAGAATAATGTATTTTACGAAAAAGCTCTATATTGGTCTCATCTGTCCACAAGACGCTTTCTGAGAAGGATTTTAGCCTACTCACGTACATTTTATCAAATGTTTTTATGTCTCTGTGTCAGCAGTAGGGTCATCCTGGCTCTCCTGCTGCAGCGTTTCATTTCATTAAAATTTTGACCGATAATCTGCTCTGCCACTTATTCATCCTGAGCCTCCAGGACAGCTTGAATTTCTTTGTATCATGATTGGGCTGCCTATCCACTATCTGGACTATCTTGGGTTCCAACCTTTCATCAATTTTTCTCTACTGTCCATGTCCAGGGAGTGTAGCTACAGTGCCATGGGTTGTAAATTTCTTGATTATGTTGTGCACCATGGACAAAGGAACATCAAGATCTCTGGAGATAAACTTGTAACATTGAGATTGTTCACATTTTTCAACAGTTTTGGTTCTCAAATCCTCAGACAGTTCTCTTCTTTTTCTGTTATTCATGCTTAGTGTGCCTCACAGAGACTCACAATGCAAAAAAATGAGTCAATGGTTTTTCTTTTTATTTGGTTTCAAGTGTAATTTTCATATTGACCATACCTGTTAGTTGCCATTGGTGAACTTGAATGGGCATCACATGCTTGACACAAAGTTTTTTTACCCACAATTTTGAAATGGTGCCAACAATTTTGTCAAGCCATTTTTGGGTTTTGTATGAAATTTTGTCCAAGTTGCATTTATTTCTCTATTTTTTTGTTACAGTACACACAAAGGAAACAAACATGTGCATAATAAAATAAGCATAATGGCAATAATTTTCTGGGAAAAAGACTTCATTTTCTTGAACAATTTCAAGGGTGTATACACTTTCGGCCATGACTGTATATATTTTTCCTACCTCAGGGTACATATAAATTATTTCAGAATAAATAAGCTGTACTAGAGTTTTCCTTTAATGAGAACTTCTGTGCTATTATTATAATCATTACTGTGAAAAAATAATTTCTAACTTCATGCCAAATTTAATACAAGGGTTAACAACCTATACCTTTACTATTCAAACAATACTGTGTTCTCATATAAGAATCCACCGTAGAATTACTGTTTTTTATTCATGTATTCCAAACCACAACTCTAGTAATAATTAAACTTTAGTAAATGATTATTACAGGAATTTCTGTGTTCCAAATTTATGAATAGCTATTTTCTCACGGTGTTTTGCTCCCTATTAATTACTGTCACCTACATTATTGTGGAAAGGGATCTCACTTTTTTAAAAAAAGAGTACAACCTTGAAACATTGGATGACCACAACATACTGTAATGTAATTTTCCTAGATATAAATACAGTATATGTAAGAAGCAAGAATTCCAAATACATTAGCTAGGCACATAAAATTGCACGTAACTATGCTAAACCACTTGTCACATGAGTAATCATAGTCATAAATAGAGTTGAGCGATACCATCCGATACTTCAAAGTATCGTATCGGATGGTATCGGCCGATCTTTAAAAAAAGTATCGGTATCGCCGATTCCGATACCGGAAGTCCCATTCAAGTCTATGGGACTTCCGGTATCGGAATAAGAAAAACCCTTTCCTGCCCTTGTACAGCCTCTCTGGGGTCTGTACGGGCCTGCCGGGGGGCTGTGCCGGCCTGCCAGGGGGTCTGTGCAGGCTCCGGTGGTCTGTGCCGGCCTGCCGGTGGTCTGTGCAGGCTCCGGGGGGCTGTGCCGGCCTGCCGGGGGGCTGTGCCGGCCTGCCGGTGGTCTGTGCAGGCTCCGGGGGTCTGTGCAGGCATCGTCCGATGGGACTACAAGTCCCATCGGGCGATGCCTGCTACCATGACAGTGATTGACACATTAGCCAATGATGGGACAGTAGTAGTCCCATCATCCGGTTAATGTGTTAAATGTAAAAAAAAAAAAAAATTACATGCTACATTCATACTACATACTACATACATGCTACATTCATACTACATACTACATACATGCTACATTCATACTACATGCAACATACATACTACATATATACTACATGCATGCTACATATATACTACATGCATGCTACATACATACTACATATATACTACATGCATGCTACATACATACTACATATATACTACATGCATGCTACATACATACTACATGCTACATGCATGCTACATACATACTACATACATGCTACATATATACTACATACATACTACATATATACTACATGCATGCTACATATATACTACATGCATGCTACATACATACTACATATATACTACATGCATGCTACATACATACTACATGCTACATGCATGCTACATACATACTACATACATGCTACATATATACTACATACATACTACATATATACTACATGCATGCTACATATATACTACATGCATGCTACATACATACTACATATATACTACATGCATGCTACATACATACTACATGCTACATGCATGCTACATACATACTACATACATGCTACATATATACTACATACATACTACATATATACTACATACATACCACATACATACTACATGCATGCTACATATATACTACATGCATGCTACATACATACTACATATATACTACATGCATGCTACATACATACTACATGCTACATGCATGCTACATACATACTACATACATGCTACATATATACTACATACATACTACATATATACTACATGCATGCTACATATATACTACATACATACTACATATATACTACATGCATGCTACATATATACTACATACATACTACATATATACTACATACATGCTACATACATACTACATATATACTACATGCATGCTACATATATACTACATGCTACATACATACCACATACATACTACATACATGCTACATATATACTACATGCATGCTACATACATACTACATATATACTACATGCATGCTACATACATACTACATGCTACATGCATGCTACATACATACTACATACATGCTACATATATACTACATACATACTACATATATACTACATACATACCACATACATACTACATGCATGCTACATATATACTACATGCATGCTACATACATACTACATATATACTACATGCATGCTACATACATACTACATGCTACATGCATGCTACATACATACTACATACATGCTACATATATACTACATACATACTACATATATACTACATGCATGCTACATATATACTACATACATACTACATATATACTACATGCATGCTACATATATACTACATACATACTACATATATACTACATACATGCTACATACATACTACATATATACTACATGCATGCTACATATATACTACATGCTACATACATACCACATACATACTACATACATGCTACATATATACTACATGCATGCTACATACATACTACATATATACTACATGCATGCTACATACATGCTACATGCATGCTACATACATACTACATACATACTACATGCTACATACATACCACATATATACTACATACATACAATACATTCATACAATACATACATAGACATACAGTACATATAACATAGAGTAACATACTTACCAATACTTGTCACATTGTTCCCCGAAGCCATTGTCGTCTACGGAATAAATATTAACATAACAAACCACAAAAATACTCACCCACGATCCGAAGCAGTCCACGAGTGTGTCCCACGACGATCTTGGGTAGAGAACTGCAGCATCAGCTGATGCTGCCGTTCTCTACGGGCTGCAGGAATCCAATGACGGAAGGTAGGTATCCTTCCGCACTGTATTCCTCCGCCACTTAAAAAAAAAAAAAGTCCCTAGTCTCACTTTATGCCATTGCTGTGTGGGAATTTCCCACACAGCAATGGCATAAAGTGAGACTAGGGACTTTTTTTTTTTTAAGTGGCGGAGGAATACAGTGCGGAAGGATACCTACCTTCCGTCATTGGATTCCTGCAGCCCGTAGAGAACGGCAGCATCATCTGATGCTGCAGTTCTCTACCCAAGATCGTCGTGGGACACACTCGTGGACTGCTTCGGATCGTGGGTGAGTATTTTTGTGGTTTGTTATGTTAATATTTATTCCGGAAAGACAATGGCTTCGGGGAACAATGTGACAAGTATTGGTAAGTATGTTACTCTATGTTATATGTACTGTATGTCTATGTATGTATTGTATGAATGTATTGTATGTATGTAGTATATATGTGGTATGTATGTAGCATGTAGTATGTATGTAGTATGTATGTAGCATGCATGTAGCATGTAGTATGTATGTAGCATGCATGTAGTATATATGTAGTATGTATGTAGCATGCATGTAGTATATATGTAGCATGTATGTAGTATGTATGTGGTATGTATGTAGCATGTAGTATATATGTAGTATGTATGTAGTATGTATGTAGCATGTATGTAGTATATATGTAGTATGTATGTAGTATATATGTAGCATGCATGTAGTATATATGTAGTATGTATGTAGTATATATGTAGCATGCATGTAGTATATATGTAGTATGTATGTAGTATATATGTAGCATGTATGTAGCATGCATGTAGCATGTAGTATGTATGTAGCATGCATGTAGTATATATGTAGTATGTATGTAGCATGCATGTAGTATATATGTAGCATGCATGTAGTATTTATGTGGTATGTATGTAGCATGTAGTATATATGTAGCATGCATGTAGTATGTATGTAGTATGTATGTAGTATGTATGTAGCATGCAGTATGTATGTAGTATATATGTAGTATGTATGTAGCATGCATGTAGTATGTATGTAGTATATATGTAGTATGTATGTAGTATATATGTAGTATGTATGTAGCATGTAGTATGTATGTAGTATTTTTTTTTTTTTTTTTTTTAACATTTAACACATTAGCCGGATGATGGGACTACTACTGTCCCATCATTGGCTAATGTGTCAATCACTGTCATGGTAGCAGGCATCGCCCGATGGGACTTGTAGTCCCATCGGACGATGCTTGCACAGACCCCCGGACATCAGCACAGCCCCCCGGCAGGCCGGCACAGCCCCCCGGCAGGCCGGTACAGACCCCCACAGGGTGCACAGCCCCCCGGCAGGCCGGCACAGCCCCCCGGCAGGCCGGCAGAGACCCCGGGCAGTCCACACAGCCCCCCGGCAGGCCGGCACAGCCCCCCGGCAGGCCGGCAGAGACCCCCGGAAGGCCCGAAATGACGGCGCATCATGATGCGCACACACCGCGCATCATGATGACGTCAGGCCGTCAATCAACTGAACTTCCGATTCCGATGCCGAATTCCGATATTGAAAAAATATCGGAAGTCGGTATCGGAATTCCGATACAGCAAGTATCGGCCGATACCCGATACTTGCGGTATCGGAATGCTCAACACTAGTCATAAACATTTACTAAGTATACAGTGCAGTTAAAATACATTGCTCAACACAACCTTTACTTACCTTACAGATCTGTTTGATGTAGATGTATAATATAACAATAGTTTTTCTTTCTTACAGATCCTTAATAGCACATTCTCAAAGATATTACATTGCTTTAGCAATAGCGAATCCAGGTTTTCCTGCATTTGGGGGAAAAATTCAGTTTGGCGCCCCTTCTTCATATGCAATTTGCATGCCAAGGGCTCATTCCTGCTTGCAATGAAATCGGACGAATGCAATCCGATAATTCTGACCAATGTTATTCTATCATTGTGTGTTCATCTGCATTTTTTTTTCGGCTTGGATCGGATCACGATGAGACTGGAAAAAAAATCACAGCATGATGCGATTGTAATCAGAAATTCGATTGCATCCAGCAATAGAAGTCAATAGATGCGAGAAAAAAAATCACACAGCACTCGGACCATGCGAGTGCTGTCCGATTTTAACACACCGATCGCCTTTGAAAAGTCAGCAATTCATGTGCCACATGCGGTAAAATCACACTGACAGGTTGTTACGGGCTGGCAGAATGCACCAAATAATAATAAGTGCTGCTTAGTACTGGCGGACACAAAATGGCGGTATCGCACTGAACACACGTGGGTTAAACACCACCCAGTTTGTAGTAGCAATGGGCTCTGTTGCTTCACAGAGCCACGGAACCACAGAATACATATGCCGTATCCTGTTGACTGTCACAGAGCACAGCTGAGTCAGCACTAGTGTACGGTCACAAGACTCTGCCCCAAGAACGTGGGGTATAAGCCTCTCTAGACCCACTAAGCGCATGGCATCGCACCTGCAAATGCCACTAATAGACTCTGGCTACAGTGGAGTGCATACCAAGTGCACAGTGGCGTACAGGTAAAGAGATAACACAGGTTAGATTAGATATATACACATAGAATACATAGATATATAGATGACAGTGACACACACACATATATTTTATATATATATATATATATTACTGTGTGTGTATATATATATATATATATATATATATATACAGTGTGTATATATATACTGTGTATATATAGTGGTACAGTAAAGGGTGTTTTACTGGATGGGAGATACATTTCTCCCAGCAGATTAATGTTTGGCCAGGTTTTTCCCTAAAGACAGGACCTGCAATGATGTCATGGCCACGTGATCAGCCCATGTGATGTCTACCTCACTGGTGGGAGGGGTTATGGGCTATGTGATGGAGGTTGGTATTTTGCACATGGTGAGTGTGTGGAAGATACAGGAACTTGGCTGGAGTTAGCCTAAATCTGTTTGCTGGACTGCACGTGCTGCAGAGCTATAGTAGCAAGACTCCAAACAACCCTGGGAATGGCACCTGGCGGATGCCGCAGGACCTGGCAGCCGCTTAGTTAAGCCTGTCCCATGCAAGGGGTGAGTCTGGGACCAGTGGTTCTTCAAGCTGGAGTACATTTATGTTTTTCCCTTATTTTCTGTTAACCTGCTGTTTGCAAAGTGACATTAAACCACAGAAATTGTACTTTAAGCCTGTGTGTTGCCTCGTTACTGCAGCCCTGCCATTACCTACCAGAGCGAATCCCTACTATATATATATATATATATATATATATACTAGCTGAAGAGCCCGGCGCTGCCCGGGCATAGTAACTAACTGTGGTTAGTTATAGCAAATTATAATTATCCTCCATCCCATAGTCCCGTGCCCATATACCCATCATACATATCCATGATCCCATAGGCCTGTGCCCATATACCCATCATACATATCCTCCATCCCATAGTCGAGTGCACATATACCCATCACACATCCTCCATCCCATAGTCCCATGCCCATATACCCATCACACATCCTCCATCCCATAGTCCCATGCCCATATACCCATCATACATATTCGCCATCCCATAGTCGAGTGCCCATATACCCATCACACATCCTTCATCTCATAGTCCCATGCCCATATACCCATCATACATATCCTCCATCCCATAGTCCAGTGCCCATATACACATCACACATCCTCCATCCCATAGTCCCGTGCCCATAAACCCGTCATACATATGCTCCATCCCATAGTCCAGTGCCCATATACCCATCACACATCCTCCATCCCATAGTCAACCATTATGACATCATAATGAGCAGCGGGGCTTGCAACCTATGATGACATCAGTGTCGCCATGGCAACCATTATGACATCATAATGAGGGGCGGGGCTTGATACACACACACTTTTTCCCCATTATTTAGATAGGGGCAAAATTGTTTGAATTGGAACGTGCGGGGTTAAAATTTTGCCTCACAACATAGCCTAGGACACTCTCTGGGTCCAGACGTGCGACTGTGCCAAATTTTGTGGCTGTAGCTGCAACGGTGCGGATGCCAATCCTGGACATACACACATACACACATACATTCATACATACATACACACGCTTGAGCTTTATATATTATATATATATATTACATAGATAGATGAATTGCCGGCTTTTCTTCTGCCACGTACTGTAAAATCACAGCGTGACAGGTTAAAATAGAAAAGATATGTACACATAGAATATATAGATGTCAGTGACACATACACACATATATATGTATACTATCTGAAGAGCCCGGCGCTGCCCGGGCATAGTAACTAACTGTGGTTAGTTATAGCAAATTATAATTATCCTCCATCCCATAGTCCCGTGCCCATATACCCATCATACATATCCACGATCCCATAGGCCCGTGCCCATATACCCATCATACATATCCTCCATCCCATAGTCGAATGCCCATATACCCATCACACATCCTCCATCCCATAGTCCAATGCCCATATACCCATCATACATATCCACCATCCCATAGGCCCGTGCCCATATACCCATCATACATATCCGCCATCCCATAGTCCTGTGCCCATATACCCGTCATACAGATCCTCCATCCCATAGTCCAGTGCCCATATACCCATCACACATCCTCCTTCCCATAGTCAACCATTATGACATCATAATGAGCAGCGGGGCTTGCAACCTATGATTACATCAGTGTCACCATGGCAACCATTATGACATCATAATGAGGGGCAGGGCTTGATATACACACACACTTTTTCCCAATTATGTAGATGGGGCAAAATTGTTTGGTGAATTGGAACCCGCGTGGTTAAAATTTCGCCTCACAACGTAGCCTAGCACACTCTCAGGGTCCAGACCTGTGACTGTGCCAAATTTTGTGGCTGTAGCTGCAACGGTGCGGATGCCAATCCCGGACATACACACATACATACATACATACATACATACATACACACACTGGAGAGTTATATATTAGAAATATTACATACATAGAAGAAAAGCCGTTAATTTAACATCCATGTACTGTAAAATCATTGCAGGAGCCGACAGGATAGAAGAGATGGATTACATACAGTAAATACAAATAGAATAGTTAGCTATATAGATGTCTGTGACAAATACAATTAGTACAGTGTGTGTGCAGCTTACTGTACATGTATTTAATTAATAAAAGATAATTTTGCTGAAATGGTGTGGGCTCCCGTGTAATTTTTTTAACTAGCAGAGGGAAAGCTGATGGCAGGGGATGTTTATGGCGTGGGAAGTGGGTAATACCCATGGAGCTTCCCATGCTATTAATATCAGCTCACAGCTGTATAATTAGCCTTTACTAGCTATTAAAATGGGGACCTCCCAAAAAATGATATGGGGTCCCCCTATAACTAATAACCAGCAAAGGCTATGCAGACAGCTGCAGGCTGATATTAATAGCCTAGGAAGGGGCCTTGGATTCTTGCCCACCAGGTTAAAACATCAGCTCTAAGCCGCCCCAGAAAAGGTGCATCTCTAAGATGTGCCAATTCTGGCACTTAACCTCGCTCTTCCCACTTGCCCTGTAGTGGTGGCAAGTGAGGTGATAGTTGCTGGGTTCATGTCACCTTTGTATTGTCAGGTGACAACAAGCCGAGAGGTCAGTAATGGAGAGGCATCAATAAGACACATTACTGACCCCATAGTCACATTGTATGAAAACACAGACATACAGAAAAAAGTCCTTTAATTGAAAGAATAACACAGACTCCTTTAATAATCTTAATTAAACCATACTTACGACCTCTCCCTTTCCCCCAATGCCCTGGTCATCTGCAAAGGAGTTAAAAAAAGGCATCTATATGATAGGCTGCATGGATGCATGATGTGACACACAGCCTGTCATCCAGCAGACACTGAGCACCATCTGCTCAGTGCGTCCCTGTGAACTCCTATTACCTATCTGAGGGCACAGTGAGCATGAGAAAGTTCTCCTGCTCGTGGTGCCGTGAGACAGGTTCTGCAAGTTCACAGCCAAAGAACTCACTTCACCTCTATGATGTTGTCACGAACGCCGTGGAAATATAGGTAACAAGAGTTCACAGGGAAACACTGAGCACATGGTGCTCAGTGTCTGCTGAATGACAGGCTGTGTGGTTGCATCATGCAACCACTCAGCCTGCCATCTAGATGTAGCAGAGATAGACTCATTGTGGGACAAATAAATTAGCAGCATCTCTGCAGAAAGGTGAGGAATATTGTTTGCTTTTTTACCTCTTTTGCAGATGACAAGGGCATTGGGGTAATGGGCGAGGTCATAAGTATGGTTTAATTAAAGGGAATTTGTCACCCCATTTTTGGCCTATAAGCTGCGGCCACTGCCATCAGGAGCTTATCTATAGCATACTGTAATGCTGTAGAGAAGCCTCCAATGTAACCTGAAAGAGAAGAAAAATGAGTTATATTATACTCACCCGGGATCCTGTCCGGTCCGATGGATGTCACAGTCCAGTCTGGCACCTCCCATCTTCTAGAGATGACATCCTCCTTCTAACTTCTGCAGCGGCTCCTGCACAGGTGTACTTTCTCTGCCCTGTTGAGGGCAGAGTAAAGTACTGCAGTGCGCAGTTGCCGGACCTCTCTGACCTTTCCCAGCGCCTGCGCACTGCAGTACTCTGCTCTGCCCTCAGCAGGGCAGATAAAGTACAACTGTGCAGGATCCGCGGCAGAAGTAAGAAGGAGGACGTCATCGCTAGAAGATGAGAGGACCCGGACCAGACCGAGACACCCACCGCACCCGCCCCGCCCCCCGGTAAGTATAATCTAAGGGTACCGTTACACTAAATGATGCACCAGCGATCCCGACAACAATATGACCTGGTAAGGATTGCTGGTGCATCGCTACATGATCGCTACATTGCCGTCAAACAGGCAGACTTACCCAATGATGCAGCAGCAATCCAGCGATCCGTATAATGACCTTGGCGGTCGTTGGTATGTGGGGAGGAGGACTCCCATGCAGTGACCGGGCAGGTACCCAGGGACCGCCATCAGGGTTCCTGAGGGAACAATACTGGGAGAGCAGTAAAGGGAGAGACTTGACTGAAGTTGTCAGGGAAACAGGGGGCGGGGCAAGGGTAAAAGGAGCAGGGGGCGCGCTGAAGTGGCAGTTGACAGAGAGCAGGACAACAGACAGGAAGCCATGTGAGACAGAGAGGACCGAGGGAGCGGACGGTGTGTTGTGGAAAGACCGACAGGGCCCTGTGAAAGGAAAGCTACGGACTTACCGACTAGTGACACGTGAGAGCCTTGCACCGGCGGCCGCTCCCCTCATATGGTTACATACAGCCACCCCCGCTGTTTCCCATCCTGCTGTGACAGGTCCACGACCTCCACTGACCGCTGTGACTAGAGACTATTCCTTTACAGCGGTCAGGACACTGCCCCCCTGCCTTCTCCCACAGCTGCGGCCCTGTCATCACCGGCCCCAGGGGGCGCCACCTCGCTACAGGCAGCAGTAGAGGCCCCTGTCTGGTTTGCTGAGGGACTCTGGGCAGAGACTGGAGAACGGTTACATTTAGAGACTGCGTCATCACCACGCCCACGGGTATTGTTCCTTCAGGGCCTGTTGCATCCCATCGTCATCGTTTCTTCAGGGCCTGTTGCACCCCACCGTCACCGTTTCTTCAGGGCCTGTTGCACCCCACCGTCACCGTTTCTTCAGGGCCTGTTGCGTCCCATCATCCGCTTTTCTTCAGGGCCTGTTGCACCCCACCCGCATTGTTTCGTCAGGGCCTGTTGCGCCCCACCGGCACCGTTTTTTCAGGGCCTGTTGCGCCCCACTGTCATCGTTTCTTCAGGGCCTGTTGTGCCCCACCAGCATCGTTTCTTCAGGGCCTGTTGCGCCCAGTTTCATCCTGGAGTATCGAGGCGTCAAGGCAGCCGCATCAGCGACCTCTACGCGGCCACACCTGTGAACCTGACAGACCCCTGGAAGGATAAGTTTATTATAGTAGATAAGGACCCCCAGTTTGGTCATACGTGGCCTATAGCACCCCTGGCAAACCAGGTTAGTTGCATCCATAATAAGAAAGTGTTGTTAGGTTTGTTGAGTCCCTGCGTGGACTGGTTATTGTTAACCCCTTTTGTTTGCTTAATGTAGCCCAGCGGCTACAGTTTATAAAAGTTGTTTCCACAAACCACACTCAGTCTCGTGCCTCGTCACTGCCTCCTGCGAACCTGCTGAACCCAACAGGTACCTTGTCACACAACAGCAATTCAGACGACTCCTGCCTGCGTCCATGATTTCTGCGCCGCTAATGAGGTCACTCGTCGGGGTCAAACACAGCGATGAGCATAGGCCAGTGGGACACCAGCGATCAAAAAATGGCCCAGGACATTCGAGCACGATCAGCGACATCGCAGTGGGGGCCTGGTTACCTCTACGTGTCACTCGTAGTGAGATCACTGGCAAGGTCGCTGTTGCATCACAAAATCGGTGATGCTTCAGCGATCTCACTATGTGAGACGGGGCCTTTACTTGTTTTTCTTATCTTTCAGGTTAAATCGGGGACTTATCTACAGCATTACAGAATGCTGTAGATAAGCCCCTGATGGCGGTGGCCACATCTTATAGGTCGAAAATGGGGTGACAGATTCCCTTTAAGATTATTAAAGGAGTCTATTGTCTGTCTGTCTATCTATCTATCTATCTATCTACCTACCTATATAGAAAAAAAGAGGAAACAGCACAGTACTTAGCTTCGGGTGCACGGCCCCTGGCAGAAAGTCCTATTTTCAGCCACAATTTGAATATTCATTCCAAAAAAGGCAGCACTCCACTTTTTCAAAGTGGTAGGTGAGTTTTATTCAGCCCACATATCAAGGCATCGTTTCGGCTCAACTGACCCTTTCTCAGTTGAGCCGAAACTCACCTACCACTATATGGAATTCATATCTATCTACCTATCTATCTATTATATATGAAAATGATGTGTAAATGACAGAGAATTTCTCTATGGAAAAGCTCATGTTAAAATCGCATATCAATCGGAGAGCAATCACACTGCATTCAGATGTAAATCAGACATTAGGTGTGAAAAATCAGATTGTACTCGCATAAAAAACGCATGACACTCGCATTTCACTCGTCCGACCCTCCTGCATCAAAATCGGACTGATTTTAAAATCGCTAATTTGACTCCATCCTTACAGTCACATACCGACTAGCTGCTCTTCCTGGTTCTCTCAAAGTTTAGTGAAAAAACTGCAGCCACTGCTTCATTGAGAGAGCTAGTTGGAATGTGACCGTAAGGCCGGGGTCACACTTGCGAATGTGTTGTGAGAAACTCGCATCAATACCCGGTACTGCCGCCATCACTCCGGACTGGAGTGTGCGGCTGCATAGAAATACATGCAGCCACAAACTTCGGTCCCGAGTGCCGGCGGCAGCACCGGGTATTGATGCGAGAGACTCGCGTGAGTTTCTCGCATCACACTCGCAAGTGTGACCCCGGCCTAAGTATGAAAATTGCATATGAGTGGTCAAATTATGACTTTTGGAATCAGTATGCAGAACCAAATCCTGAGAGTGAGTATATTACTCGCTGTTAGGATTTGGCATTCTACAGTGCTTTATTTTATAGCAAATGCTACTGTTGCTGTGCTTCAAAGTATACTGTGATTTTACTATATGCAACAATACTGTGGTATTGTGGCATTGGTGTGTAGGGAGGTTGAACTGACGGATAGATCTGCCTGTAGTAAGAGGCAGAGGGGTAGCGCAGTGTAGGTACAAAAGCGCTGAGATTAAGAGGAAAAGGTGCCGTGTTGTAGTTTGACCATCAGAGGGCAGTGGGGATTGTAGGAGTGTGACTGTGTAGCTGCCATTGGTCGAATTAACTGTCAGGTGATAGTGGGTGGAGCCACCAGGACTGGGAGTATAAGAGGTTGAGGGAAGGTTCTGGAAAATCCAGTCAGCCAGGGGAGCTCACTAGTAAGGAGGTTCTGCTGTAGAGAGAGAGACAGTAGAAAGCCCCCAGAGAGAAACTGACAGTTGAGACGGTCACAGGGGTGGCCCAGAGGACAGTAGCCGCAGACGGAGACGGTCTGGGGGTACCAAGCGGACGGTGTACTGGGAATGGTGAAGCACTGTGGTGGATTGGCCTAGGGCAGCCACAGTGAGAAGAGCCACAAAGGACGCCATGACGGTAAAAATAAGAAGTGAAGGTACCCGGGTCTGTGAACAAAAGGACTGTGAAATTCCTGTGAAGCATGGTGGTGTTCATCAGAGAGGCTTCCAATAAAAACGGACCTGTTGAATATAACCTTTGTCTCAGTCTCGTGTCTGTCGGCGGCAAGAAGTGGGTCACCCCCCATTCCTGTAGGATCGGTCTCTCACCCTACCTACAGGTGTATAATAATGGAATAATGGAAAAAGTTACAAATAATGGAAAAAGTAAAAAAAAATGACAAATTATGAAAAATATATATATATAAAAGTTCAAATATTTTTCCTTTTCTCCCATTAAAAATAGATAATAAAAATATTCATAGATAATTTTGCCATATACATAAAAGTCCAATATCTCAAAATCTTAAAATAATGAACCTGCTTGGTAAACACTGTAAAAAAAGAAAACATTGAAATGCCAAAATTGCATTTTTTGGATCGCTGCTATATTACACAGAATTCTGTAAGAAGAGCTAAAAATATCATATGTATCCCAAAATGGTATCAATAAAACTGTCATTTTGCCTCGCAAAAAGCCCTCACACAGCTTGATAAACTAAAAAAGTAAATTGTTATGGGCCTCGGAAAATGGCGACAGAATCCCGTACAATCTTTAATTTTTTTTTTTTTTACATATTTCTGATTTTTTTTCAACACTAAAGTAATAATAAACCTAAACAGATTTGATATTGCTGTAAGTATACCGATGAGGCAAATTATACAGACTGGACATTTTTATCATACAATGTATGCAGTAAAAACAATTCCTTCCCAAAAAATTCCAGGAGTGCATTTTTTTCACATTTATCCATATTTGGAATTTTCTTTCACACTTTTCAGTACACTATGTGGTTAAATATATGGAATCATTCCGCCCACACTGTCCCTTCATAATTTTTTTCCATACTGTTCCCTAACAAGAATCCCCCCCCCCCAATAAAATGCCTACCATCCCCTCCTGCGGTGCAGGAGGGAAATCAGCAGTGTGATTGTATGGCTGGAGTCACACTACAGCGAGATACGGCCGAGTCTCGCAGGTTAAAACCAAGCTCTGGCACCGGCACTCCGGAGCGCAGTGTGCAGCTCCATATATTGCTGTGCGGCTGCACGCTCCGCTCCGGAGTGCCGGCGCCAGAGCTTGGTTTTAACCTGCGAGACTCGGCCGTATCTCGCTGTGTGTGAGCCCGGCCTATCACCTGATCCCGCTGCCGATGTCGCCCCCTGACCCTGGAAGTACCAGTATTCAGGGCTTCAATTGTACTTGTGCCTGAAAGACATGATTGCATTTGAATGCAGAAGACCAGCCTTTTACATGTGTAATGCCCCAAAGTTGTTATGTATGTACCTTTAAGATGTATCAGAGCTAGCAGCTACCTCATTATGTTTGCACAATGTTCACATTTCCTTAGAATCCAGAATATAGAAGAGATTTAATTATGCATAGAGTGATGTACTTATTATGTTCTGCTACCAGGGCATTAGTAAAGAGTTAGCAAGTCAAACCTGCTTTTCATATTTCGCAATAAGGTCACATGGCTACGGTATGTACACTCGTTGTGGATTTGGGTGCCGATTTTTCTGCAGAGAATCCACATCTCCTGGCAGAAAACGCAGGGTAAAACGCATGTTGTTTTCCAGTGGATTCCTTGCGTTTTTCCTGCTGATTTTATGCCGATTTGTTGTAAACTTTGTCCCATGTGATGAGAGATTTTTTTGCATGTTTCAGAATGGAAACCGCAGATGCGAATCAGCAACAACAATTGACATGCTGCGGAAAATAAACCACAGCAAATCTGTGCTGCATTTTCCGCAGCATGTGCACAGTGCATTGGTTTTCTATAGGTTTACATGTACTGTAAACCACATGGAAAAACGCTGTAGATCCACAGGGCTAAAACCACTGGGGATCCGCAGGGAAATCTACACCGTGTGCACGTACCCTTAGACCACATGGCCACGTCCTGAGCTTAGCACAAGTGTATCACCCGGAGCGGGGTACTCTGGTCGCTGGGCAGTGTTGGATTCAGGGGGTCAGGGGGGTGGCAGCGGTGCTCGGTGCCTGTGCTCCGGGGACAGTGAAATGCGGGTTAAAAAATAAAAGAAAAATAAAAGAAATTTGAAAATGAGTTTGTGACGCCAGTTGGAGTGTTCGACTGTAAGCTAGCCGGCACTACAGATGATCCCTGGTGGGTAGATGGTGATAGCAGTGCAGATGTTTAACCCCCTCCAACTAGGGCTGGCCCTCAGAGATTGTGATGGAAGTAGATGGCAGGGAGTAGCAAGGCAGGAGACAAGGAAAGTCACTTTATCATTTACTGAAGTTCAGATGCAGTTCAGAGAATAAAATACAACTCTCTCACCAGGGTTACAGTCTGCTCTGCACGATGGGAGTTAACTCTCTCACTATCTGCTGTGGTACAGTGTACGCTTCCTGCTGTTATAATCCCTTCAGGGACAGAGGTTTCCCAGAGTCTGAAACTTCCAGTAATACCAGTACTCACAGTGTTTTCTGCCCCAGCAACATGTAGCTTGAATCCTGTGTGAAGCACGTGCTCGTTCTGGCATAATCCCTCACTGATTCTCGGTTGTTGTAGTTTTTCATGGGAGAAGACACTCCACTGTTGGTTCTGTAAACCACACAGTCTCTCAACTTACCATCCGACTCTAAAAGCATAGATGGCCTAGGGGCTGAAGCCCTGATTCTCCTCAGAATTGTTCTTGGAGAGAGCACATGTTACTGCTCCAAGAACATTCTCCATTTTCCTCACACACCGTCTTCCTCACAGAGCAACAACTAAACTCCTCCCTTCCCTGTTAGGGTATCTCTGCAAAGCTCTAAGCTTCAGGCAAGTAAGGGAGTGGGGTAAAATTGTGTGTGCAGTTGTCTCCAGCAGAGAAAGCATAACTCCCATCAATTACAAAACACATAATAAATATTACATATTTGACCATTTTGTGGCAGCAAAGACACAGGGCACCACACAAGAGAAGTAGACATCTTGTGTGCGCAGATGTAGTGTCTTTGTCTGAAAGCTGGAGGAGCAGGTAGGGAAACTCAGAACTCCTGTGCATGAGAGACCACAGCCTGAGCTGCAGGCAGTTGTGTGAGAGACTTCACATATAAGCAGAAGATAGTACTCAGGACTTGCTGCACCACTGGAAAATAACTGTGCTTGCTGCATTGGAACTGAATCTCTGCTGAATCATCATTTGTCTGGATTTAGGGTAGTTTCACATTTGCGTTTAAGGTCGGAGCGACGGCCTGCGCACGGCCGCCGCTAAGCCATGCCCCCTGCCACGCCTCCTCCGGTTGCTCCGTCTACGGGCGCATGACGCTGCATGCATCCTGCGTCCCCTATTTTTAGCACTGGGGATGCAGGTCCTTTTGACGCTGCGCCGACCAGCACTAAACGCAACCTGTTGCAATTTGATGCGGTCGGCGCAGCATCAAAAGGACGCATGCGCCGCCAAATGCATACCTGCGCATGGCCTGCGTCCCCAGTGTTAAAGATAGGGGCGCAGGACGCATGCAGCGTCATGCGCCCGTAGGCGGAGCTACTGGAGGAGGCACGGCAGGGGGCGGGGCTTAGCGGCGGCCTTGCGCAGGCTGTCGCTGCGGCCTTAAACGCAAATGTGAAACTACCCTTACCTGTGTTTGTATGCAACAAGTAAAGCTTATCAATAGCCTATTGGCATCTCTGTTTTTCTCAACAATCGGGTGCGTTACATATCATCAAACTACCAGGAATCAGAAGATAATACAGTGTACCCTGGCAGCACAAACTACTTTTACTTTTTACTTTTCTTTTACTTTTGTTCCTGCCATAGCTAAGTGGTAACACCCGTACACCACATAGTGCATGACCAATAGGCAGAATAGTGCATCACTGGCATTATATATATGATTTTCTGGTGTCCATGAACAGGATCCTACTAATTGAAAGGTGCTCGAGAAATCCCAGCCATTGTGACTGCACAGAATATTGAACTGTATATGTGTTAATTGCTGCAGTAAGGACAAACACAGCACCAGAAGGAAGTCCCACCTTCTTAACTGTTTCTCAGACAATTGCATTTAGTTTAACACCATACAGTTCAATATGTTTATATTAAAATTATATATATGTACTCATATGTGTATATGCATAATGAATAGCTGCGGTGCCCTGAAAGAAGTGGAAACCACTCTGAAGGCGAAACCAACCGAGGGACCTAGAACTATGGAAAGCCGAGATGATCCAGACAAGTGGTATATAATAAAAGGATATATCTTTATTCAATAAATTTACAAAAGAGTGGTACTATATAAAAGAAGAAATATGCATGCATCAGGACCAGTTTATATAATAAATTATTAAGAACATAAGAGAAAGTTTACATATTTAAAAAAACAATATTACAAATGGCAGACTAAATGGCAGAAATCTACCCAACCCTCTGAACGTGTGACAGACTCTGACAGAACCTTTAACCTGTTTGGGTTTGATAAATCAGGAAAACAGTTCTCTCCAACACCACAAATCACCATAAGAAAAGAATTCAAGATCCTGTGACAGATTGGAGAGTGTGAGCAGAAAGAGAAACTCTTATATGAACTTGCTGCACGAGATCTATGCAGGATTATTGAAAGGGTACCAGCCAGATGAGATTGTTGAGGGGGTTGTGAAAGCGATCAGCCCAGGACTGAACCTCTGCAGTATGCTAGAGATAAAAAGTCAATTGACCCTACCACAGATGGAGATGATTTTAAAAGGGCACTATAAAGAAGAGATTCCTTCAGAATTGTTCCACCGACTTGTTAACATCTCAGAGAACAATAATGAATCACCCCAAAGTTTATGAACTTAAGGATAGACTGTTGTTTGCATGCAGCGATGTAGGGGCGGAGGAGAAGTTTGATGCTGGGCTAGTCCAGAAGATGTTCTTGAGATCATTGGGAACAGGCTTAATCAGCAAAGATATTAAGTTACAGCTGAAACAGCACCTACTGTAGAAGATTCTGGCAGTCTGGATGAAGTCCTAATTGAAAAAACTAATGAGGCAGCTAGTTTGGAGTCAGAGAGTGAAAAGAAGTTAAAGAAGGGCTCTGCTCCTAAAGCCACCAAAATGAGTCAGCTGAAGTTGTAGACCCCCGGTTGCCAGTTGAAAGATCATGATGAAGACCCTCCAGTACCACCGCCAAGAGTGAACCTTAAACTACCAACAAAAGGGAAGCCAGCCAGAGCTGACTGGGAAGAAGCAATAGGAGAACTGCGAGCTGAGCTGACGGAGGTGAAAGAGTTGATTTGTTTCAGGCCAGAATCTGTGTCTCTCAGACCCAGGAGTGGGTTCCAAAACAGAAGATACATGGCTTGTGAGACATGCCATTCATCAAATCAAAGGGCAGTATGTGTCCACTGTTTAAGATGTGGTGAGGAAGGACATTATGCCAAGAAATGTCAATGGTCACAGTCATTTGAGTTAAAAGACAGGAGGTTGCAAGTGTGGGGCGACTGTTAACCATGACATGGAGGGGGTCCCAGAAGCAAATCCAAATCCCACCAACCCCCAGAATGGCGCAAGGGCTAAAACAGCTACATCAGCACTATCCCCAAGTGTGTTCCCATCTACAACATTTGCAAGAGACAGGGGCATCAGTTACTTAATGCCCAGTGTGGAGGTCTAATGTCATACTCCTGGGAGGAGGATTCCTCGGTCAGTAAAGATAGTCTCATCAGCCTAATCAGTGAAAGGTGCTATATACAGTACCAGCTAGATGTACTCCTGGTAAAAGCACTGTAGGACACAGGAGCCCAAGAGAACCTTTTAAATGAAGAATGGAGAAGGCGCCACCTGCCACATACCTGCCTTCGGTCACTAAAGGAACTCTTAGGACCACTGGAACTCCACAGCAAAACCGTCAACCAGACCAAAATTCCTTTCATAGGCTGGGTGGATGTGATTTTCCAACTTAGGGCAACACCCTAACAGCAAAGCCCTCGAGCCTTTGGTACTTTTTTCTCGTGACCAGTGATCAGAACGTGGCAGAGGATCCTATCCTGGGTTATAATGTAATCAATGAGGTCATCACGAAACACAAGTCAGGGACATGGATGGTGGATGCAATTGCCACATCATTCGTCATATCCAACGCTGTGGCAGAAAAAATGATTTATAGAGTAAAGAAAGCACAGAATACAATGGCACCTGAAAGAAGTCATGGTAGGCCTGTGCACAACCATCATCCCTGCAAACCAAATGGTGGGAGTAAGGTGAGGAGTCCGGGTGGAACCGGGAAGAAAAGTCCAGAAGAGACTGTTTGTGCCAAAAGACTCCTCTGAACTTCCAGAAGGCCTAGTTCAAGGTCAGACTATGCTTGCGATTCCTACTGGTGGGTTTGCCCGAGTGACAGTGCCGGTGATGAATACCACGAAACACGAAATTAGACTGGATCCAAAGACTGTGTTAGGTCACATTGAAACCATCAAAGCAGAATATCCAGCCAGTGTGAGACTCGCCTAGTGGTCTAATGTGAATTCAGTCCCCCCCACCAAGGAACAGGAGTTGTCCATGGGAGGAAATTGCATGACCCACCTCGGGATCCTGGGATCCCCCAGTACCCCTGGAACACTTGTGTGCTGAAGATCTAGCAGTAAGAAAACAGATGCTGAGAGAAGAGTGTCATGTATTCTCTAAAGATAATGCTGATATATGCTGTATTCCATTGTTGCAGTTGAAATTTAATTTGAAAGACACGACCCCAGTAACCAAAAGTTACATGTCGGTGCTAAAACCATTACACCTTGAAGTGAAAGAGTATTTACAAGATCTAGTCAACAGAGATTGGGCCCAAAAGTCAAAGTTGTCTTATTCCTCTCTTATTATTTGTATTAGGAAGAAGGACGGTATGTTGAGACTCTGCTGTGATTACCAGGAACTAAACTGAAAGTCAGTACCTGATCGACACGCAATACCAATGATCCAAAATATGCTGGTTAGCCTATCAGGAAGTACCTGGTTCTCTGTCCTCGATCAGGGTAAGGCATACCATCAAGGGTTTGTCAAGGAGTCCAGTAGACCCTTGACAGCATTCATCACACCATGGGGAGTATATGAGTGGATCCGCATACCGTTTGGGCTCAGTCCAGCTCCAGCAGAATTCCAGAGGATCATGGAGACATGTTTAGAAGGATTGAGGGACAATATCTGTGAGCCACACTTGGATGACAATGTGGCACACAGTAAAACCTGAAAACATGGTGAACATGTAAGGACCGTACTTCAGCGATATCAACAACACGGAATTAATTTGACCCCAAAGAAGTGTGAACTGTTCAAAAGGCAGGTCCGATTTATAGGGAATATTGTGTCCAGAACAGGATATACCATGAACCCAGCAGAAATCGCTCCGGTTCTGGCCTTAAAAGACAATTGGCCTTCTACTGTCGGGGAGGTGAGACAGATCATAGGATAACTCTCCTACTATCATACTTATATCCGGGACTTCTCCAGGATAGCGGCCCCACTATATCTCTTCTTGGGGGGATGACAGAGTCAACAACACCCATGGAGAAAAAGAAGAACGCGTACTGGACCGGACATAAAAGAAATAGCTCTGTTTCATCCCAGCAGCCCATTGTCTGGACATCAGATCACCAGGAGGTATTGGAAGAACTAGTGGATTACCTAGTAAAACCACCCATATTGGAATATCCTGATTTTAACTTACCATTTGTTCTTCATTATGACGATTCTCAAGTTGGACTGGGAGCTGCCCTGTATCAGCATCAAGATGGGAAATTGAGAGTCATCGGTAATGGTTCCAGAACATTGACAAACGCTGAGAGAAATTACCATCTACATTCTGGAAAATTGGAATTCCTGGCATTGAAATGGGCTATCTGTGAACGATTTAGAGATTATCTCTATTACAAAGAGTTTGAGGTTTACACGGACAATAACCCCTTGACCTATGCTCTCACTACAGCAAACTGAATACAACAGGTCAGAGATGGGTAGCTGAACTAGATGACTTTAATTTCAGTATTAAGTACAGGCCAGGGAAATGCAATGCGAATGCTGATGGATTGTTGAGAATGCCACTAGAGCCTGAGGAGTTCATGCAGGAATGCTCAGAGGAAGTCAGTCTGGAACCTATTGAGAGCACTACCCAAGCAGTACAAGCTCATCAAAAGGAGGACACACCATTGTGGTGTCCATTAATGGTGGAAACCACCGTAAAAGCAAAAGAATGAGATCACCCCCTGTCCATTCAACAATTACCAAAAAGAACGATCCGTACAGCACAACGGGAAGATCAGATAATTGACAATTGATAATTGAGTATTTATGGGGACCATAAACGTTTTCCAAGTAAACGAGAGATAGATAATGAGTCACCAGCAGTATCAGTTTTAGTTAAAGAATGGACGAAGCTCTACCTCAGTGAAGATGGTATCCTGTATTGTAAAGGAGGACAAAACCAGCAGTTGGTACTACCCAGTGTGTTCCGAAGGTTGGTCTTCAAAGAACTCCATGAAAACATGGGACACCTGGGAATGTAAAGAACAACAAACTTGATCAGTGAACGTTTCTTCTGGCCATACATGCAGAGAGATATTGAGAGGTACATGACCAGGGAGTGTGTGTGTCTGAATGATAAACATCCCAACACATCAACCCGGGCACGTATGGGCAACATCCAGACTATGTATCTGTTTGAGATGGTCCAGAGAATCATATTGGCAGACTAGTTTTAACATTTAGTGAATACAGTAAAAAACAAACAAAAAACAATTGTGGAATTGTACTTTTTTTGTAATTTCACTGCACTTGGAATTCTTGTTCTGCTTTCCAGTGCACTATATGGCAAAATCAATGGTGTAAGAGAATGGTCAGCCATAATATACTGAGCGACCATGATGAGTCAGGCAGCCATCTTGTCGAAAGTTAGAGAAGATTCAACTTTTACAAAAGAGCTAATAAAATGTACTAAATGGAGGATGGAAAATGAGATCATGTCTCCTACCAACCTTAGTAGATATGCATAGAGGAAGATTGGATCAATAGAGGAATAAGGTTACCAAATATATGGTCAATGTGTGTATACGTGATAGTTTTGGAAGAAAGAACAGAATCATTAAAATGTCGAATGCATGAATTTATGGATCAAGCCTGAAAGTAGTGATAAGATTAATAACAGTAGCTAGAGAGAATATTGATTTCTATGGGTTTTAGTGTTGTTTGGGGAAACGTTAATTAATGTCTTCATATTAAGTCATTATATTCTCTGTTCTAAACCACGATTCACTAGAATTATCATGTAAACGCCTTAGAATTATAATGTAAACACCCTCTGCAGCAAGATACAGCTTTCTTTGTTCTCATTATGTATAAGAAGCCCCTGTTACTGTTGCTTGTTGCCATTTCATCGCCATCATGCCGCTGTGCCACACCATGGCCAGGCTAAAGGGCCATATCATCGCCAGACCTCCTAGCGAATCTCTGCCCATCTGAATTCCTGTTTTTGCCCGCATACTTCAACTTCTCTGATTGTCCGTTCTGTTTTGCCGTGTATCTCCTGAATAAACTTCGACCTCAGCTTGATAAGAGGATCGTCTCCATATTTTTACGGCTCTTCCAGCTCTCTCAGTAAGAACTTTTTCTTACAAATGGCGTTGTTCAAATATACAACTTGTCCTGCAAAAAACAAGACAATATTGAAGTAAAAATAAAAAAGTTATGGCGCTGGGAAGAATTGGAGAAAAAAATGAAAAAGAAAAAAACAGAAAATCCCAAAGTTGTGAAGGGGTTAAGCAGTCCTCATGCTTAGATCAACAGAGATGTTCAGAGATGCACCTAGAAAAAACGGATCTGTTACAAACAAAACAAAAACACATGCAAAATGAAAACCAGAGTGTGAATCTGTCTTTTCTGTTTGTAACAGATTCAGATTTTTTTTTATTTAATACTGGGTCTGTTACAATTGATGACAGATTGACATGTGAACAGAGCCTTACTAGTATTTTAAATTCAGAGATTACAATAACACAATTATATGTTAGCTGCTAAAGGAAGCCCATCTCCCACAGACACCATGTCAAGGACATAATTGTATTATTTAGACTTTATGGGGCATGTCTAGGCTTCTTTACTACCTATGGCACTAGCTTTGCACACATTGATAATGCAGCTAAAATAGTTTTTGTAGACTATGAGCAAGGATGTGCATTGTTCAGCCGGCATTGCCCAATGCAGTTTGACATTTTCCCTAGAATTATTAAGCACCCTGCATTAGTCTTCTACTTCCCGGTATCTTACCTTCTTCCTGGAGTTTTCCATAATCAGTACAATAAAAATCTCTGGCTTATGTGACTAATATATAGTAACTGTTTACTTGTCATTTAACTTCAAAAGAAATCATAGGTGTGCATGCAAAGGTTTCCACAATTAAAATGGAATGTAAATTTCCTTTGGAACAACACAGAACGTGTGCCAATATTAATACAATGGAGCATTATGCTGTATTACACAAAGACAGGAACAGATCACAAAGTCATATTGAGAGCAAGGCAGCACACCTGGAATGAGGTCCAACTGTGAATCTTCATTTATGTCAGTACCATAGGCAAAACTCTGCAACATGTTTCCAAGTTAAGTATAACTTTTACATACTAAGAGAAAATACCGTGTGCACAACTGGAGGGGTGCCGAGGTAGGTTCCAAACCATATGTATAGCAAATGAAAACCTGGCACTCAACTTAGTGCTGTGAAGGACTTGTCAAGCGGTGGACACACGTCCAGGAGTACCAAGCTAGTGCTCTTTCCCTGTCATGCAATAAGATTTAACCCCCTATTTGCCTTTGAGCATTTGCTACATCTTACCAATTTTGGCTGTCTGTAACGGGTCATTAACAAAGAGCCCTCCATTATTCCAGACTACATCTAGCACGTAACTGATGAAGGTCAAGTTGACCGAAATGTTTTTGATTTGGTACTACAATAAAATATCCTTCACAGCACTAAGTTGAGTGCCAGGTTTTCATTTGCTAACTTTTACATACAGCGTGCAAAATAAGCATCAAACATGTCACCAATTTTCTAAGTAAATATGTTTCTAAAGGTGCTATTGACATGATATTCTCACCAGATACTTACAACAACCCATCCAATCCGCACAGGCAAAGAAATCAAACTATAGATATCTATAAGTTAAGTATGTGTAATAATGTGAAATGACGCATTGAAAAAAGTATTGAACACGCTTACTGAAATTTATTTAATAATTCATACTGCACTTGTTTGATGACAGTTTCAAGATGCCTCCTGTATGGAGAATCTAGTCACATGCATTGCTAAGGTTTGATTTTGTCCCATTCTTCCACACAAACACTCTTCAAATCCTAAAGGTTCAGTGGGCTCCTTCTATGAACTCTGAGCTTTAGTTCCTTCCATAAATTTTCTATTGGAGTAAGGTCATGTGATTGGCTGGGCCATTGAAGTAGTGTTATTTTCTTTCTCTGAAAACAATTGAGAGTTTCTGAGTTTTCTTGACTTTGTGTTTGGGATCATTGTCTTGCTAAAATGTAAATCCTCTTTTCACGTTCAAAATCCTGGTAGTTTGTAGCATATTTTTATCAAACTTCACTGTTGGTATGGTATTTTTGGGGTGATATGCAGGGCCCTTTGGCCTCCAATCATGGTGTGGATTATGGCATACAGAAAGCTCAATTTTGGTCTCATCTGACCAGATTATACACTGCCAGTATTTGACAAGCTTGTCTAAATGTTGGTGAGCAAACTTTAAACACAATTTAGCATGCTGTTTGTTCTGCAATGGAGTCGTGAATGGTGAGCGTGCACACAAGCCACTGAGGTTAAGTGCATTACTTATTGTTTTCTTTGAAACAATTGTACCTTTTGATTCCAGGTCTTTGTGATGGTTCTTGGCCAACACTTCTGATAATTATTTTCACTCCTCTGTCTGAAATCTTGCGAGGAGCACCTGGTCATGGCTGGTTTATGGTGAAATGATGTTCTTTCACCTCTGCTCACTGGAATTTTTCAGAAAATTGGTGACGCATTCAATTCTTATTTCACCCACTGTATAATTTGTGACAAAGTCACTGACACAGTATATGAAGGGAGATACATGTCATTGATCGCAGTATGCGTGTGACACGCATCTCCTTTCATACACTGTGCCACTGACTCTGTCACATAATATATATATATGCAGTTGTGCTCAAAAGTTTACATACCCCAGCAGAATATTTGCTTTCTTGGCCTTTTTTCAGAGAATATGAATGATAACACCAAATCTTTTTCTCCACTCATGGTTAGTGGTTGGGTGAAGCCATTTATTGTCAATCTACTATGTTTTCTCTTTTTTAATCATAATGACAACCCAAAACATCCAAATGACCCTGATCAAATGTTCCCTCCTCCCACCATGTGGGGACACCTGCTTACTCACTGCCCCAGCATGGTCCTCGGCATGCTCCTGCTTCGCGGTCTGTGGGCACTCCACACTTCTGGTAGGAAGTGCTCCCCAGCTTTTAAAGGGCAGCAAGCACACATGTTAAAATGCCCCCAGCTGACAGGCACTTAGTTAACGTTAAACAGAGCTGGGAGTCATCTTGCATAAAAGACACTCTCCCCAATAGGAAGGTGCCTGAGCAACCGCTATAGTTACTGCTAGGTGATTTTGTGTGTGTGTGAGGTGGCCAGGGTGGTAGTCATGGCAAGGGGCTGCTGTTCTGGCACACCCTTGCATCCCGCAAAGAAAACACAATGTCCCATTTGTTGTGTGATTTGTGCACTACACAAGTCACTCACTTTTAGATTGGAGTTCTCCTCAGGTTACACGGTCCCGATTCCAGATATCATCATGCACTGATTGACAGAGTCCAAGTCCATTTTTAACAAAAAAACTTTACTCCGCAAGTTCATCTCAGTCACAGACATCACACAGTAATTCACACTGATCATAGATCCTTTCCTCTGTGCTGTCCCTTGGTCTCCTGGCAATCTTTTTTCCGGTAACATACCATCCAGTTCCGCAGCTTCCCAACTAGCCAAGCTGGTTCTTGTCTGGGGGGTCTCAGCCCATTTTCCCTTCTGAGGGCGAAATAAAGGATGACTCTTACAAACCTTTTCCAGGCCGTAGGTCTTGGACATTTCAGGATTCCCCACTGAACTTAGTCACTGCTGCTCTCATGCTGCTCCTGTTTCCTCATACTCGTGTAACTTATATCCCAGAGGCAATCAACTGCTGGACTCTTTTTTTCTTAAACTGGTTTCTGAAACAGCCTTGCTGTTCTCCATCCAACACTCTAACTATCTGAAACCAGTAAACTGTCACTTCTCTGGCCCCTCCTAACTTCTAAATCCCATATTTCCTTAACCAGTTCTTATACTAACCTTATCTAATCTCCTAATCTACAGTGCCCCCCTGTACTAAACCCTATACTACTCCTTACTATTACTCTCATTAAATCCAACACTTATATTGCAATTCTCTATCCCTATCTCTAATCCCTAATCCATAAAGATACATAATTACACATTACATGTACATCATTACATCATAAAGCACCTTACATGTAAAACGCACCCATTCTACTAGGAAGGAATGCAGGGAATGGCTTGACCCCAACACAACCTTACATATGCACTTCCATTTTGTCTTAATCCATTTCAAATAAGCTTTGTCCAAGAAAAGACAGCAGTGTTTCTGGATTGTGTTGATATATGGCTTCTGTTTAGTATGATAGAGCTTTAACTTCCATTTTTAGATTGTATGGAAAACTGAATCCACAGGCAAGTATTTCTGAGCCCATGCAATGATTTGCGTGACAAAATAGTGCCTTTTTTAATGTAGTGCTGCCTGAGGGCCTGTAGATCACCCATATTCAATATTAATAGTCAGCCTTGTCCTTTGTGCACATGGATTTCTCCATAATCTCTGAATATTTTGATGATCAAAGGTACTATAGATGGTGGGATATTCAAAGTCTTTGTAGTTTTACATTGAGGAGCAGTATTCTGAAATTATTCCACAATGATTTGGTACATTTGTTTACAGATTGGTGAATCTCTGACCATCTTCGCTTCTGAGAGACTCTGCCTCTTTACATAACATTTTATGCAAACTAATGCGACTTAGTTGAAAATTGTCCCTCCAGCTGATTTTATTAGTACCACTTGGTTTTCCAGCATTTTGATAACTCTGTCCCAATTTTTTTGAGATGTGTTCCAGCCATCAATTTCTAAATAGAGAATCAAAGGTTCCCCACACACTCTTGAGATTTATGGTGAAAATGAACTTAATTTATTACAATCCATATAGCAAAATCAATAGTACAAGTGAGCAAAGCAAGTGATCATATACATAGCAACTATAGTTGAATTTAACTCATTGAGTCGCTGTATCTGTTAGGAGTGGCAGAAGGCACTAAATAAAAATTATAAATAAAGTGCCTTCGCCACCCGAGGTCCACTGTGCGGCAAATGGTAAGACCGCTGCTAGGAGATGGCAGAATATAAGGCGATAGAATGCACGGGGTTATTACGTCACCCTGGTGCACTGGGCAAGCTCAGTTAAACTCACAGAGCTGCCAGCATAAACGGAAATAGAAAAAGCGCTGAGTCTGTTTAACTCACAGGGACTCAGCGACACAGACGCGGTAAATGGTCACAGGAGAGGTGAAGGCTGACGGCACCAACTCCGTCTAGACCTACCGTATACGTCTGTGGCAGAGACGTCGCAACTGCGGACGTACACTGCAACTGCAGCGCGGCAGGAATGCAGCCGCAAAGAGGACGCTGCTATCAGGCAAGCACAATACTGACGCTAGGCTGCTGTGGCAGGGATGCAATGGCGTGCTGGCGCTGTAACTGACTAGACCGACACTCTGTCACCATTTGTATTAACCAAGGGAAGGGGTTTCTTAATGAGTCAGTCACCAGTCCATGCATCCATCACCATACACACACAGCGTAATATTCTACACTAGCGCATGGCGGAACGGCCATGCACACGTTTTATAGCGCATGGGACCATCCGGAAATCTCCAGGAGTCCAGGAAGAGCCAATAGGATCCGGAGCGGGACCTGAGCACCTGACTCCCAAAGTCCAATAGGAGCTCGTCCCGTGAGCATGCCCAATAGATGGAATAAAGGACTTAGCCTCTGGAGACAGTTGTTGTGAGACAATCTCCTCAGCAATCCCTTCTGCTGCAGCAGATGGGCAAGAGACTGCAGCATGTGAGAATCTGGGTTTCTGTATAGACGTGTCAGAAACCAGATTCCTAACAGTATCTAGTAGGTAGGTAGCGTAGTCGAGAATAGGGAAGTTCTTAGGAGATCCACAGAGGGAATGCTTAGTATGGTTGCTGTCAGTAACGCTGGTGACCTGGTGATTTGAGTAGGAGTAGCGGTTGTACCATTGATTGTTATATGGATTGTAATAAATGAAGTTTATTTTCACCATAAATATCAAGAGTGTGCAGTGAACCTTTGATTTTCTATCAACAGGGGCTTTCCAGCCCGTTACACCAGCACCTCGCCTACTGGACAGAGTGCACACTAATATTGTGCTTTTGTCAATTTCTAAATATTATTTTTTCAAATGAAGTGAAAAATTGTCTATTTTTTTATTTCTGTTACATGTTCTCTTGTGAAGAAAATATAGCTATAAGAGATTTCTTGTCTTCTTAACATTTTGCACAGCGTCTCAACACTTTTTATAATTGGGGCTGTGTAGACTATATACATGAAATTACATACTGTGAACACTAAACTAGGGGTTTATACTATGAACCTGTTGGGCCTCTGCGTGCATTGACACTTAAGGGCCCGTTACACACAACGATCTCGCTGGCGAGATCGCTGATTATGTGACACATCCACGATCTCTCCAGCGAGATCGCTGTGTGTGACATCCAGCAGCAATCGGCCCCCCAGCGGGGTACTGCTGATCGTGCTGGATCGTCCTGGCCCTTTTTTTATCACTGGTCTCCCGCTGGCCAGCACGCATCGTTGCGTGTGGCAGCGGAAGCCAGCGCTGAGCGACGCTGCACGCTGGTTATCATTGTAAACATCGGGTTTCTAAGGGCCTCGGGGCCCTTAGAAACCCGATGTTTACCCTAGATACCAGCATGCACTGCAGGCAGGGCGGGAGGTGGAGGCAGAGCGGCACACAGACCGGAGTAGCTCTGCTATCTGCTACTCCAGTCTGTCAGACCGGAGTAGCAGATAGCAGAGCTACGTCGGTCTGTCTGCGCCGCTCTGCCTCCACCTCCCGCCCTGCCAGCAGTGCACGCTGGTATCTAGGGTAAATATCGGGTTTCTAAGGGCCCCGCAGCCCTTAGAAAACCAATGTTTACGTTGGTAACCAGCGTGCTCGCTGGTCCTGATCGCTGGAGGGGCTGTCTATGTGACAGCTCAGCAGCAATCAGCTAACAATGTCCTAGCGATCCTATCCACGTTGGATCTTTGGGGGGATCGCTGGGACATCGTTATGTGTAACGGTACCCTTAGCCAGCACCCCTGCAGTAGAAGGAGCTGCCAAGTTATAATTGGGAACACTTCATTATAATATGAGATAATCTGCTTTGACACATTGGGTAACATTTTTAAAACAAATTAGATATAGTCTATAAAATTATTAAATTAATTAAAAGTGAACTGCATAAATAAAAAACCCTCCTGAATTGACATTTTCAGCCATCTGTAAGATGGAATAAAAGGTGATCAAAATGTCCAAAATGTATACGTAGCAATTACTAATCCCCATGCAGCTATCATTGGTCCTTCAAATAAAAAATAGATAAAATAGTTATTTGTCTCATAAAATTGTCAACACAAACCAATTTTTTTCTTACAAATTTCTGGGCTTTTTTATGTAAAAATTTAAGAAGTCTGGAATTGCCACTATCATACCGACAAGAATAATCATGACGCCCGAACTTTCTCACTGCACAATGAATACCATACAATAAAAACCTAAAAAACGCTGGTTTAATATAATTTTTTTACGATTTTTCACCATTTCGCCCATTTTTTTACACCTTTTTCAATACATTATATGGTTAAATGAGTAATACAAAACTACAATTCATCACTTGCTCTTGAAAGAAGGGGAGGAAAAATCAAAGGAACCTAAAATGAAAATTTTCTTGACAGTGTGGGAGTTACATTTTAATATATCTGGACATACTGTATCTCAGTGGTTTTTATAGAGACCCAAAATGTAAATATAAAAAAATAAAAGCTTAGGCTTGTCCTCTCAGAATATTTTTCAGTATAATTTTGTTAGTTTTATTGGTTTCCACTATGAGATGAATTGATATGGCTGACTGGCAGAACCTACTTTTCTTCCTGAAAATGATTGCAAACACAAATTCTTTGGTATTATTATCTTCATTTAATTTGTCTTAAATTAAAAAACAAACACAAAAGAGAAAGAATCAAAAAGCAAAACATTGATCATTTCACACAAAACTTCAAAAATGGGCCATACAAAAGAATTGGCACCCTCAGCCTAATACTTGGTTGCACAACCTTTAGCCAAAATAGCTGCGACCAACCGTTTCCGCTAACCATCAATGAGTTTCTTACAATGCTCTGCTGGAATTTTAGACCATTCTTCTTTGGCAAACTGCTCCAGGTCCCTGATATTAGAAGGGTGCCTTCTCCAAACTGCCATTTTTAGATCTCTCCACAGGTGTTCTATGGGATTCAGGTCTGGACTCATTGCTGGCCACCTTAGAAGTCTCCAGTGCTTTCTCTCAAACCATTTTCTAGTGCTTTTTGAAGTGTGTTTGGGTCATTGTCCTGCTGGAAGACCCATGACCTCTGAGGGAGACCCAACTTTCTCACACTGGGCCCTACATTAAGCTGCAAAATTTGTTGGAAGTCTTCAGACTTCATAATGCCATGCACACGGTGAAGCAGTCCAGTGCCAGAGGCAGCAAAGCAACCCCAAAACATCAGGGAACCTCCACCATGTTTGACTGTAGGGACCGTGTTCTTTTCTTTGAATGCCTCTTTTTTTCTCCTGTAAACTCTATGTTGATGCCTTTGCCCAAAAGCTCTACTTTTGTCTCATCTGACCAGAGAACATTCTTCCAAAACGTTTTAGGCTTTTTCAGGTAAGTTTTGGCAAACTCCAGCCTGGCTTTTTTATGTCTCGGGGTAAGAAGTGGGGTCTTCCTGGGTCTCCTACCATACAGTCCCTTTTCATTCCGACGCCGACGGATAGTACGGGTTGACACTGTTGTACCCTCAGATTGCAGGGCAGCTTGAACTTGTTTGGATGTTAGTCGAGGTTCTTTATCCAACATCCACACAATCTTGCATTGAAATCTCTTGTCAATTTTTCTTTTCCGTCCACATCTAGGGAGGTTAGCCACAGTGCTATGGGCTTTAAACGTCTTGATGACACTGCACACGGTAGACACAGGAACATTCTGGTCTTTGGAGATGGACTTGTAGCCTTGAGATTGCTCATGCTTCCTCACAATTTGGTTTTCAAGTCCTCAGACAGTTCTTTGATCTTCTTTCTTTTCTCCATGCTCAGTGTGGTACACACAAGGACACAGGACAGAGGTTGAGTCAACTTTAATCCATGTCAACTGGCTGCAAGTGTGATTTAGTTATTGCCAACACATGTTAGGTGTCACAGGTAAGTTACAGGTGCTGTTAATTACACAAATTAGAGAAGCATTGCATGATTTTTCGAACAGTGCCAATACTTTTGTCCACCCTCTTTTTTATGTATGGTGTGGAATTATATCCAATTTGGCTTTAGGACAATTCTTTTTGTGTTTTTTCATTGAAGACAAATTAAATGAATATAATAATACCAAAGAATTTGTGTTTGCAATCATTTTCACGAAGAAACTGAGTATTATCTGACAGAATTGCAGGGGTGTCAATACTTTTGGCCACAACTGTACATTTGTGAACAGAACTTTTGTCTGTACTTAGGTTCATTACTTTAGGTAAAAAATGTATTTGTCTATCCAAAGTCTTAAAAGGGTTTTCCCACTAATCACATTTATCACCTATTCTCTGATTGCTGAGGGTCTGACCTTGCAACCCTGATCCCGAGAATAGGTGTTCCCTGTGTAAAACATCTAATTTGATTACTCTTTTATAGATTTTATTCCATGCTTTAAAGTTTTTAAAGGCTATAGCTGACCCCTCAGCTTAATAACCAGAGGTGTAAATCACGTGGAGCTTAAATTTTGTCATCTGTATTTGCTAATTATAGGAGTACATTTTGCAGTCCGACCGACTAATGTAAACTTGAAGTTCTCTCTTTTATCATTTGTATCACTATTAGAGATGGTCAAACTCAAATCGTAAAGTTTGGGGTCCTTAACGGACACCTAGTGTCCGTGCACGGACACCGAGCAAAGACTTCTCCTGGAAGTCCATGTTATTGTTCTGGTTCAGCAGTCTGAACAAAGCTCATTGGAAAGCCTAGAGCACATCCAATCAACAAGCTTTCCATGTGTGGCCACTTCTTGTCACATCAGAGCAATGTCAAGTATTGCCTGTGATTGCCTAGTGCACTGTGTAAAAAATAAAATTAAATTAAAAAGCGACCTCTCTATTTTTGATAACAAGCCCTTAGCTGTCTGCTTTATCTTGGCTGGTTATCAAAAATAGAAGGGCCCAACACCATCTTTTCCCAAATGTGATAATCAGCTGACACTCGGCCGCAATCAGCTGCACTCCCCCCGTGAGCGCAGCTGATCGCGATGACGTACTATCCCGTCTATAGGCATTAAGGCCCAGGGCACATGGGCGGGATAGTACGTCAAATGTCGGGAAGGGGTTAATAGCCTGGGAAGCTCCATGTTTATTGCCCCATTCTCAGAATAATAACACAAGCACCAAGCTGTCTGCTTTCTCTCGGCTGTGTATTAAATTAAGAGGGACCCCATACCATTTTTTTCTTTTATTTATTTATTAGCTAAATACATGTCAAGTAAGATATACTCACACTGCACTAATTATATATCACACTGACATGCTTCTTATTACTATGCACAGGCATCGGCTGGTGAATAATCTCATCAGCATTGTCTGCTCTCGTTGCTATCAGTGAAATCAGAGTACTGCTCATCAGCCAACGCCTGTCCGGTGCTAAACTTTTCACCGCTGTTCACAGCAGCTGGCTAACACACTGTCCTTTATAAGGTTATCACCGATCAGAGCCGATGTTTCCTGCACTGTCGCAAAATAACAGCATAGGAACTGCCGGATGTTCAGTCCCCTCATTCATTTGAATGATGTCCAAGTTTGGGATCAAGATTGGGTGCTGTTGTGGTACCCAAACCAAATATTTTTATAAAGTTCAGCCAAACCTGAAGTACTCAAATTGGGAATTTTCATATGTTTTCATCTGATTCATCAGTTGTAACTTTTTGAAAAATATTAATTTTTTTTGTGCAAATGTTTTCCTGTGTCCACCTGGAGTAATTGTATGTATTTCTGGAATTTTTGCACACATTTTGAGACATCTTAGCATAGCATGCCATTTTTTGCATAAAAAAAATTGCAAAAAAGTTAAAGACTAGTAAAGAGCAAGCACTAAAATGCTTGGGTGCTTGTTGCTCGGGTCGAGCAAATTGGAATACTTGGGTATTCGACCCGAGCAGTGAGCCCCATGTTAGTTTATGGGAAATCTGAGCTTTTTGCTGCGACCCCCCCAGAGGTCTTTCTAGGGTATCAAAATGTCAGAAATGTATGGGGACGGTGCACAAACGACATGGTAACATCATGGGGATCACCCCTTGAAGCATTTCTGACTCGTAGACTCGTAGGTCACTGCTGTGACCAATGTTGTCAGAGTGTGGTGCCACTTTTACAGGCGCACACAAAACAAAAAAACAAAACCAAAATTGATTTTACAGGGAAATATGTTAAGGGACATTCTTTCCAGGGTAATAATTTGTATGTAAGGCAAAAGAAATAACCCCCCCAAAAATGCTCCTCCACCACTTTGGCTATGATCACACGTAGCGTTTTTGATGCGTTTTTCAACGCTACCATTGCTTTCAACCAAAACAAATGCATTTACTGGGAAATATTATTGTAGCATTTAACAATCTTAGCTGGCCATGTGGTGTGTGACACATCATCAGACACATCTTGTATCATTTATGAAGGAGTGACTCTTAAAGTCACAAAGTCTATTTTTATAGGGGCATCAATAGGCATTACTATGCTTAAAGGGCCATTATTAAACATTGTGTCTCCTATACAGTTATTTCCTATGCATTGTGTGTGTGGGATGCCAAAACTTAGGACGCACCCCAATACCCCTTTCATGAGATGTACAGGAGTGCCTCCTGAAAAAATGTTCCCATTATAAGAAAGTGGGTCTCCCATAGTGTTGCCTATGCATTAAATGCAAGGGCTGCCTTGCCCCAAAGTTACACGCACCCCAATAAGCCTTTGAATCCACGTACTGGATGGCCACAGGAAAACGAAGTTCACATTATTCATTTGGTGCTGCCATACTGTTAGCCTATGCATTGAATGCAAGGCCCGCTGTTATGATTGGGTCACCAAGGAGGAAAGCAAGACCAAGCTAAGCCACAGAAAACCAGAGAGGTGGTAACTAAGCGGATTGCAGACCCCTGATCCTATCCACACAACTAGCAGTAGCCGTGGAGTGTACCTATGATGATTCTAGACGCCTCTACACAGCCGGAGAACTAAATAAATCTAAAGCAAGAAAGGGGAAATCTAAACTGCCCCAGAGCAGACCCCAAAGGAATAGATAGCCCCCAAACATATACTGTCGGTGAGACAAGATAAAAACACAAACGCAGGTAGGAAAATAGACTGAGCAAACCATGGGGCCCACACTAACTAGACAGGACAGGAAAGGAAAGACTCTGTCTGCAATCACGCAAAAAACCCTGCAAAAAATGCCCAACACATCTGATAGAAAAATACTGAAGTCACTAGACTTCACCCACTATATCAGCTCTCTGGTATATTCTGAAAGCAGAGAAAAAAGAGGCCAATCTAATAAGGGACAAAAACAAACTGGCACAAGCAGTAACCTAAGGATGGAAATTCAGCACAGCCCCAGCCGGAGCTGGCTGAACACACAAAACTGAAATAAACAAAACCAGATCAAATGTGAACAATAGCAAAAGAACACTTAGCTGAGCATGCAGGGACTGAGCTGGAAACTAAGACCTCAGGAGGCAGGAAAAATCACCAGCAGGGATAGAGGGAGTCGGCTGTCTTAAATCCAGTCAGAAACTCCAGATCTCCAGTCATCCTCCTCATTATCAGGTGGCAGGCCTCTGTTAATTAGATCAGCTGCATTACCTCCAGTAGCCACCAGTGGGAGCCCTGAAATAGAACTCGAAACCCCTCTGTCAATATAACAAGCTCCACTACCTTCATTAGTAACCAGAGGTAGGCCAGAAAGCGAATTCACAATAGCCCGCCCTGTCCCAAAGTTACCTGCAGCCCAATAAGCCTTTGAATCCACGGACAGGATGGACATCGGAAACCCAAGTTCACATTATTCTTTTGGTCCAGCCATAATGTTAGCCTATGCATTGAATGCATGTCCCACATTGCTCCAAAGTTACACACACCCCAATAAGCCTTTGAACCCACATGCTAGATAGCTACAGAAAAAACAAGTTCTCATTCTTTTAGTGCTGCCATACTGTTAGCATATACATTGAATGCAAGGTCCGCCCTGCACCAAAGTTACATGCATCACAATAAGCCTTGGAACAGATGTAGAGGTGGGCCTCCTGAAAACAATGTTCGCATTATTAGGAAGTGGGTCTCTCATAATGTTTCCCCATGCATTGAATGCAAGGCCTGCCAAAAATTAAGAGACACATGTAGGAAAGCCTCTTAAAAATGTTTCCCATTATAAAGGAGCGGGTCTCCTTCACTTGGAATGCCCATACACTAAGTGTATGGGCTGAAAAACATTTCCCCCGTGTGGTACATATTTTTTTAAATTTTGTGACCGGCATCTTAAAGGCCCTTTCAACAAACTAGAGCGGTTGCAGCAACACTGAACACGGTCACCCTCCTGTTCTAGTGCTGGTGGTCTGGTAGATGATGGGGATGAGGAGAAGGAGGAGGATGACACCAAATAGCCAAAATCAAGAAGCTTATACCTATGTGTGGGTGTCAAGAGGTGCATGGGAATACTTCTCTCAGAAAAAGTCATTGCATTGGAGGTTATGTTTCGCTGTTATCATTTGATGGTGTAGAGAAGTCTGGCCCAATCCAACCCTTGTTCATTCTTATAAGAGTCAGCCTGTCTGCCTTTTCAGTTGACAGGCGAATGCGCTTATCAGTTATAATTCCACCAGCGGCACTAAAAACCCACTCTGACAAAACACTAGTGGCAGGGCAGACCAGGACCTCCAAGGTGTGAGATCTAGTTCATGCCACGTGTCCACCTTAGATACCCAATAATTAAAAGGCACAGAGGAATCATGACGGGCATTGGTACGGTCAGCAAGGTACTCCCTCAGCATCTTCCAAAGCATTCCGTTCCTTGTGACTAGTGTTGAGCGATACCATTCGATATCGTGAAATATCGGATCAGATTGGATTGGACCGATACCCAAAAAGTATCGGATATCGCCGATTCCGATACCGAAAACCAATGCAAGTCAATGGGACAGAAATATCGGAATTAAAAAAAACCTTTCTTTCCTTGTAGGTTAATTCTACGTGAAGAAAAACAACTAAGAATAATGCAGAATGTATTGGGGAGGTGGAGGAGACATAAAAGGCATAGAGGTTTAGCCCAATCAAATGGAATAGCAGGAATATTTTTTTTTTAAAGACATTCAGAGTTACAAAGATATTGACTGTGTTAACCTTTTTTATATTTTGTCAGATATGTATGTTTCACTATTTCCATGCTCTTCACCTTCTTTTTTACTTCTCCCACATTTTCTCCTTCATGATCCTCAGCAGCAGCAGCAGCATCTTTTTCATCAACTTCTTCTTCACCTTATTCATCTTCTTCTTCTTCACCTTCTTCCTATTATTCTTTTTTTCACATTCTTCATATTCTTCTTATTGAACTATTATTCTTCTTCATATTCTACTTCTTCATCTTCTTCCTATTCTTCTTCTTCATCATATTCTTATTTGTGACAGTCATTCCTGTAGTTGTTATCTATAAAAGTTTGAAGATTACACCTTCCGTTCTGCCTGTCACAAAAGATTTACAACAGGATTTGTCCGCGTTCAGTTTTGCCTGCAGCAGCAGGCATTTTCCAGGGGCACCACGAGGAGGAACGGACTCACCCCCATACACTGCTTAGTCTTCTTCTACTTATAATTTAGATATCTTTTGCTCTGATTTTTAGTCTTATGCTTAATGTTCTTCTGCTTTTTGTTCTTCTGCTTCTTAGTCTTCTGCTTCTTGGTCTTCTGTCTCTTGTTGTTCTGTATCTTGGTGGTTGTCTTCATGTTCTTTGTCCTCTTGCTCATCTTCTTCAGGGTCATCTTTTTGGTCTTCTTCGGGGTGGTCTTCCGGGTCGTCGTCTTCAGGGTCATCATTTTCGTGGTCGTCGTCTTCTTCGGGGTGGTCTTCAGGGTCGTCGTCTTCAGGATAATCGTCAGGGAGATCCAGAGTGATAACCAAAAACCATTTCCAAAAGCTTGAACTTGGAAATGTAGCAGAAGGTACAAGAAGGCTGAGGAACTGCCAAGAACCAGCTGACGGTACTGGAACCTGGATGGGTAGCAGAAGGAACAAGAGCCAATGGCACTACCGAGGACCAGCTGACAGTGCTGGAACCCGGAGGGGCAGCAGAAGGAACAAGAGCCAATGGCACTACCGAGGACCAGCTGACGGTGCTGGAACCTGGTTACTAAGCAGGAGGTACCTGTGCTAGAAAGAACTACCAAGGACCAGCAGACGTTGCTGGAACTCAGATACTGAGAAGGAGGCACCTAAGCCAAAGGCACTGCTGAGAACCAGCTGACGGTACTGGAACCCGGATGGGTAGCAGAAGCTGCAAGAGCCAATGGAACTAGCAAGGGCCAGCTGACGGAGCTGGAACCCGGAGGGGCAGCAGAAGGAACAAGAGCCAATGGCACTACCGAGGTCCAGCTGATGGTGCTGGAACCTGGTTGCTAAGCAGGAGGTACCTTTGCTAGAAAGCACTACCAAGGACCAGCAGACGTTGCTGGAACTCGGATACCGAGAAGGAGGCACCTAAGTCAAAGGCACTACCGAGAATCAGCTGACGGTACTGGAACCCGGATGGGTAGCAGAAGGTACCCATGAAAAACAAAGTTGCAAGGCCGCGAGCCGGCCGCAGTTACCGAAACCCACAGTCCTACAGGGGGTGCTTGTCCTATTGGCACTACTGAACCAGCCTTTGTTGCCAGATCCTGCAGCCCACATAGGAAGCCCATAAACTGCAGGCATCATAGACTCGGCTAACCCGACCGCAACATGACAGGACAACGTATTGGTGGCAAAGTGACATTGACACTACCCGGAAACCGCAGGCATGCTGGAACCAGGCTGGGCAGGAGGGAGTACAATGCCGGGAAACAGCTGGCAGTGCTGGATCCCAGGGAAAATAATACAAACAGAGTGGAGACAGAGGTCTAATTGGAGCAAGTTTAAAATCTGCAGTTGTGTGAGTGTGGACAGAGCAGGAGAAATTGCCGGACACACAGCTGGGGATCAGATGACATTTCTGAACCCAAATAACACTGGAGCATGTGTTGACTGTGCAGACGGCACTTCTGAGCAGCAACTGGCGATGTTGAAGCCCATGGTTAATCAGGGTGTAGGCTGGGACCTAATTTCATCAAGTTTAATATCTGTTGTAGACTACTACTGATTTTAAACGTGCTCCAATTAGGCCTCTGGCTCCACTCTGTCTCTAGTATTTACCCTGACCTCCAACACCGCCAGTTGCTGCTCAGAAGTGCCATCTGCACAATCAACACTTGTTCCTGTGTTACTGGGGTTCAGTAACGTCAGCTGATCCCCTGATGTGTGTCCGGCAATGTCTCCTGCTTTGTCCACATTCCTATTAGTAGTAGGAATGTGGAGGGAGCAGGAGATATTGCCGGACAACACAGCAGGGGAGCAGCTGGCGTTACTGAACCCTACTAACACAGGAGCTAGTGTTTTTCTCTGTGCGGATGGCACTTCTGAGCAACAACTGGCAGTGTTGGAGCTCAGGGTCAATCAAGGAGTAGGCTGAGGCCTAATTGGAGCAAGTTTAATATCTAATGTAGTTTTAATGTGGAGGGGAGCAGGAGACATTGCCGGACACACAGCAGGGGAGCAGCTGGCGTTACTGAACCCCACTAACACTGGAGCATGTGTTTTTCTCTGTGCAGACGGCACTTCTGAGCAGCAACTGGTGATGTTGGAGGCCAGAGTCAATCAGGGTTTAGGCTGAGGCCTAATTGGAGCAAGTTTTATATCTGATGTAGTTTGAATGTGGAGGCAGCAGGAGACTTTGCCGGACACACAGCAGGGGAGCAGCTGGCGTTACTGAACCCCACTAACACTGAAGCATGTGTTTTTCTCTGTGCAGACGGCACTTCTGAGCAGCAACTGGTAATGTTGGAGGCCAGGGTCAATCAGGGTTTAGGCTGAGGCCTAATTGGAGCAAGTTTTATATCTGATGTAGTTTGAATGTGGAGGCAGCAGGAGCCTTTGCCGGACACACAGCAGGGGAGCAGCTGGCGTTACTGAACCCCACTATCACTGGAGCATGTGTTTTTCTCTGTGCAGATGGCACTTCTGAGCAGCAACTGGCGGTGTTGGAGCCAGGTTCAATCAGGGTTTAGGCTGAGGCCTAATTGGAGCAAGTTTTATATCTGATGTAGTTTGAATGTGGAGGCAGCAGGAGACTTTGCCGGACACACAGCAGGGGAGCAGCTGGCGTTACTGAACCCCACTAACACTGAAGCATGTGTTTTTCTCTGTGCAGACGGCACTTCTGAGCAGCAACTGGTGATGTTGGAGGCCAGGGTCAATCAAGGTTTAGGCTGAGGCCTAATTGGAGCAAGTTTTATATCTGATGTAGTTTGAATGTGGAGGCAGCAGGAGACTTTGCTGGACACACAGCAGGGGAGCAGCTGGCGTTACTGAACCCCACAAACACTGGAGCATGTGTTTTTCTCTGTGCAGACAGCACTTGTGAGCAGCCACTGGCAGTGTTGGAGCCAAGGGTCAATCATGGAGTAGGCTGAGGCCTACTTGGAGCAAGTGTAAAATCTGATGTAATTTGAATGTGGAGGGCGCAGGAGACTTTGCCGGACACACAGCAGGGGAACAGCTGGCGTTACTGGACCCCACTAACACTGGAGCATGTGTTTTTCTCTGTGCAGATGGCACTTCTGAGCAGCAACTGGCGATGTTGGAGCCCATGGTCAATCAGGGTGTAGGCTGCGTCCTAATTTCATCAAGTTTAATATCTATTGTAGACTACCACTGATTTTAAACGTGCTCCAATTAGGCCTCTGGCTCCACTCTGTCTCTAGTATTTACCCTGGCCTCCAAGACTGCCAGTTGCTGCTCAGAAGTGCCGTCTGCACAATCAACACTTGTTCCTGTGTTACTGGGGTTCAGTAACGGCAGCTGATCCCCTGATGTGTGTCCGGCAATGTCTCCTGCTCTGTCCACATTCCTATTAGTAGTAGGAATGTGGAGGGAGCAGGAGATATTGCCGGACAACACAGCAGGGGAGCAGCTGGCGTTACTGAACCCTACTAACACAGGAGCTAGTGTTTTTCTCTGTGCGGATGGCACTTCTGAGCAACAACTGGCAGTGTTGGAGCTCAGGGTCAATCAAGGAGTAGGCTGAGGCCTAATTGGAGCAAGTTTAATATCTAATGTAGTTTTAATGTGGAGGGAGCAGGAGACATTGCCGGACACACAGCAGGGGAGCAGCTGGCATTACTGAACCCCACTAACACAGGAGCTAGTGTTTTTTTCTGTGCAGATGGCACTTCTGAGCAGCAACTGGTCGTGTTGGAGCCCAGGGATTACAGTTCAGGTGGTAGAAACATGAACACAACAGGAGGCCTGGATACTGTTGCCAACCAATTAATTATTCTGGAAGAGGACTGGCAAATTCCGGCGAGATCCAGGCCTTGTTCATTTTCAGAAAAGTAAGCCGGTCAAAGTTATTGGAGGATAGTCGCGTGCGACCGTCTGTTAGTACACCACCTGCGGCACTAAAGACGCGTTCTGATAATACACTAGCAGCAGGGCAAGCCAGCACCTCCAATGCATACTGGCTAAGCTCTGGCCATTTATCCAACTTAGAGACCCAAAACTTGAAGGGGGAAGAGCCATCTTGGAGTACACTGATAGGGCAAGACATGTAGTCTGTCACCATCTGACGGAAACGTTGCCTCCTGCTGACTGGAGCCGTCTGTGATGGTGTAGACATTTGTGGCGGGCACACAAAACTTTGCCACATTTCGGCCATACTGGTTTTGCCTTGTGCTGAGGCACTGCCTCTGCTCCCTCTTTGTGCAGAGCTTCCTCCACTGCCTCGACGCACAGAGCTGCTTTGTAAAGCACTAGCAGCATTGCTCTCGGGTGGAATGGAGAACATGATGGAATGCACCAGTGTGTCTTGGTACTCCCGCATTTTACGCTCCCGGTTCAACGGTGTTATGAAGCTTTGTAAGTTGTCCCGGTAGCGAGAATCTAGGAGGGTGTACACCCAATAATCAGCCATGTTGAGAATGTGGGTGATGCGGCGGTTGTTTCTCAGGCACTGCAGCATGAAATCAACCATGTGCTGCAGACTCCCAACTGCCCAAGAAATGCTGTCCCCTGCTTGAGGCGTCATCTCTGCCTGCTCTGCATCACCCCACCCTTGCTCTGCATACTGACTACTAGAGCATTGTGTACCACCCTCCTCTGGAGAGATGTCTTCCTCCTCCATTGACTCCTCCTCATCCTCCTCACAAAGTGTCCCCTGCCTAGGCCTTTGTGAGGAACCACATTGCGCAGACTGTCCAGAAGCAGATGGCATTTGTGACTCCTCATCACCACCTCTTCCAAAACCTCCTCCCTTAGTGCTTGCAGTGTTTTTTGAAGCAGGCAGATAAGGGGGACAGTCATGCTGACTAGAGCATCATCTGCACTCGCAATCCGCGTGGAATCATCGATGGCACGCAAAACATGGCAGATGTCCTTCATAGAGGCCCACTCAGTGGTGCTGAAGTGTGGCCGGCGCACAGTGCGACTTGTTTGCGCCTGATGCAGCTGGTACTCCATTACTTCTGCCTGCTGCTCACACAACCGCTCCAACATATGTAACGTTGAGTTCCACCTGGTGGGTAGGTCACATATGATGCGATGTTCCGGGAGGCGTAATCGGCGCTGCAGAGCTGCAATGCGCGATCTTGCCATGCTGGAACGCAGCAAGTGAGCGCACTCTATGCGGACCTTGTGCAGCAGTGCATCAAGATCCGGATAGTCCCTCAGAAAGCTCTGCACGACCAAGTTGAGCACATGTGCCAGACATGAGATGTGAGTGAGGTTGCCTAGGCCCAGAGCTGCCACCAGATTTCGGCCATTGTCACACACTACCAAGCCTGGCTGGAGATTCGCTGGCACAAACCACAAGTCGCTCTCCTGCTTGATGGCATTCCAGAGCTCCTGCGCTGTGTGGATTCGATTCCCCAAAGAAATTTATTTCAGTATGGCCTGTTGACGTTTGGCCACGGCCGTGCTCATATCGGTCGTAACAGGCTCCTGCAGCGCTGATTCAGAGGAACTGGAGTATGAGGAGGAGTCAATGTGTATAGACTGGATTCCTGCAAACCTTGGAGTTGGCGGAACACGTACAGCGCCACTCTCAAGATCTGTACCCGGCTCCACAACATTGACCCAATGGGCAGTGTGGGAAAGGTATCGTCCCTGTCCTTGGTTACTGGTCCACGCATCGGTGGTCAGGTGGACCTTGCTACTGACTGCATTTAGTAGCGTATGTTTAATTTTCCCCTCCACATGCTTTTGCAGGGCAGGGACGGCTTGCCTGCTGAAATAAAAGCGGCTGAACACGGTGTATTGTGGTACTGCCAAAGCCATGACGTTACGGAAGGTGTCAGTCTCCACCAGCCTGAATGAGAGCATTTCAAGGGCCAGTAGTTTTGCAATGCCAGCATTCAGAGCCTGTGCTTGGGAATGGTTTGCCGAGTATGGCCGCCTTTTCTCCCATGCCTGTGCTACCGATGGCTGTAGAGTGGCCTGGGAGTGTGAGGATGACAGGGAACATGGTGCTGTGGGTGGAATGTCACTGGGTCACTGGACAACAGTGCCAGAGGTTCTTCCATGGCGATCCTGTGAGGAATCCGAACCAGCTGTGTGTCAGCTGGAGGAAGAGGCTACAACACGAGCTGAAGAGGTGGTAGGTGGTGCTGTAGGTAGGCCTACGTCTTCAGTGTGTCTTTGTAACTCCACCACGTGCTTGGTCCGCACATGTTTCCACATATTTGTGGTATTGAGGTTGCTGACACTTTTCCCTCTATTGACTTTCTGATTACACAGCTTGCATTTGACAAAGCAAATGTCATCTGCAACTGTGTCAAAAAAGGACCACACACTGCAAGTCCTGGGAGTGCCCGTTTTGGGTTTTGGAAGAGGAATGCTCCTAATGGGTGCTGAAGTGGAGGTTACAGGCAACCAAGTCTGCCCCCTCCCTCTCCCTCCTGTTTTGGCCATTCGGGGAATCTTTTCCTCAGAGCTGCTCCCACCACCTTCCTGTTCCTCATGCCATGATGGGTCAAGGACCTCATCATCTACACTCCCCACTTCAAACATCTGCTTCTCCTGGGTAGTCTCGCCATCACAGTATGCACCAGAAAGTGGCACCTGAGTCTCATCATCTGATGCGTACTGAGGTGTGCTGACCATAGGCACTGGCCCACCCGCCTCTTCAGATTCAGAGGGACAAAGCAGTTGCGCATCACTGCATACTCCCTCTTCTTGACATTCTTGAATGCTGCTTGGCTGGCCCCCTGTTTCCAAGCCAAGAGATTCAGAGAACAGAAGTAGAGATGGCTCCTGTCCAGGGATCTCTGACTGCCTGGGCAATTTGGCAGGTGTTGAAGAGACAGATGGTTGCTCTTCAGTGCTCTGGCCCTGAGAGGATGTGGAAGTCATTGAAGTCGATGCGTTAGCTGCCATCCATCCGACAATGGCTTCAATTTGTTCGTCCCACAGCAGTGGGGTTCGGCGAGGTCCTACAAAGCTGCGCATAAAGGACTGTTGCCTGGTAAAACTGGGGGATGCTGAGTCACTGGTGCCCGCAGCAGGCACAGAATCCCCACGTCCTCTCCCTGCTGAAACTCCACGCCCACGACCACGTGCATTACTCCCTGCTTTCTTCATCTGGGTAGACTGATAAAGATAGGCAGAAAAGTACAAAGGGGGGGCTTAGTGTGCTTATTCCTGAACAGCTGCTAACAGGTATAAGAAACACTAATTTTATAAAGTGTGTGGACTACACTTTAATATGAGCTAATGTGGCCTACACAACTGTCAAGTGGAGTGTTTGGTGAACTTTATTTACGTTTTTTTTCAAAAAAACAAAAAGGGTGTGACCAAAGATGTGAAAGCGATAGTATCACAAACTTTTTGGAGCTATTACAATGCAGGAAGGTAACCTACAATGCAATAGATGAGGCTCCAAAAAATAGGCTAATACTAATCTGGCTGCGGCTGCAGGGCACAAGCCAGCAAAAAGGCTCCTCTATCTACTTCTATATAGTGTTTGCAACCAACCAATGTAGATGGATACTGATGGAAGCACACTAATAGGAGAAAAAAAATCAGGAAAAATGAGCTGCAATAAAACAAAAAAAGGACTATGTATGAGGCACTGACGCACACTGAGCGGACTACAACCAGAGGTGGCTGCAGAACACACTACAACGTGAGCTGCACTCACACACAGAGACCTCACAGACAGCCGTGAACAGTGCAGAGAACTGGGCACTAGCACTGAAAGGCTGCAGAAAGGCTCCACTGTCTACTCCTTTAGTGTTTGCAACCAATGTAGATGGATACGGATGGATGCACATTAATAGGAGAATTAATGAAAAATGAGCAGCAATAAAACAAAAATAAATATGTATGAGGCAGTGATGCACGCTGAGCCGCCTACCACCAGAGGTGGCTGCAGGACACACTACAGCATGAGCTGCACTCACACAGACCTTGCAGACAGCTGTGAACAGTTCTGCAAGACAAAAGAAAGCTACAGTGATTGATAATGTAGCCTGGGTAAAGCACAATATTATATAGCAAATCGCTATCTCTAACTGTCCCTCAGAGTCTTGAACAGCAGCCTGTCCCTAACTGCATTCACAGCAGAGTGAACCCCAAATGGTGGCGGCAGCGGCTTTTATAGTGCATCATGACATCATTTCAGCAATCACAGCCATGCCATTAGTTAACATGCCTACATGCCTAACAGGATGTGCCCACACTTCTGAGGATTCCTCATTGGCTGAATCAAATCAAACTGGCTCATAGCATTATGGGAATTTCCGATTCCGGTATTCGATATGCTAAAAGTATCGGAACTCAGTATCGGAATTCCGATACCGCGAATATTTGCCGATACCCAATATTTGCGGTATCGAAATGCTCAACACTACTTGTGACATTACCCCACGCCTCTGGGCCAGGGCAATAGGAGGGTCTGAGAAAACTCTCCCAGAACTTGGCCAGTGTCCCCCTCCCTCTGCTGGATTGGAGTTGTGTCTCTCTCATCTGTACTGTTTGGCTGTCCAATGAACTGTGACATCTGCCGCCAGCGTTTTCAGATGGGAATTTTTTTAATAATTCCGCAACAAGGGCCCTCTGGTACTGCACCATTTTACTAGACCTGTCTGCCTCTGGAAGAAAAGATTGAAAGTTCTCCTTGTAGCGTGGGTCTAGAAGTGTCACCAATCAGTAATGAGTGTCACCGTAAATTTTCATAATGCAAGGGTCATGGGAAAGGCAGCATAACCTAAAGTCAGCCATGCATGCCAGACTAGTAACAGGCAAGCCTTCTGTGTCCTCACCAACAGGACAACAGACCATAGTGTCCTCCTCCTCCTCCCTGTCCTCAGGCCATCCATGCTGAACAGACTGTATGACCGTTCTGCTTGTAGTACCATCTATAGCACATGAAAGTAGCTCCTGTTCTTCCTCCTCCTCATTGTCAACCAATCCACATTATGATGATATGAGGCTGGGCTGTGTGTAATTACCCTGTATGCTTCCTTGCTACTTGTCCTTGTGCTCCACTTGCAATGCATCCTCTTTCATTGTGAGCAGAGAGCTTTTCAGAATGCAGAGAAGCGGGATGGTGACGCTAATTATGGCGTCATTGCCGCTCACCATCTGGGTGGATTCCTCAAAGTTTTGGAGGATGGTACATATGTCTGACATCCATGTCCACTCCTGAGGTCTTATGTGTGGAGTCTGACCTGAATAATGACAGCCTTGATGATGCTGGTAGTCAACAACTGCCCTCTTCTGCTCACAAATCCTTTCCAACATATACAGTGTAGAGTTCCAATGCGTTGGGACATCACACACCAGTCGGTGAGCCGGAAGCTGCAAACACTGCGAAGCACGGCAAGAGCGGTGGAAGCAGGAGCTGACTTTTGAAAATGGGCACACAGGCTGCGTACTTTCACAAGCAGATCCGGCAACCCTGGGTAGCATTTGAGAAAAGATGAACAACGAGGTTAAGCACATGGGCCAGGCATGGTACATGTGTGCGCTCGCATCACCTCAGAGCCGCGACCAGATTCCGGCCATTGTCACCCATGAACAGGCCTGGCTGTAGGTTCAGTGGTGTCAGCCACACATCTGCCTGCTCTTTCAGAGCTGTCCACAACTCTTCAGCATTGTGCGATTTGTCACCTAAGCATATTAGCTTCAGTGCAGCCTATTGACGCTTGGCTGAGGCAGTGCTGCAATGCTTCCAGTTTGTGACTGAAGTGCTCATTTTGGAGATGAAGGCTGCAGAGGAGGAGGAAGGGGGTGCAGGAGCTGTAGACTGTGGGGCAACCCTGATTGACGTAGGGCCCCAATCCTCGGCATCGGGAGGACGTGATCCATTCCAAGGTCCGTCTGGGTCTCGGCTTCCACTATGTTAACCCAGTGTGCCGTCAGTGAAATGTAGCTGCCCACAAGCACTTGTCCACGTGTCCATGATTAGGTGGACTTTCTCAGTAACAGCATTGTTCAGGGCACGGGTAATGTTGAGAGACTCGTGCTTGTGTAATGCCAGGACAGCACACCGGGAGAAAAAGTGGTGGCTGGGGACTGAGTACCTTTGGTACCGCCATCATTTTGCAGAAAGCTTCCATCTCCACAAGCCTAAAAGGCAACATTTTGACCGCAAACAGATGAGAAATGTGTGAATTTAGTACTATGGCCTGGCTGTGGGGCGTTGACTACGTATTTACACTTGCGTTCCAATGACTGGGGTATGGACAACTGAAGGCTGCGCTGTGACAAGGACGTGGACGTGTTTGATGATGGTGGCAGTTGAATGTGGGCAATAACAGGTGCAGGGGAGGTGGCATCTTCGCATGCACTGTGGACAGGGGATTGGCTTGCACGCATAACAGTGGAAGAAGCAGTGTTTTCACCCACAAACACTGTTCCTGAAGCCTGGGGTTCGGCGGACAAAGTCAGGTGCTTTGCTGCCATGTGCCTGATCCTGCTTGTGGTGGTCAGGCTGTTAGTTTTGCTACCCCAGCTGATGCGGAATGGCAGGTGGTGCAAATGGCCTGTTTGGGGGTTATCGGCAGAGTCTTTAAAAAACAATCAGGCTCGGGAAGACCTAACAGTTGTACTGCCAATTTCCATCATGCTGGTGTTACGAGGAACAGTTGCCCTCCTTCTGTCTGCGACCAACACACTGCTTCCTGCCTGTTGAGGTGCTACGCCTCCCTCCCCCTGTGTGCTGATGTCCTCGCTCTACATGTCCTCCTGCCAGGTTGGGTCTGTTACTATGTCATCCACCACCTCGGATTCCACTTCAGCACCCTGGTCCTCTTCCTGTCTTGCTGGCAATTGTGTCTCATCATCGTCCATCTCTTGTGACACGTTCCCACCATTGCCGTCATGTGACCGTGGCTGCTCTAATATTTGGGCATTGCTACATGCGATCTCATCTTGCCCCACTTCAAGTGCACCGAGCGAGGGGCCCGAATCTATAAATGGAAAAGTGAACAGCTCTTTGGAGTGTCAAAGTGTGGGATCAGTTGTCTCCGGGCACTCGGCATGGCGGGAGGAAGGAGTATCAGAGTGAGGAATATGCTGTCGAGACTTACGGATACTTAGACTTGACTGTGTGGAAGACAGTGTGCTGTTAGTGGTGGAAAAGTGAGTGGAAACATTATCCACTATCCAAGCAACAACCTCTTTTGACACTGCTCTGGTGGACTTGTATATTTTCCACATTCACTACAAATGGCTGAATTGGTAGCGAACTTGTATGTGATCCATGTGCGGGAAAACCACACTTTAAAATATCTGGACTGTAGGTAAAAATTTATATTTGGTTAACAAATTGGTGTCAATAACTAGGGTAAGACACAGCAAAAAAGGAGAATGGAGGCCTGAAATGCCACAATTTGTTTCCCACAGATAGATCAGGTGTCTGACTGAGATACCAGACTCTTCAATATGTGGCCTGTATTTTTACAATTTGTACTCCAAAATAGTGTATAAAAATAGGGTCACAGACAGCAAATACAGTGGAATGTAGCCCTGAAATGGCCCAATATGTAGGCCACAGATCTGGCATTTGACTGAGATAGCAGACTGTTCAATATGTGGCCTGTATTTTTACAATTTATACCCCAAAATAGTGTATAGAAATAGGGTCACAGACAGCAAATACAGTGGAATGTAGCTTTAAAATGGCACAATATGTAGGCCACAGATAGATCTGGCATGTGACTGAGATACCAGACTCTTCAATATGTGGCCTGTTTCTTTTTTTTGGTCATAAAAATTGTGTCAATGAGTAGGCTATGACACTACAAAAAAATTATTTGGAAGACTAAAATTGTAAAATATTTAGCACAATGATATGCGCTGCGTGTGGCGGACAAGATACAGTGTTAGGCCGGTTTCACATTAGCGCTTTTTAAGCGCACGCACGGCCGGGGGTAGCTCCGCCCCCGAGCCGGCTCTCTGCCCGGCGTGCCCGCCCCTTGCTTGTAGTGCCGCCTACTAGCGGACAGCGGCGCCTGCGATCGGCGCACCCTATCTTTAGCATAGGGTGCGCAGATCGTGCGCAGGCCGTGCGCTAGTTGCGCTTTGACCTGCGCTGCGCACTTTTGACGGTGCGCCGTGCGCGCCAAAATCGAACTTTTCGGATTTTGGCGCGCACGGTGCACCGTCAGAAGTGCGCAGCGCAGGTCAAAGCGCAACTAGCGCACGACCTGCGCACGATCTGCGCACCCTATGCTAAAGATAGGGTGCGCCGATCGCAGGCGCCGCTGTCCGCTAGGAGGCGGCGCTATAAGCAAGGAGAGGGCACGCCGGACAGAGAGCCGGCTCGGGGGCGGAGCTACCCCCGGCCGTGCGTGCGCTTAAAAAGCGCTAATGTGAAACCGGCCTTAAATATATGAACTGTAGCTAAATATTTTTTTGGCAGATAAATGTTTTTTTGACAGATAAATATTTTTTGGCAGAAAAATGGTATAAAAAAATTGGATAAGACACGCCAAAAAATACTACAGTACCACAAAAATGCCAAAATTTTCTGCGCACTCAGATGTGATGCCTGGGACGGGCAAAGGCATTTAAAATTGCTGGATTTTCACGCTGTAGTATTACAAGGATCTGGCTGTAGTCTGCAGTGTCAACAAGCAAATGGAGAAAAAAAAAGGGCTCTGGATTGCTTTGGAATAAAACAAACTGGATTGAGGTGCAAAAAAAATTATTCCTAGCCACTGATACCTAGAGTTAGGTATATATGTAACAGGCAGCAGCAGACAGTAATGGAATGGACCCTTTTGATGTGCAATGATATCTATATACCCACATACAGTGCCTGCATGCCTTGCACTGATGTGTATATACGCACATACATTCCCTGCCTACCTAGCACAGCAATCTATACACCCCATAATTAGTCCTTGGTTTAGTTGGATTTGTGGATTCTGTGATGGTATACCCACACTAACTAATAAAACCACAAATTTGTCCCTATCTCAGCAGCAGCTCTCCCTACACTGTCTGATTCCGGACGTGACTGTGACAAGCAGGTCTGCGGCAGGTCTCTAATAGACCTGATGACGCTGTGCGGCCAGCCAATCACTGTAATACCACAACAAAGATGGCTGTGACATTACAGTGTGTGGCAGACAATCCCTGCATATTGATTGGCGCTAACGAGCGCTAAACTTGCAGGGAGGAAACCCGAGTTCCCACCGAATAATCCCAAAATGCTCGGTGCTTGCCGAGTACCGCGAGTATAGCGATACTTGGGTGAGTACCGAGTAGTGGCGAGCATGTTCGCTCATCATTATTAAAGACAAAAAAGAACATTTTTCATTTAGCGCAAAATTCATAAATTGCATCCACAATTTTTAAAGAATTTGGCACGAAAACATCAATGAATACCACAAGATAAAAAAAACAGCAAATTATGATTTGTGCCCCTCGTCTGTTTGCATGTCACTACATTGCTTAAGTGAAGATTACACTATCAAGCTGAGTATCAGTCTTTTACTCCTCAATATCACAAGAGTAAAATTAGACTAAATTCTTTCTTTTTAACCACTTCATTGATGGATGGCCTAATAAAATATTGAGCTGAAATATTATAGACACCATCTGTCATGTAGATGTATGGAGCAAATCTTCCAATTGAAGTTTGTTGTCCATGATTCAGTGGTTTTTTTGATCATGGGTAAAAATGATTGCTTCATTATTTAGAGGAATAAGTGAACCTTAACCCGTTACATTTCTATTGATATATTGTTCTCAGCTGACATGTCGTGAATTATAGATCAATATCAGATTAATGTATGATCTTAACAAGGAAATTGGGCCACTTTGAATTTCACACAAGAAATGTCAAGATAAACTTAGTCGTATTAGCATATGAATCTTTTAGAAATATAGTAAAAAATGGTTTATTAAAGTAAAGAAAGCAATATGTTCTTTTTACGTTGATCGAGTTTAACAGTTTAACATTTTTAACTGACTTAAACCAAATTGTGACAAATTGTTATCAAAGTGTTAGTAAATTGACATCTAGACCATAGAATAATACTCATGCCAGATTTATGCTTTTGACAGATTAGACATTTAAAATGTAAAATCATTCATTTACACGTAGATATTAACAGAATATATGATTTATTATCTTCTTGTCCAACAGATTAACTTTACACCAAATATATAAAAAAAATGCAGTGCCTATAAAGAAATCCCTTAAAATGGGCTTCAGCTCCAAATTCCAGATGATTTTCTGTGACGGAGGTGCTCAATCTTTTATTTCACATTGTGTTTTGTTAAAAGGATTTCTGTTTTCAGAAAATTCCTTCCCTAGAGCCGTTTGTTAAAAAAAGAAACAAACTTTGGCTTGCACACCCTCCCAAGGTCCAGCGTTGAGTCTTTTGCTGCTGCTCCCTGTGTCTGTTATTGTCTGTTGCTCTGATGTCAGGTCCAAAGTGCTGCAGTAAATCACTGAGCTCATTGGCTATGCCTGAGTTAATGGCAGAGAGTCACTGATGATAATAGACAATAGGACTCAGCACTGGACTGGGCAGGTTGAGTAAAGATCTTTTTTTGTGTTTTTTTAAAACATACTGCACAAGGACACAAGGGTTTTCTGAAATCATAAAACCCTTTTAACCCCTTTCCTACATTAGACATACTATTCCGTCCATGTGACCTGGGACCTAATTTCCAAAGATGGAATAGTACGTCATAGCGATCAGGGGCGCCCTCCGTGGGGAGCGCCACTGATCACGGCCGGGTGTCAGCTTCTTATCACAGCTGACACCCGGCACTGTGTCAGGGGTGGTCACGGACTGCCCCCAGCATGTTAACCCCTGGCACACCGTGATCAAACATGATCGTGGTGTACCGGGGGCATAGGAGAGAAGCTCGCAGGGAGGGGGCTCCCTCTATGCTTCCCTGAGACCCCCGGAGCAGCGCGATGTTCAGCGCTGCTGCAGGGGCCCCCTTTCCTGCAGGTCCCCGGATCCAATATGGTGGCAGGGACTTTCGCGGGCCTGCAGGAAGCTGGCTTCCTCACTGCCAGCTGAGCGCAGGCATGAGGAAGTCTGTGCAGCGCCTGTGTCAGAATCGCTGATCTGTCACAGCAATCTATGATGTGACAGATCAGCGATCTGTCACATGACAGTTATGTCCCCCGTGGGACAGTGTAATAAAGTTGAAAAAAAAGAAAAAAAAGGTGTAAAAATAATTAATAAAAAATCGCTAAATAAATAAAAAAAAAAATTCCCTAATAAATTCATTTTTTGAAAATAAAAAAAACAAAACAATAAAAGTACACATATTTGGTATCACCACGTCTGCAATGACCCACCCTATAAAACTGTCCAACTAGTTAACCCCTTTATTGAACCCCTTAAAAAATAAAAAAATGAAGTAAAAAACAATGCTTTATCATCATACCGCCGAACAAAAAGTGCAATAACACGGGATCAAAAAGACGGATATAAATAACCATGGAACCGCTGAAAACGTCATCTTGTCCCACAAAAAACGAGCCACCACACAGCATCATCAGTGAAAAAATAAAAAAGTTATAGCTCGCAGAATAAAGCGATGCAAAAATAATTATTTTTTATGTAAAATTGTTTTTATTGTATAAAAGCGCCAAAACATAAAAAATGATATAAATGAGGTATCGCTGTAATCGTACTGAACAATAAAACCTCGTTATCAATTTTACCACATGCGGAACGGTGTAAACACCACCCCCCCAAAAGAAATTAATGAAATGCTGGTTTTTGCATCCCAAAAATCGGAATAAAAAGCGATCAAAAAATGTCACGCACCCGAAAACAGTGCAAATAAAAATGTCAACTTGTCCCGCAAAAAATAAGACCTCACATGACTCTGTCGGCCAAAATACGGAAAAATTATAGCTCTCAAAATGTGGTGATGCAAAAAATATTTTTACAATAAAAAGCGTCTTTTTTTTGCTATTGCATGCACTCTTTTTACTCATATGTTCATGAGTATTATACATTCCTACTACTTGGCTAGATTTATGGCACTATGTAACATATGACATCTTACATTTTTTTCATGGAACAGTGAATGGGCTTTCCAAGAGGATGTAATAGTTTAACTTTGGCTTGAGTCTATTAAAATATTCTAGGAACTGGAGAAGGAAGCTGCTTTATTCCTCTATGTTGAAATACTAGTAGACTGCAACAATTGTATACTGTTTAATTATGACATATGAACAAACATTTTCTTGAATTTGTTGTGTCACCTAGTGTCTATTGTGAGTGTAGATGGATAGATTAATTAGTATCTCTTAGGCTGTTTCCATAACTTCCACTGCATAGAGTAGCAGTATGCATGACATACTGCTGTTTCATTCAAACTTCTGCTTGCTTGCTGACAATTTAACATGTATCATCTAATATGCAAGTGATAAATACAGTATTTGTAGCTGCAATACACCTTTGACAGGATTTTTTAAATTTAAATATTATTCAAACAAAAGTACATAGTTCCCTTCGCATTCCTTACATGGAATGAAACTAACGCATGCAAAATTAGACAAAAATATATATTTAAATTCAAAGGTTTATTTATTTTACAAAATTAACAATAAAGAAGACGATTACGTAAAGTACTGAAAAGAAATAATTGCATAGTCAGATAAATATAGTAAAAACAGTTAAGAAGAATACGGAGGTGCTAATAATGTCAACGATGGAGAAGGGGATATACTGTAAAAGAGATCATAATCTGAGACACACAATGCAAAAGGTGATGGTTAGGGAGCAGTGAATAGGGTAGTGATGTGAGTATTATAGAAGAATCTGAAACTTCCTCCTCAAGGTAAGCTAAATTAGGGATAAGGAGCTACCATTGAGCTCAGTATTGTAAAGTTAGTGTAATATACAGGAGGAACTGTGATTATAGGGCAAATCCATTTTAATTTAACATAGGTATCTGGGGGATGATTGACAGCCAACCAAATAGCACCGAACTGCTAGTCACTATTCACGCTGTGAAGTCAAGAGGTCCAGAGTCAGACATCGAGAGGGCTCATCATAAGCAAAAGGGGTAAGGCAAAGGCATAGTCAGGTCAAAGTCTGAGTTCAGATTTCTAGGAAGCTAGAGGATCAAGACAAGGGGGCTAGGCAAATGGATGGTCAGAGGCAAGGTCTAAGGCCAGGCGGCAATAGATCAGACAGAACACTGAAGAACAAGGCAAACATGCACCACTGAGCTAAGGCTACAACTGGCAGTAATCAGAGGCAGACAGCCAGCTAAATTGCCAGGGAATTATTCAGAAAAGGAGACACCTGTAACCAACCCAGCACACCCCAGCATTGATTGGGCCACTGGATTGTCACGAACAACAATGACAGCTCAGCATGCCCTGCCCCAGATTGGTCGGCTGAGCTGCCATTCACCACACTGAGTGGAGGAATCGTGACACTAACCATGTCTTCTCATATCGGTCAACTGTTTCAGGAGTTTGAGTAATAAGATCCTCTATCCTTTGGGTTAGGTGGAGCGCCCCGCAGGGCCTTGGGGTACTCGGTACCGGGCCCGTTGACTTCAATGGGGATGTCGTGGCGGCGGTGACCCGGTCCGTGGTCCTGAGGCATCCAGTAATAAAATAGGGGAAAGTTGTGTGGTATTTAAGTGTGACATCACCCGTGGTGTTCGGCAATTAATGGCCGACACTGCAGTTTTTTTGGTCCCCTGGGGCTGATGGCGATGCAGCCAAGATGGTTCAGCTCCCCATGGGTAGAGCGGGGAGCCCCAGGGCAAATATATTTGATTAATAGTTCAGATGGCAGTGAACATTGGGGTGCGGAGAAATAAGAGAAGGACACAGAGGTGCAGTTTCTTTACCTTTTACTTGTAAGTGGTTACAATCTGGAGTACCACATACAGGTGATGGATTGAGTCCGGCTCACCTGGAGGCATTCAGGGGATCCACCCTGCCAAGAGGGGGTTTGGGACCTTCTTTCTGTTCTTTGTGTGCGGGTCTCTGCTGTTTGTAACTAAGCTGTGACCCTCTAGTGCGTGATGGTTTCTCTAACCTGTATGGTTGTCAGCGTGCGTCTATTCCACAGGTACTGTCCTTTTCATCGTCAGCCCAGGGCTCCGGATCCACTGCCGTGCCCTCAGGTGTTCAATGTCGCTCAGGAACTTGCAGTCCCCTGTACTTCCAGATTTGGCAGTCAGGGCATACAGCTCCTGCCCACCCAGGACTCTGGCGTCCCTTTCTCTCTATTAGCGCTTCACTGTGGGGTCTGCTATACGCAGTTTTTAGCTTCCCCAGAGCCTCTCTGTCCCTGCTCATGTCCTTTCCCTCTTCACAGATCAGCTACCCCTCACCAACTGACTGGATCTTCCAGAAAGATCCTTCACCTCAGGCTTAACTGTCTTGTCATCTGCTCATCTGCTCTCGTTTCCATGACAACTCCCCTGTTTTCTCTCACAGCTGACTACTTGCTGACTCACTAACCCCATCTGCTGGCCAGAATTTATAAGGCAGCTTCCCTTTCTGACCTGCAGCAGGAAATATCATGTAATCTATGTTACCTGGCATGGGGACCCCACTCCTGCCTCCAGGCATGACCTTACCCCTTAGAGGGAGGCAATGTCACTGTGACAACCGGACTCTGGGGTGCCACATTAGGGATATTTCTTCATACCACTCATCTAAGTTTGAGGAAGAAGGGGGTGGTTAGAGGATTTCAATTTATGTGGAATAGCTGACTTAGCATATTGTAGAAGGTGGATAAGAAGAAAACAGTTATACGTGGTTATGGATATTGATTAATGAAGTGGAAAACAAATTCAGGAGTATTTGGTAAGGACACACCAGTCAATTTGTTTATGACATTATGGACCAACTTCCAAAATCTGCTCTAGGCTGGACAGTTCCACCATATATCACATGCAGAAACATTGGGAGCATCGCAATGCCAGCAATTATCAGGAATGAATAGGAAACATAGTTGGAAGGGACCTCCTGGGACATTTGGTTCAATCCCCTGCTCAAAGTAGGATTCACTAAATCATCCCAGACAGATGTCTGACCAGTCTCTTTTTGAAGACTTCCATGGAAGGAGTACTCACCACCTCTCATGGCAGCCTGTTCCACTCATTGTTCACCCTTACTGTCTAAAAGTTTATTCTAATATCTAATCTGTGTCTTCTCCCATTCAGTTTCATCCCATTGCTTCTAGTCTTTCCTTGTGCAAACGAGAATAAAGATGATCCTTCTACAATGTGACAGCCCTTGAGATATTTGTAGACAGCTATTAAGTCTCCTCTCAGTCTTTCTTGCAAGCTAAACAATCCCAAATCCTGTAACCATTCCTCATAGGTAGTGTTGAGGGATACCATCCGATATCGTGAAATATCGGATCGGATTGGATCGGACCAATACCAAAAAAGTATCGGGTATCGCTGATTCCGATACCGGAAACCAATGCAAGTCAATGAGACAGAAATATCGGAATTAAAAAAAACCCTTTCTTTCCTTGTAGGTTAATTCTACATGAAGAAAAACAACTAAGAATAATGGAGAATGTATTGGGGGAGGTGGAGGAAACATTAAAGGCATAGAGGTTTAGCCCAATCAAATGGAATAGCAGGAATTAATTTTTTTTTAAGACGTTCGGAGTTACAAAGATATTGACAATGTTAACTTTTTTATATTTTATCAGATATGTATCTTTCACTACTTCCATGCTCTTCACCATCTTTTTTCCTTCTCCCACACTTTCTCCTTCATGATACTCAGCAGCAGCAGCATCTTTTTCATCAACTTCTTCTTCACCTTATTCATCTTCTTCTTCTTCTTCTTCTTCACCTTCCTATTATTCTTTTTTTTTACATTATTCATATTCTTCTTATTCAACTATTATTCTTCTTCATATTCTACTTCTTAATCTTCTTCCTATTCTTCATCTTCATCATATTCTTATTTGTGACAGGCATTCCTGTAGTTGTTATCTATAAAAGTTTGAAGATTACACCTTCCGTTCAGCCTGTCACAAAAGATTTACAACAGGATTTGTCCACGTTCAGTTTGGCCTGCAGCAGCAGGCATTTTCCAGGTGCACCACGAGGAGGAACGGACTCACCCCCATACACTGCTTAGTCTTCTTCTGCTTATACTTTAGATAATATCTTTTGCTATGATTTATAGTCTTATGCTTAATGTTCTTATGCTTTTTGTTCTTCTGCTTCTTGGTCTTCTGCTTCTTGGTCTTCTGTCTCTTGTTGTTCTGTATCTTGGTGGTTGTCTTCATGTTCTTTGTCCTCTTGGTCATCTTCTTCAGGGTCATCTTTTTGGTCTTCTTCAGGGTGGTCTTCCAGGTCATCGTCTTCAGGGTCATCGTTTTCGTGGTCGTCGTCTTCTTCGCGGTGGTCTTCAGGGTCGTCGTCTTCAGGGTTGTTGTCAGGGAGATCCAGAGTGATAATAAACAAAAACCATTTCCAAAAGCTTGAACTTGGAAATGTAGCATAAGGTACAAGAAGGCTGAGGAACTGCCGAGAACCAGCTGACGGTGCTGGAACCTGGATGGGTAGCCGAAGCTGCAAGAGCCAATGGAAATAGCGAGGACCAGCTGACGGTGCTGGAACCCAGAAGGGCAGCAGAAGGAACAAGAGCCAATGGCACTACTGAGGACCAGCTGACGGTGCTGGAACCCGATTACTAAGCAGGAGGTACCTGTGCTAGAAATCACTACCAAGGACCAGCAGACGTTGCTGGAACTCGGATACCGAGAAGGAGGCACCTCAGCCAAAGGCACTGCCAAGAACCAGCTGACGGTACTGGAACCCGGATGGGTAGCAGAAGCTGCAAGAGCAAATGGAACTAGCGAGGACCAGCTGATGGTGCGAACCCGGAGGGGCAGCAGAAGGAACAAGAGCCAATGGCACTACCGAGGACCAGCTGACGGTGCTGGAACCCAGCTACTAAGCTGGAGGTACCTGTGCTAGAAAGCACTACCAAGGACCAGCAGACATTGCTGGAACTCAGATACCGAGAAGAAGGCACCTCAGCCAAAGGCACTGCCGAGAACCAGCTGACGGTACTGGAACCCGGATGGGTAGCAGAAGGTACCCATGAAAAACAAAGTTGCAAGGTCGCGAGCCGGCCGCAGTTACCAAAACCCACAGTCCTACAGGGGGTGCTTGTCCTATTGGCACTACGGAACCAGCCTTTATTACCAGAACCCGCAGCCCACATAGGAAGCACCTAAACTGCAGGCACCATAGACTCGGCTACCCCGACCGCAACACGACAGGACAATGTTTTGGTGGCAAAGTGACGTTGACACTACCCGGAAACAGCTGGCGTGCTGGAACCAGGCTGGGCAGAAGGGAGTACCCATGCCAAAGACACTTCTGAGCAGCAACTGGCGATGTTGGAGCCCAGGGTCAATCAGGGTGTAGGCTGAGGCCTAATTTCAGCAAGTTTTATATCGGTTGTAGACTACTACTGATTTTAACCATGCTCCAATTAGGCCTCTGGCTCCACTGTCTCTATTATTTACCCTGGCCTCCAACATCGCCAGTTGCTGCTGAAAAGTGCGGTCTGCACAATCAACACTTGTTCCTGTGTTACTGTGGTTCAGTCACGTCAGTTGATCCCCTGTTGTGTGTCCGGCAATGTCTCCTGCTCTGTCCACATTCCCACTACTAGTGGGACGGCACTTCTGAGCAACAACTGGCAATGCTGGAGCCCAGGGTCAATCATGGAGTAGGCTGAGGCTTAATTGCAGCAAGTTTTATATGTGATGTAATTTGAATGTGGAGGCAGCAGGAGACTTTGCCGTCCACACAGCAAGGGAGCAGCTGGCGTTACTGAACCCCACTAACACTGGAGCATGTGTTTTTCTCTTTGCAGACGGCACTTCTGAGCAACAACTGGCAGTGTTGGAGCCCAGGGATTACAGTTCAGGTGGTAGAAACATGAACACAACAGGAGACCTGGATACTGTTGCCAACCAATTATTTAGTCTGGAAGAGGACTGGCAAATTCTGGTGAGATCCAGGCCTTGTTCATTTTCAGAAAAGTAAGCAGGTCAACGTTATCGGAGGATAGTCGCGTGCGACGGTCTGTTAGTACACCACCTGCGGCACTAAAGACGCATTCCGATAATACACTAGCTGCAGGGCAAGCCAGCACCTCCAATGCATACTGGCTAAGCTCTGGCCATGTATCCAGCTTAGAGACCCAAATCTTGAAGGGGAAGAGTCGTCTGGGAGTACACTGACAGGGCAAGACATGTAGTCCGTCACCATCTGACGGAAACGTTGCCTCCTGCTGACTAAAAACGTCTGTGATGGTGTAGACATTTGTGGTGGGCACACAAAACTTTGCCACATTTGGGCCATAAAGGTCTTGCCTTGTGCTGAGGCACTGCCTCTGCTCCCTCTTTGTGCAGAGCTTCCTCCACTGCCTCGACGCACAGAGCTGCTTTGTAAAGCACTAGCAGCACTGCTCCCGGGTGGAATGGAGAACATGATGAAATGCACCAGTGTGTCTTGGCACTCCCGCATTTTACGCTCCGGGTTCAACGGTGTTATGAGGCTTTGTAAGTTGTCCCGGTAGCGAGGATCTAAGAGGGTGTACACCCAATAATCAGCCGTGTTGAGAATGTGGGCGATGCGGCGGTTGTTTCTTAGGCACTGCAGCATGAAATCAACCATGTGCTGCAGACTCCCAACTGCCCAAGAAGCGCTGTCCCCTCCTTGAGGCGTTATCTCTGCCTGCTCTGCATCACCCCACCCTCGCTGTACATACTGACTAGAGCATTGTGTACTTCCCTCCTCTGGAGAGATGTCTTCGTCCTCCATTGACTCCTCCTCATCCTCCTCACAAATTGTCCCATGCCTAGGCCTTTGTGAGGAACCACGTAGCTCAGACTGTTCAGAAGCAGATGGCATTTGCGACTCCTCATCCTCCACCTCTTCCAAAACCTCCTCCCTTAGTGCTTGCATTGTTTTTTGAAGCAGGCAGATAAGGGGGACAGTCAGGCTGACTAGTGCATCATCTGCACTCGCCATCCGCGTGGAGTCATCGAAGGCACGCAAAATGAGGCAGATGACCTTCATAGAGGCCCACTCAGTGGTGCTGAAGTGTGACCGGAGCACAGTGCGACTTATTTGCACCTGATGCAGCTGGTACTCCATTACTGCTGCCTGATGCTCACACAACCGCTCCAACATATGTAACGTTAAATTCCACCTGGTGGGTAGGTCACATATGATGCGATGTTCCGGAAGGCGTAATCGGTGCTGCAGAGCTGCAATGCGCGATCTTGCCATGCTGGAACGCCGCAAGTGAGCGTACTCTATGCGGACCTTGTGTAGCAGTGCATCAAGACCCGGATAGTCCCTCACAAAGCTCTGCATGACCAAGTTGAGCACATGTGCCAGACATGGGATGTGAGTGAGGTTGCCTAGGCCCCGAGCTGCCACCAGATTTCAGCCATTGTCACACTTTACCAAGCCTGGCTGGAGATTCGCTGGCACAAACCAAATGTCGCTCTCCTGCTTGATGGCATTCCAGAGCTCCTGCGCTGTGTGGCTTCGATTCCCCAAAGAAATTAATTTCAGTGCGGCCTCTTGATGTTTGGCCATGGCTGTGCTCATATCGGTCGTAACAGGCTCCTGCAGTGCTGATTCAGAGGAACTGGAGTATGAGGAGGAGTCAATGTGTACAGACTGGATTCCTGCAATCCTTGGAGTTGGCAGAACACGTACAGCGCCACTCTCAAGATCTGTACCCGGCTCCACAACATTGACCCAATGGGCAGTGAGGGAAAGGTATCGCCCCTGTCCATGGTTACTGGTCCACGCATCGGTGGTCAGGTGGACCTTGCTACTGACGGCATTTAGTAGCGCATGTTTAATTTTTCCCTCCATATGCGTTTGCAGGGCAGGGACGGCTTGCCTGCTGAAATAAAAGTGGCTGGGCACGGTGTATTGTGGAACTGCCAATGCCATGAAGTTCCGGAAGGTGTCTGTCTCCACCAGCCTGAATGAGAGCATTTCAAGGGCCACTAGTTTGGCAATGCCAGCATTCAGAGCCTGTGCTTGGGGATGGTTTGCCGAGTATGGCCGCCTTTTCTCCCATGCCTGTGCTACCCATGGCTGTATAGGGGCCTGGGAGTGTGAGGATGAACGGGAACGTGGTGCTGTGGGTGGAATGTCACTGGGTCTCTGGACAACAGTGCCAGAGGTTCTTCCATGGCGATCCAGTGAGGAAGCCGAACCAGCTGTGTGTGAGCTGGAGGAAGAGGCTACAACATGAGCTGAAGAGGTGGTAGGTGGTGCTGTAGGTTGACCTACGTCTTCAGTGTGTCTTTGTGACTCCACCACGTGCTTGGTCCGCACATGTTTCCACATATTTGTGGTACTGAGGATGCTGACACTTTTCCCTCTTTTGACTTTCTGGTGACACAGCTTGCATTTGACAAAGCAAATGTCATCTGCAATTGTGTCAAAAAAGGACCACGCACTGCAAGTCTTGGGAGCGCCCGTTTTGGGTTTTGGAAGAGGAATGCTCCTAACGGGTGCCGAAATGGATGCTACAGGCAACCAAGTCTGCCCCCTCCCTCTCTCTCCTGTTTTGGCCGTTCGGGGAATCTCTTCCTTAGAGCTGCTCCCACCACCTTCCTGTTCCTCACACCATGATGGGTCAAGGACCTCATCATCTACACTCCCCTCTTCAAACACCTGCTTCTCCTGGGTAGTCTCGCCAGCACCGTACGCACCAGGAAGTGGCACCTGAGCCTCATCATCTGATGCATACTGAGGTGTGCTGACCATAGGCACTGGCCCACCCGCCTCTTCAGATTCAGAGGGACAAAGCAGTTGCGCATCACTGCATACTCACATTCTTGATTGCTGCTTGGCTGGCCCCCTCTTTCCAAGCCAACAGATTCAGAGAACAGAATTAGAGACTGAGATGGCTCCTGTACAGGGCTCTCTGACTGCCTGGGCAATTTGGCAGGTGGTGAAGAGACAGATGGTTGCTCTTCAGTGCTCTGGCCCTGAGAGGATGTGGAAGTCATTGAAGTCGATGCGTTAGCTGACATCCATCCGACAACGGCTTCAATTTGTTCGTCCCACAGCAGTGGGGTACGGCGAGGTCCTGCAAAGCTGCGCATAAAGGACTGTTGCCTGGTAAAACTGGGGGATAATGACTCACTGGTGCCCGCAGCAGGCACAGAATCCCCACGTCATTTCTCTACTGAATCCCCACGTCCTCTCCCTGCTGCAACTCCACGCCCACGATCACGTGCCTTACTCCCTGCCTTCTTTATCGTGGTAGACTGATAAAGATAGGCAGAAAAGTACAAAGGGGGGGCTTAGTGTGCTTATTCCTGGACAGCTGCTAACAGGTATAAGAAACACTAATTTTATAAAGTGTGTGGACTACACTTTAATATGAGCTAATGTGGCCTACACAACTGTCAAGTGGAGAGTTTGGTGAACTTTATTTTGTTTTGTTTTTTTCAAAAAAACAAAAAGGATGTGACCAAAGATGTGAAAGCGATAGTATCACAAACTTTTTGGAGCTATTACAATGCAGGAAGGTAACCTACAATGCAATAGATGAGGCTCCAAAAAATAGGGTAATACTAATCTGGCTGAGCTGCAGGGCACAAGCCAGAAAAAAAGCTCCTCTATCTACTCCTATATAGTGTTTGTAACCAACCAATGTATATGGATACGGATGGATGCACACTAATAGGATAATTAATGAAAAATGAGCTGCAATAAAAGAAAAATATGTATGAGGCAGTGACGCACGCTGAGCGGCTTACAACCAGACATGCCTGCAGGACACACTACAGCGTGAGCTGCACTCACACACAGAGACCTCTCAGACAGCCGTGAAAAGTGCAGATAACTGGGCACTAGCACTGAAAGGCTGCAGAAAGGCTCCGCTGTCTACTCCTATATGTTTGCAACCAATGTATATGGATACGGATGGATGCACACTAATAGGAGAATTAATGAAAAATTTGCAGCAATAAAAGAAAAATATGTATGAGGCAGTGACGCATGCTGAGCGGCCTACAACCAGACATGGCTGCAGGACACACTACACAGCATGAGCTGCACTCACACAGACCTTGCAGACAGCTGTGAACAGCGCTGCAAGGGAAAAGAAAGCTACATTGATTGATAATGTAGCCTGGGTAAAGCACAATATTATTTGGAAAATCGCTATCTCTAACTGTCCCTCAGAGTCTTGAACAGCAGCTTGTCCCTAACTGAATTCACAGCAGAGTGAACCCGAAATGGCGGCGGTGGCTTTTAGAGTCCATCATGACATCATTTCAGCAGCCAATCACAGCCATGCCATTAGTTAACATGCCTACATGCCTAACAGGATGTGCCCACACTTCTGAGGATTGTGATTGGCTGAATCAAATCAAACTGGCTCATAGCATTATGGGAACTTCCGATTCCGGTATTCCATATGCAATAAGTATCAGAACTCAGTATCGGAATTCCGATACCGCGAATATCGGCCGATACACGATATTTGCGGTATCGGAATGCTCAACACTACTCATAGGACATGGTTTGCAGACCGGTCACCATTCTGGTCGCTCTTCTCTGAACTTGCTTCAGTTTGTTGATGCCTTTTTTAAAATGTGGTGCCCAAAACTGGACATAGTATTCCAGATGAGGTCCGACCCAAGAGGAGTAGAGGGCAATAATGACTTCATGTGATCTAGACTGTGTGCTTCTGTTAATACATCCCAGAATTGCATTTGCCTTTTTTGCTGCTGCATCACTCTGTTGACTCATGTTCAGTTTATGATCTATTAGTATGCCCAAGTCTTTTTCACATGTGCTGTTGCTTAGCCATATTCTTCCCATTCTGTATATGCTTTTTTCATTTTTATTGCCCAGATGTAGTACTTTGCATTTTTAAGGTTAAAAACCATCCTGTTAGTTACTGCCCACTGCTCCAGTTTATTTATATCTTTTTGAATCCTCTCTCTTCTCTAGTATTAGCTATCCCTCCTAGCTTTGTATCATCAGCAAATTTAATCAGTGTACCCTCAAGTTGAGCAACCAAAATTTGCTACCATTGGAAGACAATTTTAAAGCTGATTTCTTCTACATGTGTTGTAAATACTGTTTTATAAGACAGGATATAACAATATGCCTGTTTTTCATCCTTATGTGGCATGGTGACTCAGTGGTTAGCACCTAGTTTCCGTTACCAAAACCCAAACACGGACTTTTTAATGTATGTCCAGTTTCCTGTTCAGGTTTGCCAGTATAACAAAGCTTATAGAAAAGCTGCAGAGCAGCCAATTGACAAGCTTTTAGACTGTGGGCACTTTTGTAACCATCACAGCCATGCCAAGTATTGGCATGGCTGTGACTGGCCTGCGCAGCACGTGATCTGGCCTGTATAAAGGCCATATGAAGAGTGCCACATCTATTCTGCTCTTATTAGTGTAGTGATAGGATGTAGTTGGATTGCAACCCATATCTGTGGGAGTACTGTGCCCAAAACTGCTGAGTGTACTCTGCAAAACATATCTTTGGAAGTACTGTGCCAAAAAACCACTATGGGTACTCTGCAGCCCCCGCATGTGGGAGTACTGTGCTTTTCAGACACTGTGTGCACTCTGCTCTTCCCATCTGTGGGAGAACTGTGCCTTTAAGCTGCTGTGTGTACTCTGTCCACCACCTGTGGGAGTACTATGCATTTAAGGTGCTGTGTGTATTCTGTACCCTTTGCCTGTGGGAGTACTGTGCCTTTAAGCTGCTGTGTCTATTCTTCCCCTCTCCTACTGTATGAGAGTACTATGCTTTTAAGCCTCTGTGTGTACTCTGCACCCACCACCTCTGGGAATACTGTGCCAGTAAGCCACTGTGTGCCCTCTGCCCCCCTGCCTGTGGGAGATCTGTGCCTCTAATCTGCTATGTGTTTTCTAGTAGTCATGGAAATAAATAGTTGGCATCAGCTGTTTCATGGCCATTTGCAGGTCAAAAAAACAATTTTTCTAAACTGGTGTGTGTTTTATAGCAGCGAGGGAAATAAATAATTGGCATCAACTGACTCAATGCCATTTCTATTCCAAAGAAATACATTTTCTGGACTGCTGTGTATTTTCTATTAGTGTTGCAATTAAATAATTGGCATCAGCCATGTTGCTGCCATTTCTAATCCAAAGAAATTATTTTTCTGGACAGATGTGTATATTTCAGTAGTCTGGGAAATAAAAAAATGGCATCAGCCATCCAGTTGCCATTTCTAGGCCAAATAAATAATTTTTCGAAACTGGTGTGTATTTTATAGTAGTCTGGGAAATAAAACATTGGCATAAGCCATTTTGTTGAAATTTAAAGACAAAATAAATATTGTTTTGCACTGCTGTGTGTTTTCTATTAGCGTTGCAAATAAATAATTGATAGCAGCCATCTCATTGCCATTTATAGCCAAAAGAAATCATTTTTCTGAACCACTTTGTGCTTTTTAGTAGTCTACAAAGTAAATAACTGGCATCAGCCATTCTGTTGTCATTTATAGGCCAAACATAATTTTTCTTATCTGGTGTGTGTTTTATATTAGTTAGGGAAATAAATAATTGTCATTAGCCATCTCGTTGCCATTTATTGGCCAAAGAAATAGTTTTTCAGGACCACTGTGCATTTTCTAGTAGTGCTGCAAATAAATAATTGGCATCAGCCATCTCGTTGCCATTTATTGGCCAAAGAATTAATTTTTCTAAACCACTGTGTGTTTTCTATTAGTGTTACAAATAAGTAATTGGCATCAGCCATCTCGTTGCCATTTCTAGGGTAAATAAATATTTTTTTTAAACAGGTGTCTGTTTTCTAGTAGTCTGAAAAAAATCATTAGCAGAAGCCTTCTTGTTGCCATACAAATAATTTTTCTACTGCTGTCATTTCTAGTAATGTGACAAATATATCTCAGCAGCCGTCTCTTTGTCATTTGTAAGCCAAGCAAATATTTTTTCTGTACAACATATCTTTCATAGTAGTGTGGTAAATAAATAAATCTCAGCAGCAGTCTCTTTGCTATTTGTAGGCCAAACAAATACTTTTTCTGTACTACTGTGTTTTTACGAGCAGCTGTATTTTTAGAAGTAGTGTTTCTTTTAAAAATTCTGCAGCCATCTCTCCCATTTCTGGGCAGAAAAAATATTTTATTCTATGGCTGTGTCTATATGAGTAGTGTTTTTTTTTAAAGAAAATTCTACTCTGCAGCTGTCCTTTTGTGATTGGTGTGTCTAAAAATAAATTATATTGCAGCCCTGTCTTTCCCATTTGCGGGCCAAAAAGCCTTTGTTTGTACTGTATAAAAAAGCCTTGGGGAGTACTGTATCAAAAAGCCTCTGTGAGGACTGTGCTAAAAAGCCTTTATTTCTACTTTACTGAAAAGCCTGTATGTGTACTGTTCCAAATAGCCTTTGTTCATACTTTATCAAAAAGTCTCTGGGCTTACGGTACCAAAAGCCTCTGTTTCTACTAGCAAAAAGCCTCTGGGAGTACTGTTCTAAAAAGACTTTGTTTGTACTGTAGCAAAAAACATCTGTTTTAACTGTACCAAAATAGGGACCATATGAAATGGTAGTGCTGGTCTTCCTGGAGTGTAACAATATTGTATCTTACAGTTATTAGGTTCTTTAGAAGGACATAGAGCTGGGGATTTATTCTGACGGAATATAGGCTTAACTGGATGGGCAAATGTCTTTTTTCGGCCATGCTAAGGCTACTTTCATACTTGCATTTTTTTGCGCTGCGTGCGCAGTGCAAGCACGCATAAAAAATGCATCATGTGTTTTTAATGTGTTTTCTTGTTTTTTGCGCATGCTTTTTGCAAAATAAGTATGCGTTATTTTGTGCTGACGTGCGCATAACTATGCGCACGTCAGTGATCCCATAGACTTTAATGGGTTTTGGGGTGAATTTCGTGTGCATGCGTTTTTTTGAGACAGGTCGGATGCACAAAAAATGCAACAGGATGCATTTTGTGTGCCCGGGCGCACACTACAAAAAACGCATGCGCATACAAACGCGTACAAACGCATGACAATGCACACCCATGTTAAGTATAGGAAAAAAAACGCATGCGCATTTATGCGCAAAAACGCAGCGCAAAAAAACGCAAGTGTGAAAGTAGCCTAACTATGTTACTATGTTACAGTGTTATATTCCAAGCCAACACCCACAGAGAATAATACTAGTTCAGTGGAAAATCAGTGAAAATCATATCAAGAAAAAAGCACCATAAAAAAACCAATGTACCAAAAAATATAAACTTTATTGAATTAACAATAAGACGCGAATAAAATACAAATTAAAATAAATACACAGGCAATGGGACAATGGTAAGCCAAAAAAATGATGGACCACGGAATGGTCAGGATAAAAAACACAGGCACAGTATTCAAGGTATAGACAGCTCAAAAGTGCATAGACATGTGCCAATGTATATATAATTATGGACATAAAGTACATCTACAAGTGCAAAATAGACCAGAGAAACCAGAATATTCAAAAAGGCACATGACCACAGTAATTATAAGAGCGCAAACATGAATAAAGTGAAAAATATGCCAAAGGATTACCTGCCAAATCATGGTACCACAGTTGCACTATGCACTTTTGAGCTGTCTATACCTTGAATAAGGAGGGCTATGCTTGTACGCGGTCCACACATGTGCAGTGTGTGATTGTTGTTTTGAGGCAAAGGAAGGGACTGTGGCGCAAGAGCTGTTATGGAGAAAGAGGGCATAACATTGCTATATCAATGAATAGCGGTATAAATGGCAAAGGGGGAGTAAACTAGGTGAAAACGGAGAACTATATGAACAGTTCATAGCGCTCCCTTAAGATCTATTCCAAGCCTTTCTCTCACTTACACAGGACGGCGCATGCTCACACGGCGCCTCTGAGCCCAAGCCTCGCTCCCATCTCCTCTACTTCCTGCCATCTCACTCTTATAATGGCGCTTCCTAGCGCTTACCCTCAATTCACTGCAGCCCCCAGATGCAGCACATACCAAGGTTTGTGGACTCCTAGCTCTCTGCCCTGCTACCATATGGCTTTTTGTTTTATATTAGCAGCGTTTTAACTTGCTTCTGCCTTTTTTTCCTTACTGCCCCCAATGGGACTCCTGTATTTCTAATATACTTTCTACCTCTTCTGACCTTCCAGCATGAGGTTAGTATTAGCTGCCTTAAGATGTTTGCAACATGCCGCCACCACCACCCTCTACCCATCGTAGGAAACTTTGCCACCATTATTATAGTAGTGCCTTATTAAATAATTAAGTACACCTTAGATAATCTATCTCTGGATACTCTCTGACTCCATAATATTCTAATAACCATTTCAGATTTATCCTGAAGCCCCCATGACCCCATAGGTACGATGTGACTGACTATGTGGGATCCTTAAATTTATTTGTGGTTTTACACATGTTTTATATGTACAGCACTTAAAAAGGTTTTTGTAGCATTTTTTGTAGTGTTTTCGTATTGTTGTTGTACTTTTTTCTGTGTCTTGTTTGTAATTTTTCATGAATTTTTAACTTACACTTTATATTTATTTCTCCAGCATGGTTTGATAAAGACCCATGATAGGGTAGATACATTACCTTATACATCTGGAATATTTTGCTTTTCTCAACTGCTGTGAAATACTATTCTTTGTGATTGAAATAAATCCTTAATCTTTGCATTAAAAAAAGACATTGAGTGTGACTTCATCTCTTGGATCAAGTCTTGTGGAATTATTCCACATTCAGTCTGCACCTCCTTAGCAAGAGTATGCATCTTTCCCTTTCCAATGTAATTGCAAGGGGCCGACCTCAGCTCTTTTGCACTCTACTAGCTTATTTGCTGTGGAGCTGGGGCAGCGTAACCACCAAATCTTGCTCTGAACTGCCCAAGTCACTTGGATGGCCTTGACTCCATGTGGGGTCTAGGACCTCATCATCCCCCATTGTATCATCACACCTTTTATGAACTTATCTTCTGATATCTCCCACCTCTATGGTCCTCCCAAGCCCTCCTTCTCACATCCACAATCATACGTTCCTCATCCAGTCACCTGCAACATTTCTCCCGAATATCCCCAATCCCGTAGAATTCTATGGCCCAACACATGCGGAAATTGCAAACCCATCTCTTCAAAACAACTTACTGCTTTCAATAACCCAGCTGATACTTCACCAACACCAGAGATTCTGCAATGCATGAACCTAATGTTCCCTTCCCCATTATCCTGTAGAAAGTCAGGTTATAAGGCTAGGGTCTTCTCCAATCTTTATCTGTCACTATTCGTTTGTTCATTGTAATTTACTTTATACTGTATGTGTGTTTTGTATGTAACTCCTCCTCATGTAAAGCACCATGGAATCAATGGTGCAATAAAAATAAATTATAACAGTAATCCCCTGCATGATGTTCCACTCAGTCTTAACCAGTGCTATCGTCGCAGATGTACACACAGCAGAAAGCTGCAGCAGTTGGCACATGTGTTTTGTCATCAGCATCATGAGATCTGTGCTGCGGTGGTCCGCTGACAATTTGCACTACCCTTCCCACATACTCATCCAGAACAAGTGGTTGGGCATAATTGCACTCAATCTTTTCAGATTGTGGGGCAGGGCCAGGTGGAGGTCCATGGGACCACAACCAGCAGAGTAATCAAAAAGCAGAAGTGACTGCTGCATGATTGGGGCTCAGACTGCTTGCTTGATTTTCAAGATGGTGAGGAAGACAGATGCCCATGAGCCACAGGTACAAAATCTGAGCTTTCAACATGGGACCTGGTGGAAGTCAAAAAAAGGGACCAAAGGCACTCTCAGCCAACAAATCTAAAACCACCTCTACTTGATCTGGCCTCACCATTCATCCAACAGTACTCTGGTCTTCGAGATTACACAGAACATCCTGTCGCCTTCTTGCTGCAGAGGAAGACATTTCATTTGGGCAAGTAGCAGACACAGATCGATCATGCTCTCTCTCCCTGCAGCAGCTACATCTCCACCACCAGCAACATGGCCACATCCTCTATGTGATGCTCTTCTCATTGTTTTCAACCCAAAAAATTGCACCACAAGGCCTGTGTATATATATATATATATATATATATATATACACAGAGAGAGAGAGAGGGGCCAGTAGAATATTACACTGTCTGTTTTCAGATTACCCCCCAAAAATAAATAATAATAATAATAATAATAAAAAAATGGTTACCACCTCCTACTCCTCCTCTTCCACCTACACCACAACACCCTTCTCAACCTACTGCTCCACTTGGACCTCTGTTTCCAGGTTCATGATTTTTTCTTTTTTTATATTCTATGTTATTTTAGTTCATTTTCCTATCCACATTTGTTTGCAAGACAGTTGTCCTGCTCTTACCCCCATTTGGCTTCCTTTTTTGCAGCCCCTTAGCCCTTACTATCACCATTTTACAGTCATTTTAAAGCACTAAAGTTCGGGTCCCTGGCCTAACCACCTATCCTTCTACCCAATAAACCCATCCCTTTCCTTCTTTTAAAAACACTAATGCTTCCATCCATGTAAATAGTTATGTTACGACACCAATTCTAAATACAGTGGGGAAAAAAAGTATTTAGTCAGTCAGCAATAGTGCAAGTTCCACCACTTAAAAAGATGAGAGGCGTCTGTAATTTACATCATAGGTAGACCTCAACTATGGGAGACAAACTGAGAAAAAAAAATCCAGAAAATCACATTGTCTGTTTTTTTTTTCATTTTATTTGCATATTATGGTGGAAAATAAGTATTTGGTCAGAAACAAGCAATCAAGATTTCTGGCTCTCACAGACCTGTAACTTCTTCTTTAAGAGTCTCCTCTTTCCTCCACTCATTACCTGTAGTAATGGCACCTGTTTAAACTTGTTATAAGTATAAAAAGACACCTGTGCACACCCTCAAACAGTCTGACTCCAAACTCCACTATGGTGAAGACCAAAGAGCTGTCAAAGGACACCAGAAACAAAATTGTAGCCCTGCACCAGGCTGGGAAGACTGAATCTGCAATAGCCAACCAGCTTGGAGTAAAGAAATCAACTGTGGGAGCAATAATTAGAAAATGGAAGACATACAAGACCACTGATAATCTCCCTCGATCTGGTGCTCCAAGCAAAATCCCACCCCGTGGGGTCAGAATGATCACAAGAACGGTGAGCAAAAATCCCAGAACCACACGGGGGGACCTAGTGAATGAACTGCAGAGAGCTGGGACCAATGTAACAAGGCCTACCATAAGTAACACACTACGCCACCATGGACTCAGATCCTGCAGTGCCAGACGTGTCCCACTGCTTAAGCCTGTACATGTCCGGGCCCGTCTGAAGTTTGCTAGAGAGCATTTGGATGATCCAGAGGAGTTTTGGGAGAATGTCCTATGGTCTGATGAAACCAAACTGGAACTGTTTGGTAGAAACACAACTTGTCGTGTTTGGAGGAAAAAGAATACTGAGTTGCATCCATCAAACACCTTACCTACTGTAAAGCATGGTGGTGGAAACATCATGCTTTGGGTCTGTTTCTCTGCAAAGGGGCCAGGACGACTGATCCGGGTACATGAAAGAATGAATGGGGCCATGTATCGTGAGATTTTGAGTGCAAACCTCCTTCCATCAGCAAGGGCATTGAAGATGAAACGTGGCTGGGTCTTTCAACATGACAATTATCCAAAGCACACCGCCAGGGCAACGAAGGAGTGGCTTCGTAAGAAGCATTTCAAGGTCCTGGAGTGGCCTAGCCAGTCTCCAGATCTCAACCCTATAGAAAACCTTTGGAGGGAGTTGAAAGTCCGTGTTGCCAAGCGAAAAGCCAAAAACATAACTGCTCTAGAGGAGATCTGCATGGAGGAATGGGCCAACATACCAACAACAGTGTGTGGCAACCTTGTGAAGACTTACAGAAAACGTTTGACCTCTGTCATTGCCAACAAAGGATATATCACAAAGTATTGAGATGAAATTTTGTTTCTGACCAAATACTTATTTTCCACCATAATATGCAAATAAAATGAAAAAAAAAACAGACAATGTGATTCTCTGGATTTTTTTTTCTCAGTTTGTCTCCCATAGTTGAGGTCTACCTATGATGTAAATTACAGACGCCTCTCATCTTTTTAAGTGGTGGAACTTGCACTATTGCTGACTGACTAAATACTTTTTTTCCCCACTGTATAAGACCAGCATAAGTCTTTTCTTTATCTTATGCTCCTTATACCTCTAGATGCAAAATTTCTAAATGTGAATTATCAGCTAATTATCAGTTATTATATGGTTTATGTTACTTCTGAGTTTGTTACAACTGTATAACCACACTTTATTGTAACTTATTTTGATTATACTTAAGTTCAACGAATACTTCTTCTTTGCATGTTAAAGTGATTTCACTCAATAAAAAATTAATTGAATATAAAGTTCGGGTCCCCATTGACTTCTATTGATTACTGATTCGGAGTCAAGTTCGTGGTAAAGTTTGGTCCCAAACCTAACTTTTCACTGTAGCTTTGTCGAACCCGCAGACCTCGAAAATCCATGGGTCCACTCATCACTAGTCCTCGGCTCAAATCCAACCAAGGACAACATTTGCAAGGAGTTTGTAGGTTCTCCCTGTGCTTGTGTGGGTCTCCTTCCACACTGCAAAGACATACTGATAGGGAATATTGATTGTGAGCCCCAATGGGGACTGTTCCGATACTGTCTGTAAAGCGCTGTGGAATGAATGGTGCTATATAAGTGAGTAAAATAAATAAAACTAAATAAATTATTTCCATTTTCTATTTTTCTTTTCTTTTTTTCTCCTAGCTCTAAAGTAGCGTGGAAATTGTTCGAAAAGTAAAAAGATAAGTAAACCATATGTAATTTGAATGTAAGGGGTTAAGGATATACAGATATGCCTAAAGTTTGTGAGTGTGATGACGAGAAGGCCTTGCTTTTTGAACTCTGTATAAAAAATGTTGGTGGTTGTGTTTGAATGCCAAACACACTGTAAAGCCGGGGTCACACTAACCGACGCAATATACGGACCGTAGTTTACAGGCGTAATACGGATGAATGACCCCTAAATAGTGCTCCGTATGTCATCCATAAGCAAGGTGTGGTTGCGTATTTTGCGCATGTCTGCATCTGTATGTAATCCGTATGGTGAGATTTTCTCGCCGGCTTGCAAAATGGACATATTATGGTGCCATATGATAGGTTTTCAAACACAAATGAAAGAATAGATATAGACACATAGAATACATATATCAAAAAAAGGGCAGCACTACCAAAATTAAATAGTTGGTGCAAAACCTATTCAGCAGTGTCCAAACAGCCAAATTAACAAAGGTAAAAAAAATAGGCAGCACTCAAATTAAATGTGAAAAAAAGTGGATACTTTACTGATCCTCCAGTGGCAACGTTTCAACGGTGACCCGTCTTTATCAAGCCTGGTCATTTAATTTGAGTGCTGCCTATTTTTTTTACCTTTATATATATATATATATATATATATATATATATATATACATGTCATTTAGACACATATATATATATATATTTATATTTATATTTCACAGAGTTCTTCATAGCAGAATAGCCGCTAATTCAATTGCCAGCTTTTGTGAAATCATTCCCCAACCCGACATGAAATGACACATGGTTTACAAACAGTAAACCATTTAATTTCATGTTTTGTATGTCTTTCATTAGTAATTAGATGAGGGTTGATGTGTGAAATTTGGGAGGTGTAGGTGTTAATTTAAGGGGTTAATTCGTTGTAAAAAAATGTGTGGGCTCCCGCTGTAATTTGTCAATGCGGGAGTCCACACATTTTTAAACAACGAATTAACCCCTTAAATTAACATCTACACCTCCCAAATTTCACACATCAACCCTCATCTAATTACTAATGAAAGACATACAAAACAAAACATGAAATTAAATGGTTTACTGTATGTAAACCATGTGTCATTTCATGTCGGCTTGGGGAATGATTTCACAAAAGCCGGCAAATGAATTAGCGGCTATTCTGCTATGAAGAACTCTGTGAAATATAAATATATATGTGTCTCAATGACATGTATATATATATATATATATGTATGTATTATATGTGTCTATATCTATTCTTTCGTATGTGTTATTAAACCTGTCAGTGTGATTTTACTGTATCGCACAATGAATCGCTGGCTTTTCTAAAGGACACTGGGTGCGTATTTCTCGCAAGTCACACATTTGGTCCATGTGTAATGTGTATTTTTAGTGCACCCATAGACTTGCATTGGCGTACTACGGGCGTAGTACGCTGACAATCGCAGCATGCTGCGATTGGCACGGACCGTAGAATACAGACGAGAAATATGCGGCTGATGGGAGCTGCCCCATAGAGAATCATTTGTCCGTGTGTAATGCGTGCTTTTAACGCCTCTCACTCGTCCGTATTCGTCGCCAGCGTGACCCCGTCCTAAAGGTCTGTTTTTGCAGGATAGAGGTGAGGGGTCATAAGGTAGAATCAGAAGTGTAGGTAACTCCCAAGAATGTTAACAAGACGATGTGCCTGATTGGAATCAGTGGGCCCTAGGAATTAATAAGAATATTTTAAGTCTTTGTTTAGCACTAATGGAGACCAATGGATATAGAGGCATGGAAGGATTTCAGGTCTAAGGGAAGGTTAAGATGGAGAAGGGGAATATTACTTGTGCAAGATGGATACATTGTTTGGTGATAATGGAAGAAATTCAACATTGAACTGTTTGTGACTGCTAGATAATAAAAGCGGTAGTTCAGCAAGTCAACCCCCCAGCTGCTTTAGATCATCTGAGCGTATTTCTCCTAATCCACTTTTAATCAGAGGACCAATCAAAGAATCCTCATCATAATTGTATATGGAGCCAAAAAGAGGATGTGAATGTGATGGAAATGGGGGTGGCCTACATGAGGTACAGTAACCCAGGAAGCAGAGTGATTTGAATAATACTTACCCAGCCGAACTAAGAGAATTCTAAACATTTCCAAGAATGAAGGCTTCTAGGGGACTTAAGTTAATTTTAGATAATTGGGAAAGGGCATATTTATTTAAAGTCCAAGGTAGATAATACTTTTGGTACAACAGGCAAGGGGAAAATTGGCATGGAGGTTTGCTAACATTGGCAGGGAAAATTTGACATTAGGAGCATCTGATTTGGATAAGTTGATTAAAAACTAGACTATTCCCCGAAGCGGTACAACTTTGAAGCCATGGCATACTGGATATTCTAATTGTATGTAGGATTTTCGTTGCTTGCAGTAAGCTAACCACGCTGTGCTCCCCAAATTTAACTCTATGTGCAATAAATTGGTTCTGTTTTCTTTATATTGCTATATAAACATATATGAACAGCTGTTTGTTATAATTTGACAAGAGGTTATAATGCTACATTACATCTCCCTGTGATTTCTTGAACTTGACATGTTAATGGGGCATAGGTAAGTAGGCAGTTCATAAAACTGTCAATTTGCTGTGAAATTAAAGAAAAATTGACACTTTAGCACATATTTGCTGTGATACGGGTACTGTGGGAATGGAATGAAAAAGAGTCTATTACAACATTATGATGTGCAGGCTATTAGTAGCATTAAAAACAATAAGCTAAACAGTCTGTTCAATAGAAATGTATACACCAGGACATAATGCTCTATTCAATGAAACAGACAATTTGATTTCACATAAGCATGATGCTGTCTTTACATTTTCAAGCTGTGGTTATGAACAAGGTTTCTAAGTTTATAGCAAATTGTTATGGTGTTTTTCATTTTCCTATATAATGGGTATTATCCATTGTTTATTATAGATGAAAATGGCATATAGTGTATTTTACTCAATATGTTTTAAGGAAGACTCGTACAAAAAGTGGTGCTCTGTGGATGGAATGACATGATAAGGGGTTACCACACCCATAAGTCTTAACCTTCTCACGCCAAAGCCTATTATCACCTTCTTGACCAGGCCAATTTTTTCAATTCTAACCAGTGTCACTTTATGTGGTAATGACTCTGGAACGCTACCATGAATCCCAGTGATTCTGAGATCGTTTTTTCGCGACAAATTGGTGTCATTGGTAGAGTTGAGCGATACCGTCCGATACTTCAAAGTATCGGATCGGAATGGATCGGACGATCTTTAAAAAAAGTATCGGTATCGCCGATTCCGATACCGAAAGTCCCATTCAAGTCTATGGGACTTCCGGTATCGGAATAAGAAAAACCCTGTTTTTGCCTTGTACAGCCTCTCTGGGGTCTGTACGGGCCTTTCGGGGGGCTGTGCCGGCCTGCCAGGGGGTCTGTGCAGGCTCCGGGGGGCTGTGCCGGCCTGCCGGTGGTCTGTGCAGGCTTCGGGGGTCTGTGCAGGCATTGTCCGATGGGACTACAAGTCCCATCGGGCGATGCCTGCTACCATGACAGTGATTGACACATTAGCCAATGATGGGACAGTAGTAGTCCCATCATCCGGCTAATGTGTTAAATGTTAAAAAAAAAAAAAAAAATACTACATACATACTACATGCATGCTACATACATACTGCATGCTACATACATACTACATGCTACATACATACTACATATATACTACATGCATGCTACATACATACTACATGCTACATACATACTACATGCTACATACATACTACATGCTACATACATACTACATATATACTACATGCATGCTACATACATACTACATGCTACATACATACTACATGCTACATACATACTACATATATACTACATGCATGCTACATACATACTACATGCTACATACATACCACATACATACTACATACATACTACATATATACTACATGCATGCTACATACATACTGCATGCTACATGCATGCTACATACATACTACATACATACTACATGCTACATACATACCACATATATACTACATACATACAATACATTCATACAATACATACATAGACATACAGTACATATAACATAGAGTAACATACTTACCAATACTTGTCACATTGTTCCCCGAAGCCATTGTCTTTTCCGGAATAAATATTAACATAACAAACCACAAAAATACTCACCCATGATTCGAAGCAGTCCACGAGTGTGTCCCACGACGATCTTGGGTAGAGAACGGCAGCATCAGATGATGCTGCCGTTCTCTACGGGCTGCAGGAATCCAATGACGGAAGGTAGGTATCCTTCCGCACTGTATTCCTCCGCCACTTAAAAAAAAAAAAGTCCCTAGTCTCACTTTATGCCATTGCTGCGTGGGAAATTCCCACACAGCAATGGCATAAAGTGAGACTAGGGACTTTTTTTTTTTAAGTGGCGGAGGAATACAGTGCGGAAGGATACCTACCTTCCGTCATTGGATTCCTGCAGCCCGTAGAGAACGGCAGCAACAGCTGATGCTGCAGTTCTCTACCCAAGATCGTCGTGGGACACACTCGTGGACTGCTTCGGATCGTGGGTGAGTATTTTTGTGGTTTGTTATGTTAATATTTATTCCGGAAAAGACAATGGCTTCGGGGAACAATGTGACAAGTATTGGTAAGTATGTTACTCTATGTTATATGTACTGTATGTCTATGTATGTATTGTATGGATGTATTGTATGTATGTAGTATATATGTGGTATGTATGTAGCATGTAATATGTATGTAGTATGTATGTAGCATGCATGTAGCATGCAGTATGTATGTAGCATGCATGTAGTATATATGTAGTATGTATGTAGCATGTAGTATGTATGTAGTATGTATGTAGTATGTATGTGGTATGTATGTAGCATGTAGTATGTATGTAGCATGCATGTAGCATGCATGTAGTATGTATGTAGCATGCATGTAGTATGTATGTAGCATGCATGTAGTATGTATGTAGTATGTATGTAGCATGCATGTAGTATGTATGTAGTATGTATGTAGCATGTAGCATGTATGTAGTATGTATGTGGTATGTATGTAGCATGTAGTATGTATGTAGCATGCATGTAGTATATACGTAGTATGTATGTAGCATGTAGTATGTATGTAGTATGTATGTAGTATGTATGTGGTATGTATGTAGTATGTATGTAGCATGCATGTAGCATGCATGTAGTATGTATGTAGCATGCATGTAGTATATATGTAGTATGTATGTAGCATGTAGTATGTATGTGGTATGTATGTAGTATGTATGTATCATGCATGTAGCATGCATGTAGTATGTATGTAGCATGCATGTAGTATATATGTAGTATGTATGTAGCATGTAGTATGTATGTAGTATGTATGTGGTATGTATGTAGCATGTAGTATGTATGTAGCATGCATGTAGCATGCATGTAGTATGCATGTAGTATGTATGTATGTAGTATGTATGTAGCATGCATGTAGTATGTATGTAGTATGTATGTAGTATGTATGTAGCATGCAGTATGTATGTAGCATGTATGTAGTATGTATGTAGTATATATGTAGTATGTATGTAGCATGTAGTATGTATGTAGCATGCATGTAGTATATATGTAGTATGTATGTAGCATGTAGTATGTATGTAGCATGCATGTAGTATATATGTAGTATGTATGTAGCATGTAGTATGTATGTAGCATGCATGTAGTATATATGTAGTATGTATGTAGCATGTAGTATGTATGTAGCATGCATGTAGTATATATGTAGTATGTATGTAGCATGTAGTATGTATGTAGCATTTTTTTTTTTTTTTAACATTTAACACATTAGCCGGATGATGGGACTACTACTGTCCCATCATTGGCTAATGTGTCAATCACTGTCATGGTAGCAGGCATCGCCCGATGGGACTTGTAGTCCCATCGGACGATGCTTGCACAGACCCCCGGACATCAGCACAGCCCCCCGGCAGGCCGGCACAGCCCCCCGGCAGGCCGGTACAGACCCCCACAGGGTGCACAGACCACCGGCAGGCCGGCACAGCCCCCCGGCAGGCCGGTACAGACCCCCACAGGGTGCACAGACCACCGGCAGGCCGGCACAGCCCCCCGGCAGGCCGGTACAGACCCCCACAGGGTGCACAGACCACCGGCAGGCCGGCACAGCCCCCCGGCAGGCCGGTACCGACCCCGGGCAGTCCACACAGCCCCCCGGCAGGCCGGCAGAGACCCCCGGAAGGCCCGAAATGACGGCGCATCATGATGCGCACACACCGCGCATCATGATGACGTCAGGCCGTCAATCAACTTTGAACTTCCGATTCCGATGCCGAATTCCGATATTGAAAAAATATCGGAAGTCGGTATCGGAATTCCGATACAGCAAGTATCGGCCGATACCCGATACTTGCGGTATCGGAATGCTCAACACTAGTCATTGGTAAAATTTAGGAAGATATTTTTTGCATTTATTTGTGAAAATATTGTAAAAATGTCAAAAATTTAGCAGTTTTCTAACATAAAATTTTTGTGCCCTTAACCCCTTTCTGACATTGGATGTAATATTCTATCCATGTGACCTCGGCCTATTTGACCAGGGATGGAATATTACGTCATCGCAATTGCTCGCACACACTGGTTGTCAAAAATGGGGAGATCCCACACGTTTTTTTTTTAATTATTTATTTGAATCATAAAAAAATACAGTGTGGGGATCCCAGCTGTGAGTTTTGCCTGGCTGGTTATAGAAAGTACAGGGGAACCCGTGCCGTTTTTTTCATTTACATTTATTTATTTATAGCGCAGGCAGCGTCTGATGAATACTCCCATAAGGCACTCCTGCTCTCACTATTATTAGCAACAGCAGGGGTAGGCTGATGGGAGTAATAGTCCCATCAGCCTCCGCCTGCTGTCTCTTTTATCACTTAAATGTAACTATCATCATTCTCCCTTGATCGTGCCGATTGCCAGCAGACCTGAGGAGAATGATGAGAGCTGCGTTCAGCACCCGGCGCCGGGGAACAGCACTTACTGTAACACTTCTTCCCTGGAGCTGATGCGTGTTACATGGATGACATCCATGTGTGTTATGCATGTGCACATGTGCGGGATGTTTTGTGGCCTGTGCTGACAAAAAACAGACATGTCAGCGTGTTTTGCCCATGGACACACGTCCGTGGAAACACACTGACATGCACAGACCCATTCACTTGAATAGGCAAATAGTGCTCCATTCCTCCCAAGTCTCTCTGTATGGCTAAGTATTATTGTACAGCCACATATGGGGTATTGCCACATGCAGTAGAAATTGTGGAATAAATTTTGGTGCCATTTTTACCCACTTCTTGTGTGAAAATGTAAAATATTTGGCTAAAACAACATTTTGGTGTTAAAAATGTAGTTATTTTGTCTTCACTGCCAAATGGTATAAAATTCTGTGACACACCCATGGTGTCAGTATGATGTGGAAGGAAAAATGACAATTTTACTTTTTCTCATAAAAATTTAACTTTAGCACCAATTTTGCATTTTCACAAAGGTAATAGTAGAATTTGTTGTCCAATTTCTCTTGAATACGCTGATACCCCATATGTGGGGGAGAATTACTGTTTGGGCGCATGTTAGGGCTTGGAAGGGACTTTTGTCACCAAAATTGGCAAAAGTTAGAGAATTCTATGTTGCATTTGCCTAGCCTCTGATGTGCCTAAACATTGAACAAGTATAACAGGAGAAAATTGACCCCAAAATTTGGTGGAATTTCTCCTGAGTACACCAATACCCCATATGTGGTACAAAACTACTGTTTGGGTGTATGACATGGCTCAGAAGGGAAGGATCGCCATTTTGGCTGATATAGGTTGCAAACACCATGTCACATTTGATATGCACCTGACATGTCAGCGGAAACCCCCACAAATGACCCCATTTTGGAAATTACGCCTCACAAGGAATTCAACTTGTCGGAGTAGTGAGTATTTTTAACTGTCAAGTGATTCACAAACTTGAATAACATTGGGCTGAGTAAGAAAATTTTGCAGGAGACTGAGATGAGGGAAGAGAAAACCAGAGAGCGCTAACTAGTGGCATATAGAAAACAATCGTAATACATATGCTGTATATGTATACATGCTCACCTGTGATGGTTGTGCAGGATAGGCACACCACTATGTAGCAATTTGATCACAAATATTTTTAACTGTTAGGAGTTTCTCAGACTTGTATAACATTGGGCTGAGTAAATGGAATACTACCATTTTTCCACTATAATGTTGCTTTGACCCCAAAGGACAGTTGGACAAAACAAACAGTACAATATGTTACACAATTTCTCTAGAATACACTAATACCCCTTAAGTGTTTAAAACTACTTTTGAGGCACAGCGGAAATCTCAGAAGGGAAGGAGCGCCATATTTCAGTGCAGATGTTGCTGTTATGGATTATGGGTGCCATGTCACATTGGCAGAGCCCCTGATGTCCCAGAACAGCAGAACCCTTCATAAGTAACTGCAGATTACAAACTATACCTCTCAAAGAATTCATCTAGGGGTGCAGTGATCATATTGACAGCATAGGTGTGACACAGAATTACATAATTACATTTTTACCACAAAAAAAAGTTTTAGCCCCATATTTTACATTTGTTAGTGCGGGGTGCGCCGATATAGCATGACACAGCGTAATTGTTATCTGGATATAATGTGTGAAATAAGATACAGGTAGTGAGTGGAACTTTTTTTTTCTTTCTTCACTACAAAGGGGCATCACTAGTGGTTGTTGTGGTGATGCTTCTAAGCCTGTCAATCCATCTTCTTATAGATTGAGGAATCTTAGACACTGAATACCTAGGTTGTTCTGTACAAAGCCCCCTTTTAATCAATTGGTCTAATGTCTTTATGCTCTGCCTTATATTTTAAATATGTAGTTCCGGACATACTAATATCCCTTTGACCAATTAGAATCACTGATAGTTAAAGAATGGTTGCTACTTTCCTATTGATTGGCCTCTGTGGATTATAAAAATCTACTCCTTCTGGTGTGATGCCACCCCCAGAGGAAGGCATTTTTGCCAAAACGTGTGTTGGGGCTGGCACCATCATCCACGGGAGGTAATGTGTATTTGCACCTATTTAGTTTGTCTAAACCGTTTATGCATTTTCTAAGTGTCTATACCATGACCACATGGGGTCTCCTAAATTAGTGTGGGTTTGGCAATATACATACTCTAGTACATGCAACCTCCTAATGGCTGTGTTGTGGGTAGTGGTGGCTATTTGTGGTTTCCCACTTTTTAAAGCCTAGTCTGTTTTTAAATGTGTGTTTTTTCTTTTTGAAATAAAGATTATATGTCTTGCAATTTTTGGTTTCTGTGTACGTTTTTTTTGGATAACTTTCTTGTATATTGTAAGCTGTTTTTGGCGGTGGCTTTGCCGCCTGCATTTTTATTTTGCGTGTATGTATGAAATAGTAACCGGCTTCCAAGTGAAAACTGGCTTAAGCATAATCAGGTCATTTGGCCAGCAAGTTGTTTTTGCATTGCAGTGAAATATGAGACACTTCCTTCTGCTTTTGGGCTTTTCTTCCAATAAAATGAGGGAATGTGTAGGATCCAATGCACACTGTGCATAGAAGAAAATGAGAGTATGCCAGCGACTTTACTAATACATGTGGACAGGCAACTAGGAATCTGAAAAACTGCACTAAAAGAATCAAATTGAGGACACCTGTCATTTTAGTTATGTATTAGGCATTTTAATGTGACATTTTATCATGATCTGGAGAGTTATTTGAAAAATCTCTATTAACCTGCAGATATGTTTTTAATTTGCAGGTTAATAGCATTATGAAGCTGTGTGGCCACTGAAATCCTGGCAGCCAAGAGAAAATGAACTTTAATCCTCTCGGCAGCCTCATAATGTACATAATGAAATGTGACTGAAACCACGCCCCAAGCACTGACAAACAGACGGGTCTATAGTGTATCAGTGCTAATCTGGCTGTCAGTCTGTGCTGGAGCGTCTTTACAGCCATCACACATTATGTACTGAGCAGTTGGCTGCGCCTCTATGACTGAAATCCAAAGCGTCCAGGAGGAATAAAGTGCAGGCATTGGGCAGCTTCAGAACACTATTAACCTGCAGATTTACCCCATATCTACAGGTTAATAGCGTTTCTTCACATAACAGGTTCCCTACAGTTATAAGCAAGATATTAAACTGAGACATTTCTCCCCCATCCCTCTTAACTTTGCCAACTTAACGTTTTATTTTTTCTGGACGGCTTATCAAAAAATCACTGACAGAGAATATTTTTACGGACACATTGGAAAAATATAATAAATCATTAATATTGTAACTGATGTCTTCAGCCCATAATTGTGCCATGACGACATCAGCTACATTCACTGTAAAATAATGTCAATTATGGTCAAAATGACCTGTAGAACTTTCTTCAGCTTCAAAGAAATTGTGGGTGCCTTCAATTTTCTTTTGCAGGCAGGGTAAAAAATTGAAATATTTTTATGGACTGTACTTGAATTTCTGGACAGTTGGCAACCTAGTCTCTCTTATTCCCAATCTGGGTTATCAATTATTTTTCCCCTTAGTGCCAATTGTAATTATACCACTATTTCAACCCATTTTTTTCCCTTATTTTTCTTTATCCTTTTTCCACTTAATTTAATTTTTTTTATTTGCCTCCTCTATCTTATCTTTTTACTGATATTATCCTGACATCTACTTAGTCTTCTCTAGTTTCCTTATAAGTGATGGAAAAAGCAGACAACTGATGAGGATTTTTTCAACCATACTAATGACAAAGAGACCGGTGCGTCGATATTCACAAACTAATCGATAGCCATTTCAATAAACATAATATGACATTCTACTTGTGCAGATGTGATAAAGAAGACCATGGAATGTTCTTGAGAAATGTGAAGGAATGCAGAAGCTTGACTCTGGGAATGTACTATGAGATCTTCTAATATAAGGGAACCTGACATTCTAGAAGAGAATATTGTTAACCATGTTATGTACTTATGAAATACAATTTGTCAATGGACATCACAGATACCAGCAAACTGTAGTATTTATTGCTTATCGTTCACCCAAAGGAGAACGTGTTTGCTTTCAAAAATATAAGATGGCCATGATAGAGCAGAAGTATGTCAGCTTAATACTTTACTGCAGTTATTAAAAAAGGTAGTTGCTAAATGGAACGCTGAACACTTTAAACCACTGTCTTAACTTGAGGGCATCTTTCTCGAAGCATATTTTCATTTCACTCAATAAATTATTCCATCCTGTTCACAAAACACAAATTACATGCGCTATTAGCATTTTCTAAGGCAACTTGAAGATCACAAGTGTTTTTTAATGTGGTGCATGGTACTTTAGGGGCTTTAATAGCTATTTGACAAGAGATTAAAGGCAGAAATATGGCATTTTATTAAAGTAAACATATCAGTATGCCTAGCATGATAAAATGAGCTAGTTTTCTTCACACACAAAAGTTTCTGTTGAGTGATACCTTAGAAATCCCTCCAGGGCACCCTATTATTCACTTTGCTCAGCAGAGAGAGCAGCTGAAAATGGCCTCCAATTTTCAAAGCATATTGCCTAGCCATTCTTTACTGTCAAGATGAAGAAGAGCATAAAAGTTGAGTCAATAAAGTAATATGAAATGCTTAATATAAAAATTCAAAAATGAATGATTAACCATAAAGATCTTGCAGGAGCTACTGCAGCAGGGAAAAAAAAATTAACATTCCCCCTGAAACCTATTAACACTACCGATATACAATATCATTTCATGAAATATATTACCTTGCCTCATGCATTTTATGTGGAGTTTTCCAAAACCAATACATCATTAAATATATTTACTTTAACTAATGTGAAGCTTGTTGCGAAGTCGCTGGTTTAGGTGATCAATACCGTTGCTGTGTGGGATAGACGGAGAAAATGAAAGAGTTAACTTTTGGTGGCAACACATATTACCCTATTATCCCCTGGCAAAACAAGCTGTCAAACTGAGCTCAATTCATTAGTATTTTTAAAGCAGTTTTGGGGTCATTTGTTAACTTGAAACGCATTGATATAATATCAGAGGGAGACGTCCATTGTTCTTCTTGGTGGTATGTATTTTAAGAGGGTTATACATCAACATCAGTCAACTACAGAGTTCTACCTTCAGAAAAAAAGATGGTCACACTTTTAAGGGTATACTATAGACCGTCCATATTTTTACATTAAAATACACAAGTTCTGTAAGAGAGAACTAACGAAATAATAACTGAGCACCAGTTTTTATTTTAAGCCTTTGCACAAATTTTGGATAACAAGAAATGTGTTCACCTAATATTTTATTAATAGAATACACATTTTGGTAAATTATAACCTTTTTACAAAATTGCTATTATTTATTTTCTTATAAATTGACAGTAAATGTCTTCAAAAATATGATGACAATAATAATAATAATAATAATAATAATAATAATAATAACAATTAGCTAAGATATAAAATGTCCAAGATTATTCAGACCCTATGCTATGACACTCACAATTGAGCTCAGGACAGCCCATACAGTTTTCATTGATGAACACTCTAGTAATGTGATAATAATGATTAAAAAAGAATATTATGTATTTTAAAATATGCTTGTAATTAAAGAGGCTGTCCACTACTTTTTCGTTTTTGACCTATCGTTAGGATAGGTCATCAATGTGTGATTGGTTGGGGTTCAACACCTGGCACCCTCGCTGATCAGCTGTTCTAGGTGTCATTGTCGTTGTTTGCCTGCCAGAACTGCTCAAATGTGAAGCTGCTCTGTCTTCTGGTCACGACTAGGTGCTGTACGTCTGCCTCATATTCAAATCAACAGAAGGCAGATGTGTAGTACCCCATTATTTTTTATGGTATACATAAATTAAAACAAAAAATCAGAATGAAAATGGCGCAGGCTCCGGTGGCGCCTTCTTGCTAGGGAAAAAAAATGGTATCCTCCAAGATGGTGCCACCTGCGCAGTAGCACCTATCGGATCGCCAATAGCTGCTACTGCGCAGGTGCGGCTGGCACCATTTTCAGACTGATTTTTAATTTTTTTTAAATTTATGTATACCATCAAAAAAATTATTAAATACACATTATAGATGCGATCATGCTGCAGCACAGGCGGCGCCGCCGGCAACTGCCTGCAGAAGGTGATTTTTTTTTTATATATATTATTCATTTTGTAAACTAGGGGGCCGGTCACTGAGGGATCAGTGACCTATCAGAAGTCATACTGGTGATTACCTAAGCAGAGCAGCACATGAAGACCCCCCCTCCACAGGCTTCCCCGCAGCACGAGCATATCACTAACTTAAAACTGAAAATAAAGATTAAACAACAACCACAAGATGGATTTCATCAACCAAGATATAATTTTAATAAGTATAATGGCACCAATCTGACACTGTCTGTGTAGTTTTTCATAAAATCACTGTTTTATCAGCCGGAGATTATCACTAGAGAACCAGTAACCCTGTTTCCAGATGTAGTCCTCCATATTCATGAGCTTTGTATAACCCAACCCCCACCAATGATTGACAGCTTTCTGCCTATGCACATTGTACTCTGAAAGCTGCCAATCAGTGGTGTGTGCGATTTATACAGAGCTCAGCATTTAGAGAAATGGTAGCTCTACAGAAGAAAATTGTGATTTTATCAAAATGATAGCAAGCATCCCAGTAAGTGACATATTGCTGGAGCCAGGGTCTCTGCCTTTACATTATACTGCTTTCAGGTTATGGAAGAAAAACCTGGTGACAGTTTCCCTTTAAAAAGTTAATGTTGCTTTTTGAGGGCTGCTTTAATGCAGGCATGTATACATTTTGCCATTGATATATTTTTGTTTGAAATCAAGGACCTGTGGCTAAAATTTTCAGTTTGTTTCCTCTCAGTCATTGCTGTCTTATTTTTCATTCTTTCAGTTTATCCCAATTTTATGAATGTACAGTCAGGTGATTTTTTTGGGCGAAAGTGCAAAATTGATTATTCTTTAAATTGCAAGTTGACTATGTCCAGCAAGGCATCTCTACACCTTCACACTAATTCCACCAAATTTGACTTTTGTTATCAGACCTTTACACCAGTGGGAGCCCACTCTGATCTCTGCTGTTAGAGGCAGGTGCCGACATCCACTAAAATTGGTCTGAGTGTGGTCCGATTTCTTGTCAAATCGCGCTCGGACTGAAAATATGTTTATTTGCACCTGCCCTTATCCAGAGTTGTAAATGCTGCCTTGTGTGAATGCCTGATCAGATGAGCAAATAGGATGAAATCTGATTTCATGGTTTGTTCACATTGATGACTTGCAGCACCCATCTAGGGTTAAATCTGACCAAAATGACTTCTGAAGAGAGTTTCCTGTGCTTTTGTGGGGCTTTTCTGCACTCATAAATAAGTAATTGGCCCCTGTATGTGTTTGAGGTTGGGAATTAAGTCTGTGAGCCTGACTGAGGCCCAGAGATGTCATTTATAACAATCTCTGTGCAACATTCTTGAATATGTGCTATGTAACCAAAGAACAATTATACATTCATCTACCCTCTCCTACTGTATCCTCACCCATCCCTGTAGACTGTGAGCCCTTGCGGGCAGGGTCCCCTCTCCTTATGTACTTGTGTGTCCCTTGTCTTACACATGTTTACTATACTTGTCTATATTTCCCCTTTTCACATATAAAGCACCATGGAATAAATGGCGCTGTATAAATATATAATAATAATTCATCCATGAAAAGGGCAGAAACATCAAATAGACATCCAACAGCAAGCCCCCAATGAGTGATTCTTAAATCTATACAGATTTCATTACTATTTTTCAACTAGAATTCTTAATATGCCCATTTTTTATTTTATAAAACTAAATGGTAATTGTTTGTTTTTTCCTTCTATACTGTCATATATCAGGAATCATTTACATAATAATTCAGTGGTATGAACTACTATTTTTTTTATCTTTTTCTGCATAGGCTTTTTGCTGTTATCCATGTTTAATGTCCGCAAGATACAATGAAATTAAATTGTGTCCTGTATCTGTCACTCAAAACAGCAAGTAGGCCGTCTCAATCTTTGCTGCTTATTATTTCTTCACATTGTATTTTTATATTACGTATTTGTCGCTTTCCCCTTTTAAAAATATGCATATGCGACAGGTTTTAATGGGTTTCCTTAATAAACATAATTTTGTCTTAAATCTTCAAGCTATATTTAATGGAATATATTTAAAAATCCACTTTGATGTTAAATGATGAACTTCAAAACGAAATTAAATTATTTTTACATTCCTGCGGTTGTTCAGTATGCAAGTATGTTCGAATATGTTTGGTGCAACAACTCCATTCCTGTCTATGATTGTTTAGTTGCTAGATTTGTATTCTGTTCATAAAGTTAGAGCAAAAAAAAACCTACCAGAGGCTCACACAGGGAGAGCATGTGACTGTATTTCCTGTTTTGCCTGTGTATGAGAGAAGCAGCCTGCTGCACATGTTGCACAGAAAGAGACACACAAATGATTTATTCCTGATTTATCAACCTTATCTATATTGATCCTGTTTGTTCCTGAATAAAGAAGCTCTGTTGTCACACGCTTGGAGAGTATCCAGAATAATCCGCTGCCAACAAAATAAAAATTACTATATAGTGACTAAATACTGTATATACTCGAATATAAGCCGAGATTTTCAGCCCGTTTTTTTGGGCTGAAAGTCCCCCTCTCGGCTTATATTCGAGTCATATACACCGGGGGGTCGGAGGGGGAGAGGCGGCGGGGGTGTCAGGTCATACTTACCCGTCCTGACGCTGTGTCTTGAGCCCCCAGCTTCTCCCCGTGCTCTCTTCCTGCCTTCAGCGGTCACGTGGTACCGCTCATTAAAACTCATGAATATGCGCATATTCATGAGTTTTAATGAGCGGTATCACATGACTGCTGAACGCAGGAAGAGAGATCGCGGAGAAGCTGGGGGCTCAAGCGACAGCGTCAGGATGGGTAAGTATAGCGATACTCACCTGTCCTGCGTCCATGGCTGCTTGCTGCTGTCATCTGTCAGTGACTTGAGACAGCAGAGGGCGCGGTGACGTGATTAGTGCGCGCCGCGCCCCCTGCAGTCTGAACGTCACTGACTGGTGACGTGGCAGATAGCGGTGAGCAGCCATGGACGCAGGACAGGTGAGTATCTGACACCCTGCGACGGAGAGGTGAGTATGTCATTTTTTTATTTTTACATGCAGCAGCAGCAGCACATGGGGGAATAATCTTTAAGAGCTTCTAATGGGGGCAGTATATGGGAGAACAATCTATGGAGCTTCTTATGGGGGCAGTATATGGGGGAATAATCTATGGAGCTGCTTATGGGGGCAGTATATGGGGGAACAATATGGAGCTTCTTATGGGGGCAGCATATGGGGGAATAATCTATGGAGCTTCTTATGGGGGCAGTATATGGGGGAACAATCTATGGAGCTTCTTCTGGGGACACCATATGGGGGAATAATCTATGGAGCATTTCCCACCCTAGGCTTATACTCGAGTCAATAAGTTTTCCCAGTTTTTTTGTGGCAAAATTAGGGGGTCGGCTTATACTCGGGTCGGCTTATACTCGAGTATATACGGTAATATTACCATACAGTGCTCACATAATACCGCATAACAACTCACATATCACCACGTAGTGGCCAGATATTATGTAATACTCAGATGCTACTTTTTTCACTTGTAAAAAACACGTAAATTTCATGTATGAAAGAAGCATTTTTTTCTGCATTCTTTTTTATTCGCACCTGGACAGAATAGCACATGTAAAATACTACTATTAAATGCTACTAAAATAATACAGTATTTTTAAAAAGAGATTTATTTCCAAATTGTCTTGCAGGAATTAGCACTATGGGGCTGATTCATTAAAGCTTTTACGCCAAAAAAATGGTGAATGCACAAGTGGTTTTACAGAGGGATGTGGTGATTGTGATTTTCAAATGGACTGCCATGGTGGCCGGGGACCTAAAATATGGTAGGGTCTAATAAGCTATTTATCAGTGACGCAATGCAAAAATATTGCAATACATTATAGCAGCAACCAGGGATCAAATATTGAAAGGGGATCTGTCATCTGTGTAAAGGTGCACTTATATCTGCATATAAAATCAGCATGTGAAATGTGAAAAAAAATCTCATTGCATTAGCCACAATGTTATTCAATTAGGCAGTGTTCATTTGTGAGTTTTTCCTCTTCTGGAATTGGGGTGAGGGAAAAATTGAAGCATGCTGCGCATGGACTCGTAAAATGACCAAGACTCACCAATGCAAGTCAATGGGTGTGAGAAAAAAATCTCACGGCATACGGACCGTGCGTGTGCAATATTTATGCACCCATCTCATAGGGAACCCGACATTTCATCAGCCACGCACAGTACATTTACAGCGTGAACCATCAGAATAGATAGATATCTTTCTGTCTATCTTTGAGCTATATAATCAGTGCAGTGCATGTGTAGCTTACTGTACATGTATTCAGCTAATAATTAAATAAATTAAAGAAAAAAATTGTTGGGTTCCCCAATATTTTTCTTAATCAGCTGAGTGAAAGCCAACAGCTGGGAAAGGGGGTAATAAACATGGAGCTTCCCAGGCTATTAATATCACCTCACAGCTGTCTACTTTGCCTTTACTGGTTATTAACAAGGGGTGACCACCTAAAAAAATTTCTTGGGTTCCCCCTATTTTCAATAGCCAGCAAAGGCTGATATTAATAGGCTGCGAAGGATCCATGAATATTAGCCACCTCCCAGACTAATAACATCTGCCCTCAGTCGCCCCAGAAATTGCACATCCATTAGATCCGCCAATTCTGGATTTTAACCTCGGCTCTTCCTGTTTGCCCTGGTGCATTGGCAAGTGGGGTAATGGCTTTGGGGTTGATATCAGCTGTCTTCTGTCCGCTGACATCAAGCCTAGGGGTAAGTAATGGACAGGTGTCTATAAGACAGTTCCATTGCTAAGGCTAGTTTCACACTAGCGTTTTGGAGCGCAGCGATAAGCCCCGCCCCCTGCCGCGCCCCGCCGGTAGCTCCGCCCACCGGCGCATAACGCTGCATGCGCCCTGCGTCCCCTATCTTTATCACAGGGGGCGCAGGCCGTGTGCAGTATGCATTTGGCGGCGCATGCGCCTTTTTGACGGTGCGCCGACGCAACCAAAATGCAGCAGGTTGCGTTTGGTGCAGGTCGGCGCACCGTCAAAAGGACGCATGCGCCGCCAAACGCATACTGCGCACAGCCTGCGCCCCCTGTGATAAAGATACGGGACGCAGGGCGCATGCAGCGTCATGCGCCGGTGGGCGGAGCTACTGGCGGGTGCGCGGCAGGGGGCGGGGCTTAGCGGCGGCCGTGCGCAGGCCATCGCTGCGCTCCAAAACGCTAGTGTGAAACTAGCCTAACTCCGTACATTTAACTAAAAAAACACACAGAGATCTGATGAAGCTTGCAAAGTTTGATGCTAAACACGCGTCAAGGGTTACTGGATGGTGCATTGCCACGGTGCGTCTGCATAATTGGGTCTCTGATGCTCTCTATTAGGTTTTGAACGATTGAGCTACTGAATTACCAGCACACTATGATTGTATAGCACTATGCACTTTATATCTAGCATGGTCATTTAGATATCTATGCCACATGAAGCTACCATTGATGTTCATTAGGTCATAAGTGACTGATCTATCAAATTACCTGTTTATTCAGATTATATAGCACTTAGTACCTTAATCTTTTTATATTGTTAACCCCTTAACCCCCAAGGGTGGTTTGCACATTCATGACCGGGCCAATTTTTACAATTCTGACCACTGTCCCTTTATGAGCTAATAACTCTGGAATGCTTCCATGGATCCAGATGATTCTGACATTGTTTTCTCATGACATATTGTAATTCATGCTAGTGGTAAAATTTCATTCATATAACTTGTGTTTATTTGTGAAAAAATTGGAAATTTAGCGAAAATTTTGCAATTTTCCAAATTTGAATTTTTATGCCCTTAAATCACAGAGATACGGCACACAAAAAACTTAATAAGTAACATTTCCTACATGTTTACTTTACATCAGCACAATTTTGGAACCCAAATTTTTTTTTTCTTAGGAAGTTATAAGGGTTAAAAGTTGACCAGCGATTTCTCATTTTTGCAACACCATTTTATTTTTACGGACCACATCACATTTGAAGCCACTTTGAGGTGTCTATATGATAGAAAATACCCAAAAGTGACACCATTCTAAAAACTGCACCCCATAAGGTGCTCAAAACCACATTCAAGAAGTTTATTAACCCTTCAGGTGCTTCACAGGAATTTTTTGAATATTTAAAAAAATGAACATTTACCTTTTTTTCACAAAAAAAATACTTCAAGTTCAATTTTTTTTATTTTACCAAGGGTAACAGGAGAAGATGGACTGCAAAAGCTATTGTGCAGTTTGTCCTGAGTACGCTGATACCTGATATGTGGGGGGAAACCACTGTTTCAGTGCATGGCAGAGCTCAGAAGGGAAGGAGCGCCGTTTGACTTTTTCAATGCAAAATTGGCCAGAATTCAGATCGGACGCCATGTCACATTTGGAGAGCCCCTGATGTACCTAAACAGTGGAAACCCCCCACAAGTGACCCCATTTTGGAAACTAGACCCCCCCAAGGAACTTATCTAGATATGTGGTGAGAACTTTGGACTTCACAGAAGTTTATAACATACAGCGGTACAATTAAAAATCATATTTTTTCCACAAAAATGATCTTTTCACCCCTAACTTTTATTTTCCCAAGGGTAACAGGACCCTAAAAGTTATTGTGCAATTTGTCCTGAGTACGCTGATACCCCATATGTGGGTGTAAATGACTATTTGGGCGCATGGCAGAGCTCGGAAGGGAAGCAGCGCCATATGACTTTTTGGCTGGAATTGAGATCGGACACCATGTCGCGTTTGGAAAGCCCCTGATGTACCAAAACAGTGAAAACCCCCCCACAAATTACATCATTTTGGAAACTAGACCCCCCAAGGAACTTATCTAGATGTGTGGTGAGCACATTGAACCCCCCAACCCCCCAATTTGTCCTGAGTATGCTGATACCCCATATGTGGGAGAAAGCTACTGTATGGGCACACGTTGGGGCTTGGAAGGGAAGTAGTGATGTTTTGGAATGCAGACTTTGATGGAATGGTCTGCGGGCGTCATGTTGCTTTTGGAGAGCCCCTGATGTACCTAAACAGAGGAAACTCCCCACAAGTGGCAAAATTTTGGAAACTAGACCCCATAAGGAACTTATCTAGATGTGTGGTGAGCACTTTGAACCCCCAGTGCTTCACAGAAGTTTACAATGACCGGGCGTGAAAATAAAAAATCATATTTTTTCAACAAACATGATCTTTTAGTCCACATTTTTTTATTTTCCCAAGGGTACCAGGAGAAATTGGACCCCAAAAGTTGTTGTCCAATTTGTCCTGAGTACGCTGATACCCCAAATGTGGGAGAAAACTACTGTATGGGCACACGTCGGGGCTCGGAAGGGAAGTAGTGACGTTTTGGAATGCAGACTTTGATGAATGCTCTGCGGGTGTCATGTTGCCTTTGGAGAGCCCCGAATGTACCTAAACAGTGGAAACCCCCATAAGTGACACCATTTTGGAAACTAGACCCCCCTAAAGAACTTATCTAGATGTGTGGTGAGCACTTTGAACCCCCATGGGCTTCACAGAAGTTTATATTGCCCAGGCATGAAAATAAAAAAATTGTATTTTTTCCACAAACATGATCATTAAGTCCCCAATTTTTTTATTTTCCCAAGGGCACAAGGAGAAATTGGACCCCAAAAGTTGTTGTCCAATTTGTCCTGAGTGCGCTGATACCTCATATGTGGGAGAAAACTACTGTATGGGCACACGTCGGGGCTCGGAAGGGAAGTAGTGAGGTTTTGGAATGCAGACTTTGATGGAATGGTCTGCGGGTGTCATGTGCGTTTGGAGAGCCCCTGATGTACCTAAACTATTGAAACTCCCCACAAGTGACCCCATTTTGGAAACTAGACCCCCCACGGAACTTATCTAGATGTGTGGTGAGCACTTTGAACCCACAAGTGCTTCACAGAAGTTTATAACGCCTGAGCGTGAAAATAAAAAAAACATTTTTTTACACAAAAATGATATTTTTGCCCCCAATTTTTTATTTTCCTAAGGGTAACAGGAGAAATTGGACCCCAAAAGTTGTTTTGCAATTTGTCCTGAGTACGCTGATACCCCATATGTGGGGGTAAAACACTTTTTGGGCGCATGGCAGAGCTTGGAAGGGAAGGAGCACCATTTGACTTTTTCAACGCAGAATTGGCTGGAATTGAGATTAGACGCCATGTTGCATTTGGAGAGCACCTGATGTGCCCAAACAGTGGAAACCCCCCAATTCTAACTCCAACCCTAACCCCAACACACCCCTAACCCTAATCTCAGCCCTAGCCCTAACCCTAGCACTAATCCTAGCCCTAACACTAGCCCTAACCCTAGCCCTAGCCAAAACCCTAACCCTAACTCTAATGGGAAAATGGAAATAAATACTTTTTTTTATTTTATTATTTTTCCCTAACTAAGGGGGTGGTAACGGGGGGTTTGATTTACTATTTATGGCGGTTTTTATGTTTGGCAGCTGTCACACGCTAAAAGACGCTTTTTATTGTAAAAATAGTTTTTGCATCACCACATATTGAGAGCTATAATTTTTCCATATTTTGACCCACTGAGTCATGTGAGGTCTTATTTTTTGCGGGACGAGTTGATGCTTTTATTGGTATCATGTTCGGGCAAGTGACATCTTTTGCTCGCTTTATATTCCGATTTTTGGGATGCAGAATGAACAAAAACCAGCGTTTCATGAATTTCTTTTGGGGGGTGCGTTTACACAGTTCCACATGCGGTAAAATTGATAAAGCGGCTTTATTCTTCGGGTCAGTACAGTTACAGCAAAACTTCGTTTATGTCTTTTTTTATGTTTTGGCGCTTTTATGCAATGAAAACAAATTTATATAAAAAAATTATTATTTTTGTATCGCTTTATTCTGTGAGCTATAACTTTTTTATTTTTTTCACTGATGATGCTGTATCATGGCTCGTTTTTTGCAGGACAAGATGACGTTTTCAGTGGTATCATGCATATTTATATGCGTCTTTTTGATCGCGCGTTATTGGACTTTATGTTCGGCAGTATGATAATAAATCTTTATTTTTTGCTTCGTTTTTTATTTTTATTTTTTAAGGGGTTCACTAAAGGGGTTAACTAATGGGACTGTTTTATAGGGCAGGTCGTTACAGACGCGGCGATACCAAATATGTGTACTTTTATTGTTTTTTTTTTTATTTCCAAAAAATTTATTTATTTATTAGGGAATATTTGTTTTTTATTATTTATTTAGCGATTTTTTTAAAAAATTATTTTTACACTTCTTTTAACTTTATTACATTGTCCCAGGTGGGACATCACTGTCCTGAGACAGATCGCTGATCTGTCACATCACAGATCACTTTGACAGATCAGCGATTTGTCACAGGCTCTGCACAAGGCTTCCTCTTTGCCTGCGCTTTGCAGGCATGAGGAAGCCAGCTCCCTGCAGGCCCCCGAAGGTCCCCATCGCCATCTTGGATTTGGGGACCTGCAGGGATGGAGCCCCCCGCAGCCTCGCTGCACATTGCGCTGCTGTGGGGGGCTCAGGGAAGCACGGAGGAAGCCCCCTCCCTGCCGATGCTTCCCTTTAGCCCCCGGTACACCGCAATCGTGTTTGATCATGGTGTGCCAGGGGTTAACGTGTCGGGGTTGGTCCGTGACCGCCCCTTACACATTGTGCCGGGTTTCAGCTGTGATAATCAGCTGACACCCGGCCGCGATCAGCGGCGCTCACCACGTCGGCGCCACTGATCACTGTGACGTACTATCCTGTCCCTGGGAATTAAGTTCCAAGGCACATGGATGGGATAGTACGTCACATGACAGAAAGGGGTTAAAGACCTGTTTATATAGAGGCAACAATTTTGATGCATCAGACACCTTATGCAGCTCATGGGTTCCTTCACCTTAGATGTCTAAATTATCTTGCACTGATTCCCCTATAGTGCATGCACATTTATGGCTACTGGATATTTTGAAACAACCACTAGGTGGTATAGTATAACTATGTTATGGAAATCATTACTCTTTGAGTAATTTTTATTAATAGACATTAGTTTTTTGCAGGATATTAATCTACGGATAATAACTTTGTATTGTGTATATGAATTTGTGTATGTATGATCAAGAACATATAGCCGGTCCGCATCTATGGAATGTTATTCCTCTTTCAGAATACTGTTCTTTAATTGCCTCTCTTATAACTCCCCCTTATGTGTGTTTTTTTTTTTAGCGTTTTAAGATACTGTTTTGTACAAGTTAATAAAAGTATTCATTTCATAGTAAAATTGTGTGGGAGTCTTTCTCTCTTTTCCCCATAGAAAAGGTAGAGATGGTTTATTGTCATATTTGCTTTCTCAATTATTATATACTGAACAAGCACTGTGTATACAGTAACAAGAAGTGCAAATGGACCCAGCATTTATATGAGGCTGCCTTTCCACTGTAGCTGGGGCTAATATACCAGCCCAAGTTATATGTGAAATCAAATTAAAAAAATAAACAAATATTGAAATGCCCTAAAGGTTTTTTATGTGTAAAATAAATGAAAAAGAAATAAATAAATAGATAAAAAGCTGATAAAAATAAACAACAATACAGCCACTACTAATCCAAATTAGTGTTACTAGCACTGCCCCTGTCAACCTCCACCCATGTCCGAAATATAAAAAATAATTGTTACAGAAAGGGGATCAAATTTTTACTTGTATTTTAGTGGTTCCTTTTGATCATAAAAAAGTGTAAGACAACCCCACTTATATTTATATAGTTGATTTCTGGTGATTTCTGCAACAAATTCAACTGCATGTGAATTCACAATTAAGCACCCTTCACACATCTGCTTAAAAAAGTATGCGTGAGACCAGTTTGTTTTTACTGTCTGTATGGTTTTCTGTTAGCCATGTCCATATGTACGTGTATACCATCCGAGTGCCATCCGTCTGCTATCGGTGTATCGTCCATGTGCCGTACTTGTGACACATACCATAATAGAATGTAGAATAGAAATTAAAGATCTGTGTGGGTTTCTGTTGGCCATGTCTGTGCACACGTGTGTGTCATCTGTGTGCCGTCCATGTGACACGTATTGGAATAGAAATTAAAGATCAGAGTATTTTTCTGTTGGCCGTGTCCATGTGAACATGTGTACCATCTGTGTGCAATCCCTATGTACCATCCGTGTGCTGTCCGTGTGCTGTCAGTGTGCCATCCATTTGACACGTACTGGAATAGAAATTAATGATATTTATCTTTGCACTGTTAAAGATGTGCAAAGATAGAGATAGATAGCATTATGAGGTAAATAAATATATAAAAGATAGAAAATAGATATCCATGAGATATATAATTAGTGCCTTGTGTGTAGATTACTGTACATGTTTTAACAAAATAAATAAATAAATGCATAAATGATAAAAACGACATGGGGTCACCCTTTAGTAACCAGCAAAGTTAAAGCAGAACGCTGTGAGTTGATATTATCAGTCTGGGAAGGTCCATAGTTATTGGGCCTTTCCCAAGCCTAAAAATTCTATGATTCTATCACTCTATGAAATACCAACTTGCAGCTGCCTAGGAAGTGGCGCATCACATGAGATGTTCCAATTCTGGTGCTTCGCCTTCACTCTTCCTGCATTGCATTGGCAATCAGGTAATGGGGCTTGGGTTTGATGCCAGCTGTGAAATATCCAAAAACACAGCTAGCATCTAGCCCTGGTGTTAGTAATAGAGAAGTGTCTATCAGGCACCCCCATTACTAACACGGTAATCAAGAAAAAAACACACACACGAAAATACTTTATTTAACCCCTTTCCGACATCAGGCATAATAGTACGCCAATGTCAGACACCCTCTCTTTGATGTGGGCTCCGGCAGTGAGCCCACATCTTTCCCGGGACATGTCAGCTGGTCGGCGCTTATAGCAAGTCAGCAATTCTACTATATAGAGGCGATCTGACCATCACCTCTTTGCAGCAGAGCCGATCGAGTTGTGCCAGTTTCTAGTCTCCTAAGGAGACTATTGAAGCATGGCATAAGTACAAAATAATGTGTTTAAAAATATAAAAAATCTAAAAGTTCAAATCACCCCCTTTTGCCCCATTCAAAATTAAACAATAAAAATAAAATCAAACATACACATATTCGGTATCGCCAAGTTCAGAATCACCCGATCTATCAATAAAAAAAAGGATTAACCTGATCACTGAACGGCGTAGCAAGAAAAAAAGTCAAAACGTCAGAATTATGTTTTTTGGCCTCCGCGAGGTTGCATTAAAATGCAATAACGGGCGATCAAAACATCATATCTGCACCAAAATGGTATCATTAAAAACATCAGCCCGGCATGCAAAGAATAAGGCCTCACCCACCCAAGATCACGAAAAATGTAGACACTACGGGTATCGGAAAATGGCACAATTCTTTTTATCAAAGTTTGGCATTTTTTTTCACCACTTAGATTAAAAAGAACCTAGACATATTTGGTGTCTCTGAACTTGAAATAACCTGGAGAATCATAATGGCAGGTTAGTTTTAGCATTTAGTTAACCTAGCAAAAAAGTCAAACAAAAAACAAGTGTGGGATTGCACTTTTTTTTTGCTATTTTAGGCACTTGGAATTTTTTTCCTGTTTTCTAGTGTGTGACATGGTAAAACCAATGGTATTGTTCAAAAGTACAACTCGTCCCACAAAAAAATAAGCCCTCACATGGCCATATTGATTTAAAAATAAAAAAGTTATGGCTCTGGGAAGTAGGGGAGCGAAAAATGAAAGCCCAAAACCGAAAAAAGATCCGGGTGTTAAGTGGTTAAATAAACACTCTCTGACACTTCCCTCGTTCACCAGTTATTAAAAAAAAGGCACACGGGCCAACCATAGTCCACTGAACTGGATGTATTCCAGCAAATGGAAACCTGAAAAGAACATACACACAAAACACATAGAAATAAAACAAGACACTTTCCCTAGTTCACCATTTTATTAAAACAAATGTTCCCATGCAGATTTGACGTAGTCCACCAAATCCGACGTAATACAAGAGAATTCAGAGAAGTTCAACAAATCCTCCATAAAAAGCCTATGGATCCTCAGTTTGACGCTCCTTAGTCTTTGCAAATAGGCACTACCGGGTCACACTGCACTGCGTACAAGACGATGGCTCCGGGTGACATCAGTAATGTTATCACTCATCAGAGTCTCCTTGTCATGCTACCCTCTGAAAAAGGACACCACACGTACCGGAAACATGGACATGTAAAGGGGGCCTTAGGCAACCTGTTTTTATGGTAAGTAGTTGTTTTACTTTGTTTTCTATTCTAAATTACAATATCTTTTTTGTTACAGTATCTTTAGTATCTAGCTCAATTAAAAAAAAAATCAAATACAGTTATTAAGCTATTTAATTTATCAGTTTTGACATTTAATAGTTAGTTGCGTGTATGGCTAGATGAAATATGTGCTTGTAACTGTCTGTATTAGAGACATCATTGGCAATAATGGACAATCGAAGTTGAATTATCTGTTATAACCTCCAAACCATCAATCAAACAGCACAGTGTTTGTGGTAACCATGGTTTTAGAAATGAGCTGCATAGTCTATATCTCAGTTGCTTGCATTGATTCACAAGTCACTTTTCCTGCACCAAACCCAGGAGAACTGGACTTACAGAGTATTTCACTGAACATTTCAACACAAGAGGAAGTAAAACCTTGTGGAAGCTGTTGGTGCCTATCTAGGTCACAAGTTAACACGGTCACCTCCTAAGGGAGCTGGTCTTTGTATTCAGTCACCAGACACTGCCGAGTGCATCTTTTCTGGGAATTCCACAATAAAATGACTGTTATTTATCATTACAAACCTCTTTATCATTTAGTCAATAAAGGCCTCTCTCTCACTTTTTTCCATTGTGAGCACACAGAAATCTGTATTAGTCTCTCTTGGCCTGAAGGCAGGAGATGTCAAAAGCTAAATCATGATCTGCACTGGCTCTCTAGCTAAATTGTGTATGAAGACCTGAGGGTAAAAAGGTGCTCTTGCTCATTATTTGAAACAGAAGGATTTTTGAGCTCACGTCTTTACATTAGGACATAATATAACACAAATATGCATCTGGAGTGTGAGACTTGAGTAATGCCAACTGAACTTAAACTGTCTTACTGCATTAGAGACAGATGCAATTTTCAACTTCACAAAACCTTCACAATTTGTGATCTTTTCCAGCTAAACTTAGTATGGTGGATCTTTACTTGTTTGAGCATTTTTTATCTGTATTTTTTTTTTCATTTCATAATAATAATAATCTTTATATAGCGCTAACATATTCCACAGAGCTTTACAGTTTGCACACATTATCGTCACTGTCCCCGAAGGGGCTGACAATCTTAATTCCCTATCAGTATGTCTTTGGAATGTGGGAGGAAACCGGAGTACCCAGATGGAACCCACGCAAACACGGGGAGAACATACAAACTCCTTGCAGATGTTGTCCAGGACTCGAGCGCTGCAAGGCTACAGTGCTATCCACTGAGCCACCGTGCTGCCCTAGCTTGAGCTATCAGCTCCCTGATTCAGCCAAATGGAGAGCACCAAACACATAGATTTGTGCATCCCTGTTTAGGGTCTGTGTTTTCTGCTCCAGTGTTCTATTGTGCTTTCCTCTTTTGACCTTGGCTTATTTATTGATGCTTTCCTGCCTGATGATCTTGCACCTTGCTGCTCTTTTGGTCTTGTCCAGACTTCCTGACCATCTTTCTTGCCAATTTGCACCACCGAATTGGAACTGACTATGTCGCCCATGCCCAGGGCCATTTTTAAGTCCAGATCCCTGTATAGGAGTTAAAGGGTGAAGGCCAATGCAACATGAGGGCTCTGGGAAATGGAGAAGCTTGAGCCAAACTGCTCATTGTAGTCATTTTAGAAAGGCAGAACCACCTTACATTAATATTGCAGTATACTTTACAGAAACACGGCTTAGTATTGTTATATAATGTCCATCATGCTGCTAATCTTCAGGAGAGATAGGTTGTTATGGGCTCAATGGTGGGGTTGATGCCCTAGTCTGTAGGTCAAAGTGATAGCATGGACCAAGTGGCATATTTAAGCCAGTTAAATATCATATTTGATATGTTTCTCTTGATTTTCAAAGTCTTCTGTTTGGATGAGCTATTGTTAAACAGCATCAATAGATGACATTTTCGCTGAATGGTGGATAGACTGGAGAAATGGATGAAGACTGATGAAACAGTCAAAATAACTGCATAGCAGAAAAGACTTATAAGTCCAGCAGACCTCAGTGAAGCATAAGAGCTGGATAAATCATAAAATTCTGAAGTCAAGTAGTAGATCTCAATGATGTAGCAGAGTTGAGTATGTTAGATTATATACCATAGCACAGTATGTCAAGTGACTCACTGATTTAGCAGGGTCCAGGAACATAGAGAGTTGAGTATGATAAGTGAATCACTGAAATAGCTAAGTCAAGCAAAGTAGAAAAGTGGTATATGACAGGTGATGTAGTAATGTAGTCCAATGCTTCAGCAGAGTACAGTAGATCAGATAACATTAGCAGATTCCAATGGTGTGCTAGTAGTGGCTAGCAAGCTAACTACTTGAATACTCAGGCAGAATGGCACCTCCTGAGCTCGCCTGTAAGATGCGAGAGCATGATTTGCAAGGTGCAACATGATAGCCTGAAGCACACAAAAGCACAAAGAACTAGCCACCGAAGAAGAACTTGGAGAGCTGGAGCCTAGATATGCGAGTAACAATATTTAATGTAGAAAACATAAATTAAGTTTATTGTGCTGGAGTGGAAGCGAAAAAGTCTCCATGCCATTAACATTAGCAAGATGATAGGCTCTTTAAATACGCCGTAGCTTATTCAGACTATGCTTCCAATGTAAGGAACAGGTGGGTACATGAAGAAGATGACACATTACAGGAGCTATAAGTTCAACTGGAATTACTTCACTTATAAGAAAAAGTTTAATCAGGAAAAGTTGTTTCTTTAACGTAAAATCAATTACGTGTGTAAGGGACAATATGCACTTCATCGTGTTGCGAGTATACAGAATGAATACAAGGTACAGATTAGCAGTCTATAGAAAAAAAAATAGCGCCAAACATCTCATTACATCACATATTGAGGTTTTTGAGGTTTTGCATAAGAAAACAGAAAATACTGTATTTTTGAGTTCTTTTTTCTTAACATGTTTTACATACAAGAGGAGAGTACAATGTTAGTTACAGCTGAAATTTTACTGCAGTTTTGAAACTTTTTTACTGCTTTTAAAGAGACTCTTTTCTTATCTTACTAAAATATGTTTTTTCAGAGGATTTTTAAGTTGCAAAAATTTAAGTGTTTTTGCAGTTGATCCTCAGGTTTCTCTTGTAGAGTTGCAGTTTGATCTGCCCTAGGTCTGCAAATGGATTAACCCCATTCCATGGTGCTAAAATATTTGTGAGTATTCACTGTGTTTTTTTGGGGTTGAATCTGCTTCAGTTGGTGATATGTCAGTTTTTTTAATCAATTTTCAAAACCGTACATTTTAGCAAATCCACTAATTATCCCCCGTAACGTGAATTTCCCAATGCAAAATAATGCAAGGTGTTTTTTATTTATCGTTTCTTCACACAGTTTCTGGTGCAATATGTGCAACCCATAGAAAAATTCTACACGAACATATCCTTACAGCACCCGTACACAGCATCATATACATTTTTACATCACCGTTCCAATACAAACATAGAAAAATGTAACCAAGCAGGAACAAATAACCAGATTATTGCTTACGGTGAGCTCTAAGTTTGAATGGTAAAATACCTTAAATTTGAATCCCAGGCCCCTGTCAATTTTATAAATATCACAAACAAAAATATCCAAAGTATTTATAACTCCTACATTTTCAGCATGCTGTAAAGGAGGAGTTCAAATATTTCTTATATTTGTGTTTAAAATTCATTAAAAAAAAATTAAACTTTCCCTAAAAAAGTAATGCTGTAAACCTGCAAAAGGTGAGACACAAATTGGACCGGCTGCTTTATTTGTTCCGGTGTTTTGTCAGCAGGGCTGGCATGTCTCTAGGTAAAAGACATGATGAAACGATGAAAGCTTGATTATCATTGTGTTGTGGTTGTTTCGGGGCACTGATGAATCCTTCACACTCTTTTTTTTTTTTTTTACTATCTACAGTCCACGGTTGCTGGAGAGGACAAGAAAGACTCATAAAGATGACATGTTTGCTCTCCAGCTCCCTGATGGGGCTTCTATGTATTACCTGGATCTAATTATCTCATCTCCAGTTGACAGAGAGTTTCCATAGAGCGCTTTCCATCACCGGGAACCTTACCCAGGCTTCCAATGTTTTAAATTGTTTAAAAACACCAGGGAGATTACACTGTGCAACCTATATCCCGGCCTGTCTAATGACTTGATATATTTTTGGACCTTCTGCTCATTGGATGAACAAGCCAGAGCAAATCATGTATTGACCTCAAAGCATTTATAAACTGTGGAACATTATATTCTCATCAGAGCCATAGGGCCAGTAAACTATAGCTTCTCAGCAGTGAAACATGGTTTTGGTTATGCACTGTGTTCCTAGGGATGCACCAAAACAATAATATATCATTCGAGGCACACGTCGCCTTCTTTATTGAAAGGCAAAACAAAGAGTTGAGGACAAAAATCATTACTTCTTTAGCAATTTTTCACAAAATGCTTTTGTTTTATACTTGACACACAGAAGGGACTATACGCTGCAGTGAAAATGATGTATAGCTCGGTGACAAATGTAATTTTCTTTATAAAGCGGGAACCATAAGGATATACGCAGTTCAAGAAGTTGCTTTGCCTTTTGAAATCATTTTCAAAAATGCAAATAATCTTCTTACTTACGAGTTACGACGCTAGCCTGACATGCACAACCACTTTGTAAACATGCAAAGGCCTCATTGAGAATGGAACAACTTTATTTCACAATGAAGGTTTCTCTTGCCTAAGGCCAATACAGACTCATATCCCAAAGAAGCATGCAAAGGAATTAAAGTCGATTGGGTAAGTGATATAAGCAGCACAAAATATATGTCGAGGTACAAAGAAAACATTTTCTTAAGTGATATTTGCTACAACTGGTCCCGATGGATAAGAATTTATTTTTGTACTCTTCTATATATCTGTGTGGAAGGTGACAGAGACATTAGACTAAAGGGAGGTGTGACAGACTCTTTAGACAAATGTTTTCTTGCTACATTAAGGTGTGTACATATATATATATATTTCTTATACATATCATACTATAGCTAAAATTTAGGCAGGAGTGGAAAAAATGCTGCAAAGTAAGAATGCTTTGGAAATTAAAGGTGTTAGTTTTGTTAATGTAATTAATCAAAGAAATGCAACGTGAATGAACAAAAGAGTCATTTACATAAAATCAATATTTGGTGTGACCAAGCTTTGACATCAAAACAGTATCAAAGCATCAATTCTCCTAGGTACACTTGCACACAGTTTTTGAAGGAATTAGGCAGGGAGGTTGTTCCAAACATCTTGAAAAGTTAGCTACAGATATGGAAGTAGTCATCCACAAATACTTTCGGATCGTTATGTAATCCCAGACAGATTTAGGGTAAGTGCACACGTTGCAGATTCGTGTGCGGAATTTTCCCCGCGGAATGTGCTACTTTTGGCAGAATAAGCTGGTCAAAATCCGCGCGTTTCACCTGTGGATTTCTTACAGATTTAGTGCAGATTTGGCCTGCATTTTTACACCTGCGGATTCCTATAATGGAATGGGTGTAAAAACGCTGCAGAATCCGCACAAAGAATTGTCATGCTGCGGAAATTAAACCGCTGCATTTCTGCATGTATTTTTCCGCAGTATGTGCACAGCGGTTTTTTTTCCATAGATTTACATTGTTCTGTAAATCATTAGGAAAACTGCAGCAGATCCGCAGCGGCAAATCCGCAACATGTGCACATACCCTTAATGATGATGAGATCAGGGCTCTATAGAGCCATATCATCTAGAACTTCTTCTTCCTTAGGCCGGAGTCACACTAGCGAGAAAATCGGACGAGTGCAATGCGATTAAAAAAATCGCATTGCACTCGTCCCAATGTTAATCTATGGGGCAGCTCCCAGCATCCGATTTTTTTCTCGCCCATTTAAAACGGGCTGAGAAAATTTCAGCATGCTGCAATTGTTACCGATTCTCGGCTGAGACTCCCCAATGCAAGTCTATGGGTGCAAGAAGAAATCGGATTACACACGGACCACAAGTATGACTTGCGAGAAAATCGCACCCGGTGTCCTTTAACAAAAAGCAGGCAATTCAGTGGGCGATACAATAAAATCACACTGACAAGTTTAATAAAGAAACAAGAGAATAGATATACAGTTGTGGCCAAAAGTATTGACACCCCTGCAATTCTGTCAGATAATACTCAGTTTGTTCCTGAAAATGATTGCAAACACAAATTCTTTGGTATTATTATCTTCATTTAATTTGTCTTAAATGAAAAAACACAAAAAGAATTGTCCTAAAGCCACATTGGATATAATTCCACACCAAACATAAAAAAGAGGGTGGACAAAAGTATTGGCACTGTTCGAAAAATCATGTGATGCTTCTCTAATTTGTGTAATTAACAGCACCTGTAACTTACCTGTGGCACCTAACAGGTGTTGGCAATAACTAAATCACACTTGCAGCCAGTTGACATGGATTAAAGTTGACTCAACCTCTGTCCTGTGTCCTTGTGTGTACCACATTGAGCCTGGAGAAAAGAAAGAAGACCAAAGAACTGTCTGAGGACTTGAGAAACCAACTTGTGAGGAAGCATGAGCAATCTCAAGGCTACAAGTCCATCTCCAAAGACCTGAATGTTCCTGTGTCTACCGTGCGCAGTGTCATCAAGAAGTTTAAAGCCCATGGCACTGTGGCTAACCTCCCTAGATGTGGACGGAAAAGAAAAATTGACAAGAGATTTCAACGCAAGATTGTGCGGATGTTGGATAAAGAACCTCGACTAACATCCAAACAAGTTCAAGCTCCCCTGCAGTCCGAGGGTACAACAGTGTCAACCCGTACTATCCATCAGCATCTGAATGAAAAGGGACTGTATGGTAGGACACCCAGGAAGACCCCACTTCTTACCCCGAGACATAAAAAAGCCAGGCTGGAGTTTGCCAAAACTTACCTGAAAAAGCAAAAGCCTAAAACGTTTTGGAAGAATGTTCTCTGGTCATATGAGACAAAAGTAGAGCTTTTTGGGCAAAGGCATCAACATAGCGTTTACAGGAGAAAAAAGAGGCATTCAAAGAAAAGAACACGGTCCCTACAGTCAAACATGGCGGAGGTTCCCTGATATTTTGGGGTTGCTTTGCTGCCTCTGGCACTGGACTGCTTGACCATGTGCATGGCATTATGAAGTCAGAAGACTACCAACAAATTTTGCAGCATAATGTAGGGCCCAGTGTGAGAAAGCTGGGTCTCCCTCAGAGGTCATGGGTCTTCCAGCAGGACAATTACCCAAAACACACTTCAAAAAGCACTAGAAAATGGTTTGAGAGAAAGCACTGGAGACTTCTAAGGTGGCCAGCAATGAGTCCAGAGCTGAATCCCATAGAACACCTGTGGAGAGATCTAAAAATGGCCGTTTGGAGAAGGCACCCTTCACATATCAGGGACCTGGAGCAGTTTGCCAAAAAAGAATGGTGTAAAATTCCAACAGAGCATTGTAAGAAACTCAATGATGGTTACCGGAAGCGGTTGGTCGCAGTTATTTTGGCTAAAGGTTGTGCAACCAAGTATTAGACTGAGGGTGCCAATACTTTTGTCCGGCCCATTTTTGGAGTTTTGTGTGAAATTATCAATGTTTTGCTTTTTGCTTCATTCTCTTTTGTGTTTTTTCATTTAAGACAAATTAAATGAAGATAATAATACCAAAGAATTTGTGTTTGCAATCATTTTCAGGAACAAGCTGAGTATTATCTGACAGAATTGCAGCGGTGTCAATACTTTTGGCCACAACTGTATACACATAGAATACATATATATATATTTATACACGTCATTGAGACACATATATATATAAATATTTATATTCCATAGAGTTCTACATAGCAGAATAGCCGCTACTTGAACTGCTGGCTTCTGTAAAATCATTCTAAAACCTGACATGAAATAACACATGGTTTACAAACAGTAAACCATTTAATTTCATGTATTTTTTATATGTCCCTGACAAATAATTAAATTATGATTTGTGTGTAAAATTTGGGGCGTCTAGGTTTTAAATTAAGGGGTTAATTCGCTGGAAAAAAAATGTGTGGCCTCCCGCGGCAAAATCACAACCAGAGAGGGAAAGTAGGTGAGTGAGGGCGGGTTTTAACAGCCTTTAGAGAGACCATTGTTTTTGCCCCTCCTCGGGGGGGACATGACTGAGCAGCAGAGAGGTAAGGATATGGTTGCTTTTTTTGTTTTATTTTTGTTACAGGTCGATGGCTTTTATTTGGATTAGCAGAGGAAAAAACATGGTCAAAAACTAGTATAATAATATATATTAATTTTTAATTAATGGCTGTGTGTTTTTTTAACCCTTTATTAGTCTAGGGTTAATAATGGATCGGTGTCTTATTGACACCTCTCCATTATTAATTTGCTTAATGTCACCTTCCAATTGCAAGTTGAAGTCCATTCATACTAACCCATTAGCTACCGCTACAGGGCAATGGGAATAGAGAGGATAAGTACTAGAAAAGGCGCATCTTATAGATTTTTGTAGCCGGGGGGGGGGGCAAGAACCATGGTCCCTCTCAAGGCTATGAAAATCTGCGCTCACTCACCTGCTTTACCTCTCTGGTTGCGATATTGCCGCGGGAGCCCACACATTTTTTTCCAACGAATTAACCCCTTAGTTTGACACCTAGACGTCCCAAATTTATATATTTTGAGAAAATCAGACAGATCCCTGATGATATTGCTTGATGGATAGGAATTTGCCTGTATTTCTCAACATTGAGGACACCATTAATCTAAACCCAATCCCAAGCCAAACTCTATTTGTTGAAATTCAGCCTCAAATTTGCAATGAAGCTCCACTCCAATTCAATGTTGCTTGCAAACTCACCATTATACCACTCTCTTCAGTGAACAAACTGCTCTCTTATGTGCAAATATTCCAAATTTTGACTCATTATAAATCCTATCACCTGCTGCCATTTTTCTGCATCCCAGTTCCTTTGTTTGCCTTTTTTCTATGTCGAAAGTAGTGCCAGACTGACAATTGGGAAAATCTGGCAATTCCCAGATGGGCTGCTCCAGCTGTAGACCACACTGACTGCGACAATGTTAACAGTATCAGCATCTGCAGGACTGTTAACAGCTGTGCTGGTTCACTTTCTACTGCAGGACACAAGCCACTTCTGACCTGCTGGAGGCCGGCACCCCTCAGGAGACTTCGGGCGGTGTGATGACATTGCTGCGAGACAAGGTAGAAGAGGAGACGGCGACAGTGGGTGCAGTGGATGGAGCACCAGAATAGGTGAGTATAAGGTTTCATTTTTGTGGGAACCCTGTGGGAACCATCATACATTAAGGCATGGCTGTGTATTTGAACCATCATAGAAATAAAATGCAGCTCACCATTGAATATATACAATGAGATCCGTAGCAGGGACGGCTTGGCCGCCTATATATCACAATCAAAAGAAAGGAAGAAAATCCAGCTTCAGGGAAAATAAATCTTCATTTATACAAAGTGCAATACAAACTGGTGACAGGCTAAAACTTTAACATCTACCCATGTGGGTGTTAGGATTGGCGGAACGCACCAAATAAAATTTAATAATAAGGTGCGTTCACAACCCGGAGTCCACCATGCAGAGATGGCATACTGCTGCTCAGTAATGGCGAACACTGACTGAACACGGGGTAAACGCTTACCCGGTGTGTACAGGAGAGAACTCTGTTACTGCACAGAGCTGCAGAACGCAAGTGCCGGAGCCTGTTTACCTCACAGGGCTCAGCAAGGTGAACACTAGTTAAGAGACACAGGACTCTGCCCCAAGAACATGGGGTTAGAGTCCCTATAGTCCCACTAGCGTTCGACAACGCAACTGTGATGCCTGAACTAAATAATGTAATCGTACCACGTGCGCACTGCACCGCTTCAGCGGACGCCAGTAACCACCCAGAGCAGGGGAGAAAGCGCTAGACATGCGCAGGGCCCTGCTGAGAGGAATGCTGCTGCACATGCAGTCCAGTGGTGCCTTGTGCTGACTGGCACTATCTGGTGCTGCTGCTGCACATGCAGTCCAGTGGTGCCTTGTGCTGACTGGCACTATCGGGTGCTAATGCTCCTGTGGAGAGCAGGATGCTCTGTGGCACATAGATTTTGCCACTACTGGTGCTGACCCTATCTCCCTAAACCCTAACTCATACACAACCGAGGGTAGGGGTTTCATAAAGAGTCAGTCACCAGTCTCATACATCCGTCATCACACACACAACTAACCATCAGAGCCTATTTTAGCGCATGGCCGAGCGGCCGTGCGAACCTTTTATAACAGCGTCCTTCTGGGACCTTCCTGATGGTCCAATCCGAGCTGCTTGAGGACCTGAGTATTCGACCCCGACCTGCAATGAGAGGTCGTCCCAGGGGCATGCTCAGTAGCCCAAAAGAAGGACTTAGTCCCAGGAGCTGCTTGCTGCTGACCAGTGCAGGCTGCTATCACTAACTGTTATGAACTCATTTTCTGCTCCACCAGTTGAGAGTTCTCCTTCCGTTTTCCCTCTGGTGGTGACAGGAGGTAGTGAGGTTGGTTTAAGTGGTAGTGATCTGCCACCTGATGAGGAGGATAGCGATTGGATCTCTGGAGTATCAGACTGGATATGAGACAGCCGACGCCCTATCCTGGTGCTGGTGATTCAGTCTGCTTCTCAGGTCTTGGACTTCAGCTCTCTTCCAGTCTTCTCAAGTTAAGTTTGTTTTTTGCTAATGTTCACACTTGCGCTTGTTGGTCAATTCAGTTTCTTGTGTGATCAGCCTGCCCCTGCTGGGGCTATGCTGAATTTCCACTCCTATTTATCTGTATTTGCCAATCTGCCTTTTTTGTCCCTTATTAGATTGGCCTTTTTTTGCTCTGTCTCAGAATATTTCAGAGTGCTGATATAGTGGGAGAAGTCTAGTGACTTCAGGGTTAATTTTGCCATCAGAAGTGTTGGACATTATTTTGGTAGTTTTTTTTTGGCAGATCGCAGACAGTGTCTTTCCTTTCCTGTCCTTTCTAGTTAGTCTGGCCCCATCGTTTGCTCAGCCTATTTTCCTGCCTTTGTTTGTATTTTCATCTTGTTTCACCGTCAATACATGTGGGGGGCTGTCTTTCCTTTGGGGTCTGCTCTGGGGCAGTTAGTTTTCCTCTTTTCCTGCTTTAGGCTTATGTAGCTCTCCAGTTGTGATGAGGCGTCTTGGACCATCGTAGGAATGCTCCACGACTGCTGCTAGTTGTGTGGTTAAGATCAGGGATCTGCAATCTGCATAGTTTCCAACTTCTCCGGTTTTCTGAGACTTAGCTTGTTGCTTTTTTCCTCCTCGGTGACCCATTCATAGCAACTAACACTGAGATGGTAGCAGCAACTGAACTGACAGCACTAGCCTGATCAAGACGTGAGGAACGACGTCTTTGCTGAGCAGCCTCCTCTGTGGCTGGGACTGAATGGGAGACTTCAGAAGGCAAGGCTCGAGATTCCTCCTGTGCAGAGGCAGCAATCTGCCGCCTAACAGTGGGGTTCTTAATACTCTATGCTGGGTTGTGTGGGGACCATCATACTCTTAGGGGGGGCTGTGTGGGGATCAGCTTACTTTATGGGGTGCTGTTGTGGGAAGAAGGGCCCCCGCTGAGTGTCCGGGCAAGAACCAAGGTGACCGTCACCTAGGTTCCGGGGGAAACTGTTCCAGGGGGACAGAGTTCAGGGACGGATTGTTGAGATGGACAGATGGGCTGGGGGAGGAGCCAGTATAAAAGGGGCGGGGAACGCTAATCACGGTGAGTCAGCAGATCGGGACAGAAGCAGCAGGAGATCGTGGGAGTGACTGAGAGCCAAAGCGAATTACCAGAGCCAGGAGAGATGTTCACCTAGGACATCAGAGGGACGGCTCCTAGAAGACCGTCCGAGAGCCGCTGCCGCCTCACTTCAGCCCGCGGCTGCGGCCTACCCGCAGTCGCTCGCGGCCGTTGCCGCCTCGCTCCAGCATGCAGCTGTGGCCTGTCTCCCGCCACCTGCAGCCGCCCTGCTCTCACCCATGGCCACGGCAAGTCCAGTGCCGTCGGCAGCCACCACTGTCCCGCTCTGGTCTGCGGCAAGGGCTGGGCCGTTGCTCGCCGCGGATTCCCCGTCGCAGCTGTTAGCTGCACAGGTGGCCTGCCAATCGCCACCCTGCATCGCTGCTACTTGCCCCAATCTGGGAGCTGTGGGCCATCCGTCCAAGGACTCCTCCAGGGCCTGTGGTGTCCCGGTGTCACCGGAGCGTCGGAACTCTCGAAGACTACGTCAACTGCTACGCCGAAGAACCACCGTCCAGAACGCCGAGGGACGTCAGGACGGCTAAGTTGATTATATAGTTAAGGACCCGTAGTCAGCCATACCGCGGCCCTATAGTGACCGGCTTTCGCTGGACGTAGTCGTGTTCTAATCTGTTCGTGTTTGCTTGTATTGAGCCTCTGCAAGGGCAACTCTTGTTACCCCTTTGGTTGATCAGGCTACGACTGAGGACAGTTACCTCTAGGCCTATAAACGTTATTACTAAAAGTACTAAACCGTCTCGCGCCTCGTCACTGCGTCCTGCACTGAGGATTATTATTATAAGAAGGCACAATGTGGAATCATTGTAATTATAGTTGAAGCACAGGAGGCATTATTATTGTAAAATGCACTTCTAGTGTTTTTATTATGTTTATTATTATAGCGAGATATGGGGTAATTTTTATAAGAAGTCAAGGAAATTATTATTAGAAGGAGGCAAAAGGGGACATTAATACTAAGAGGAAGTACTGAGGGAACATTATTACTGATGAGAATCACAGAGGGGGCATTATTACTAACTAGGGCCCTGCTTATAGCATTATATAATGAGGAATGAGGAGGGTGCTGGAAAGGAATAAGCCAAAGATGCTTCTGTGTTTTATTTTGCAGTGACAAGTTATGGATGTAAGCAGTATAAGGCAGGAAGAAGCAATGGGATGGCAAGAGACACAAGGTGGACAACTGTTCCCCAGAGCACCAACACAGGAGAAGTTACCAAACCAAGGTTTAAGTGTTCATGAGTCTGGCTCTTTTTTAAAGACAACCCAGTTAACCCCAAAAAAGGTCATTTGCAACATCTGCCATGGCAGCATCAGCAGGGGCAGCACAACTACCAGCCTGAACACCACCAGCATGCGCAGCCTTAACACCATCAGCATGCTCAGGCACATGCAAACAAAGTACCCGATCACTTGGGCCTAATGCCAAGGTCCAGAAACAGGGTCTGTGGGTGACACGACTGCCTCTTCCCCTGTTCTACGTGCTCCCCAAACCCTTGTCCATGATGTCAGCAGTAATGCCTTCCACCCTGCACTTGACATCACACATTTGCAATCACAGTCAGCAACCATGTCCACGTCCTTGTCCCAGCGCAGCATTCAATTGTCCCTACCACAGTCCTTGGAATGCAAGCCTAAATACGCAGCCACCCATCCACAGGCTACAATATTAAAAAGTCACTTTTCCAGACTGCTTGCCCTGGAAATGTTGACATTTATTCTTGTGGAGACGGATTCTTTCTGCAACCTCATGGCGGTGGGCATCCCTCGGTACTTGGTCCCCAGATGCCACTATTTACAAAATCAAAGAAGGAGAAGTGTGTAAAAAAGACGCGATCAACCCCAAAATAAAAAAAATAACATAATATATGACAAAAAAATAGTAAATTTTATTAGCATACAAAAAAGAAAAACACACAAGCGACAAGAATAAAATTAAAAACAATTAGAAAGGCCAAAACAAATTAGCCATGATTAACACTCCAAAAAGAGGTTCTGAAATAAGAACCTAATATCCTAATATTCACCCCCTCCAATATGCTGGGCAAAGGCATACAATATGATAATGCATAGAGATGCAAATGTATGCATAAAGAGAGACCTATATAAACTAGATAATAGACATAGTAGTGTAACATGACAAGGCATTAAATACGAAAAGCAAATAATTAGCATAACCTGAAGACCAATCCAGTAAACTGGATTTCAAATAACCATTCATACATAGACCTTTGCTATTGGAATAATGATTCAAACAATATAGTAATATATAACCCAATAAATAGCCTGCAGTTCCCAAAGTAGGCTATCAGAATGATCCATAAAATATGGTGCCTCGAAAGAAATGATAAAGCCTCCAAGTATACAAAATTATCTGCAAAAAAAATTATGCATTCCTCAGGGGAAATTTCCCCTAAGGAAGCCACGCTAAGCGTGGGGATACGAGTGGGGTGTCACCCCCCTCCTTCAGTTAGACCATGCGGGTATTTGGCTTTATTACAAGACCTCTGTATGACTCATTTCTATGGGTCTGCAATTCATAGGCTTTTTTTGCATATGTATGTGGGTCGCCCTCCCAGGGCAGTGGGGTACTCGGTACCGAGCCGGTCTCTCAGATGGGAATGCCACAGCAGCGGTGACCCGGTCCGTGGCCCTGGGCGCCCATGTAAAAGGGGTTGAGTTGGGAATAAAGTTTATAAGTGATTCTTGACGCCACCTGTTGTGTTTGGCAATGAAGGTTTTAAGCCGACGCTGCAGACAGATCCTCTGGGACAGATGGTGGGGTGCAGCAATGATGGTGTAGCCCTCCACAGGCAGGGCTGTAGGTCCCAGGGCAGTGTCGATAAAGGTTTAGGAAGAGGGTGCAGTGTTTGGCACAGAATTGTAGCAGTGCTGAGGATGTTGCAGGAAGGAGGCAAGGACACAACAGGGTGCAGTTTCTTTACCTTTACTTGGCAAACACAGTCCAGGGTCCTGGTTACAGATGGCACAGGAGCAGGCTAGCCTGGAAGCAACTCGGGGATCTCTCTATCAGATGGGTTGTGTAGTCTCCTTCCTAGCGCTGGCTTGAGGTACATGCAGTACGTGTTACACTGAAGTTCCTCCTTCTTATCTTCTCTTAGAACTACCTCGTATGGCAGACAGCTGTAGCCCTCTATCTCTCTTGGCTCACCCGTCACTGTTGTGCCTCCGTGTCTTAGGTGGGAATAGAGCAATTACAGCTTCCTATTCCTCTGGTTTCTGTTGCAGGACCTTCAGTATCCATACAACCGTGGAGACCAGGCTCCAGATCACGTGCTATCACCGGGAGGGAGCTCTCTATCCTCAGCTCAACCTCCAGCTTTTCTCCACATGTCTACACACGTTGCCCTCCTCACACTAACTCTTATTTCCCTTCCTGGCCCTCAGAGAGCACTGCTCCCCCAATTCTGGTTCAGAGCTCCCTCTGCTGGCCTGGAGTGGGAACTGTGTTGCATGAAAATGATTAACTGCTAGAGAGACCTTTCATTGCTCCCAAGCCTGACACCACCCTCCCTGGAGGAAGGCAATGGCACTGTGGCGACCATACTCCTGGGGGCGCCACATTCTCCCCTAGTGCAAGTCAGTACTCCTGGACTGATGAAAAACATGAAAAACATATAAACAGATAAACAATATGAAGGTTACAAGATTTAAGAAAAATGAAAAATTTACAAAAACCAAAAGCTCCAAAAATAGTCCTATGATGATACATCCAAGCATCAATGTCCATGGTCCATTCCTGGGCAAATGGTGAACTATTTACAAGGGTAGTGACCACACCTAGTCCAATGGTCCAAATGTCCATCAAAACAAAACTGGAAAAATTCAAAAAGGAAAATTCTTACAGATTATATCTGTAGGCACAAAACTTAAACAATTACATATATACAGTTGTGGCCAAAAGTATTGACACCCCTGCAATTCTGTCAGATAATACTCAGTTTCTTCCTGAAAATGATTGCAAACACAAATTCCTTGGTATTATTATCTTCATTTAATTTGTCTTAAATGAAAAAACACAAAAGAGAATGAAGCAAAAAGCAAAACATTGATCATTTCCCACAAAACTCCAAAAATGGGCCAGACAAAAGTATTCGCACCCTCAGCCTAACTTGGTTGCACAACCTTTAGCCAAAGTAACTGCGACCAACCGCTTCCGGTAACCATCAATGAGTTTCTTACAATGCTCTGCTGGAATTTTAGACCATTCTTCTTTGGCAAACTGCTCCAGGTCCCTGATATGTGAAGGGTGCCTTCTCCAAACTGCCATTTTTAGATCTCTCCACAGGTGTTCTATTGGATTCAGGTCTGGACTCATTGCTGGCCACCTTAGAAGTCTCCAGTGCTTTCTCTCAAACCATTTTCTAGTGCTTTTTGAAGTGTGTTTTGGGTAATTGTCCTGCTGGAAGACCCATGACCTCTGAGGGAGACCCAGCTTTCTCACACTGGGACCTACATTATGCTGCAAAATTTGTTGGTAGTCTTCAGACTTCAAAATGCCATGCACATTGTCAAGCAGTCCAGTGCCAGAGGCAGCAAAGCAACCCCAAAACATCAAGGAACCTCCACCATGCTTGACTGTAGGGACCATGTTCTTTTCTTTGAATGCCTCTTTTTTCTCCTGTAAACTCTATGTTGATGCCTTTGCCCAAAAAGCTCTACTTTTGTCTCATCTGACCAGAGAACATTCTTCCAAAACATTTTAGGCTTTTTCAGATAAGTTTTGGCAAACTCCAGCCTGGCTTTTTTATGTCTCGGGGTAAGAAGTGGGGTCTTCCTGGGTCTCCTACCATACAGTCCCTTTTCATTCAGACACCGACGGAGAGTATGGGTTGACACTGTTGTACCCTCGGACTGCAGGGCAGCTTGAACTTGTTTGGATGTTAGTCGAGGTTCTTTATCCAGCATCCGCACAATCTTGCGTTGAAATCTCTTGTCAATTTTTCTTTTCCGTCCACATCTAGGGAGGTTAGCCACAGTGCCATGGGCTTTAAACTTCTTGATGACACTGCGCACGGTAGACACAGGAACATTCAGGTCTTTGGAGATGGACTTGTAGCCTTGAGATTGCTCATGCTTCCTCACAAGTTGGTTTCTCCAGTCCTCAGACAGTTCTTTGGTCTTCTTTCTTTTCTCCATGCTCAATGTGGTACACACAAGGACACAGGACAGAGGTTGAGTCAACTTTAATCCATGTCAACTGGCTGCAAATGTGATTTAGTTATTGCCAACACCTGTTAGGTGCCACAGGTAAGTTACAGGTGCTGTAAATTACACAAATTAGAGAAGCATCACATGATTTTTTGAACAGTGCCAATACTTTTGTCCACTCTCTTTTTATGTTTGGTGTGGAATTATATCCAATTTGGCTTTAGGACAATTCTTTTTGTGTTTTTTCATTTAAGACAAATTAAATGAGGATAATAATACCAAAGAATTTGTGTTTGCAATCATTTTCAGGAAGAAACTGAGTATTATCCGACAGAATTGCAGGGGCGTCAATACTTTTGGCCACAACTGTACATTTTAACAGTTACATTACTTTAATTTGGTTATATGCAGAATCTAATGGGTGGTATACCTTGTGTAGTATGGGTAGACCTGCGCATCTCTGATGTGGGTAAACTGGGTAGTAGTCTGCGACCTCTTAGACTTACCATGGGTATGACAGATTCACCACTGGCAGGGCGAGGGTTCTCTGGCTCCACTGCTGGTGTGGCATCCGCTGCCTGAATTTCATGATTTTCAACGTTCTCTTGAGTCTCTGCTACTTCAGTTGCAGTAGGCTGGGGAAAGGTTAGGACAGGAACTACAATTGCGGGACCCATTCTTGTCCAGTTTGCAAGAAATTCACCGAGTACAGTGCTGACCTTTTCTTCCTCTTCTTCAATGGGCTGGAGATTGTTTTGTTCTTCCATCCTTTCTTTTAACTGGTCAGGGCACAGTTTCAGATGATCCCTTGATACTGCTGCTGAGGTTTTACCTCCATCCTTACTGATAAGGCTCACTTTGGTGTTGTCGAAGTTCGATGGTAAGACGGTGTAGGGTTCAGCTTCCCATTGGTCATCCAATTTATGCAGCCTTCTTTTCCTCTTGAGGACTTGTTCTCTTGGTGACAAGGGAACTGTAGGTGCATTTTGGTTGTAGTTCTTCTCTTGTTTTCGTCTTGCCTGAGCTAGACTCTTTTCCACACACTCTTGTACTCTACGGTACTGTTGTTGTCTTTCTGTATCCCAGTCAGCATCTGGTGATGTTACTTCAGGTGTAAGGACTCCCATGTCCAAATCGATAGGCAACTTACCAGGCCTCGTTCTCATTAGGTAGGCTGGAGTGCAGTTGGTGGAATTCACAGGAATGTGGTTGTAGAGGTCTACCAGATCTGGCAACTTTTCTGGCCACAGATTCCTCTCATCCAAAGGCAAGGTCTTGAGTAGGTCAATCACTACCTGGATCATCTTTTCACACATGCCATTGGTCTGTGGATGGTACGGTGTTGTCCTGATCTTCTTGCAACCGTACAAGTTACAGAATTCCTGGAACACTTCTGCCTCAAAAGCTGCACCTTGATCTGTAAGCACTCGCTCTGGGTATCCATGTGGTCTACAGAAGTTCTGTTGGAATGCTCTGGCTGCTGTTCTGGCTGTTTGATCTTTGACAGGCACAACTACCAGGAATCTTGAGTAGTGGTCCACGATGGTAAGAGCATAGATGCAGCCTGAACGGCTTGGGACCAGCTTCACATGGTCTAGGGCGACCAACTCAAGTGGCTGTTTGGTTATTATTGGCTGTAGAGGAGCTCTCTGGCTGTTTCGATCCTTTCTGCGCAGGTTACATTGTCCACCCTCCCGGGACCACTTTTCAATGGCTTTCCTCATACCAGCCCAGTAGAATCTCTCTCGGAGCAATGCTTCCAACTTCTTCCATCCGAAGTGGCCAGCTCCATTGTGGTATGCTTCCAAGACCGTTGATGCCTCTCTCTTTGGGACTACCACCTGCCAGACCAGCTCATGAGTGCGGGCATTGATACTCCTCCGACACAGCTTTCCTTCATAGATGAACAGCCGGCCTCTTTCCTCCCACAACTGCTGGGTTTCTTCCGGAGCATCCGACTCTGGGCGTGAGTCAGCTTGTGACAGTAGCTCCTTCACCAGGTGGACTGCGGGGTCGCTATCCTGCATTTCTGCCCAGTCATGATGGGGCAATGGATTTAGGGTGACCTCTTTCAAGCCAGACCGTCTGTTTCTCACTCTTTGAGCACGTTGGGCCGCAATTGGCCGGTGGAAGGGAGGTAACTCTATTTCTTCAAGAGCCTCAGGGTCTTCTCCTGCATCTGGCAGATTAGGCATTCTGGACAGCACATCAGCATTGGCATTCTTGTGCCCTGCTCGGTACTTGATGGTAAACTCATAGTTAGACAGCCGAGCCATCCATCGCTACTCCAGTGCACCTAGTTTTGCAGTCTCCAAGTGAGTCAACGGGTTGTTATTCAAGAAGATGGTAAACTTGGCTGAGGCTAGGTAATACTTGAATCTTTCAGTCACAGCCCAAACTATGGCCAGGAACTCCAGCTTGATGGAACTGTAGTTGTCTGGGTTCCTTTCAGTGGGACGAAGCTTCCTGCTGGTGTAGGAGATCACTCTTTTTTTGCCATTCTGTACCTGTGACAGTACTGCTCCAAGTCCCACGTTGCTGGCATCAGTGCACAAGACAAATGGTTTGTCGTAATCTGGGTAGGCAAGAACTTCATCTCCTGTGAGAGCCATCTTCAGTCTGGTGAAGGATCTCTCCAATTCTTCATTCCATTCAAAGGTGGAACTCTTCTGTTTGGCTTTCTTGGACTGCCCCACCAGAAGATTTTGCATAGGGGTGGCTATCTCAGTGAAGCCTTTGATGAACCTTCGGTAGTAGCCTACCAACCCGAGGAATTGACGTACTTCATGGAGGTTGCTGGGCTTCGGCCAGTCTCGGATGACTGTGACTTTGTCCGGATCTAGTGCCACACCTTCTGCACTCACTACATGACCGAGTTACTGTACCATGGGCTTCAGGAGGTGGCATTTGGAAGGCTTCACCTTCAGGCCAAAGTTGGACAGGGCTTCGAACACCTCAGTCAGGTGTTCCAGATGGTCTTCATAAGTCTTGGAGAAAACAATGACATCATCAAGGTACAACAGTACTGTTTCAAAGTTCTTGTCTCCCAGGCAGCACTCCATCAGCCGTTGAAATGTTCCTGAGGCGGTGCAGAGCCTGAATGGCATATAGTTGAACTCACAGAGACCCATTGGGGTGGTAAATGCTGTTTTCTCCTTGTCCGCCTCTGCCACGGGAACCTGCCAATACCCACTAGTGAGATCCAAGGTGGAAAAGTAGTTAACAGTTTTAAGTGCAGCTAAGGACTCCTCAATTCTAAGTAATGGGTAGGCATCTTTATGTGTAATGCTGTTAATTTTCCTGTAATCAACACACAATCTCATGGTACCATCCTTTTTATTTACAAAAACTATTGGAGCTGCCCAGGGGCTACATCTGTCTCTGATAACCACAGCTTTCTTCATCTCTCTCAACATACCTTTAGCACATTGGTATTGTGTTGGGGGTATAGGCCGGTACCTTTTTTTAATGGGTGGATGATCTCCAGTGGGGATATGGTGTTGAACCCCTTTTGCCTTCTCAAAATCTAGGGGGTGTTTACTGAATACCCGCTCATATTCCTGGGTCACTCTGTAAACCCCATTTTTCTGGTATGAAGGTGTAGAGTCAGTCCCCACCTGCAGTTGCTGGCACCACTCCTCCAGCTGCTTGACAGAGCCATTGTCCTCCACCTGGTCGGATGAGACCAAGGGCTCTGCTGCCTGCATTGCATTGTTATTGACAGTGAGCAGCTTAGCAACTGTGGCATACCGAGGTATTATGGCCTCCTCCTCCCCACAATTCAAAAGGCGTACAGGTACTCTCCCTTTACGGACATCAACTACCCCTCTGGCTGTCAGGACAGTGGGCCTGCTATCAGAGTATACTGGCTCAACCATTGCCTGGTAATGCTTTCCTCTGAGACCTATAGCTGTCCGTCACCAAATCAACATTTCACATCTGGGGGGTATTGCAATGGGAAAAGCATCACTCACTCTGACGCTGCCAATTTCTCCGCCAGAGAGTTCTACCTGCTGACTTTGCATCAGGGCCTTGATCTCCTTCTGCAGGACTCGTTGTTCACTGGAACCAGCAGTCTCAGCCACCTGTTGCAACAAGACAATAACCTCGGAAAGACAGTTTTCAATTACATTGGTACCAAGAGTCATCATTGGATTACATTCATTTCGATCAATATCCACAACTATCAGACCTTGAGATTTTAGCTCTACCCGACCCACTTTAACAGTAATTTCTTTACATCCTAGTTGTGGTAAAGACTGACCATTACTGGCAACTATTGTGAGTTCATCACTTGGGCCATGGGTAAGTTCAGAGTCAGCCCAATAGCGCTTGTAAAGGATATAGGGCATAGTTGTCACCTGGGAGCCAGTGTCCAGCAAAGTGTTCATGGGGGATTCCATCAATCACCACAGGGATTATCGGTCTCCCTCCAACATACTTGGCTCGTCAGTTCTTTGGGCTTTGTGGTCCTACTCCTGGGGGTTGGCCCTCTGCCCCAAGGGTTGCTTGTTTAAATAACAGAAATCTTGCAAGGTGGCCTGCCTTGTGGCAGTGACGACAGATGGGACGTCCGTCCTGGTCATAGCGATCGTTGTTCCTTCCTCGGAGTGGCGGGATCCTCTTCTTCCGTAGCCACGGGACATCCTCTGGACTGGAGGCAAGCTGGATCTTCTCCTTAGAGGACACCTGCAGGGACTGCACAGTTTTAGTAAGTGCAGCCATACCTTTGGTCAACTCCTGGACCAGAAGATGCAGGTCTGCAGATGGATCTTTGTCCTGAGTTTGTGCATCAGCCTCCACAGGGATGGAAGGGAAAGATATTGCTTCCTGGTGGTAGGTGATCGCTGGGTGCCTAGGGGGCCCTGCACGGCTGACAGTTGGTTCTTGCAATACCCGGAATACCTGGATAGCCCTGTCCTTGAAATCAGCAAAGTCCAGATCAGGGTTTTGTAGGGCTACGATACGCAGCTGGGGTCTTTGGGTACTGGATAGGAGTCCCTCAATGAATTGCTCTTTCAGCAGTCCGTCTCCATCTTTCACGCTGTTTGGGTCAATCTGCTTGACAGCTCGCAGTGCCTCCTGCAAGTTAAGAGCATAGTCCCGTATAATGTCCTGCGCTTTCTGCTTACACCCAAAGAACCTCATCTTGATTTCAGCTGCAGTGCATGTGTCAAAGGTGCTTCTTAGCTTAGCCAGGATCTTTTTAACAGTCTCTTTATCAGTGTCCTGCCAGGCTTTTACTTCTCTTTGTGCTGCACCTGTTAGCTGCCCAATAAGGATGTTCACCTTCTGGCTTTCAGATAGAGGATACACCTCAAACAAACTGCACAGTCTCTCTTTAAATTCACTCAGGGTTTGTGACTCACCCGAGTACTGCGGTAGCCAGGCTGCTCCCGGTATATAGGGCATGGACAGCGGCATTACGGGGACCGCTGCGGTGGGCGCTGATTCTAGCGGTGCTCTGGAGGCAGCGCTGGCTGCCGGATTCAGTGGCGCTGTTGGAGCCGCAGCTGCGCTGGACCCTGCATCTGGCGGCGCTGAGAGGTTAGTGGGAGCATCCGCCGCTGCATTGGCGTTGTCCTCAGACATTTTCTCTCCCCTCCAGTTAACGTGGGCCAGGCCGCAGGGTTGCGCTGGCTTACCGGATGCCGCTCCTCGGTTGGATCAGGGGACGCCAGAACTGCAGGCCTCAGCTTCTCACTTCCCACGCACTCTTCTCCTTTTGCGCTTTTCAGCTGGCTCCGCCCACAAAGGTCTGCCTCTTTGGTTTCCCGCATGCCAAGCAGCGGGATAATGGCGGTAATGGCGTCAATAGTCCACAGTACACAAAACAGTCTCTGGCACACAGGACCCGGGGATACCGGGCTCCGTTAATCCTGTTCGTGACACCAAAATGGGTTGCCCTCCCAGAGCAGTGGGGTACTCGGTACCGGGCCGGTCTCTCAGATGGGAATGTCACAGCAGCGGTGACCCGGTCCGTGGCCCTGGGCGCCCATGTAAAAGGAGTTGAGTTGGGAATAAAGTTTATAAGTGATTCGTGATGCCACCTGTGGTGTTCGGCAATGAAGGTGTTAAGCCGACGCTGCAGACAGATCCTCTGGGACAGATGGTGGGGTGCAGCAATGATGGTGTAGCCCTCCACAGGCAGGGCTGTAGGTCCCAGTACAGTGTCGATAAAGGTTTAGGAAGAGGGTGCAGTGTTTGGCACAGAATTGTAGCAGTGCTGAGGATGTTGCAGGAAGGAGGCAAGGACACAACAGGGTGCAGTTTCTTTACCTTTACTTGGCAAACACAGTCCAGGGTCCTGGTTACAGATGGCACAGGAGCAGGCTAGCCTGGAAGCAACTCGGGGATCTCTCTATCAGATGGGTTGTGTAGTCTCCTTCCTAGCGCTGGCTTGAGGTACATGCAGTACGTGTTACACTGAAGTTCCTCCTTCTTATCTTCTCTTAGAACTACCTAGTATGGCAGACAGCTGTAGCCCTCTATCTCTCTTGGCTCACCCGTTGCTGTTGTGCCTCTGAGTCTTAGGTGGGAATAGAGCATTTACAGCTTCCTATTCCTCTGGTTTCTGTTGCAGGACCTTCAGTATCCATACAACCGTGGAGACCAGGCTCCAGATCATGCGCTATCACCGGGAGGGAGCTCTCTATCCTCAGCTCAACCTCCAGCTTCTCTCCACATGTCTACACACGTTGCCCTCCTCACACTAACTCTTATTTCCCTTCCTGGCCCTCAGAGAGCACTCCTCCCCTAATTCTGGTTCAGAGCTCCCTCTGCTGGCCTGCAGTGGGAGCTGTGTTGCATGAAAATGATTAACTGCTAGAGAGACCTTTCATTGCTCCCAAGCCTGACATCACCCTCCCTGGAGGAAGGCAATGGCACTGTGGCGACCATACTCCTGGGGGCGCCACATATGTCTCTTTTTGTAGAGACATTGCAGCCTCTTTTTAAGAGGCTTCAGTGATTTATGCATAATTTTATTTGCAGATAATTTTGTATACTTGGAGGCTTTATCATTTCTTTGGAGGCTCCATATTTTAATGGCTCATTCTGATAGCCTACTTTGGGAACTGCAGGCTATTTATTGGGTTATATATTACTATATTGTTTGAATCATTATTCCAATAACAAAGGTCTATGTATGTATGGTTATTTGAAATCCAGTTTACTGGATTGGTCTTCAGGTTATGCTAATTATTTGCTTTTCGTATTTAATGCCTTGTCATGTTACACTACTATGTCTATTATCTAGTTTATATAGGTCTCTCTTTATGCATACATTTGCATCTCTATGCATTATCATATTGTATGCCTTTGCCCAGCATATTGGAGGGGGTGAATATTAGGATATTAGGTTCTTATTTCAGATCCTCTTTTTGAAGTGTTATTCATGGCTAATTTGTTTTGGCCTTTTTAATTGTTTTTAATTTTATTCATGTCACTTGTGTGTTTTTCTTTTTTTTATGCTAATAAAATTTACTATTTTTTGTCATATATTATGCTGTTTTTTGATTTTCGGGTTGATCGCGTCCTTTTTACACACTTCTTATTTGATTTTGTGTTCTGTTCAATTATGTGTGTGGTCAACAGTCCCCCATAGATAGTTCATAGTGCCCTCAAGCTTCTTGCCAGATGCCACTATTTCTCCCAGTGTGCCGTCCCCGCTTTACACAAGCAGGTGTCCCATAACATGAGCCATGCCCTGACCAACACTGTGACAGGGAAGGTCAACTTAACCACAGAGTGTGAAAAAGGAGCATGAATGAACTCATGGAGATCAACATCCAACACTGCGGAGACACCATCACATGTTTCTCAACGCAGTGATTCTAGAGCAATGCCCCCATCCCTTATGGGAAATATGTAAAAACATACACAAGCCGCGGAGACACCATCAAATGTTTCTCAACGCAAGCAATGACTAGCCAGGTCTTTCCCCGGGAAGGAACAAACACGGGAAGGGCAGTCTCCAATGAAGGAAACCACCTATGCCAAAACATGGTATCCATCCACAGACAGCTGTTTCGGGGTATTGCCCCTCATCAGTGTGGAGTAGGAAACTGGCCAGTAGGAGCAATGCCTAGTAGAAGACTGTGAAAAAGGAGGATGAATGAACTCGTGGAGATCAACATCCAACACTGCGGACACACCATCACGTTTCTCAACGCAGTGATTCTAGAGCAATGCCCCCATCCCTTATGGGAAATATGTTAAAACATACACAAGCTGCAGAAACTTAACCACAGACACCTGGACAAGTGCTTGTGGCCAGGGAAGCTACATTTGCCTGACTGCACACAGGGTGAATATTGTGGAAACTGGGACCCAGCTGGACCCTGGTGCAGAACACGTGCTACCGACACTGAGGATTGCAAGCCCTGGTTCAATCAGGGTTGCCCCAACCTTCAACGGCAGTTCCTGCAGCTCCTCTTCACCCTCCATCTCAGAAACGTCAAGATAAGCACTGCCTTGGCCAAGCGGCAACAAGCTCTGCTGAAGCTAATCTGCTTAGGTGACAAACCTCACATTACCGCAGAGTTGTAGAAAGGTCTAAAAGACTAGACTGACCTGTGGATCTCGCCCCTGAACCTACAACTGGCCATGGCTGTGTGTGACAATGGCCGGAACCTGATGGCAGCTCTGAAACTTCACACACCTCACACATGTACCATGCCTGGCCCATGTGTACAACTTAGTGGTTCTGAAGTTTCTCAAAACTTACCCAGATCTACCTTAGCTAAGTGTGAAAGTACGCCGCCTGTGTGCCCATTTCCGTTGCACTGGCAGTGCTAGAGCAGCATTAGCATCTTTCAGCTCACTGACTGGTGTGAGATGTCCATGAGTTGCAACTCAACATTACTTGTGTTGGCAAAGCTTTGTGAGAAGTAGAGGGCAGCAGTTGAATACCATTTACACCATGCACGTCGATATTCCAGTCAGATTCCCAAATAAGTGCTGATGAGTGGACATGGACCAAAATGGTGAGCAGCGATGACATCATAATAAGTGTAACCATCAAGCTTCTCTGTCTACTGAAATGCTCACTGATCACAATTAAGGAGGAGGCTTTGCAGTCAGAGCAAATTGAGATGGAGCAAGAAACTATACTGGTTGTTGCTACACAACCCAGCCACATCTCATCTTCTCAATATGGATTTGGTAATAATGAGGAGGAGGAGGAAGAGGATCTGGTTGCCTACGCTACAGACAGTAGTACCCCTACCACCTTGATCCTGTCTGTACATCGTTGATGGCCTGAAGACGAGAAGGAGAGGGAGGAAAAGGAGGAGGACAACATGGACAGTCGACTTATTGGTAGGGACACTTAAGTCTTGGCTGTTGGCAGTCTGGTAAACATGGCTGAGTTTATGTTGCTGTCTTTTCCGAGACCCTTGCATTGCATGCATTTTGGCCCACACTAATTACTGGATGGTCATTCTTCTAGATCCATGCTACAAGGAGAACTTTACATTTCTCCTTCCCGTGGCTGAGAGCTCTAATAAAATGTTGCAGTACCAGAAGGCCCTAGTTGAAGGATTATTAAAAAAATTCCCATATGACAACTCTGGCGGCAGAGGTCACAGTTCCTTGTAAAAAAAAAAAAAAAGGAGTAGAGACTCAGGAGACACACCAGATGCAGCAGTGGCATGGGAACACTCTCAAAAGCCTGGGACAGCTTTGTCAGACACTCCTATCACCCAGGCTCTGATGCGCAGGGTACTCTGACAAGGAAGCAAAATGTTAGGGATGGCGGAACGCACTAAATAATAAATAATAATAAGTGCGTTCGCAGCCCGGGGTCCACCATGCAGAAGATGTTTATACTGCTGCTATGTAATGGCAGACGCACTATATGGCGGTATAACGCACATGGGTTGAACGTCACCGGGAGTGCGCTGGGCGGTCTCTGTTCCTTCACAGATACGCCGAGGCATTAAATACAAAGGCTGAGCCTGTTGACGTCACAGGACTCAGTGGAATGCACACACGGTATTTGGTCACAGGACTTGGGGCCAAGACACAGGGTCCGCATCCCTCTAGACCTACCGTGCGTGCGGCGCCGCAACCACGGAGTACTCCTGACTGCAGCGCGGCGACAGACACTGACGCTATATGACAATGCCCGGTAGAAGGCGCACTGTCGGACGCTAGCACTGTGGAGGATGCGTACTGTGGCCTGTAGCTTGACACTGACTGGCGCTGACTCTATAACTAGTTCCCTATCCACACACGTAATATCAGAGGGAGGGGAATCTTAATGAGTCATTTGCAAGTCCATACATCCGTCATCATTCACACAGTTAGCAACTAGAGTCTACACTAGCGCATGGCTGAGTGGCCATGCGAGCCTTTTATAGCCGGGACCTTCCGGAAGATCCCTGAGATGGACCAATCAGATCTGGAGAAGGACCTATGCATGTGACTCCCGATCTCCAATGGGAGATCATCTGGTGAGCATGCTCAGTGGAGCGATGGAAGGACTTAGCCTCTGGAGCGGTTTGCTGCTGAGCAGCCTGCAATGCTATTGCTGACTCAAAGGTAGCAGCAACAGCCAGACCCACAGAGCAGGTCTGGGCAGAGCATCGGGAGTGACGAGGCTGCTGAGCAAGCTCCTCTGCGGTCGATGGAGGATGGGAGACCACAGAATGTGAGGCTATGGATTCCTGCTGTGCCACTGCAGGAACCCGACACCTAACACAAAATGCTTTGGAAGGTGCTGAAGAAGTACCATGCCATCCTCTGTGATTCCTCTGTGCCTTTCGAAGGCATTAACTGTATGCCTTGGAGGTCCTGGCCTGCCTTGCCATTAGTGTTTTGTCAGAGCTGGTTTTTAGTGCAGTCCTAGGGTATTATAACCGATAGGTGCATCTGCCTGTCAACTGGAAATGCTGACAGACTGACCCTTATCGAAAGGAACAAGGGCTGGATTGGGTCAGACTTCTGTACACCAATAAGTGATAGCAGCAGAACATAAACCCAAATACAGTGTTTTGTTTTGTTTTCTGGTCCATTCTCATGCACCCCTTTACACCCAAACATGGGTATATGCTCCAGGATTTCATCTTTTTTGTGTCATCCTCCTTCTCCACCACCTTATCAACAGGGTGGTAATGCTACCCTCACTATAAACTTTTTAAGGGAGGCCTACCTTGAACATTCCTCTATATACTGTATATATATATATATATATATATATATATATATATATATATATATATATATGTGTGAACAACGGCAAAGCAGAGTCCAGCAATAATGTGAGCAATCCAGGATGCTGTTAAAAAAAAATTTCTTTCTTTTTATTAATAAATCCATTAAAATGTAATGGTCCAAGCAGTTCAAAAGAGCAATAACGCAGGAAAGTAGTGCAGATAGGACTATCGATGAATGACCGAGAATGACCGCGATGACGTCGAGATTTACATTTTATCTTTTATTACTGAGGCTGCACAGGCAGCCTCAGTAGTAAAAAGTTGGTCACACTGGTCAAACACTATGTTTGACGAGTGTGCCAACCTGTCAATCAGTTCTCCAAGCGATGCTCCAGATCACTTGGAAAATGCTAGCATTCTGCAAGATAATTATGCTTCCAAATCACTAGTTTTTCCACCGGAAAATCACAGGAATTTAAAATGCGATTTTCCCGCGGAATGGAATTCTGGAATTCTCGCGGTAACTTCCGTGAGAGTTCCGCTACGTGTGCACATAGCCTTAGCCTTTCTGCTGCTTTTTTTTTCCATGCACTCACTTTTACTGTAATCTGTACTTTGAAATTCATCAAACCTGCCAGTGTTACTTCTGTTCCTCCAGACTTTGTTGCTGTCACATACATGAAAAATTCTTTTCAAGGCCAGTTAAAATACCTTCCATATTGTAGAATAGTACCACTCTTATCTGCAATTCGTGTAGGGTAATGTGTAGAAGTAGGCATAGCATATGACAAGCATCTAGTCAAGGATTTTTGCCTTATAAATTCAAAACCTTGATGCTGTTTTTTTCCATGCACTCATTGACGGATTCATGTTTTTTCCGATGATCTACACCCAGAAATTTATCAAAGCTGGCAGTGTTACTTGCATTACTCCAGAGTTTGTTGCTGTCACATACAAGAAAAAAAACTTTTAAGGGCCAATTCAAATCCCTTCTATATTCTCTCTTATCTGCAATTCGTCTACAATGAGGTGTGGCCGTAAGAATAGCGTATGACAGGCAACTAGCCAGGGATTATTGCCTTATAAATTCTAAGCCTTGCTGCTGTTTTTTGCCATGCACTCATTGACTGGTCCATGTTTTTTACTGTGTTCTATACTCAGAAATGCATCAAAGCAGGCAAAATTTATTGATTTAGGCTGTGGGCACACGTAGTGTTTTAAAACGCTCACTAAAAACCGCACTCCTTCCCAGAAATCGCGCGGTTTTTTCCACGCGATTTCACTGCGATTTTACCGCGATCATGATCGCGATTTTGCCGCGATTTTCGAGTGCGATATTCAAGCACTTTCCAAGCGATTTGAAGCATCGCTTGGAAAGTGATTGACAGGTTGGTCACACTCGTCAAACATAGTGTTTGACAAGTGTGACCAGGTTTTTACTATTGAGGCCGCCTATGCGGCATCAATAGTAAAAGATAGGATGTTAAAATGCTAAAAAAAAATAAAAAAATCGGGGTATATTTACCTTCCGGCGTCCCGCGATGCATTCCCGGGCCTCAGCGTTCCCAGTAATGCCTTGCGAGACCTGTGATGACGTAGTCTCGCGTTGCTATAGCGATTTCGCGAGACCGCTAGAGTCACGCGAGACTACGTCATTACTGGACCGTGCCGCAAGGCATTACTGGGAACGCTTAGGCCGGGAATGCAGCGCAGGACGCCGGAAGGTAAATATACCCCGATTTTTTATTTTTTATTCTTTTTTTTACAGGGGTATGGTACCCAGGGCCTGGAGGACAGTCTCCTCTCCTCCACACCGTGGGTACCAACCGCACATGAGACGCTTAACTTCCCGCATGGTGGGCATAGCCACATGCGGGAAGTAAGCGATTCTCATGCATTCCTATGGGTGCGGAATCGCGGCAGTTCTTTGCGATTCCGCACAAAAGAATGAGCATGCTGCGATTTTTTCCGCAATGCGATTCCGCCGCGGAAAAAAGCACCCCATTAGCACAGCATGTGCGGAATGCCATAGGAATGCATGGAGGGTGTTCTGTACACGATTTTTAAGCGTTTTCGCAGCGTTTTCGTGCCGAAAATCGCGGCAAAAACACTTAAAAATCGCTACGTGTGCACATAGCCTAAATGTGTTTATTAACAGTTTCTCTATAGCATCTTTATGTAAGAGGTAGTGGTGGGAGACTTTACGCTACTGGAGCTGGAATTACAACTTCTGAACTCTCCAGTGCTTTGTTTTCATCTAAGTCTGGATGCTTCTTGAAGTGTATTTGGGGCCCTTGCCCAGCTGGGAAACTGATAACCTATGATAGAAACCCAGCTTTTTCACCCCGGCACTACATTGCGACCTAAAATCCTCTGGGAATATTCACATTTCTTGATGCCTTGCACACAGTCAAGGCACCCAGGGCCAGTTTCAGTGATGCTTATGATGCCTATTAGTGATGGGCCAGCACTAAAATGCTCAGGTTCTCGTTGCTCGGGTTGAACAAATTGTAATGCTTGGGTGCTCGACTCAAGCAACGAGCCCAATGTAAGTCTATGGGAAACTCGAGCATTTTTACCGTGGTCCCCCGGTGGTCTTTAGAGGGACTAGACATTGCAGAAATCGATGGAAGCAGTGCTTGAATGACATAGGAAAATCATGGGGCAGACCCCTGGAAGCATTTCTGACTCCAAGGTCACTGCTGTGAACAATGTTGTCAGAGTCTTACGCCACTTTTACAGACTCACAATAAAACATACAAAAATGAAACCAAAATGGATTTTCCTGGGAAATATGTTAAGGAACATCCTTTCCAGGGTAATGACTTGTATATAAGGCAAAATAAATAACCAAAAGCAAAAATGCTCCTCCACACCTTGGGCTATGTTCACACGTACCGTATTTGATGCATTTTTGAACTTTAGCATTGCTTTCAACAAAGATAAATGCATTCACTGGGAAATGTCATTGTAACATTTTACAACCTTAGCTGGCCATGTGGTGTGTGACACATCATCAGACACATCCTGTTTCATTTATTAAGGAGGGACTCTGAAAGTCACAAAGCCTATTTTTATGGGGCCTTTACTATTCATCCATCAGCCGGCAATGCTTTGTTGTTCCCATTATTTAACAGTGGGTCTCATATACTGTTATTGCCTATGAAGTGAGTGGCAGGGCTGCCAAAAATTAGGACGCATCCCAATATCCCTTCAAGAGACGTACAGGAGGGCCTCCTGAAAACAATGTTGGTACTCCCATACTGTTTGCCTACACAATGAATGCAAGTTCTGCCCTGCATGAAATTTAGACGCACCCCAATACCCCTTTGAAGAGACATACTGGAGGACCAACTGAAAGCAGTGTTCCCATTATTAGGAAGTTGGTACTCCCATACTGTTTGCCTATGCACTGAATGCAAGGCCTGCCCTGCACCAAATTTACATGCACCCAAATAGCCCTTTGAAGAGACATACAGGAGGGCCTCCTGAAGACAATGTTTCCATTATTAGGAAGTTGGTCCTCCCATACTGTTTGCCTATGCATTGAATGCAAGGCCTGCCCTGCTCCAAATTTAGATGCACCTGAATAACCCTTTGAAGAGACGTACAGGAGGGCCACCTGAAAGCAATGTTCCCATTATTAGGAAGTTGGTACTTCCATAATGTTTAGCTATGCATTGAATGCAAAGCCTGCCCTGCCCCAAATTTTGACACACCCCAATAATACTTTGAAGAGACGTACAGGAGGGCCACCTGAAAGCAATGTTCCCATTATTAAGAAATTTGTACTCCCATACTGTTTGCCTATGCATTGAATGCAAGGCCTTTCCTGCACCAAATTTAGATGCACCCCAATACCCCTTTGAAGAGACGTACAGGAAGGCCTAATGAAAACAACGTTACCATTATTAGGAAGTGGGTCTCCCATAGTGTTTGCCTATGCAGTGAATTCAAGGGCTGCGAAAAAATGTGTGCCCACCCCAAAACCCTTTGTCGATATGTGGAGGAGGGCCTCGTAAAAAATGTTCCCATTAGAAAGGAGCGGGTATCCTATACTTGTAATGTCAATGCACTAAGTGTATGGGCTGACAACATTTACTCCTGGGGGTATACATGAACATACTGTATAACCATTTTTTTTGGTACGAGCATCATAAACACCCTTTAAAAAAATTATGTGGGTGTTGCATCACGGACCACAGTCACCCTGGTGATCTGATGGTGTAGGATGAGGAGGAGAAGGGGGAGGACAACAGCAAATAGCCAAAATCAGGAGGTGTATACTCATGTGAGGGTGTGAAGATGTGCATGGGAATAGACCTTCCAAAAAGGCACTGGATTTCAGTTTATGTTACGCTGCTATCATTCGGTGGTGTAGAGAAGTCTGGCCCAATCCAGCCCTTGTTAATTTTTATAAGAGTCAGCCTGTCAGCATTTTCAATTGTCAGGCGGATGCACTTATCAGTTATAATTCCACCAGCGGCACTAAAAACCCTCTCTGACAAAATGCTAGCGGCAGGGCAGACCAGTCGTAGAGTCAGTTCATGCCATGTGTTAAGCTTGGATACCCAATAATTATAAGGCACAGAGGAATCATGGAGGACATTGGTACGGTCAGCAAGGTACTCCCTCAGCATCTTCTAAAACTTTGCACTCCTTGTGGGAGTACCCTACGCCTCAGTGCCAGGGCGACGGGAGGGTTTAAGAAAACTCCCAGAATTTTGTCAGTGCTCTGCTGGATTGGAGTTCTGTCTCTCTCGCCTGTAATCCTTGGTTGTCCAACGAACTGTGACGTCTGCTGCCAGCATTTTCAGATTGAAATTTTTTTAATAATTCCACAACAAAGGTCCTCTGGTACTGCCTCATTGTAGTAGACCTGTCTGCCTCTGGAATAAGAGATAGAAAGATCTCCTTGTAGCATGGGTCTAGAAGTGTCACCAAGCAGTCACTCAAAATTTTGAGAAATTGAGGGTCGTGGGAAAGGCAGCGTAACATAAACTCAGCCATGCTTGCCAGAGTGCTAACAGGCAAGACCCGTGTTCACACCATTAGGACGACTGACCATGCTCTCCTCCTCCCTCTCCATAGGCCATCCATGCTGAACAGACGGTATGACAGTTGTGCTTGTAGTACCATCTATAGCACATGAAAGTAGTTCCTGTTCTTCCTCCTCCTGCTCCTCTTCTTCATTGTCACCCAATCCACATTGAGATGAGATGAGGCTGGACTATGTGTAATCACCCTGTATGATTCCTTGCTCCATCTAATCGTGCTCAGCCTGCAATGCACCCTATTTGATTGTGAGCAGAGAGCATTTCAGAAAACACAAGAGCAGGATGGTGACGCTAATTATGGGGTCATTGGCGCTCACCATCTTGGTGGAGTCCTCAAAGTTTTGGAGGATGGTACCTATGTCTGACATCCATGTCCACTCCTGAGTAGAGATGAGCGACTATGCCTTTTTTAGGGTCGAGTTGGGTTTCATGAAACCCGACTTTCTCAAAAGTCAAGTCGAACGAAATCGGCCGACTATAGGGAAAAGTCGTTAAAAGTTGGGAAACACGAAACCCAATGCAAGTCAATGGGGAGAAAAGTCGGCAGTGAGTGGAGGGCTGTAAACACACCTGGCATGAATTTTAACCCCAGAGATGGCAAAATCTCTCTCTCTTCTCCCTCTCCCTCTTTCTCTCTCTCACTCCCACTCCCACTCCAGCTATGCTCCCACTACGCTACGCTACGCTTCTCTCATTGGCTGAAAAAAGTCACGTGCAAGCATTCGGCGAAACTTTGACGCTTGGGTCGCCGACCACATGGCCAACTTCACACTGTGGTCAGGTTTCGTTTCGTGAAACCCGACTTTGGCGAAAGTCAGCGACTTTTGAATCTGACTGACCTGTTTCGCTCAACTCTACTCCTGAGGTCTTATGTGTGGAGTCTGAACTGAATACCGACAGCCTTGTTGATGCTGGTAGTCAACAACTGCCCTCTTCTGCTCACAATTCCTTCCAACATCTGCAGTGTAGAGTTCCAATGTGTGGGGACATCACACAACAGCCGGTGAGCTGCAAGCTGCAAATGCTGCTGAAAGCACGGCAAGGGCTGTGGAAGCTGTAGCTGACTTTCTAAAATAGGCACACAGGCGGGGTACTTTGACAAGCAGATCCAGCAGCTTTGGATAGGTTTTCAGAAACCGCTGAACCACCAGATTAAGCACATGGGCCAGGAACGGTATGTGTGTTAGCTCGCCTTGCCTCAGAGCTGCCACCAGGTTCTGGCCATTATCACACATGACCATGCATGGCTGTAGGTTCAGCGGTGTCAGCCACAGATCTGCCTGCTCTTTCAGCACTGTCCACAACTCTTCAGCATTGTGTAGTTTGTCACCTAAGCATATTAGCTTCAGCACAGTTTGTTGATGCTTGGCTAAGGCAGTGCTGCAGTGCTTCCAGATTGTGACTGATGTGGTCATTTTGGAGATGGAGGCTGAAGAGGAGGAGAAGGAGGTGCCAGAGCTGTAGACTGTTGGGATAACCCTGATTGACATAGGGTACGCAATCCTTGGTGTCGGGAGGACATGTTCCATCACAAGGTTCGACTCGGTCCCGGCTTGCACTATGTTAACCCAGTGTGCTGTCAGTGAGATGTACCGCCCCTGCCCACAAGCACTTATTCATGTGTCCGTGGTTAGGTGGACTTTCCTAGTAACTGCATTGTTGAGGGCACAGCTAATGTTGTGGGACATGTGCTTGTGTAATGCAGCGACGGCACACTGGGAGAAATAGTGGCAGCTTGGGACCGAGTACCGAGGGACGACTGCCACCATCAGGTTGCAGAAAGTTTCTGTCTCTATGAGCCTAAAAGGCAACATTTTGAGCGTAAGCAGTCGAGAAATGTGTGAATTTACTATTGTGGCCTGTGGGATGTTGGCTGCACATTTGCACTTGCGTTCCAATGACTGGGGTATGGACAACTGAACGCTGTGCTGGGACTAGGATGTCTACATGCTTGTTGATGGTGCTAGTTGAGTGGGTGCAATGACAGGTGCAGGGCAGGAGGTATCTTCGCATGCACCATGGACAGGGGATTGGCTTGGTGGTGGTCAGGCTGGTAGTTTTGCTACCCCTGCCGATGCTGGCCTGGCAGGTGGTGCAAATGGCCTATTTGGGGTTATTGGCAGAGTCTTTTAAAAACAACCAGACTCGGGAAGACTTAACAGTTGTACTGGCAACTTCCGTCATGTTGGTGTTACGGGGAATGGTTGCCCGCCTTCTGTCTGTGGCCATCACACTGCTTCTTCCTGCCTGTTGGGGTGCTAGGCCTCCCCGCCTTTGTGCTACTGTCCTCGCTCTGCATGTCCTCCTGCCAGCTTGGGTCAGTTACTATATCATCCACCACTTTGTTCTCCTCTTCCCCACCCTGGTCCTCCTCCTGACTTTCTGACAATTGTGTCTCATCATTGTCCACCTCTTCTGACACTTTCCCATTGTTGCCTTCATGTGACCGTGGCTGCTGAAATATATGGGCATTGCTACATGCAATAACCTCTTGCCCTGTTTCAAGTGGACTGGGCGAGAGACCCGAATCTATAAATAGAAAAGTGAACAGCTCTTTGAAGTGTCGAAGTGTAGGATCAGTTGTCTCCGGGCAGTCGGTATGGTGGGAGGAAAGAGGATCAGGGTGAGGAATATGGGGTGCAGACTCACGGCTACTCAGACTTGATTGTGTGGACGACAGGGTGGTGGTGGTGGTGGCAGCAAAGGGACTGGAAGCATTAACCACTATCCAACCAACAATCTTTTGACACTGCTCTGGGTTGAATAGTGGTGTGCTGCTGTGGTACCCTAGTAATTGGGACAGGAAGGTCAGGCGAGAAGATATGGGTGTTTGTTGTGGCACAATTTCAGCTTGCCCACGGCCTCGGCCTCGGCCTCTGCATGTACCATTGCCATCATGTCCACTTCCCTGTCCCTTGCCACTCGTCTTGCCCATTTTAAATGGAGTACAATATTTTCAACGTTCACTACAAATGGCTGAATTTGGAGCAAACTTATATGTGATCCGTGTGAGGGAAAACCCCAGTTTAAAATATCTGGCCTGTAGGTAACATTTTTTTTCAGCAAACTGGTGTCAATAACTTGCCTAAAACACTGTAACAAAATTTAAATTGAGGCCTGAAATGGCAGAATTTTCACTGCACTGATATGCGATCCGTGTGGTGGACAAACATCAGTGTAAAATATCTGGCCTGTAGGTAACTTTTTTTCAGCAAACTGGTGTCAATAACTTGCCTAAGAAACTGCAACAAAATTTAAATTGAGGCCTGAAATGACACAATTTTGACCGCACCGATATGTGATCCATGTGGCGGACAAACCCCGCTTAAAATTAGCTGGTTTTTTTACCAATGTCATATGGAAAGGATCTGGCTGTATTCTGCAGTACCAACAAGCAAATGAAGCCAAAACCGGTGTTCTCTGGATTGATTTTAAAGCAAATAATCAGGATTAAGATCCAAAAAAATATTCCTGGCCCCTGATACTGGGGGCTATGTCTATAAATATCTGTGATAGGCAGCAGCAGCAGCAGCAGACAGAATTGGAATGGACCCTATTGCTATATGCACTGCAGTCTCCACATGCACTGCCTACCTGCCTAGCACTTATATCTATTCAGCTATTAGTCCTCAGAAGGACTGTTAGTTGAGATGGATATGTGTATTATATGTGGTATACCCACACTAACTACGAAGAAAACAAATCTCTCCCTATACTGCATGATTCCATAGTTGACTGCGACTAGCAGAGCAGAGCCAGATCTGATATAGACCTGATGACGCTGTGGGCCAGCCAATCACTCTACTGCCACAACCAACATGGTTGCAGCTGTAGGGGAAGTGGACTGACGTACGGACCTGTCTGCAGTGGGAAGATAAAGGTATGGTGTGCTTTAGGTGGACTGTTGCATTTATAGATGGGAGACAGCTGGAGAAAGGAAAGATGGGTGTAGTACTGCAGTTTGGCCACAAGATGGGAGTAGAGAGTTGTGAGAAAAGGACTTAAGATCAGCTTATGACTACGAAAATGCACAGTCATGGGGGGCAGGTTTACAGGAACTCTGGAGGGGAATTCCCAGTGAGAGAGGGGATAAAAGAGAGAGAGAGTTCCAGAACAGACAGTCCAGAGAGGGGAGCTCAGAAGAGAACACTAAAGGAAGAGACAGGAGAAGCTCCAGGAAGGACTGTTGAGGAAGACGGTCAGGGAGGTGACCCTGACAGGGGAAGCCGCAGACAGAGAGAGAGCCTGGGGGTACCACAAGACGGACGGACTCAGGCAGGCGAAGCACTGTGGTGGTAGGCCTAGGGCAGCCACAGTGAAAGAGCCGCGAGGGACGTCATAGAGGAGAGGAGGCAAGTGAAGGTACCCGGGCCTGTGTGCGGAGTTGAGCAGCTGCTGTGTGGTGCTGCGGAGTTTGTCATGCAGCTGCTGTGTGGTGCTGTGGGTCTTGAGAGTACGACCAATAAAGAGGACCTGTTGGGCGCACCTTGGACTCTGTCTCAAGTCTGTTCGTGGCGAAGAAAAGGGTCACCCCTAGTCGGCTCGGCCTACATTTGGCGTAGTTGGCAGAATCATTGCCGCAAATACATCATCTTCCGTGGCAAGCCTGCCTCAAAGAACCAAAGGACCCCAAACTGTACGGGTTGAAGACTTTTTCCTGTGAATTGCCAAGATCTGACTATGTCCAGGATTGCTGGTTTCCATCGGACGGGTCCGGAGCCGAAAAAGGCCTTGTTAAAAAATGGCTGTGGCAATTTGGAGCCAAAAAGAGGCACAGGAGTTTGCAGCCACCTTGGACTACCAAGAACAGCCACTAGAGGAGCTGTTGCCGACCGTCCGTGCGGAGTCATCGGGCCTGGAGGCTGGTCCTGCCAGACGGCGGGATGAAGTACAGCAGCGGACCTCAGATGATGGCTGTGGAGGAGCAGTGGAGACCAGCGACTCCCTGCACCGACCCCTGAAAGAGCGGTGGAATGGCTTGAAGGGAGCTACGGCACCGGGGAAGGTGAGCGTTCCCCCGGTCCGGCCGGTGGCCCCGCAGGCAGATCCCTCTCCCACGCCCCATGCTCCCGATGACTCTGTGGCCCCCGCAGGGCCGACCAATGCCCTTGTTAATGACCCCGAGCCGCCCCAACCGGCGGCGCCCCGTCCCGCGTCGCTGGCACGGAGCAGACCAGCGGCCACCCCTGCTGCACTCCACATCCCGGCGGCAGCCTATTCATCGGGGCCTGCCGCCACTTCAGCCCCGCTCCAGACCGCCGAGGTGGCCGGGCCGCCAGCCTCCGTGGCCTGCTCACTGATGACAGAGGCCGCCTCTGCTCTGCTTCCAACTCTGGCTACGGCCTACTTGTCAGGCTTCGTGGCCTACTCACCGGCACCTGTGGCTGCCTTTGCCGCACTCCAGATGACGGCTGTGGCGTGCTCATCAGGCTTCCCTCCCTCTGCAGAGCCGACTGTCGCCCCCGCTGTCGGGTCCTGGCTTCCCCGCTCCGCTCCTTACCGGTCGGCATCCCCGGCCACCCACCTGCGGTTGGAGCTGCAGGAGCTGGGAGCCGAATGGAGCGGAGCCACCACGTTGCTGGAGATGAGTGCACCCATGCCACCACCGGTGGTGAACTGCTGGGCCCGACGCTTCCTCCGGTTGGGACGCAGGTTCTGGAGCCCCTGTCGCTGGACATCCACACCGGGCATCCCAGGAGGTCATTGGGTCCTGCAGAGGAGGTGCCAATCCATGCGCAGGGGTGACTGAGGCCTCCTCTGCCCCTGAGACTCTCCCTACGTTCAAAGATGCTGCAGCGGTGTAGCTCTCTTTAGCCCGTGCCAGGGCCTGGCTTTCAAGTAAAGAGATGGCGCAAGATGCGCGCCGTGGAGCTATCTTCGGCCCCTTCTTTCCCTTTTGATGCATCTCTCAGGAGGAAGATGAACTACTAGGTCCTGGGCAATAGGAACATTCGGGGCCAGGAGCAGTCAAGACATCCCTGGAGCTCCATGGCTGTGGAGTTCCTCGCTGCCGGCAGAACATCGGCCATCAGGAGATGGCCCGGAGTATCCTTAAAAGATGGACTACTGGGACTGCTGTGCCCTGTTGCGCAGCATGGGGACTGTTCTGCATCCCCTCGGGGTAAAATACCCTACTCTTGATGCAGCGGGGATGTGTGGAGGTGCTGTCAGCAAAGGAAGGGGGCGCACCACTATTTAAAAGTATTGTTGAAAAATGTTTAAAAATGCATCATGAAGCAGTATGATAATGATGTGCAGTTTGATTGTAGGAATGATGTCCGTGAAGTAACGGGGATAGTGACTAGTTTAAATGGTTAAAACTAAGAAGGAAAAAAAAAGTTTTGATAATGTTTGGAGCGTTGCATAATGAGACTGGTAGATATAGGTAACAGAGCTAGTGAATAGTTTAAGTATAGTATGGTAATTAATGTTGAATGTTGGAGGAGTAGGGTCAATGTTATACCCACCAAAACGTAGTACATGTTGCTACTATGTATAATATGTATAGTTGATTTGAAATGTTATTTGAAAAAAATGAAAATGTTCAACAGGTCCCGGGTACTAAGTGTGAAGAGAAACGCCGACCATCACTATTTGATTTGACAGGACAAAAGAGACAGATGAGATTGAAACAGACAACTGTCCCTAGGTCAGGTCACCAGTACCACAAACACCCCAAAGCAAAGAAGGAAGCCTGACGATGACCTGGTAGGTTAGGGCCTCGGTTATTGCGCTCCAAATTGTAGGATGTTAAAAAAGTGGGAGGTGCGAACCCATAGAGTAGTCCGGGTGGTCCTATCCCAACCTGAAGGAATGCTCATGGTAGTGTACGCGCTGGCGAGTAAGCCGTAAGTTACTCCGAGCATGGTGCTCCCGGTTTGGTTCAGCCCCCCGCGTACCGCGGGCCTGGCTCAACAACCGGTCCAACAATAGAAGGTGGGGAAGCTTCAGAACGATAAAGATGGGAAACGAGATTGTCGAGGACGACAATGGACAAAGGAAGGGAGAGTGTAGGGGAAGTGGACTGACGTACGGACCTGTCTGCAGTGGGAAGGTAAAGGTATGGTGTGCTTTCAGTGGACTGTTGCATAGATGGGAGACAGCTGGAGAAAGGAAAGATGGGTGTAGTACTGCAGTTTGGCCACAAGATGGGAGTAGAGAGTTGTGAGAAAAGGACTTAAGATCAGCTTATGACTACGAAAATGCACAGTCATGGGGGGCGGATTTACAGGAACTCTGGAGGGGAATTCCCAGTGAGAGAGGGGATATAAGAGAGAGAGAGTTCCAGAACAGACAGTCCATAGAGGGGAGCTCAGAAGAGAAGACTAAAGGAAGAGACAGGAGAAGCTCCAGGAAGGACTGTTGAGGAAGATGGTCAGGGGGGTGACCCTGACAGGAGAAGCCGCAGATGGAGAGAGAGCCTGGGGTACCACAAGATGGACGGACTCGGGCATGTGAAGCACTGTGGTGGTAGGCCTAGGGCAGCCACAGTGAAAGAGCCGCGAGGGACATCATAGAGGAGAGGAGGCAAGTGAAGGTACCCGGGCCTGTGTGAGGAGTTGAGAAGCTGCTGTGTCGTGTTGCGGAGTTTGTCATGCAGCTGCTGTGTGGTGCTGCAGGTCATGAGAGTACGACCAATAAAGAGGACCTGTTGGGTGCACCTTGGACTCTGTCTCAATTCTGTTCGCGGCGAAGAAAAGGGTCACCCCCCAGTTGACTCGACCTACACGGCATTACAGTGTGTGGCAGACAATCCCTGCATGTTCATTGGCACTTTAAATAATGGCAAACATGCAGGGTGGGGACCCGAGCTCCTGCCGACCAACCCCGGAAATACTCGACAAGCTCCGAGCATCACGAGCACTGTAATGCTCGGGTGAGCACCTAGATTAGCGTGCTCGCTCATCACTAATGCCTATGACTTCACATCTCTCTTCCTGTGTTAGTGGCTCCAATTCTCCTTGTCTGTTTCCCATTCTCTGTGCATTTGTGTAGACACATTTTAGTTTGTAGTCAGTTTCTCTTGCTCCTACATTTTATTTTGTTGTTTTTGTTCTTTCTTTCCACTTGTGTTAGCAGGGTTCTCAAAAGAATTCACTAGGTGCATATTTTTTCCTGGCTGTATATTTCCAATCCGATATTGCTCTAGTTTAAAGCTCTCCTGATGAGTGTAGCAAGGCATCTACCAAATATGTGTTTTACTGTTTTCGTAAGATGCAACTCATCTCTAGCCCATCACACAAGTAATTCTCTCCATGGTCAAGAATAGAGATGAATGAATATTTCAATGCTCAATTTGAATTATGATGGCAGATTTTGCAATTTTCGTCAATTTGTTCCTTGAGTATTCGCAGAACATAGGCGAATGCTACTGGAGTCAAGGGGAGGCAAAAAACAAACGCGTGCACAACACTTTCAAATGTGCCCAAAAGCTGCGAACACACATCAAATTAGGGGGCATACACCAGGAAAGTGGCCTCAATTGACTTACAGCACAAATTTTAGAATGGCGTGGCAGCAATCAGCCATGCATGAGGTATAAGGGTCTGGGTCAGCATTTACAGCTTTGAATTGAACTTCAAATTAAGATGAGGTGGGTAAGCCATCGGTGTATGCCTACTGTGCTGGGAGCCCTGACAGCTCAACCTGCTTTTAAACTTAGCCACACTCAGGTGGCACAAATATCAGTTTCGTAGACTGCTATTGTCAGAAAAATGTAAGGATAGTAACACAGGCAGTTGACTCAAAGCAAGTGAAGGCCTGCCGGTCTCGGAGGGCTACTGCTACAGGCAACACACATGAAGGAGACCCAACCAGGAGTCTATACAGTTCCAAAAATTAGTGACCGACACTACCAAAGTGGAATTAATTTCACCAGAGTAGAACTAGTGTAATGGGGACCAACATCTCTTCCACTATAGCCAACTCAACAGATGGAGTCTGTAATTGACAAGCTTGTGGAACCACTATGTTGTAGTCCTCGGAAAGCCTGGAGGGGCATAACTAGGTACCTACCAAATCCGACCTCAGACAAGGGGCAGCAGGTGAAAACAATCACCCAAAGAGGGACAAGGAAGTGGCACCAGGTGCTCCTCCAGGGCTGACCTGCAGAGGGAGGCAGCTGAACCCCTAGAGTTGGGTATGCTGTTATGGCCCAAAGGAGGGATGAAGAATGTAGACAGGCACTGTAGGGACACTGGAACCACGGGTGAAGATGGGACCGACTGAGGAACAGATGGGCACTGGCAGCTGCAGACTGGACCTAGTGTTACACAGATGGGCACTGGCAGGTGTAGGCTGGACCGGCATTTAGTAAACCAAAAAAGGAAAGACCATAAATAATGAATGTCAACTTCCTAAACAGACAATATACCCAAGAAAAAGAAAAGTACTAGACAAAAATAAAATTTAAATTGCTTATTATCAGATTTTTGTAACGTACACCAGAGAAATATAATTAATTAGAACAAGGCAGAGTGAATGACAGGCAACTATTAAATAAGGGGAAGAAGCGATATTAGCGAAACTCGCGTTGTGGTCCTCTCCTCGCAATTATTAACCAGGTATTACCTGCACTTTAACAGTGAGCTTGTCTAGCCTATTGTGATTACCCCTTGCTGACACATTAGAGAATTTTGTTTATGTACTTGATTTAAGCCAGTGGGAACCACTGCATGATTCATTTATACAGTATATAGTCATTTAGCACTTTGGTACATTGCACTTTTTTCAGGCATTTTTGTGACTTGTCTCTTTATTGCTGCTTTACTATTGGCCTAGACTTTTTCCACTTTCACCTATTTATAGCCACAGTGGTTTTATATTTATATTTTTATGATGGGTGGTTTTTATTTTTTGGCCTCTAGATTGGCTGATCTCCCTGGTTCACTTGACTTTATTTAATAGTTGCCTGGGGTTCATTCTGCCTTGTTCTAATTAATTATATTTCTCTGGTGTACTTTTAAAAAATGTGATGCTAAACGATTTAAATTTTATTTTTGTGTAGTACTTCTTTTTTATGGACTGGCAGTTAAACAGATGAGCACTGGCAGGTGCAGTCTTGACCAATGTTACACAAATGGGCGAGGCAGGTGCAGACTGGACCGGGTGTTACACAGAAGGGCGCTTGCAGATTCGGGTTTGATCGGGTGTTAGAAAGATGGACATTGGGAGGTGTGATCTTTACCGGCAGTTAAACAGATGAGCACTGGAAGATACGGGCTGGACTGGGGGGTACACAGATGTGCACTCTCGAGCGCTCAACCTCAGCTGTGGATCTTACCACGGTCGCTGTTCAGGCAGCCACAGAGGTTGTCTCCCGTGTGTCCACTGCCATTCCTGCCCCGACTTTGTCCTGCCTCCAGCTGCCTGAGAAGTTCTTGAGCGATAGTGCCTTTTGTAGGGGTTTCGTGAGCCAGTGCACAGTACAGGTGGAGTTGCTGGTTGCACGAGTACCCTCCGAGCGGGCTAAGGTGGGATTTATCATTTCCCTCTTGTCGGGCAGGGCTTTGGAGTGGGCCACACCGCTGTGGGAGCGTGGTGACCATGTGGTGCAGAGTGCCTCGCTGTTCTTGGGCACTCTGAAGCAGGTCTTCCTGGGATCGCGAGTCACCCATGACACCACGCTCCAGCTACTGGCATTGTCACAGGGCTCGTCCATGGTCAGCCACTTTGCCATCCAGTTCCGGATGCTGGCCTCTGAGTTGGAGTGGCCAGATAAGGTCCCCATTCCGGCATTCTGGAGAGGTTTGGCTGACCATGTGAAGTACGCCCTGACTACCAGGGAGATTCCCGACACACTGGAGGAGCTTATCACCGTCTCCAACCATATAGATCTTTGCTTTGCCAATAAAAGGTTGGAGCGGTCCCAGTGTAGGCAGAGGTTTAGGTTGGCACTCAGTTTTGCTAAATCTCTGGAATCTCCCAATCGGGCGTCCCAGCGTCAGGGGGCTTACAGTGAGGGATCCAGGCCCCGGTTTGCTCGAGCTCCAGTGATCTGTCATATTTGCCGGCAGTCCAGTCACCTTGCCAACCATTGCCCACAGCGGCTGGGAAAATGCTCGTGCCTAGTGGCCGTAGGAGACGGCTCACTAGAATTAGCTGCACTTTCCTCCAAGCTGTCCTTTACGGGGACCCTTGAGTTTGGTTCCTCCACTCTGGAGTGGAGGTTTGCGTGGATTTCGGAACGGAGGGCAATTTCATGTCGTCTGCCTTCGCTCAATGGCATGCAATACCCCTGGTTATGATATCTAAACCAGTCACCATCAGAGTGGTGAAAGGCGCAACTCTGCCCTCACGGATAACCCACCAGACCGCCACATTGTTACTCTCGGTGTCTCCATCTCATCAGGAGACGATAGCCCTCCTTGTCATGCCCGAGGGTATTGACCAGGTTCTTCTAGGGGTCCCTTGGTTGCTGTATCACTCTCCCCATATAGAGTGGTCCTCGGGGAAGATTCTTGGTTGGAGTAAATCATGTGAGGGTAGATGTATGAGGGCGTTCATTTAGGTTGCCTCCATCAAGGTCCCCGCAGATCTTTCCTTGCTCCCCAAACACTATCATCAGTATGCAGACGTGTTCTCCAAAAAGGCAGCGGAGACTGTTGTGAATTCTCTTGATCGGACTTCTGAGTTGGGGCTCCTTCTGGTGGTTATTGCGGGAAGTGGAGCTGGCCAGGTTGATAGAAGTCTGCCACCTGACGACAACGATTGGAAATCAGGGGTTACTGATTGGGAGGATATAAGTGAGCAGGCTTTCCTCAGTTGTTGCTGGTGATTAGTTCTTCCTGTGCATTCTGAGGTCTGCTGTCTCCTGCCTGATCCTGCATTTTTCAGTTAAGTTGTTCATTTGCTAATCCTTTGCATCTGATCTGGTTTTGCCTCTTTCTGCTTTGCTGTGAGGGTTCAGCGTGCTTCCTGCTGGGGCTGTGCTGGACCCTGCTCCATATGTTGCAGCTTGTGTCAGTTTGTTCAGTCCCCTGTTATATTATTCTCTTTTGCTTTGATGCCAGTTTCACCAGAATGCTGATATAGTGGGGGAGAGGTCGTGAGACCTCAGTGTTTTTTGTACATCAGACGTGTTGGATTTTTATGGTTCTTTCATGATTGCAGACAGTGTCTTTCTTTCCTATCCTATCTAGACAGTTTGGGACCCATTATTTGCTCAGTCTATTTTCTGTCTGTGTTTGTGACTCATCTTGTCTCACCGACAATATGTGTTTGGGGGCTATCTATTTCTTTGGGGTTCTACTCCGGGGCAGTTTAGATCTCACCTTTCCTGTTTTAGGCTTAGTTAGTTCTCCGGCTGGGCCGAGGCGTCTAGGGCATCATAGGTACGCCACACGGCGACTGCTAGTTGTGTTGTTAGGATTAGGGGTGTGCAATCCGCTAAGTTACCAACCTTTCTGGTTTCCTAGTGGTCTAGCCTATTCCTGCCTTCCTCCTCGGTGACCTATTCATAACAGGAGACCCTTCCACCACATCGCCCCTATGACTGTCCTATTGACCTCTTGCCAGTTGCTGAGCCTCCCCGGCAGACTCGATCTGGCCTGGCGGGGTACCGGGTAAATGCCCAGTGGGACCCAAGGGTCACTGGGGCACTTTAAAAATGCTGACCCTTTAAATGAGGTGGCCCTATAAGAGCGCATCCCATGATTTGCAGCCGGGACACACGTGCACATACCATAGCGTGGCGCTGCGCGTACCCCGCTCTTCGGCGGCATTACAGGAGTCCCGGCTGCAGGGTGCCCTGTGCCACACTCCGGGCCCATGGCTTCTCCCATCTACACACATGTTATGCGCGGGCCGTGCGCTGCTCCTACACTGCCGGAGATGGCACCTCTGCCGCTCTCACCACCACCCATATAGCTGCTCCTCTCATGGACGGGCCGGGGAGAGTCTCCAGAAAGCCGCAGCCACTGCTCCCTCCTGTACACACAGCAGAGGAGCAGCCAGGCATTGGTGCGGGGATAGATCGACATTGTGGGTGCAGGCGATCTCAGGCTGGCAATGAAGCGCCATACTATCAGTATTCAGTGTGGCAGAGGTCAGTAGTGAGGTCAGTAGAGGTCAGTAGTGACCATGCACCATATACCTCAGCAGGTTCCTTGGTGCCCCACGGTGATACGGAGAGGAGCCGTGTGTGTACGACGTGTACGGAGAGGAGCCATGTGTGTACGTGGTGTACGGAGAGGAGCCGTGTGTATACGAGGTGTACGGAGCGGAGCCGTGTGTGTACGAGGTGTACGGAGCAGAGCCGTGTGTATACGAGGTGGACAGAGAGGAGCCGCGTGTGTATGGAGAGGAGCCGCGTGTGTACGAGGTGGACAGAGAGGAGCCGCGTGTGTTCGGAGCAGAACCGCGTGTGTATGAGGTGTATGGAGCTGAGCCGCGTGTGTACGGTATGTACAGAGCGGAGCCACATGTGTACGGAGCGGAGCTGTGCGTGTACGGAGCGAAGCTGCACGTGTGCGAGGTGTATACCATGTGGGGCTGTGCTATACACCATCTGGGGCTGTGTTATATACTTTGTGGCTGTGCTATATACTATGTGGCAGTGTTATATACCATGGGGGGTACATTATACATTATATTCTATTGGGGAGGCTGTGTTATGTAATATGGGGGGCTACATTATATTCTATGGGGAAGTAGGCTGTATTATGTTCTATTCGTGGCTACATTATATTCTATGGGGGGGCTGTATTATCTTTATTATATTCTATGGGAGGTGATCGCATCATACTCTATGAAGGGGCTACATTATACTATATGAGGAGGCTACATTGTATTCTATGGGGGGCTGCATTATATTTTATGGGGGGCTAGATTATATTGTATGCGGGTTTAATAATACTTTATGAGGGGGCTACATTATATTCTATTGGGGCTGCATTATACTATATGAGGAGGGTTACCTTGTATTCTATGGAGGGGCTACATTATATTATATAAAGGGCTGCCATATATTCTATGGAGGGGCTGCATTATACTATATGAGGGGGGCTGCATTATATTCTGTGGGGTGGCTACATTATGCTCTAAATGGTGGCTGCATTATACTATAAGAGGCGGGCTGCATTATATTCTATGGGGGTTACATTATATTGTATAGCAGTGCTGCATTATACTCTGTGGGGTTGCTGCATTATGCTCTGTGGAGTGGCTGCATTATACTATATGTGGGCTGCATTATACTGTATCGAGGACTATGGGGAATACATTATACTATATGAAGAACTATGGGATGCATTTTACTATGGGAAGTGAATTGTACTACATGGATGACTGGTGGTGTATTATACTATATGGAGCACTATGAGGAGTGTATTATACTATATGGAGGACTGAGCAGTGTATTTTAATATATGGAGGAGTGTATTATATTATATGGAGGACTGAGTGTATTTTAATATATGGAGGGCTATGAGGAGCGTATTATACTATATGGAGGACTATGGGGAGTGTATTATACTATATGGAGGACTGAAGAGTGTATTATAATATATGGAGAACTATGGGGCACATTATATTATATGGAGGACTATGGGGTGCAAACTTGAGATGTGGTGCTGATAATATGATACTGTATTGGGACAGATTGATCCATTAGTGATTGCTCTGTCTCCATCATTCTTTCTCAGATGGTGGAGAGAGGCCGGGAAACAAGTGTTGAACGACTTCAATATTGTCGATCGTACTCATTTAGCGTCCTGAACTCAGCGCATGTAAATGCAATCGAAATACTTCTGTGTGATGTGCAATATGTTAGCATTCGGGGCCCAATTTTTGCCTCCTATATAAGATACACACACCACACTCTTATATGGCCAAATATGTCATATGAGGCCTGTATACAGACCATACAGACCGCACTATCATCCTCCTATATGCCGTACATAGGCAGAGAGTGCGGTTTGTACAGTATCTAAGAGGGCGACAGTCTGTATGTCTCATAGGAGGCCGACACTTTGTATGTCTTATAGGAGGCCTAATAGGAGGCCGACAGCCTGTATGTCATATACGAGGCCAATATGCCGTACGTACCGCAATATCGGCATCCTATATACTGTACATACCACACTCTTAACCTCTTATAGAAATTATCTGTTATAGGAGGCTGAGAGTGCAGTTTGTACGATATATAGGAGGCTGAGAGTGTGGTCTGTACAATATATAGGAGGCTGAGAGTGTGGTCTGTACAATAAATAGGAGGCTGAGAGTGTGGTCTGTACGATATACAGTATAGGAGGCTGAGAGTGTGATCTGTACAATATATAGGAGGTTGAGAGCGTTCTCTTTTGCACACTGTACAGCTTGCTAAAAGGCTCACGTTTTAGTGGGAGAGGCCAAAAAATGAACACCTTATAAAACCATTTATGGTAGCCATAGGGTGGGCCCCTAGGGTCAATTCCCCTGGTGGGCCCTAGGCACCCCAGTCCGACCCTGCTCCCCGGGATCGAGTCTACCCCTTATCTCTCCCAATGACAGAGGCCGTCTCAATACATCGCGGAGAATCTGGTAAGAGGATTCATTAGGAAGTCAGTATCACCAGCGGGGGCGGGATTCTTCTTTGTCCAGAAGAAGAATGGAGAACTGCGAACCTGCATCGATTACAGGGGTCTTAGCGCCATCACAGTTAAGAACAAGTATCCTCTGCCCCTGATATCGGAACTGTTCGATAGATTACGGGGAGCAAGAGTTTTCACCAAATTAGATCTATGGGGGGGCCTATAACCTGATACGCATCCATGAGGAGGATGAATGGAAGATGACATTTAACACCAGGGATGACCATTATGAGTATCTGGTCATGCCCTTCGGTCTTTGTAATGTGCCGGCCATCTTCCAGGACTTTGTCAATGATATCTTTCGGGATATGCTCTTCACCCCGGTGGTTGTCTATCTGGATGACATCCTCATCTTCTCTCCAGATATGGACTCCCACCGGAGAGAGGTTGGCAATGTATTCGCCCGCTTATGAGCTAACTCCCTCTACGCCAAGTTGGAGAAGTGCCTGTTTGAGCAGGAGTCCTTGTCTTTCCTGGGCTATATCATCTCTGCCCAGGGTTTGGCTATGGATCCTGCCAAACTGCAGGCGGTAATGGCTGTCAAGAACCCCATTCCCTTAAAGCGATGCAGCACTTTTTGGGGTTCGTAAATTACTATCGCCAGTTCATTCTCTGCTTCTCCACCTTGGTGGCTCCCTTGGTCACCCTCACCAAGAAGGGAGCCAATCCCAAGGTGTGGTCGGAACAGGTCTCCAAGGCCTTCTCCTCCATCAAGATTCATTTTGCCAGAGCTCCCATTCTACATCGTCCCGATGTGGATAAACCCTTTATCTTGGAGGTGGATGCCTCTTCCGTCGGTGCTGGGGCGGTCCTCATCCAGAAGGACGCTCAAGGTCGGAAGCAACCCTGCTTCTTTTTCTCCAAGACCTTTTCGCCGGCAGAGAGGAACTATTCCATCGGGGACAGGGAGCTGCTGGCAATGAAGTTGGACTTCTCGGAGAGGAGACATCTCCTGGAGGAAGCTCGGTTCCCCTTTCAGGTATATACCGACCACAAAACTTGGTGTATTTGCAGACGGCCCAGCGGCTAAATTCTCGCCAGGCCAGATGGTCGCTTTTCTTCTCCCGGTTCCACTTCACCCTTCATTTCCTGTCCGGTGAGAACGTCCGGGCCGATGTTTTCTCTCGCTACGTAGTGTCATCGGAGGAGGAGGAGACAGAGCCTCGGCTCATCATCCCATCTGAGAGACTGAGGACCGTGACTCCGGTCGCCCTAGAGTCGGTGCCTCCGGGCAAGACTTTTGTCCCTGCCCGTCTGCGACCGGCGGTCCTCTCTTGGGCTCACACGTCCAGGGTAGGTGGACACTTCGGGACGAAGCGGACAACAAAGCTCCTGGCGAGAACGTACTGGTGGCCGCATATGGCCCGGGACATCGGAGACTATACTTGGCCATGCGTCTCCTGCGCCCCGAACAGGTCTCTCCGGCAATGACCCGCTGGGCTACTTCACCCCCTGCTGGTGGCGGTCAGGTCCTGGGAGATGGTCGGCATGGACTTCATGGTGGTCTGCCCAATCCAGGGGCAGTACGGTTATCTGGGTTGTCACCGACCATTTCTCCAAAATGGTGCATCTGGTGCCTCTTGCGAGGTTACCATCTGCACGGGGCCTGGCAGCGCTGTTCATTAAACATATCTTTCATTTACATGGTATGCCGGACAAGGTAGTCAGTGACTGGGGTCCCCAGTTTGCTTCTCTGTTCTGGAGAGAACTCTGTAGTCTCCTCAGCATTGAGCTGAATCTCTCCTCGGCCTATCATCCCGAGACGAATGGGTTGGTAGAGAGGGCCAAGCAGACCCTGGTCTCATACCTACGACACTTTGTCTCGGCAAGGCAGGATGACTGGGCATCCCTGCTACCATGGGCAGAGTTTTCATTTAACAGTGCTGTGGCCAATTCCACCAGTCAGACCCCATTCCTCCTCAATTATGGCCAGCATCCTCGCATCCCTGGTCCCATGCCCGTGTCTTCCACCGATTCTAGGGTGGCAGACTGGGCAGTGGTGGCACGTGACATTTGGGACCACACTCAGGATGCCATCTGGCCTCCAAGGAGAGAATGAGGGTCTCTGCTGATGCACACCAGCACCCCGCTCTGATCCTCTCCCCTGGCGACTTGGTTTGGCTCTCCGCCAGTAACATCAGGCTGCGGGTCGAGTCCACTAAGTTCGCATCTTGTTACATTGGTCCTTTCGAGGTCCTTGAACAGGTCAACCCTGTAGTCTACTGGCTGGCCCTTCCCCCACCCATGCCTGGGTATCACTGATACCTTCTACGTTTCCCTCCTTAAGCCTGTTCACATGTCCCGGTTCTCCGAGTCATCTACTGGGACATCAAGCTTGTCCTTGGGTGAGTTTGAGGTGAACCCCATTGTGGGCTGCAAGGTGGTACGTATTATCTGGTGGATTGGAGGGGTCATGGCCCAGAGGATTGGACCTAGGAGCCAGTGGAGAACTTCCGCGCTCCACCACTCATTGCGGCCTTTGAGCGTAGCGAGGCTCAGGGGGGAGGTGGGCCAGGGGGGTAATGTCGGGTTCCTGCCTCTGCACAGGATGGAAGTCGAGCCTTGCCTTCTGCGGTCTCCCATTCCTCTCCAGCTGGAGAGGAGGCTGCTCAGCAGAGACGTCGGTCCCAGCGCCTTGCTGAAGTTAATGCTAAGCATCTAGTTGCTGCTCCTGGCATTGCTATTGTATCATGCATGAGTCAGCAGCCAGCAGACGCTACTGGTACTACGTCCTGCTTTTCCCCTACTGAGCATGCCCGTGGGACAACCTCTCATTCAAGGTCGGAGGTCACATGCGCAGGTCCTGTTTCTGCTCGGATTGGTCCACCGGGAAGGTTACATGGCTGCTTGGCCATGCGCTAGTATAGACTCTTGTGGCTTATGGAGTGTATGATGACGGATGCTTGATACTGCAAATGACTCATTATGAAACCCCTACCCTTGGTTGTGTCTGTTGTTAGGGTCTTGAGGTTAGAGTCAGCGCCCGTCAGTGGCTAGGCTGTATGCCACAATGCATCCCAGTCACTGCACTTTCTAGCATCCGATTGTGCCTCTCTGCTCAGGGCACTGTCGTACCGCGCCAGGTAGCAGTAGCCGTCATTGTGGTGCCGTGCGCAGCTCTAGCGCTTTCCTCCCCACTCTGGGTGGTTAGAGGCATCCGCCGAAGCGGTACTGTGCGCACTTCGCTTGACTATTTATTCTGTCCTTTTGCTGGCACCGCAGCGCCGAGCGCTGATGGTCTAGAGGAACTCCAGTCCTGTGCCTCTGGGACAGAGTTGTGACCTTTAATTAGCGCTCACCCAGCCGAGCTCTGTGAGTTCAAAAGGCTCCAGCATTTGTTTTAGCGGCTCTGTGAAGCAACAGAGTTCGCTTCCATTCACACTGGGTGAAGTTAACCCACGTGTGAGCAAGCATTCATCCACCATCTTGTTTCACCATTACTCTGCAGCAGTTTCCATCTCTGCACGGTGGACCCCGGGCTGCGAACGCACCTCATATCTCCTCTTTTATTATTTAGTGCGTTCCACTGGCCCTAACAGAGTGTGATCAAAGTGTGTTTGAATCAGGAGGGGAAGACACTAGTTGTTAGTGATAGGTTGAAGAAGTGGGTTAGGCCTGGGATGAAGACTGTGGTAAGGTTGAGAATGAGGTGGGATGTTATTAGAGTTAGGTCGGAGTCACACTAGCGATAAAATCGGACGAATGCAATGCGATAAAAAATCGCATTGCATTCGTCCCAATGTTATTCAATGGTGCTGCTCCCATCATGCGTTTTTTTATCTGATCCGTTCCTCGGACCGAGACAATCGCAGCATGCTGCGATTGTCACCTATTTTCGGATCGGATTCGCCAATGCAAGTCTATGGATGCGATTAAAAATCGCATTGAAAATGCACCACACGTGTGACTTGCGATTAAATCGCAAGACTTCTCCAGGTCAACAGGAAAGAGTATCAGGCATTGGCATTGGATGTCAATTTGATGCTTAGATGCGAATAAAATCGGTTCATCGCCGGAAAATCCGATGACAGACGGATCCCTGGACAAGAAATCTTTGTGCGATTTCGTACCGTTAAAATCGGTCCGAATTTTTAATGGTTGTGTGTGACTCCAGCCTTAAAGTCAAGTTCACAGGTGGTGAGATGTGATTTGGAGAATAAAAAGGAAAGTTGATCTTCCATGATAATGAAGTTTGTATTGGAGGAGGAGGAGGATAGTTGAGTACTTATGAGGAGGGTCTGTGGGTACTTTAAGCAAAAGCTTTGCCTTACGTTGTCAATCCGCTGCTTGAAGAGTGAGGCAAAGTCTTCAGCTGAGATGAGAGGAGAGGTAGGGGGGCTTGTGGATGGAAGAGAGAATTAAAAGTACTGAATAGCTGTTTAGGGTTGTGAAACAGGTATGATATGAGAGATGTTGTTTTTTTGCTGCAGTGAGCAATTGCACAGCATTTTTACAACTTCGGTTACTGGATGGGCCACTCCACTCCCTTTCTTTGGCAGCCACACAGCAGTACACTTTGTAGATAGTAGCTAGAAGGAACATGTGCTCCAGTGATGGCAAGTGCTGCATGAAGTGGTTTCTTTTCCTCCACCTTAAAATCACACAGTTCAGCCCTCAGAGGTGACATCCCAATTACTTTTGTTTTACCCAATGTCATAACTCTCCAACCACCCAACTGACTGTTGGGAACCACAGTCTTCAGAACTATTCACACATTCTATACCATGGGCATCGGAAGTGTACTCCAAAGATTCAGAGTCAAAAGGAGGAAATCATATGCACCGATGCCCATCTGAATGGTGTGCTGTATCAAATTTGTAACAGAAAAAAATTGTTTTTTTTTTTAATCTGCATGAGCTCTGCACAAAGCTGAATTTCACTGCCACTAAATGGCAAGGTGGGATATGGCCATGCTGTATCACGTTTAGCAACAGAGAAAAGTAGGTTTTTGTACTCTGCAACAGCTGTGCAGAAAGATGAATTTTACCACCACTAAATATCAAGGTGAGATATGGCGTGTAGAATCATGTTAGCAACTGCAGAAAATTTTTTTTTTCACTGTGCAACAGCTCTGTACACAGAATAATTTCACCACCTCTAAATGACAAGACAAGGTGGGATATGGCATGCTGTGTCACATTTAGTAACTGAAAAAATAAGGTTTTGAAAGGTCTACTCATGGAAGGAGCAGAATAGAAGCAGTGCACAACACTGATGAAATGTCCCCTGCTGTCTTTGTTTGTGGACCTCACTAATGGCACAAAAAAAAAATCTACAGGATGGTCTGGGGGCTGGTATTCTCAGGCTGGTAAAGGGCCATAGATATTGGCCCCCTCCCCAACCCACAGAGCATATTTTTCTCCCTTCAAGAGACTTCTGATTCTTACTGGAGTGTTCTTTGTGGGCAAAACACTTTTTTATGTACTGTACATCTTCATAGTTGTCCTGCTGGAGAGCCTGGTAGCGGTTCTTCAGCAATATATATATAAATAAAACAAGTTGTACCCATGAATATTTTTTTCTGAAAAAAAACCCCATAAAAACACACATATTTGGTATCACCGCATCTGGAACGACCCGACCTATAAAACTGAGGAAATGGTTGCACTCAATTGCATTAAGGCATATCAATTGATTGATATTGATATGCCTTAATGCAATTGAGTGCAATCATTTCTTCATTTTGATATGTAAGCTGTTTTTTGGTATGCACCTATTCAGACTAGTTCTAGATGTGCCGTCAGTTTTTTCTGTCAGCCAACCTAAAAAAACTGTCACACTAGTTAACTCCTTTAGTGAGCACCATAAAAAATAGATAAACAAGTCAAAAAACAATGCTTTATCACCATACCACCGAATAAAAAGTGAAATAAAATGTGATCAAAAAGATGAATATCAATAAGCATGGTGCGGCTGAAAACATCATCTTGTCCTGCAAAAAACAAGCTGTCATACCTCTCAGAATAAAGCGATGCAAAAAATAATTGTTTTTTCTATAAAATAGTTTTTATTGTGTAAAAACAGCAAAACATAAAAAAACTAAAAAACTATATAATGTGATATTGCTGTAATCATACTGACCTAAAGAATAATCCTGCCTTATCAATTTTACCACATGAGGAACGACATAAAAAACAAAAAAAATCAATTCCTGAATTGCTGGTTTTATGATTATTCTTCCTCCTTAAAATTAGCATAGTAAGTGACTAAAAAATGTGATGTGTCTGAAAATGGGTCCAATAAAAAGCATCAACTCATCCTGCAAAAAATAGGTTGTCACATATGACTCTATCAGCTGAAACATGGAAAATTATAGCTCTCAAAATATGATGATGCAAAAACAGTTTTTTGCAATAAAAGTGTCTTTCAGTATGTGACAGCAGCCAAACATAAAAAACAATATAAATCTGGTATAGCTGTAATCGCAATGACCAGAAAAATAAAGTCGCCTATCACTTATGCCACACGAGGATGGGCGTAAAAAATAAATAAAACCAATTCTTCAACGGCTGTTGATTTGTTCACTCTGCCTCCCAAAGATCACAGTAAGTTGCGGTGCACATTTATCCTGTGATCTGCATTGAGCATTACACCCGGGCTTCTGTGTAAATCTCTGAAATATGTTATACAGACGGAACCCACATCGGAAGATTGCCTAGAATGAGGCAGATGAAGTAACTGTGATGCCATAGGACATGTGATCTGGCGGTGTCTGTCTTTTTAGCTGTGCATAAAAGTGCAGTCGGCCACAATTTTGTGCATTTCTGAAAATATGTACACTGCTGAACAGAGGCCAGATTGAGTCCAAAGTAACTCTGCTGCCTCATTAGAGTGAATAGATCCCTCTGGGGTTTCTTCTGAATTACGTCACTCGGAGATTTAGATTGAAACTCCCAAACGTTATGTAAAATGTTCCTAGCAAAAGCTTCAACTTAATCCACAAAAAAAGCAAGTCCCCACTCAGATCCATCACCTGTCAAGGGAAATATAGAGCTTCCATGTTACTGGAAGTGCAAAGGCTCTGGAAAAGCAAAATGGCTCCTCACTAGAGTTGAGCGATACCGTCCGATACTTCAAAGTATCGGATCGGAATGGATCGGCCGATCTTAAAAAAAAGTATCGGTATCGCCGATTCCGATACCGGAAGTCCCATTCAAGTCTATGGGACTTCCGGTATCGGAATAAGAAAAATCCTGTTTTTCCCTTGTACAGCCTCTCTGGGGTCTGTACGGGCCTTTCGGGGGGCTGTGCCGGCCTGCCAGGGGGTCTGTGCAGGCTCCGGTGGTCTGTGCCGGCCTGCCGGGGGGCTGTGCAGGCTCCGGTGGGCTGTGCCGGCCTGCCGGGGGGCTGTGCCGGCCTGCCGGGGGGCTGTGCAGGCTCCGGGGGGCTGTGCCGGCCTGCGGGGGGGCTGTGCCGGCCTGCCGGGGGCTGTGCAGGCTTCGGGGGTCTGTGCAGGCATCGTCCGATGGGACTACAAGTCCCATCGGGCGATGCCTGCTACCATGACAGTGATTGACACATAAGCCAATGATGGGACAGTAGTAGTCCCATCATCCGGCTAATGTGTTGAATGTAAAAAAAAAAAAGAAAAAAAAAAAATTACATGCTACATACATGCTACATACATACAACATGCATACTACATACATGCTACATTCATACTACATACTACATACATGCTACATTCATACTACATATATACTACATGCAACATACATACTACATATATACTACATGCATGCAACATGCATACTACATATATACTACATGCAACATACATACTACATATATACTACATGCATGCAACATGCATACTACATATATACTACATGCATGCAACATGCATACTACATATATACTACATGCTACATACATACTACATATATACTACATACATACTGCATGCTACATACATACTACATGCTACATACATACCACATACATACTACATACATACTACATACATACTACATGCATGCTACATACATACTACATGCTACATGCATACTACATATATACTACATGCATGCTACATACATACTACATGCTACATACATACTACATATATACTACATGCATGCTACATACATACTACATGCTACATACATACTACATATATACTACATGCATGCTACATACATACTACATGCTACATACATACTACATATATACTACATACATACTACATACATACTACATGCATGCTACATACATACTACATGCTACATACATACCACATACATACTACCTACATACTACATGCTACATACATACTACATATATACTACATGCATGCTACATACATACTGCATGCTACATGCATGCTACATACATACTACATACATACTACATGCTACATACATACCACATATATACTACATACATACTACATACAATACATTCATACAATACATACATAGACATACAGTACATATAACATAGAGTAACATACTTACCAATACTTGTCACATTGTTCCCCGAAGCCATTGTCTTTTACGGAATAAATATTAACATAACAAACCACAAAAATACTCACCCACGATCCGAAGCAGTCCACGAGTGTGTCCCACGACGATCTTGGGTAGAGAACTGCAGCATCAGCTGTTGCTGCCGTTCTCTACGGGCTGCAGGAATCCAATGACGGAAGGTAAGTATCCTTCCGCACTGTATTCCTCCGCCACTTAAAAAAAAAAAGTCCCTAGTCTCACTTTATGCCATTGCTGCGTGGGAAATTCCCACACAGCAATGGCATAAAGTGAGACTAGGGACTTTTTTTTTTTAAGTGGCGGAGGAATACAGTGCGGAAGGATACCTACCTTCCGTCATTGGATTCCTGCAGCCCGTAGAGAACGGCAGCAACAGCTGATGCTGCAGTTCTCTACCCAAGATCGTCGTGGGACTCACTCGTGGACTGCTTCGGATCGTGGGTGAGTATTTTTGTGGTTTGTTATGTTAATATTTATTCCGTAAAAGACAATGGCTTCGGGGAACAATGTGACAAGTATTGGTAAGTATGTTACTCTATGTTATATGTACTGTATGTCTATGTATGTATTGTATGAATGTATTGTATGTAGTATGTATGTAGTATATATGTGGTATGTATGTAGCATGTAGTATGTATGTAGTATGTATGTAGCATGCATGTAGCATGCAGTATGTATGTAGCATGCATGTAGTATATATGTAGTATGTATGTAGCATGTAGTATGTATGTAGTATGTATGTGGTATGTATGTAGCATGTAGTATGTATGTAGCATGCATGTAGTATGTATGTAGTATTTTTTTTTTTTTTTTTAACATTTAACACATTAGCCAGATGATGGGACTACTACTGTCCCATCATTGGCTAATGTGTCAATCACTGTCATGGTAGCAGGCATCGCCAGATGGGACTTGTAGTCCCATCGGACGATGCTTGCACAGACCCCCGGACATCAGCCCCCCCGGCAGGCCGGCACAGCCCCCCGGCAGGCCGGTACAGACCCCCACAGGGTGCACAGACCACCGGCAGGCCGGCACAGCCCCCCGGCAGGCCGGTACAGACCCCGGGCAGTCCACATAGCCCCCCGGCAGGCCGGCAGAGACCCCCGGAAGGCCCGAAATGACAGCGCATCATGATGACGTCAGGCTGTCAATCAACTTTGAACTTCCGATTCCGATGCCGACTTCCGATATTGAAAAAATATCGGAAGTCGGTATCGGAATTCCGATACAGCAAGTATCGGCCGATACCCGATACTTGCGGTATCGGAATGCTCAACACTACTCCTCACCCTCCAAAAGAAATTCCGCAAACTATGCGCTCCCAGATCCAAATGCCCCCCTTCTGAGCCCCACAGTGTACATAAACCACATGTTTGGCATTTCTGAAGCGATGAGAGCCAGCCTTATTTACAGGTGCATGTCTGCTGAAGCATGAGCTGGGCACTGTACTGTCACTATAACGTATAGGTCACTGCAATGGCAGTTTGCAATTTACACTCTGCAAGATTCATTGTTGCTTGTTTCCGGGGAACACACATGGAGTAAAAATTGTCACTTCACCAGTATATAAATTCCCAAAGGGTTATAATTTCCAAAATGGAGTAAAACTTGAGGGAGGGATTCTGCTTTTCTATCACTTAGGTTCTCTGTATATGGAGTCCGCAAAGGATTCTAGGAATCTGGACTCCATTAGGTCAATAGTGCTCTGTCCCTCTTGAGTCTCATCGTGTGGCTAAAAGCCGTACTATACAGACAATTTTTGGGTATTGCCATGTTCAGTAGAACTTGTGTGACAAAGTATGTCGCCATTCTTACCCATTTTTACCCACTTGTGCAAAAATATAAAATCTGGGGCTATAACAAAATTTTTGAGGTAAAAAATTTGTGATTTTTTGTTCACTGCCGAATGGTATAAAATTCTGTGACATACCTGTGGTGTCAATATGATCACTGCACCCCTAGATGAATTCATTGAGAGGTGTAGTTTGTAAAATTGGGTCACTCATTGCTTTTTTTCTTGCTGTTCTGGCAACTCAAGGTCTCTCCCAGTGAGTCATGGCATGCACAAATCATAACATTAAAATCTGCACTATAGTATGGAGCTCCTTCCATTCTGAGCTATGCACTATGCCTGAAAAATATTTCCCAATTACTTGTAGGGTATTGGTGCACTTGGGGAAAAACAGAATTCAGTTTGTTGTAAAATAAAATTCCTATTAGCCCTTAGAAAAATTAAAAACTTGGGGCTAAAACAACATTTTAGTGGTAAAAATGTAATTTACAATGGGTATGGAAAGTATTCAGACCCTTTTAAATTGCTACCATTCGGTCTCTGAGCTCCTTGACCAGTTCCTTTGACCTCATGATTCTCATATGGTCTGACATCCACTGTGAGCTGTGAGGTCTTACATAGACAGGACTTGATTTGTAAAGGCACACACCTATCAGTTTAATTAAACACAGCTCTACTCCAATGAAGGAGTAGAACCATCTCAAGGAGGATCACAAGGAAATGGACAGCATGTGACTAGAGATGAGCGAGTATACTCGTTGCTCGGTTTTCCCGAGCATGCTCGGATGTCCCCCGAGTATTTTGGCGTGCTCAAACATTTCATTTCTGTCGACGTAGCTGCATGATTTGTGGCTGCTAGACAGCCTGAATACATGTGGGGATTCCCTAACAAACAGGCATTCCTCACATGTATTCAGCCTGTCCAGCAGCCGCAAATCATGCAGCTGCGTTGACACAAACTAAATCTCTGAGTACGCCAAAATACTCGGAGGACACCCAAGCATGCTCAGGAAAACCTGAGCAGCGAGTATACTCGCTCATCACTACATGTGACTTAAATATGAGTGTCTGAGCAAAGGGTCTAGATACTTATGACTATGTGATATTTCACTTTTTCTTTTTAAATAAATTTGCAAAAATTTCTACATTTCTTTTTTTTTTTCAGTCAAGATGGGGTGCAGAGTGTACACTGATGAGAAAAAATGAACTTTTTTGAATTTACCAAATGGCTGCAAAGAAACAGAGAGTGAAAAATTTAAAGGGGTCTAAATACTTTCCATACCCACTGTATTCTTTCTCCGCCCCTCAATGTTATAAAATTCTGTGTCAATATGATCACTGCACCCCTAAATGAATTCATTGGGGGTTATAGTTTGTTAAATGGGTTCACATATGGTGGGTTTCTGTTGTTCTGGCACCTCACGGGCTCTGCCAATGTGATATGGCACCCTTAAACCATTCCAGCTAAATCTGAACTCCAATATGGCGCTTCTTCCCTTCTAAGCTTTGCACTGTGCCGCAAAAGTATTAATCCCCCACATATGAGGTATCAATGCAGTCAGTAGAAATTGCAAAACAAATTAATGCTGCAATTTCTCCCGTTACCCTTGTGAAAATAAAAAATTGGGGCTAAAATAACATTTTTGTGGAGAAAATTAGATTTTTTTTATTTTCACAGCTCAGCCTTATAAACTTCTGTGAAGCACCTGGACATTCAAGGTGCTCACCATACATCTACAGTCATATGTAAAAGTTTGGGCACCCCTATTAATGTTAACCTTTTTTCTTTATAACAATTTTGTTTTTTGCAACAGCTATTTCCGTTTCATATATCTAATAACTGATGGACTCAGTTATATTTCTGGATTCAAATGAGGTTTATTGTACTAACAGAAAATGTGCAATCTGCATTTAAACAAAATTTGACCGGTGCAAAAGTATGGGCACCCTTATCATTTTCTTGATTTGAACACTCCTAACTACTTTTTACTGACTTCCTGAAGCACTAAATTGGTTTTGTAACCTCATTGAGCGTTAAACTTCATAGCCAGGTGTATCAAATCATGAGAAAAGGTATTTAAAGTGGCCACTTGCAAGTAGTTCTCCTATTTGATTCTCCTATGAAGAGTGGCATCATGGGCTCCTCAAAACAACTCTCAAATGATCTGAAAACAAAGATTATTCAACATAGCTTTTCAGGGGAAGGATACAAAAAGTTGTCTCAGAGATTTAACCTGTCAGATTCCACTGTGAGGAACATAGTAAGAAAATGGAAGAACACAGGTACAGTTCTTGTTAAGCCCAGAAGTGGCAGGCCAAGAAAAATATCAGAAAGGCAGAGAAGAAGAATGGTGAGAACAGTCAAGGACAATCCACAGACCACCTCCAAAGACCGGCAGCATCATCTTGCTGCAGATGGTGTCACTGTGCATCGGTCAACAATACAGCGCATGCATAACGCCTTTTTGTATGACCAAACAACTCAATCTTTGTTTCATCAGTCCACAGGACCTTCTTCCAAAATGTAACTGGCTTGTCCAAATGTGCTTTTGCATACCTCAGGCGACTCTGTTTGTGGCGTGCTTGCAGAAACGGCTTCTTTCGCATCACTCTCCCATACAGCTTCTCCTTGTGCAATGTGCGCTGTATTGTTGACCGATGCACAGTGACACCATCTGCAGCAAGATGATGCTGCCGGTCTTTGGAGGTGGTCTGTGGATTGTCCTTGACTGTTCTCACCATTCTTCTTCTCTGCCTTTCTGATATTTTTCTTGGCCTGCCACTTCTGGGCTTAACAAGAACTGTACCTGTGTTCTTCCATTTCCTTACTATGTTCCTCACAGTGGAAACTGACAGGTTAAATCTCTGAGACAACTTTTTGTATCCTTCCCCTGAAAAGCTATGTTGAATAATCTTTGTTTTCAGATCATTTGAGAGTTGTTTTGAGGAGCCCATGATGCCACTCTTCATAGGAGAATCAAATAGGAGAACTACTTGCAAGTGGCCACCTTAAATACCTTTTCTCATGATTTGATACACCTGGCTATGAAGTTCAAAGCTCAATGAGGTTACAAAACCAATTTAGTGCTTCAGGAAGTCAGTAAAAAGTAGTTAGGAGTGTTCAAATCAAGAAAATGATAAGGGTGCCCATACTTTTGCACCGGTCAAATTTTGTTTAAATGCAGATTGCACATTTTCTGTTAGTACAATAAACCTCATTTGAATCCAGAAATATAACTGAGCCCATCAGTTATTAGATATATGAAACTGAAATAGCTCTTGCAAAAACCAAAATTGTTATAAAGAAAAAAGGTTAACATTAATAGGGGTGCCCAAACTTTTACATATGACTGTATGTACATTCCTTAAGGGGTCTAGTTTCCAAACTGGGGTCACTTGTGGGGGATTTGCACTGTTTAGGCACATCACTGGCTCTCCAAATAGGACATGGCATCCGCTAATGATTCCAGCAAATTTTACATTCAAAAAGTCAAATGACCATCATTCCCCTCAAAACCCTTCCTTGTGACCAAACAGTAGTTTTCTCACACATATGAGGTATCGGTGTACTCAGGAGAAATTGCACCAAACAATTTGATTTGCAATTTCTCCTGTTACTCTTATGAAAATGCAAAATTTGCGGTTAAAAAAACATTTTTGTGGGGAAAATGTGATTTTTTTGTTTTCACCGCTCGCCGTTATAAATTTATGTGAAGCACTTTGGGGTTCAACGTGCTCACCACACATTCAGATATATTACTTGAGTGGTGTAGTTTCCAAAATGGGGTCACTTGTGGGAAGTTTCCACTGTTTAAGCACATCAGGGGCTCGCCAAAAGGGACATGGCGTCCACTCATGATTCCAGCATATTTTACGTTGAAAAAGTCAAATGATTCTCCTTCCATTTCGAGCCCTGCCGTGCACCCAAATAATAGTTTTCTCCAATATATGGGGTATCGGCATACTCAATAGAAATTGCACAACAATTTGTATGGTGCAATTTCTCCTGTTACATAGTAACATAGTAACATAGTTTTGAAGGCTGAAGGAAGACCTTATGTCCATCTAGTTCAGCCTATTTTTAGTGCAGCTGTTCTGCATTGTTGATCCTGGGGAAGGCAAAAAAACCCACAGAGTGGGAAATTCCTTCCCCTAAGCTAGGTCAACCATCTGCCTATAATATTCTGTTATTCATAACCTTCTATACTGTTACTCACAAGAAAAGCATCCATTCCTTTCTTAAATTCATTCACTGACTTGGCCATCACCACTTCCTCAGGAAGAGAATTCCAGAGCCTCACTGCTCTTACCGTGAAGAACCCTCTTCTATGCTGGTGCAGAAATTGTCTTTCCTCCAAACGAAGAGAATGCCCCCTTGTTCTTGTCACAGTCCTTGGTACAAACAGTTCATTGGAGATCTCTGTATTGCCCCCTGATATACTTGTACATATATATTAGGTCTCCCCTAAGTCTTCTCTTTTCTAAAGTAAATAGACCTAATTTTGATAACCTTTCTGGGTATTGTAGTGAACCAACTCCATTTATCATTTTAGTAGCCCGCCTTTGAACCCTTTCAAGTTCAGTAATGTCTTTCTTGAGCACCGGCGTCCAAAATTGCACACAATACTCCAAGTGTGGTCTGACGAGTGATTTGTACAGAGGGAGAATTATGCTTTCATCTCGTGTCCCCAGACCTCTTCTAATG